>NC_054056.1:23367600-23967816 GCF_017639655.2 Falco naumanni | reverse complement strand
AATCCATTTTAACTCCTTTTCTCAACTTACCTTGGCTGTTTTAAAGCCCATACTTGTCCACTGGGTGGTAGCAAAGTGAACTGTTTCAGAGACACTATAGCCACAACACACTTTGGACACAAAGGATCCAGGAAAACAGACCACAAACTGCCCGCTCTGCTGTACAGTACGGTGCACCCTGATCCCCTCCTTACACAAGATTTCTGGGGAGATCTGGAAAGACATCAAAGCAAAACAAAACAAGACACACACAAAAAAAAAATATTAGAACTTTCTTTAACAGTTAGATTCCCTTCCTTACTGGGTAATGCCACATCCCACTTGTGGAAAAAAGCTGTGCTCTGCTAACAGCTCTGCTCCGTGCGCTTTCCCTCTTCCCTTCTGCCCACGCTGAAGTTGAGTATTTGGAGCGTGAATTACAGAAGTGGCTCTTTTGAAACCAACAGTTGAAACCTTCCCTTGCCAGAGAATCTCAAACACAACGCCCCAAAACATTTCCATCTACTACTACGGGCAGTAAAGCGGGCCATTCGGCTTGGCACCTCGATCTCCTCAGACCTGGCACTGAACCCACCTTGCTACTGCTCTTCTGTTAGAGATGTGAACGTGGCTGGCCGAGGGAGTCTTGTTTGACATGGGGTCCCTAATTTATACTTCAATGCACCAAATGGAAATTGTTATCCACAAAATATAGAAGAGAGCCAAATATACTTTGAAATCCTTTGAAGTATTAGGCTTCTCATATCCATGCTGGCATCATAAAATGTCGATCATGGCAGATAATTGATTATAAAACACTCCCTTTGTGAGGTTAAATACATTATGGACAGTATTAAAAATGGACATTTATTGCACTGTCACGTTTATTTTTATTTCAACATGTGAGCCTTGTTAGAAAAATGCCACAGGGGTAAACACTGCAAGCAGAAAGTAGCCAGATTTTAACAACAGCCTCTGCAGCATGGTAGTACAATACAAATCCAAAATAAATCCCCAAGCAACCAGCCTTGGGTTCTCGGATGGGAATACCTCTCCCAGTGTTATAACCTACCATTACATTACTTTCAAGCATTTCCAGCCCTGGAGTGCCATTGGCTTGCAGCAGGGTATGTACCACATCATCAAGTTTGTTCTCCTCCGCAGCAGGAATGCAATACCTGTTGTTTTGTCAGAGGAAAAGAGAAAGATTTACTGTGGAGTAAATAACGGGCCACAGCTACACAGGAACAGGCAATTCAGACCAGGGCATTCATTAAAAGAAAGAAATTAAACACAGGCTTTCCCACACAGATCTTTTTGGTGAAACGCTGAGGTTTCGTAGAAAGCCGTTTATTTAGACTCAGTCTGACGGTGTTCACTAGATGCCAAAGGACACAATATCCCCAAAACAGAAATGTGAAAACTCGGTGCTCTGTACAATCAGAGGAGAGACATCAGCAACAGAATGATGATTATTCTAATGGCACCAAAACAGCTATTTTTGGGCAGAAGCTTGCATCTTGTGAGCACCAATGTATGTTCTGTTATCTTTATTGTAAATGGTTGTATTTATTACCTGTGCATCAACCAAAGGATCTTTATATTTAATAATGTTTTCTGTTCATAACAACCAGGAAACCACAAGTCACCTTGACTGTTAGTACACAAAGTAGCCTAAGACCTTCTTGCTTTGCTTACTAACCAAATCCCACATCCCTCCTCTCCCTTGCAAGAAAAGAAAGACCTGACTAAGAGCAGCCAAAGCAGCAGGAGAGATTTTAAACTCTGCTGGGTATGTGCCGAGCTGCACATCCTCCTCTCCTTTAGCAGCCAAGGAGGCAGCTGTCCTCTCTGTGCTCACTGCCAGCAGCATGCTCCCTAGGCAGAAGTGACAAGAAAGAACAGAGAGTCTCAGGTCTTGGCTTCACACATCCAGGGAACTGCTGTTTTGCTGGATGCAGGGAGGTGATACAGTGACAACTGGCTGCTACTCTTGATTGCACCCCGCCAGAAGGGTAACGGTTCATGTCCACCCAGAAGACACCTCTTCCCAAGGTCTAGTAGCTGGTACCTGACAACTGTGAACTGAGCGGTGCAGCTTGGTAAGAAAAACAGTGCAAATCCTGGGATTCCCAAACCGGGAGATGCTGCCGTGCTATGCTTTATCTGTGACATTACTTTATTTGGATTTGTTATGCTCAGGCAAGTAAAAAGCATCCCCAGGTTTATCACGCCTTGCCAGTTCACTTCAAGCAATGAGACCTCAACCTGAAGCCCATCTGCCCCCAACACCAGACACACACACACACACACTCGGAGCCCTTTTTCCAAACCTGGCGACAAGAGAATGAATCTGGAAAGATTTGGGGCAAAGGGTACAGTTTACTCTTCACTCATTTGGTCCCTCCATCGATTTCATCAAGTGTTCTGCTGGCCTTATAGACCTTGTTAGGGTATTTACTTACAATGTGCAGGAATATTAATTCTGTATGCATCATACAGAGTTACCCTGCAGGCCGCAGGAGGCTGTACTTCCTATGATTTGCCTGTTTCCTTACTCTTCACCGCACTGATGATAACTTTGATTTGTCTTTGTTGAACTTCAAGTCGAGAACCAGAAGAGATGACGGATAAACCTGTTTGCCCAGGTTTACACAGACTGACTCCTTACATCTCTGTTGACAATGAACAGGACCTTGCTAAGAAATCCTAGGGTTACAGAGTGCTGAAGTGCAAGAACTACATCTTGATAAGGATCAAGTCCCAACAGCAATTTTATATGCATGCCATGTATCAAATACTTTGTAGTACCTGTGTTCCTAACAGTGACAGTTTCAGAACACTCCATGTGTGTAGCATATTACTCCAGTTACACTGTGATCACAGATTTTAAACAGTGATGGAAATATTTCACATTCCAACCCAGAATATGGCAGAGCCCACTCCTCCCTTTTAAAGTCAGAAAATATAGCTGGAACAGCCAAAATATTCAAGCATGCAGTCCCTCCGGAGATGGGACCAGGAAAAACCATGGGAAGGATATGTGAGGAGGGGAGGCAGCGCAGGAGTGCATGGGACTATCGGACTGCTGGCAGGACTGAGGAGAATTGGGGATACTTGCAACTGTGGTATACACTGCGATTTCACTAATTTGCAATTCTTGATGTACCTATAAAAATGGGAAGTGAGCAGCCAGTATAGACTTCTGAGTGTCTGGGGAAGAACAAGGCTTTCTTCTCTCTTTTAATGGGCACTGAGGACACCCCTCCCAGAATAAAAAGGTTAGGTCACTGACCTGCCCTGCATGCAAATTGAGTTCTCCCATTTACTCTTCAGGAGGTAAAACCTGAGAGATTAGAGAGTGACCTGAGCAATCTGCAGGTAAACAAAGCACCACTGATTTTAGTACCACAGGGATCTGTCCTTGGAAGAGAAGACTTGTGGATGCTGGGTGGACTTCACAAGACAGAGGAGAGCTTTGGTGCCCAGTGGCCTGCCTTCTTATCACTGAAGCAGCCACTGAAAGCAATGCTGTCAGGGCTACTCCAGGTATTATGTCAGGCTGAGAGTTATTAAATTCATCTTTTCCTCCATAAAGTTGGATACTTTATTGCAGTATTAAAAGTCGTAATGAGTTAATAATGAATACTAGCCTGACAATTCAGCCTGGCAGCCTTGATGAAGAATAAGCTTTTACAGACAAAGGAGTTGCACTTCTTCCTTCTTACGAGTTATTCCGGCTTACTCACCGTGTTTCATGAAGGCAATCATCCCAACTACACCTGAAGCTATGTCCTTCCACGTATAAGTAAGCCCATCAAGAAAATGCAAATGGCTCCTTTGGTTTTATTCTTCTCAGTTTGGAAAAACAGGAACAGTAGCCTTTCCTAAAACTTTGGCTGGCTGCATTCAAGCCTGTTCAACCCCAAAAGGCACATGCTTTGACAGGCACAGTATGAAGAGTGGCCTCAGAACTTAATTAGGGGATTCCTCAATGCCTTCTGTTTGGAATTTACTGTCATTTAAGAGTAGATGAATGTCATAGAGAGAAACAGACTCACCTAAGGTTGAGGACAATGTAGCTTGCTCAGCATTTTGTCCTGATAGTATATTATCATAAAAGATTACTGATTCACGGAAGAGGGAGAAGAGCCATGAAATGCCAATGACAGAAAGTGACAAACTCCTGGGTCTGCAGCATAATCCAGTGTGTACCTTTACCCCCTGGTATGATCAGACACAGAGTATTTCTCCAACTTAAAATATTTAGAGATGAGCTCCTGCTTTAATGGTTTCCGCCAGGATTTCAAAGCCTTTTTTTCTGGGCCGTGTACTTTCCCAGTGACAGCTGGGTCAGCGCCCCTGGCACCATCAGCAGCTGAGAAACATTAAAGGTAACGGCACCAGTACACACTTTGCACATGAATGAAGAGCAGCTGACACTGCCACTGCCACCATGGGGACTTCTGGGTGCAAAGGGGGCCCTGAGAGCCTTCCCCTGGCACACCACTGAGGAGCCAAGGGCTCCAGTAGTTCAGTGTTCAAGAGAGGAGCTGCTGGAACTGCTGAAAGGGAACCAGCTTCTCACCTTCACACCGAGGCACCATTTAAGTACTTTTCTTCTCTGTTTATTGCTTTTCCTCTGATCAAGAACCACAGCTACACTGCTTATCATTCATTGCTCTCACTGATGATCCTCTTGGGTAGTAACACCAGTATCACAAGAACCTGTCAGAAAGGCACATGACATGCCAGCAGCACCTGCTTCCTCTAATCCTTCCATCAGCTGTTGTACTTCCATTGCAATCTAACTCATCAACTACAGTAGTATGTACGCACTGCACTCGGGAAGGATTCACTATGTTCAAAAAACCATTTTTAAGCTGAGTATTAAGTCTATTTGCATGATTCGACAAAATATGAACTGCAGCTAGCAACTAACTGCTGATGCCCACATAGAGACACTAAAGTGACGTGTAATCCTATTAAAAATTATTATCATGTGATAATTTTTTACAAAAATTGTACGAGAGTAAATACTAGGGACGTGGTAGATACAGAGTTCAAAATGTTTTGCATAAAAGAAGAAAGCAGTGCCTATTCAGTCAGAGCATGGATTCAATTACTTTACAAGTGGCAATACGGAGCTAGTTGACAAGTGTCCCCGTCAGCCTAAGGAAAGCCTGCCTTGGCTGTCACCTGGCTTCTACGTCATGAAAACTTTCCACAGATAAAAGCCTACGTCAAGGCAGAAACAGTTTATTGCTAAATACCTTTGAACAGAGCGTGAAAGATAAAGTGAAACTTTCCTTCCAGGAAAGGGTGTTTCATGACTCCAGTTTATATTACATTTCCCCATTAAAACCGTAACCACACGCACTGGACCTTCTCCAGTGAGATTCACTCCCACAAAAGGCACTACACGAGCTGCTGCTAACACAGCCTCCAGCCAGCCACTGCGGTGAACGCAAAGGAAACCAAACACAGGAATACCTACCAAATGCAATCAGCACCAGTGTGTAAGTAGTCAATGTATGGAAGGTGATTTTGGTCTCGAGACCAGCATGAGGTAGAAAAGACCATGCCAATATTTAGCCAAGGAATTGTCACTCCTAAAACAAAAAGATTGAAGAGGAGTTTTGAGTAACTGCAGTTTCTAATTAAAAGATAGTTTGAGGGGACATTTCAGTTGAAAAACTTGTTCTACCCACGAGCTGACCATTAAGTTTTAAGTCTTCCTACCACAGTGAATAATTCACAGAAAAGTAATCTAACAAATTCAGCATTTTCCACTAACAAAGTATCTACCAGCCAATTACAGTGCCTTTGAACATATTTGTTTTCTAACAGCTGTAAAAAAATTTCATTCTGTAGAGAGTTTACTAATACCCGTAATTCAAGCTCAACACCACTGATCAGAGGAGGATGCTTCACGTTGTCATGGGTACATGTCCTTGTAAGCAGGTATCCTGTTTCCCAGCTGGTTAGTGCAGGCTCAGCACCAGCACAGCAGACTGAATTATGCTTTCAGCTGATGTTTCTACCAGTGAGCTGCAATGGCAAATACACAGCTGGAGGAGTCGTGACAATTTTTTTAGAAAGCTTGTGTGCTGCTTCGCCCAGCGCGACAGACTTAGGTTTGCAAGGAAGGAAGCTGCACGGCTCTGTCCTTCGTCACCCTGACACAAAGCAAGAACACAGATACCGGCAACAGCAGAAAGATACAGCGAGTACAGCTGGTTCCTCCCAGGTATACAGTCTCAGCTATCCGTTAATTCTTTATCTGTACACCTGCCTTCATTCCTTTAAATAAATACCGCCTGCTACATACTACTGCGTGTCTGCCTGGTCAGCCAGCGAACAGAGGGGCCAGAAAGAGGGAGAAGACTTTGGTGACTACACCACCACATTTAGAGATAACTTAGACCCGATGGAAACGTAGGAAAGAGACCTTACCAGGCACAGCACCAAGATGTCGCAGGATGGATCCTGTATTATTAGGAAGGACTGTGAGGTTCCACCCATGCCTGTGTAAGGGGTGACAGAGATGCAGACATGTCAGTGCACGTTCCTGGTGCCAACATCCCCCGTGCCAAGCTCCCCTGCTGGCCCCGTACCCCCCCCTCTGCTCAGCACAACGGGGCAGCAAGCACAAGTCCACAAAGCGGGAGGATTTGGTGATCTTACCTTGAAAATGGTTCAGATTTTCCCACAGGAAAGCCACTCCCGTGGGTGTTGGTATCTACTTTTCCACAATGCACTGCTACGTGGCAATCTTTCTGTTCCACTATCCGCCAATATTCTTGCTGTGGTAAGAGAAAGTGGTAATGCATTTTTAATTCACTGAACAAGTTATCTCTCATTAAAATATAAACCCAGAAATTTACAGGGCTTTCATGACCTCAGTGTAATTCAATCTAAAACACCACTTAAAAATAAGAATATAAATACATAAAAGTAACAATTGTTTGGGAAGACAGAATTTAGATCCTCTTGACTCCTGTGCTTCAGCACAGGACAGATTAAGACTTCTTTCTCTCCTTCAGTTCATCAACACCTTTATTAAAAACATCAAAAAAAATTAAAAGGAAGAATCAGTACCATGTCCATCTAGCCATTTATTTTTCTCCCACGCTAGACAGCTTTAAACTGTTTATGGTAATGCCTGAACATCAACTGTTCTGAATCCCCATACTCAATTCCCTGAAATAAGACTTTTACCACCCTGTGTGTTGGCCTCACCTCTACTTCAGCTACTGTAGGCTCCTTTGTGAAGCACATGTTCATGATGTTTCTTGCTGTTCGGTAGAAGGTTGTTAAAGAAACAGACCTACCCTGTGGAAAAAGAAATTAAAAGTGAAAAAAAACCCCGCCCCAACATGCCTCCATTCCTCCTGACCACACTCTTTTCCCTATGTGATCAACCCCAGACCACAGTAGGGGGAAAGAGGGCAACATCTCCAGAACACTGTGGGTCTAAAGCTCGTTTCTTATCTGAGGGAAAATACCTCAAAAGCAACAGAAATTTAATCACATTGAATCACCAAACCAACCACCTAGAAGGCCAATGGAATGCCCCCAGAAGTCCACGTATACTGCTTTGTCCTGCACAATGCTCTAGGTTTGATAAAGACAGACGACAGACATGGCCCAGCTTTCTATGACAAGTTGCAAAGGACCCAGCTGGCAGCCCTACCTGCATTTTACAATCAAATCCAATACGTGATGGAAGGACCATGGCTATGCTCTTTCTATACAGAGAAACAGGTGAAAAAACCCAGGAAATTCACAGAAATGTTCAACGTCAAACTAGTATTGTATGTGATGGAAGGGGGTTGCCAAACGCAGGGTTTACCAAGACTGCTGTAATTCCCTGCTCACAAAAACGAGTTATGCTCAATTCAATAAAAGCAGGAATAAAATGTAAGGAACCAGGACTTGTTATTACATGGCTGAGAAAAGTAAAACACAGTCAAACTGCCAAATGAGCGTGCTCTTTCTTGGCACTGCTGCAGGAGCTCTGCGAGAGGCTTGGGTTTCTGCCTGAGCTATACTAACTTTCTGGATACCTGCTTTCACACATACCTAGAACGCCAGATGCTCTGGGACGCGGCCTCAAAGGCTTTCAAGGCAGAGGCACGAGAACCCACTTGCTCCTTTCAGCCCAGAAATACCGGTATGCCCAGACAGGGACAACCCTATCTCGATCTCCACCCCAATGCTGGAGAAACATCCTGGGAAGCAGTGAGCCAGGAGAGCTGGCAGGCACCACGCTAGCTGCTGGGGCCATACTGGTTTGTGGGCATCACTACAGGCAGACACAGCCTTGCTACGCAAACATGAAAGTGAAAATATCTTTGACCCCTCACCAGATCTACTGTTCCTTCCTCTAACTCCCATCATGTCAACTGGTTGCCCATCTGAGCAACCACAGACTTAAAAACTCCACGTAAATGAACATTTTATTACTCAGACTATTACCTTCCTAGTTTTTCAATTATGAAACAGATCTGCCAAACCACCTCAGCCTTTTCTTCTGCTGAATTTATTTAAGAACTATGCCCAAGAGTAAACTAGAAACAACTATACAAGCAGCTTTTCCCCCAGAGGCCAAGTCTATCGCTTTGCCATGCCCCTATGGTTGTAACATTGTCACTTTTTTAATTGAATACAGCATAATTAGCTGTAACAAAAAAGTTTGTGAAATGCCCGGGGCCTGGGGCCCTCTGATTCCCATAAACTTCAGAGTTGGATTCTCTGCGATAGAATAAGCAATTTCCTTCATCTTTTAATGCCCTCATGAATCATTTATTGAGGCAGCCTTTTACAACAAAACCTCTCGTAAAATGCGGGACCCGCACCAGCAGTCATCACACCCGAGCACAGACTGCACCGCTCGCAAACCAGCACACGCTCTGCAGCAGCTTCCTCGGCACACCTACTCGCCTCTTCCTCTCGTCTTATACAGAAAAACAAGAGTAAGGACTCATCTTCCAAGATTAACCATGTCTTTCCATTTCTCACATGCAGCAAGCAAGAAAAAAGGAAGTGGAAAAACTGAACAGTTCAGCCTTTTAAAATCGCATATACCCATTTCTTCCTCCGTCAAGAACTCGGTACATTTCTAGTCTCCTAACAGTTGTAACATAAACTAAACAGCTGAGGGGGTTTTGTTGTCTTTGTTGTTTGGTTAGGGTTCTTTTTTTTAATCTGAGGGATCTCATAAAATTTTTTAATACCAACACAGAAAATAATCCAAAATGCATTTTAACCAGAACACAAAATAAATTGATGAAGACTAAAATACCCTTTTCAATGCCCTCAAAAATATCTCAGCAGTTTGACAACCGTCCCGAGAGCTTCAAGCTCCTGAGCAGGGTCTCTGTTGCTGTGACAATATGACAGAGGAAGGTTTAAGGAATAAAATTTCCTATTTCCTGTCTTGATCCTTCTCCATAGCCTCTATGTTTGCCGTGAGAGCCAACCCAGAGCATCACCACCACTGAGCGCAGAGGGAAAGCACAGAGAAGGATGCTGCAACACTATGAATGCTGAAGACATTAAAGCAACCATAAACATGAGCAGAACACAGATTTCACAGTAAGTCACAGGCTGGAAGGACTCCTGTTAAGCAGAGTCCAAAAATGCCGAGTCCCTGGCTGAAGAGAGCTCAGCACGGGGCTTCTGGGGCAGTTTCATGTGAGGGGTGGCACAACTTGCGCTGCTGCTTTCTTCCGCCTGCCCCTCTAACGGGTCTGCTAAGAAGCCTGCAGTTTGCTCTGTATGGAAACAAATGCTGTTTTCAGTCAGCTCCGGTACAGATTTTCAAATATTTTCAGAGCCAAAACTAGGGAAAGAAGAGCAGTGAAAAATCTTCCAGTAGATCCTGCTTTGATGACAGCAGCTTACTTCACGTACTTACAAGTGACGATGCTGTACGAGGTAGAAAAGCCATACATTTAGGAGTAAAGAAAGCAAGTGCAGCAGCCCGCAGCACACACTTAAAAAGCACAGCAGGTCTTACAGCCTGGCAAGGAGCAACACTGAAAATAATTTGGGAGCCCTGGCAGCAAGTCAGCTGAACACAAAGGAGATTTACTTTAACCTTGACATGCGATATGGTGGTAACTGCTCCTGGAAGACTGGATGTCTCGTTCTAAAAACATGTTCCAGCTCAAGCACGTGCTGACTGCACAAATTACTGTGTGAAATCCTAAATGTATGGCCCCTTCGTGGTCTGAAGCATAAACTTGATGGCCTAAACTGGACTACAACCACATGATTAGCATGTTCTCCTCCAGCCCTTGATCTATGGACAGGGGCATTTATCAAAGAGGGGGTGTGTGGGTGTGCTTTTTTGTTGTTGTTTTGTGCGTGTTTTTTGTTTTTAATTAGAATTAGCAATGTGTTTTAGAAAGGAACTATTACCATCCCTCCATCTGTGGGAACTGTAACATGAGGACACGTCTGTTAAACAACTTTCAGATTTTATCAGAAACATATTAATAGGTAAAGAACACTCCCTCCTCCACAGACACACGCACAGAAGGACACCATCATTCAAGAAAAAAAGAGAATGAAGGATTAAAATTCTTCTTTCATAAAATGCCACGAAGTACCCTCTGCTTAAATCTGTAAGCCAGCACCACCTCCCCTTCAGTTTTATTAAAAAGCCTAGTGATGAGCTGCAGTCATTTCACAAGTCTTGTGGATTACTCTGATGAGTCAAGACTGTTGCATAATTTTGTATTTCTATGTCTTGAAGCTGCTTTAAGTGACATAACCAGTTCTCACCATCAGTCCTACAGGGCTTTCGGCCAAGTGCTGTGGAAATGACGCTACATGCCCCTCCCTGCACGCAGACTGACCCCCAGTAAGTCCCTCAGGGCGCTCCACAACAGGGATCTCTCCAGAAACCCCCTGCAGATTTGCTTCCCCCCCATTTTCTCCCTGGTCCATCGCCTGTGACAACAGTCCCCAGTCTGCACCATGCACGAGCGTGGGGTGGGATGCAAACGGGCAAGCCCCAGTGTCCGGGAAGCGGCTGTCACTCGCGTGGACAACCCCAGGTGCTGTCGGGTGGCTCCGTGTGCTGCAGCTGCTCTGGTGGCTGGGGGGAGCGCTGGCCCACAGGCCCAGCCATGCTCATCTCAGCTTCTGGGCTCGGAACAGCAGTATTTCTACCGGGTATTGCTGGACCCACACAGGGTCTGATGCTGTCAGTATCGCCAGTGCTTTTTGGGCAGCAGCAGCAATTTAGGAACTCTCAGCCTTTTGGGGTAAAGAGCTGGGGCTCAGCAGACTCAGGCTGGTTATACTACCTGTGCTAGTCTAGACGTGATTAGGATACTGCTCACAAATCCTGGTCTTACTTTGTGTCTTCTAAACTTTAACCTGGGACTCGCACTGGCCCACTAAGCCTGAGGTTGTTCATACAGCAGTCATGGTAAATTGTATCAAATTTTTCATTTAACATCATTAAGCACAGGATATTAAGCACAGAAATGCCACTTCACTACTCACAAATACTCCTGTCATTAGATAAGCTTCTCTCCAACAGCAGCATGGCGAAGAGATTGCTTTTCAAAGGTGGGATTGAGGCCAGAGCTCCTGAGTTAAAGAATTTCGGGGCTGACAAATCATAACAGGCTGCAAAAGAAACCTGAAGCAAGCTTTTAAAGCCCAAGTCATGAGCTCATGCGGTCCCTAAATAGCTTAACAATAAGCCACTTTGGGCTATCTGGCTTCATTTCCTGGTGATGGAAGTGAGATGGGAAGGGGAAGAACAGCACATTCCTGTACTCGGCACAGACACTCAATGCTGTATTTCTCTCAGAGCACGGCTACACATTTCAGCACAACTCAAAACTGCACTGCAAGTCGCAGTGCCAAGTCCTGCTCCAAGGTAAGAGACTGCCAAATAAAAGCGAGTGGAAGAGTCAGCATTCCTTCGCAAATGGATGTACTCGGTATGTGGAGGACTGAGCGTCCATGTGACAGTTACTGCTGAGCAAAATCTGGCACCATGGATGAAAATATTGTTTGCATTTCAATTTGTCCTTTCCAAATGTAGTAGTATTTCTAGTGATGTTAGTTTTGATGTGGAGTGCTACTTCACTCAACAAGAGACTTGCAAGAAGGAGGAACAAGAAAGCAGAACATTACTTTAAATGTCACTAGAAAATGAAAATAAAAACTGTCTGCAAGGATAATTGGGCAGAACTATTCAGGGAACCTCTCACAAGGAGATGAAGAGGGGCAGAGCCCAGTGCATCCCGTTACGACAGTTAACACCTTCCAGCTTTTCCAGACATCCCACAAGAGCCAGGCAGATCAGGATAAAGCCACCGGACCACCCAGCTGTGATAGCCGTTGGCTGTGCTGCTGCCTTGGGGGTGGCACTGCAGCCCACCAGCTCTCCCCAGCCGGCTGGGTTAGCACCCGGATGCCACCCAGATGACAGCACCATCAGTTCTGCAAAACAAAATCGGCAGAGCCCGCCTCGTTACCTTGTATATACACTTGTGTAAGTCGCTAAGAACTCCCTCCTCCTCCTCCTCGTCCTCCTTCGTGGTCTCCTTTTCCTGAGCAAAGAGCCGCCGCCTGCCCGTCTTCAGTGGGACGTCAACTTCTTTCAACTTGTTGCGGAAGCCATTTTTGTGAACCACGCCGTTGATGAGTCCGTTTTTGGGCTCAAACCGGGGCAAGGAATGGAACTTGTAGGCATTCTCCGAATGTCCCTCCAAAGGTCCTTTCCTCTTCTCCAAGATTTCCTTTTCCAGCAAGACCTCCTTCTCCAGTTTCTTGTGCTCCTCGGGGGAGAGGGAGTCGTAGGAGAGCAAGTACTGGCAGTAGGCTTCTTGCAGCTTGGCCAGCCTGTCCTGTGCAGTTTTGGGGATGCGCAGCATGTCTGCCAGCTTGTTCCATTTCTTGAGGTCAGTCACTTGCTGCATCCCCCCCATCTCGTTGATCAGCTGGACGAAGCAGGCCAGGTCGAGCTCACAGCCTCCTGGGGTCCACATGTGCCAGGCAGCAGAGGTGGGGAAAGGGAAACACAGGAGCAGGTTAGGAAAGCTGCAGGCGGCTCACATCAAGCATGCTACTAGGCTGGGCACATACAGGATGTGCCACCTGTACGGCTCTGGGCACCGGTGCAGGATTGTCCCTATTTTGTACGCCTCCTGCTAAGACAGGCATGTTCCACTCGTTTGCTAGCTTAATTCATACAGCAGATTATACCTTGCTATTTGCAACAGCCTTCCTTACGGTTAAATTTGCTCTCCTCCTTGAGTTTCATTCCCTTCTCTCCTCAGACCACCCCCAGCTATCTCCTGACACATGTCTTTCCCCTGGTCATTACCCAGCAGAAGGGGAGAGAAGAGCTGCCCAGTTCTTTAAAAACCCACATGCTCCCACCCTCCCCTTGCCCACCACCAGTCCCACGTCTGGTTTATACCAGCAAGAAGCAAAACAAGTGTCGAAGATGGGTACTGGTAATCAAACCCACAACTACCTATCCTTTCTGGAGGTGAACCATCAGATATCTAATGGCTGCACAACGATTTGAATACAGTTAGTATTTAAAAGGAGCACATAACATCCTTAATTTCACTACAAGTAAAAAAAATCCTTAAAAAAAAAACAAGGGAGGCAGGGGGCTTGCTTGGGGTTGGCGCCTGCATTAGAAAGTTCCAGGCACACCATCCTTCCAGTTTGAGACCATTCATATTTTATACTCCATTATGGTTTCGTACATTTTAAGATGACTAGCACATTTCACACTCCAGACAAAAACTAAAGATGGAGGATTATACAAACTGCAGCATAAAAAGCAGCCAAATGGATGAGGAACAATAAAAGAAACATCATAAATACTCTCAAAGCACAGAAATAAATCATTAGTAGAAAGAGGGAAGAAATGGACCAAAGACCACCTACAATTCAAGAGGACACTGCTGAAGGAAAAAAGAGAATTAATACAAACTCACATTAACACTGCTGCCACCACATTGTCCCTCCTTGCCCTTTTTCTTTGAGACGAGTAAAAAACCATTACGCCATAGCTGTTTCAGAGCACTTAGAAATGCTGTTATACAACAGAGAAGTGCCAGAAGCAGCATTATGGTAAATATTTACTGCAGGATGCAAGGCTAGAGCATCTTAAGGGCCAGTCGTATCATCTTGTTTGCTAGCGCATGCAGCGTCACTTTTATTACTTTTCTCAGACTACCCCGTGCTACATCTTGGACACTTCATGGGCGCTCCCAGTTTTCCTTCTTCCCTTCGCTCCCCCTCTCGTGCCAATCCAGCAAAGAGGGACATTCTGGGATGATGAGGGCTGTGACTGCCACAGAGCAGTGCCAGGGGCTGCTCGCCAGCGCAGCCCGCACAGGGCAGAGGTGTGACAAGAGGGGACAGGATTTTGGCTGCAGCCAAAACCAAGGGCATGGCTTTGAGCAGCATATGACAAGGGTGGGGGCAGGGCTGTGGGGCAGCAAATTTATCCAATTTAGTAATTCTTTTTCTGGGGGGGCTGTCAAAATGGTCAAGTCTTGAAGGTGAGAAAAGGTAAACACCACCGGATAATAAAAGAAAGGGGAAAAAAAACCAACCCAAAACCCCAAAAAATTTTTCAAAAGATTTTCCTTCTTTCCTCTTTAACATTCCCCATAAAATAACTTTCAAGCTGGCCTCTATTACAGGCTGTTACTTTTTTAGTCTAGTGTTTTATATGCACAGTTCACAAATAAGCTGAAGGCATAATTCAAGATGGCTTTCCATCCCAATAGATTCAGTGACCTACAAAAACCAGAGTAATATATTCCTAACCTTGAAAGAAGTGTGGTCCAGGTTTAACATTATATGTGTTCTCCAGTGGGACAAATAGTCCACACCCAGCTCAAGGCTCTAGTTTCAGTACTGTTTATGAGCTATTTAAGAAATGCGATTTTTTTCCCGCATCATGGAATGGTTGCTCATAATCACTCGGCAATACTATGGCTCAAGTAGCACATCATTCAGTCGGAGCCTCGCGAATCTGGCAGATCCTCCACAGGGCCAGCTACAGCTAAGGTTTACAAAGTGGTCTCAATTATAATTCCATTTCACACAGTCATAACTTTTGGAAGCATTTATATCTCAGCCTGATGTTTTCCAGGATTGACCTAAGCTTGTGGCTTAAACTTTCCTTGAAAGGCTGAAGGGGGGTGGGGGTGGGGGGAAGAGTTTTAACTCCATTTATAAGCACCTATAGCAAAATGGCTTAAACAAGACAACTGGCAGATGTTATGCAGAAGGTGTTGAATTTCTTTTTAAAATTATCTTAATTTCAATAAGTTGGAAATATTTTTAAACTGCCTAGTGAGCAAGCTCATTTAAAAAAAAATAAATCCTAAATCTTCGGGTATGCATTTAATACCAAATGCTGGCACTACACAAGTTGTTGGCAAAACTCCCACATACTTCAATGAAAATGTGATTTGGCCATGAAAGGAGGGACATGTATGCATGTCTACTTAAATAAGTGTGCACTTAACACCAGATTATTTTATATTTTTCCTGCTGGAATCAACAGATTTCTCATCGTTGTACACTGATGATCTCAAGCTTCTTTTCTCCATTTTGTTTTTAATTTTAAACACAAGACAGGTAGGAAATTAACTGCAGAAAGGATACATGGAATGCAAATTTTTTAAGAGACCACTGTTTACTCTGGTTATATGGCACCCAGCAGAATAGAATCCTTGTCTATTAATTAGGCTCTTAGGTGCTTAAATAATACAAATAATTAACAGTAATGCCATCTTAATGCTGAGTTAAGGTATTTCATTAAAAAGTTAACATTGTTCCAGGAGCGTTAATCGGGCTGTCGTGCACATTTTCTTCTCTCTCTTGCCAATGTAAATTTAATTTGTTGTTCTTCTCTATTAGCATACAACCATTGCATATATTAGGCATACAAAATGTTCACTTATTGCTGCTTGAGTGATTTTAATTTTCAGATTTCCTTGAACATTTTTGCATGGCTATTGCAACAGAGCACTAACCCTCGTTCCTCCTCCTTAAATACTGACATTTCTCTGTTGTGCCCTGCATCAGTTCACCATAAACTCTGCCATCTCTTTGTGCTCTTTTATGCATTTTCACTCATGTACCATATGTGATATAAAATACAGTTTGAAAACACAGGGGGGTGGGAGGGTGGGAAGTGTTGTGAACAGTTTAAACAGAAAAGTGTGTCCTTTAATCCAACTAGTGTTGATAGCTGCCTCTGATCGGATAATGCCTCAAAGGCAAAACTCTAGCCTCAAGTTGCAACATGCAGGTCCTGTAAGCTCCGACTCGAAACACTTCAAAAACAAAGGGAAGGGCTACACAAAAATTAAAACCACAAGTTTCTTACTATGTCATGGCTGCTGAGGCAGTACAGATGGAGGTGGGTCATTCAACAGTTCATTTGTATGCTGCTGTTGTCATGTTTTTACAAGCTATTGTCACATTTTTGTCACGTGTCATATTTGACAGCAGACCATAAACCAAGAATTCTGTTAAATAAGTGATTCTCACTCAGGCATTAGCCCTGGCAGACACCTGCTGGGAGAAATAATGAAACCTCCATTTTGCAATCAACTACATTTTACTGCCTATTCTTGACACTTAATGGTTGTTAAATGTCAGCAGGTCACTGCAAATTTGTGATTTTAAGTGTCTGAGTACCCAAACAGAAGTCAGTTCTGAGATATTTTTTTCCCCTTGGTTAAATGCTTTTAAAGGAAGGTGGGGGGAGATTTGTATTAAAGCTTGGCAGCATTGCAACCTCTTTGGAAAGGTCCAAAAGATATTCTGAAGCAACATTTAAAAACGTTGAATAAAATACAGGTATCAATATCTGTAGTTGTACTACCTACAAAAATAAACAGCAGGGAAAGGAGAAGACCGTGAAATCTGGAGACCAAGACACCACACCACGTTGGGTTTTTTCCTGGGTGAAATGAAGAGCAGGCTGGAGGAAAGTGGCGATATAAAGTCTCCCTGGAAAGCTCTCCGACAACCTACCTGCATCGTGCCTGACCGATGGATAAAGAGAGAGACCCAGAGCTCTGCAGCATTAATTGAACAGGGGTTTGGTTAAGCATAAAGGCAAACGGAGCATAAAGTTGTATACGGACACTAACAAGCAGCGGCAAAAGGCCAATGAAACCACAGCCCTTACCTATGAGCGGGAGTTCGTCCATGGTAATGCCCTGAGATTTGAGGTGCTTCTTGATACAGGCCAGCCGCTGCACGTTGGGTCCCCAGCGCCTGCCTAGCTTGTGTATGTGCTGAATCTGTGTCACAAACCGCATTTCATCATTTAGCTTGCACTCAGGTCTCCAGTCTGGAGGAGGAATCACCCTGCACATCCCATACTTCTCTACCTGAGCTCGGACTGACTCAATGTATATCAGTGGGTCATGAAATTCCTTGGTGGAGGGCCTAAGGATGGGAATCTCCCCCAGCATCCCCCACCCAGACTTACTACTGCCCTTTTCGTGCTTTCCCATTGAGTCTTGTGGCTTGTGCAAGGACTCCGCTTGAGAGGTAGAACGATTTTCACAGGAGGCATTTTCAGTTTTGCCATGTGCTTGTTTCCCTGGCGTACTCTTTCCAGCAGTGGCTCTTTTCGGCCTATTTCTTTCCAAACTCTTCTCTGGCACTTCCTTTTTAAGGTGTCCATTCAGCAAAGGCTTTTCTACGGCTGCCTTTTTGCTGGCAGCTTCTGCCAAGTTGATGGCCCCTTTCATTCTCTTGGTGGGCGACTGTATTTTGTCTATGTGATTCGTCTCTTCCAGCCTCCTCTTCGAATTGCGCAGCCCCTCCCTTAACTGTCTCCCCACCTCCTTAGTGCATGTCTTTTGGTTCAACTTGCCATTGACTTTTACACCATTAACAGCGGCATTGTTAGACTTGGATGCTCCAAGGGATAGCACCTGTTTGCGGGTTTTTGCATTGCTACTTTCTATTTTCCCTGAGATTGTGTGGTTGACAGGTGAACTGGGTTTGTGGTGATTTAGTTTGGTTTCCTTGACCAGTTCTTTCTTGGCTTTGGTGTATGTGACAGTTCCCTTTGTCACTGTTGCAGTGTACTTCACAGTTTTGGACGGTGAAGGTCTGACCTCTCTCATCTTTTTGGCACTGGCTGCATTTGCACTCGGAGATGACATTCGAGTGATTCCGTTGACTTTAGAAACCTGCAATACCAGGAGTGTCGCACGGGGAGCAGAAGGAAGGAAAAAGAAAACAGAAAAGTAAATTAATAACATTACCACTCAGCCACGGCATTCCAGTCGCTGGACAACCATACTCTGCAGTCCTGACTCCTGGCCCCTTTGTACAATCCTCATATAACAGTTTCCACCCAGGCAAGAGGAGGGACTGGGCATTTATAATAAACAAGTACAAGAGAACTGGTGGTTTTTTTTTTTAAGAACAAACTGAAGAGTCCCCACATAGCAAATTTTGGAGGGTACGAAGCCTCTGGCATTCAGGGTGAGCTCCCTTGCACCACCCCCTCTTCCCTGTCTGCCTGAAAGCCTGTCACGGTACCACAAAACACAGGTAGCTCGATTTACAAACTAACACTTTCATTACATTCTTTTCTGGCCCTCAGGCACCACCTCTCTCCCACCCAACTTCCCTTAAGTGCACACACAGTTTAATACTTCTTCGCAGACAAACTAGCCAGCGTATACTATCTACTCAAACTGCAATGGACACATCTTGCAAAAAACACACACTGAGATTGAAACTAAACCTCTGTCTATACATACACACATATAAAAAGAAATATTGAGCACATTATGCATCTAACAGATCAGGACAACCATGAAGGATCCAGTCTATCACATATATAAAATCTTGGGAGGCATCTTGTTCCTGAAGTTATTAATTTGAAATAAAAATGCATACAGCAGTTCAATGCATTTTTTGAAAGTTTGATATCTGGGCAGTTTTGCTGACACACATTTATTAGATCATATTCATCACCCACTAAAATGTCATTGCAACTTGAAATTGCTAGACTCCACTGCTTCCTGTTAGACATTTAAACCCAGCTATGAAACTAGAACTTATATTTTCACTGTAAGACGTGTTAAGCACTGAAAACAACCCTCAGCTTCGAAGGGAATTGTTACAGCTCAGCACTGCCAAAGCTAAGCTCCACTACGAAGAAAATGAAGTCCAAGTTTAAATGCTGAAATTTGTTTGAGGTTTAAACATTGC
Source organism: Falco naumanni (assembly GCF_017639655.2). NCBI lineage: Eukaryota > Metazoa > Chordata > Aves > Falconiformes > Falconidae > Falco > Falco naumanni. The sequence continues at coordinate 23,948,574 of NC_054056.1, read as the reverse complement.
CTTCTCACCTCCTTAAACTACTGTAAATGCAGAAAAACATACCCCAAAATTGACAAACATATCCAAAAATCAGGATCGTTTTGATTAAAGTGCTCAAAGGGAAAGCATATAGTACAATCAGCCCTCATCAGCACTCAGGTGAATAACACCATTCCTGCAAAGTTATAATACTTCCCTGTGGGATTTCAAATTCCTTGCCAAATTCGTAACTATGGAAGCTTCCCCCATATAAATGCAAGAATTGTCTTCACTTATAAAGTAAGGATAAACTGTTATAAAACAGGGATCAAATAGAGACTGAAAAGATCACGCTATGGTCCTGCATTAAGTGACTTGCTGAAGAGGAACTGGAACGTGGGCATTCTGTGTACACACACATGTATGTGTACAACACACGTTCACTGTGTGCATTTTCTCCTTTGTGCTCCAGAAGCTGGAGCAGGTATGACATGCTTTTAAAACCCATCCATATTCCTGTCCTTCCTGTGCTTCCAAGGTAGAAACAGTTAAGGAAAATCCAGTTAACTGATGACACCAGTTTTTACCTTGAGCTTTCCAAAGACATATGAGATATCATCTTGAAAGCAAACACTTGCTAACAGAAATTCGTTTACCCATTTTCCTTGAAATTCAGGCAGTACTCTGCATTTGAAATGGAGGCTTAGGTTTGACTTTTACAGCCCTTTTTCATGCTGCAGAGCAGACCAGGGTAGAGCTGCTAAGACACTACCTCTTGCCTGCAGCAGTCAACATCTCTGGCTTTATAAATAGCCAAGAACATCGATTACAGATTTCACCTAGACTAATAGAGAAGAATTGATTGAGAACTAGAAAGGAAAGGTGATCTGGGTGACAGTGATCATGAAATGAGTTTTCATTCTAAGATGTGACAACAGTAGAGAAAGGACAAAGACTTAAAAAAAAAAAAAAAAAAAGGCAAACAAAACAAACAGCAAAAAAAACCCACCCCAAAGCAAAGCAATTCCCACTCAGAGGAATGGCAGAAAACACAGGCCATTATGCCTTTCACACAGTCCTCTAATGACTGGAAAATTAGAAGAGAATTATAGTAAAAAAGTGGAAACGTGATTACGTGACTAAGAGCAACTATGCAACAACAGCAAAAGCAGGCGTGAGTAAAATCAGAAAGGCCAAGGAGCTAAAAAAACTTCACTTTCACAAAATGAAACAGAAAAAAAATTATAAATACCTTAAAAATACAAAGACGACAAAGAACAGCAGAGATCAACCACTACACAAGCAAGGAAAACAAATGCAAGTTTGGCTAAGGTGTTTGTGCTTCTTTTGCATTAGTCTTCACCAAAAGTACCACTGGTTGAATGCTTACCAGATACCTAACATAACCAACCAGATACATAACATAAGCAATTTCAGCAAAAGAGCTAGGAAGTAAACCCCAGTAAGCTAAAATGTACCTAGATAACCTTAGGGCATGGCTCCTGGAAATAAGCTGAGGGCAGGCAAAGTCTAACTTCAAACCATAAAATCATTCTGGAACAAACTATCAAAAAGTTATTTTGTAAATACACAAACAATAATATAATAAACAAGATAATGTCAAAAAAAAAGAATACAAGCAAAACAAAAAATCCTACCCATACTTTTGCCAAAATAGCACATCAAGCTTATTTAATCATCTTCTGGTAGACTCCTGGCTGAGCAGGTAAAGAAACACCTCTGTTTCAGCAGGGCTTCCCACTGTGCCACATGGCATTCCGTTAAACAAGCTCATGAGACACGTCGTAGACATTACTATAAATAATTACTCTAAAGCGCTTCACAAGGGATTAAATAAATCCACCCTCAAGAGAAGTTACTGTTGTCATCGTTCACTGCCATCCTTGGAGAGCATTTCAGGTGACTTTCTGCAGGGACTTGTCTTGGCCTTGGCTCTACCAAGTACTTCCATCAGTAACTTGGATTATCATAAAATTTCTCAGTGACACACACCTGGAAGGGGCTGTAATAAGCCCTCTGGAGACAAGGTCCAAATCAAAGGCAATCTTGAATAACTTATTTCAGAACATTTCTACAATTTGAGGAAGCGCTACTTTTAGGAAAGACAAATCAAATGCATGTAGGGGAAGGAGGAGATAACATCTAGGGACCACAGCGAGATGCAAAACACAACAGTAGTACAAAGCACACAAGTCACTTTCCAAGACCTATTATGAATTCAGAACGCTGAAAGCAAGGGACGGGAAAGCACCGGCTTCCCTGACCATGGCTGGACCCAGCACTGGGCCCACACTTTGAAAAAACTTCAGACAGTGGAGTAAGTCTAAAGGAGCACAAAGCGCTCAAGTAGTTGGAAAAAATTATCTCTACTGAAAAGCCAAGAGAGCTGAGCTTATTTGGTCTGAAAGAGAAGCCTATGGGAGAACTCTGTAGCAGTCTTCGATTCATAAGGAGCTCCTCTGAAAAGAGACAGTAACTGCTTTTTCCATGTTCACTGGGAAAAGCAGGAGGAAAAAAACCCCTTTAATGGACTACAACAATGATCCAAGGCACAACTAGGAAAACATGCTCAGTAGCAGAAAAGGAAAACGCTGGAAGAAGCTGTCAATGGCTGTTGTGGAGTCTCCTCTACCAGAAGGTTTCAAGGAGGCCACAGCTATACCTCAGAGCAAGCAGTCAGGCTGCGAGGAGGCGTCTTGTCGCTCCAGCCTTCCTGTGATTTTTTTCTGAGGAAGTTGTGACCAGAAGCCTGAAGGGCCACCTGGGGCACTCCTTCAGCAAGGGGTGGTGGCACAGGGCCTGAGGACAAAACACAGTCACGGAGAAAGTGCTTGTGGAGAAAGGCAGAATCCCACAGCTCCTCTATTTCAAAGGAAAACACACCATCAGCCTCATCAGCTTTAGGACAGAATTAAAACTGCCAAGATACAAACCCCTGCAAAACTGAATTCATCGAGAAAACAGCAACTTATCACAATTGTTTAAAGTTGTTAGAATACCTCCACACGAGGGCTTAGATCTCTCAGGACCAAATCTTGAACTGAAAAGGTATATAAGCTTTGGCTATCTAACCTCCAATCTTAAATTAGAAGCACATTATTCTGAGTTTGTATTCAAACCTAGTGATTACTCCAATGATGAACAGCACCTCAAGTAGAGAACATCTGGCTTTGAGAATACCATAAGGAGTTCACTTATTTCTCTCTGGTTGCTAACTGAGGAGACCCCACAAGAAACAAACACCCCTGCCAACTTCCTCAAGACCATCATCTTTCTAGAGCAGACACAACTCGATGGTTTTCAAATGCTTCTCCCTCTTCCCTCCCCGGATACCCACAAGTATCTTGAGTGTTTTCACAGAGGACAGCATAATGTTTAAGATGCAGCAGTGCTATATAGACAAGAACAGACCACACTTCAAATGGGAATAGGCTGCAACAAATGTCTTCCAGCTGGAAACAAGTACAACAAATAAGGTGGTCATAGCCCACCATCAAAGCAACAGGTGGACTCAGGATTTCACACTGACAAACGTGAAAATCTGGCTGGTCAGTCACCACCTACATGTTCTTGGTCTGTACTTGTTTCTGAGGACACATGAGATGACTGGAACCAAAAGAAACAAGAAATTGTGGTAGGTATGTTCCTACCTTTCTACTGTTTATATGTCTCCCCCTAAACCAACCAACCACACAGAGTCAGCCTAAAAAATTGGCCACACTGCCAGGTGCACAGGTTCACCAAATGGGGGTCTATGACACAGCTCCATCCCGAGGCATTGCTTACACTGAGCACATAAGGAGGAAGTAAATTAAATTCAAACAGAATCACAGAATCATTTAAATTGGAAAAGGCCTGTAAGATCATCTAGTCCACCCATTAACCCAACACTGCCAACCCACCACTAAACCCTGTCCCTAAGTGCTACATCTACACATCTTTTAAATACCTCCAGGGATGTGACTCAACCACTTCCCTGGGCTGCCTGTACCAATGCTTGTCAACCCCTTCACTGAAGGAATTTTTCCTAAAGTCCAGTCTAAAACGCCCCTGGCACAACTTGAAGCTGTTTCCCATTTTACCCAGGCTGAACACCCCCAGTTCCCCCAGCCCCTGCCCCGCTCTGGTCATGCTCCAGCCCCTCAGTGCCCCCCTGCAGTGAGGGGCCAGAGCTGAGCCCAGGGCTCAAGGTGCGGCCTCACCAGTGCCCAGCACAGGGGACGGGCACTGCCCGGGTCCTGCTGGCCACACTATTGCTGACACCAGCCAGGGTGCTGCTGGCCCCCTTGGCCACCCGGGCACGCTGGGGGCTCATGCCCAGCCGCCTGCTGACCGGCCCCCCCAGGCCCTTCCCCGCCGGGCAGTTCCCAGCCCCCTGCCCCCAGCGCTGCGGGGGGTGGGTGTCACCCGGGTGTGGGACCCGGCACGGAGCCGTGTTGAACCTCCTACGAGTGGCCTCGGCCCATCGGCCCAGCCTGCCCAGACCCCCCTGCAGAGCCTCCTGCCCCCCAGCCCATCAACACTCCCCCCAGCTTGGTGCCGCCTCCAGCTTACTGAGGGAGCGCTCGATCCCCTCGTCCAGGTCATTGATGGAGACATTAACCAGGCCTGGCCCCAGCGCTGAGCCTGGGGAACGCCACTTGTGACCGGCCACCACCTGCATGTCACTGCATTCACCCAGCCAGTTTTCACCCAGCGCAGAGTACGCCCGTCCAAGCCACCAGCAGCCAGTTTCTCCAGGACATCGCAGTGGGAAATGGTGTCAAAGGCTTTACTAAAGTCTACGTAGGCAGCATCCACAGCCTTTCCCTCACCCACTAAGCAGATCACCTTGTAGTAACAGAGTGACTGACATCAGCCTTACAGACTCAAAGTCTTGAGCTAAAGGTGAAACTAGGGATACCAATAACCTTATTATTGCTTTTCAGCTATCTTCTCAGTTTTGCTAACATGTATTTGTTTTCAGACCACTCTTTTCCCCACTTCACTGAACAGTTGCCTTGAAGTAAAGATGGTACAATACATATTAAATTTTTTTTGTCTTTTAAAAAGCAAATGAGACCAGCACATAGTCCTGCAGCAATGTGTTGGATTTGACCTGGACACACACCTCTCCATAGCACGTAGAATACAGCCTCCAGACACATACATACACAAAACAAAGCCAACAAGCAACGTCTTATACAACAACCCCAGTAATAACAGCAACATTAGCAATACGAACGACAGTTTTGGTCCCAAACAAATTCAGGTTCTGCAACTGATCTCGAATTCATTCATAAAAATACTTCCGCACTGACAGTTTTGCAGAGCTAAATTACCGTCTCAGGCCAAGAGAGGGCCCCATTGAACTGCAGTTCCTTTGCCCACAGCCCCTTTGATATAGGGGATTTGCGAAGACAGCAAGGCAGGAAGAGAGGGAATGCATGACAAGTGCAAGGGCACACCAGAAGAGGAAAGAAAGAGAGGAAAAAAGAAAATCTCCAGTAACGTCTCGTGTTTTGCCTTTATTTTCTGTAAGGCTGACCAAAATAAAAACCACACACATAAATAAACCATATAAATGCACATGAACAAGGAGCAAAAACATACTGGAAGAAGGAGGAATGTACGACTCACACCCTCAAAAAACAACTCTCCTTTTGGATAATAATGAAAAAGTCAAAAACTCGGGACAAGGTCTGAAAATTTAGCAATGTCACATAACTGGTAAGTGTAAGGTTTTGTACAAGCAAAGTCTTTCTGTCAGACAACACGCACAATCCACCTTTAATTTGTTACAACCACATTTAACATGGTAAGAAAGTACTTATGTTACTATGGGTTGCAGAAGAAAATTCAAATGCCTACTCATTTTTAAAAAATAAATAGAAAAAGATGATCAGCTCACCTTACAGCCCCCTTACTTTCTGAAGCTTGAGGACTGTACCGTGATGAGTCTATGTGGTGTGACTGTTGCTTATACTGCATTGCTTTAGAATTTCTCTCCATTTTGCATTGCACAATTGAAAATCATAGAATTACAGAAATATAGAATCATTTAGGTTGGAAAAGACCTTTAACGTAGTCAAGTCCAACTGTTAACGTAGCACTGCCAAGGCCACCACTAAACCCTGTCCCTAATCTCTGCATCTACATGGGTTTTAAACACCTCCAGGGATGGTGACTCCACCACCACCATGGCCAGACTGCTCCAGAGCTTGACAGCCCTTTTGGTGAAGAAATTTTTCCTAATATCCGATCTAAACCTCCCCTGGCACAACCTGAGGCAGTTTCCTCTTGCCCTGTCACTTACCTATGAGAAGGGACTGACTCCCTCTGCTCCTTGAGGAGAGCCATAAGGTCCCCCCCGAGCCCCCTCCTCTCCAGGCTGAAGCCCCCGGTTCCCCCAGCCCCTGCCCCGCTCTGGTCACGCTCCAGCCCCTCAGTGCCCCCCCGCAGTGAGGGGCCAGAGCTGAGCCCAGGGCTCAAGGTGCGGCCTCACCAGTGCCCAGCACAGGGGACGGGCACTGCCCGGGTCCTGCTGGCCACACTATTGCTGACACCAGCCAGGGTGCTGCTGGCCCCCTTGGCCACCTGGGCACGCTGGGGGCTCATGCCCAGCCGCCTGCTGACCAGCCCCCCCCAGGCCCTTCCCCGCCGGGCAGTTCCCAGCCCCCTGCCCCCAGCCCGCAGCGCTGCGGGGGGTGGGTGTCACCCGGGTGTGGGACCCGGCACGGAGCCGTGTTGAACCTCCTACGAGTGGCCTCGGCCCATCGGCCCAGCCTGCCCAGACCCCCCTGCAGAGCCTCCTGCCCCCCAGCCCATCAACACTCCCCCCAGCTTGGTGCCGCCTCCAGCTTACTGAGGGAGCGCTCGATCCCCTCGTCCGGGTCATTGATGGAGACATTAACCAGGCCTGGCCCCAGCGCTGAGCAGGACTCTGAGCTTTGTGTTGCTCACCGGAATGTAATGTCAGCTTCTCTACAGTGCCAGTGAGCCTCTAAGACAACCTGGGCACACCAGCCATACACAAAATTTGTTCATTCTTCCATGTGCTGCTCACCTTGCACCGTCAGCTGAGAGGCCAACAAGAGTGCCCGTCAGAAAGGTTTAATAAATAGCGATGTGAACCTCACTCTTTCATATGTATATGCTGGGTAACATAAAAACAGGGTTGTAAAGCATGCTTTATCATACCGACTTCCCGTATGTATCAGTTGTCTTTTTTCCTTCTTTTTCTCTTTCACTGAAAATTAACTCTCTGCTGTTTCCTTTCAAGGAGACTTTCAAATCTCTGCTTTAGAGGACTGCCACGTTCAGCCTACGCCAGGCAGTGAAAAATGGAGCTGGCACCTTGAAAGTCTGTGTTTCCCATGTGTCCACAGTTAAGTACAATTCCTTACCTGTTTCCTTAAGTCCTGAGCCGATCTATGAAGAGTGTGGTGGTTGCTGTTAGCGGTGAGCCCTTTCGTAGAGGAGCCAGTGTTTGCAGTAGGATGGTGATTAGCAGCAGCCTGGTCTTTTCGGCTCTCAGCCTTATGTTCGCTGTTCCTCTCCTTCCCTGGTGTGGCCTCTTTGCTTTTGTGTTTCTGAGCAGGTTCTTTCTCCTTCGATGATTTGCTGGACCCATTGAAAACTGAGAAGAGAGAAAACCAGACTATTAAGGAAAAAAAAAAAAGAAAAGAAAAAAAAATCATACTAGACCAACCTCTTAATTCAAAACAACCCAAACTTTCTCTGCTGTCAGTGTTGGGTATTCAGTGAGTGTCTTCTTACATCTAAAGTAAAATCAATACAGAAATAGATGCGCTGTTTTGCATATTTCTTTACATGAACAGATTTACTAAAGTATTTCCTTTGCTTGTTAACACACATTATCTTCAATATCCAAATTTAAACATACAAGGTATATTACTGTTTTGATTGACCTAAATTTAGACTTATCAGTTTGATTTTTGTTTATGACAGTTTTAATTAATTTTTTGCTGTTGCAGCAAGGGAATTCTAAACATAACCTAAACAGAAAAGGGATTTATTTTTACATTAAAAGCAAAAGAAAGGAAATGTTCCATGAAAAAGCATGTTTTGTTTTCATCAGTATCCAAACTGCTGAACCAAACCGACAGCAGTTTGCCTGTAGCAGACGAGATGCAAATAGAAAAAGGTACTTCTGCGAAGAAAGGAAAATACTAAAATCATTTTGGAATATGTCATATGCAGCAATGCTGGGACCTACAGTAAGCACCCTAGCCTTCTGCTGAAGTGAAGGGGTAAGAAATCACAGAACAGAAACCACGTTTTTTGTACAGTATTATGCAAGCACATACAAGTCTATCTCAGCAAGTTCTGTTCCTGTGCCTCTGCTGAACTGAAGAACTGTCACTGTTCTTTTGTTGTCAGGGAACATGAAAAGCTGAGGTTAAAAACAAACAAACACACATCACATTTCTCTATTTGTTTGTTAATCATAAATGTGAATTTATGTCAGTGCTGCCCCCTTTTCAGTGAAGCACTTGGCAGAGGTCCCCAGGGCTTGTGATCCAACACCCACAACACCAAGTGCCCTCCTGCCTTCTCTGCTCATCTGCTCTTGGGTTTTACCCCTGCCTTTTTGGCCAGGGTTTAGGAAAGGACGTAAATAAGAAAATTCAGCAATACTTCATAGCACATGTATCTAAAACCTATTTACTACACACAACACACAACATCTGTTTGGGAATATTAACTAGATGAATTAAATTACTGGTTTCTTGTGAAATGAAAGCCTTCTTTTCTCACTAAACATGATGTACATACCTTTTTATCTAAATTGTGAAGCTTAGTTGTCTCTATAGATGTCCTGTAGTATCACACTAGTAGCAGCAGTAATAGTAGTAATAATAAACAACCAACAATCCTGCTGGACAGAAAAGGGGCATCTAAACCGCTTTGGAGTAGACACCTACCTTCAAACCTCCCCAACCAGCTATCTACCTTCCCACCACACCTCTAAAAGCCAAAACTCCAGCACGCTATTGACAGATTTGTTATTCAGGTCACTTCTCATATTCAGTAGGTCCTAAGTGTTGAAGCAGATTATGTAAAAACAATTTTAAAAAAAATCACAATTGCTCTTCCTCCTCTCTTCCCTCTTGCATAAATTGAGTAAGAGCGAGAGAAAAGCTGTCGGCAGCGAAGTCACTGCTAATTCCCCCGTGGCTCCGTCACTCCCGAGCTCAGGAGCAACTGGCGCTGCCCCAGCCCGCCAAGGATTTTTCCGTGATTTCAGTGAAAGTCGCATAACCTCCGTGTCTCATTTCCAGTGATGGAACCGATAATAATTGCCAACCCCTCTCAGGGAGTTCATGACAATACATTTATCCTCCTCTGTAAGGAGTTCTCACATCAGATGGAAGGCGCTATAGACACACAAAGAACGACTATTTATTTTTAATAAGACATAGCACAAACAACCAATGGCAGCTTCATTGATATGTATTTCATCACTGCAAGGGATATTTTCCTTCGGGGGGAACAAATTGCATATACTGATCTGCTCATATGGAAACATTAAGTCAGAGAGATGAGTTTTCTGTATTCAGTTGCCACCTTATAAACTGAAAATTACTAAAACAGAAAACACAGCCAAAAAGCCAAATTGTGCACTTTAATGGTTCACCAAAAAAAAACCCCACCACCACCAAACCCCAGCGAACATGAGACAAGGTATATTTTATATGCAACAGCTCATTAATTTTAAGTGTCGTGGGAACCCTGCCAGTTTTACCCTCTGAGTAATTATCTTTTGTCTTAATTTGTAAGATTCTTGAAAGGAGGAAGAGAGAAATGGGAGAGAAAAAAATCTTCAGTCTCACAGGAAAAGCTTAAAAAGCTTAAAGCCTGAAAACAATAAAAAGGGAGAGATGCAGATGCAAAACAGTCCTAGTCAAGCTGTCTCTAGTAGATGGTATCAGTTTCTATAAAAATCAGTGTCTGTTTCTTCCAACACCTAGAATATTTTTATATCCAGCTAAATAGGTATAAAAACCTTTCTGCAGTAATAAGTTCTGCATAATTCACAAACATATTATGTGAACAAGTATCAAAACATTAACTTGATTAATTACAAAACATTATCACAAGCTAAGCATTTACAGGGGAGTTGGGGGCATGGAAATCCCCTGGACTATGATTTTGCCCCCACCTGAGTAAAAATGTAGAATTTATTGAGACAATAAATAAGTTATTTGGTACAACACAGGATTAAACTCTGGCCCTAAGAGCTAGTAAGACAGTTCAGTAAAAAAAAGAAATGGCCAAAAAAGACCAAAAAACTCCCCAAAGAAATCTCATTGTTGAAGAGCAACTAAGACTGAAACACCCACTTCTGAGGATGGAAAATAACAAAAACCCTAAAACCCCAACAATAAAATGATTGCTGATTCTTTTGTGTTTTCCTGTGCAGTAAACTGCATTCTCCTTTGTGTCTGCCAGCTCTTCAGTATTTCTGAGGCATTCCAGAAAAGCAAAAAAGGTGTACCTTATGCTTTACTATGCCCAGATATAGGTGCGCCCCAGCTACAATCTCCTATCCTAGAGATAATTCTGACACGCGCAATATCCAAAGTTCTGCTCCCAGGGTTTTTTTCCTCATGAAAGAGTAGTCAACAAAGGTTTCATCTCTAAAGCAATAATTTCATTAAAAAACCAGAAAGTCAGGAAAAAAGTTCAACCCACAAATAGTGAAAATCACATTATTTCAGGAAGAAATCTTTTGCAGTCCCAAATTATTATTATTTTACGCTACCTTAACAGCTCTGTATTTTCAGAACAGCTTTTAGTTAAAAGGTAAGAGCACTACTAACAAATAATTAGAAGTGCCAATAAATTATCAGACACTTCAAATGAAGTAAACTGATATCCTTTTATCCGTACCTATCTGAATGCTTGTGCTCAAAAAATGCTGTGTCCTCCAAAGCAATTATTATTATCATTAAGCTGAAACAATAAGAGTCCCAGGGTGAAATACTTGTGGGTCTTCTGGTTAGCAGTGATGATCAAATGCAAAGGAACTGAAGCACTATATTCAAAACTTGCAAGCACTGGAGGTTTTTAAACCACTGATATAATTTATGGCAGCAGAGCAAAACCTTATGGCAGGTGTGATCCCCACGGATGCATCACAGTGCTCCCTGCAACAGGGGAACTGGACCCTGGGCACCAATATTCACCCAACATCCCAGCCGGGGACTTTGGGTATCTCATTTGGAACTGTAATAAAGAATCCCTACACAAATCCACGCAAACTGTGCCAACTCTGTGTGTGCTAGGTGCAGCTATACTAATAGCTAAAAAAATTTTTGACCAAGTAAAGCCACAGATGGACTCAATTACTACCAATTAACTAAGCATTTACTACAGGAATTGACATTGCAGTGAGCGACCAACATTTATTGTGTTTTCAGCAATTTTCTGAAGTATTCCTACAAATTAATTTGCATGCAAGTATTTTATAGGATACATCCAGCCAGCCATTCAGAAGCCAATTTATAGTATGTACAATAATCAGGCTTTCACTGTGTAAGCAGCAGAATTACTAGGCTGGGTTGAGCCAACTGCTGACTCCATGGGCAAAGCTTTCTCTCCCAAGCCCTCCTGGAGATTATTTCTGCACCAGATATGCTTTATACATGAGGTAACAGGGGAGTCTGTTGCAAGGAGAGCACAGTACTGGTGTACGAACCCTTTTGCTTTATGCCAGCATCTGCAAGATGAAGGCATGGACCATACATAGAATCATAGAATCGTTTAGGTTATCAAGGACCTTTAGTATCATCAAGTCCAACTGTTAATCGAAGACGGCTCTTCACATCAGTATGTACACATATGCCGCGTGTTGCAGAGCTCGTGTCGTGTAAAGCAACTGATTGTGCATTCATAAAACTATCCAAAACAAAGAGGGAAGATAAGAGTGAAAGGGAGAAGCTTTGTTTTTAGAAGGAGAAAAGGGAGCTTTGCCAATGCTGTGAACCCAAGCCAGCTATTCCAATGCAAACCTCATGTTGTTACATAGACCATGTTTGGGAAGAGATGTAATATTAATCAACTTTCTGGCATTAAATATCCATTACTGTACAAAAACATTCTTGCTCTGGCTTTAATTCAGTTTTAAGTCACTGTGAAAACATTTATGTGGCTCTCAAACTGCCTTAAAGGACCCAGGCAATAATTCTTTTCCCCTCTCAAAGGAACTAAAACAATGATCCACTTCCATAAAACAAAGTATTTTAATACTGCCGATTGTTTTCCTTAAGTGCTGGGTCTGTTCAGCCTTCTATAAACCATTTCCAGAGACAGAAGTTGTCTTCTGGAGCCCCCCAACACGATCTACCTACTCAGGGTCAGTGGCAAAGGTGTACTTCAGGAGAAACAGACACCACGACAACCTCTGAAGATGCGTGGTACCACCGCTCCCACACTTCTCCAGCCCTAACGCAACACTACGCAATTTGTCAGTGGACAACTCCGCAACAAAATTTCCATCGCTGCATGCTAACAGAAGTCACACAGGATGACCATGGCAGATAACAACGAATTTCTTTTTGACACTATCAATAACACAGGTCAAAACCCTACGTGCACAGGAATACATTGGGCCACTGAGAGGAGCATTATTGGTATGTGACACCACACCACTGTTTGCAAAAATTCAATACCAAGTGTCTCGCCTTAGCACAAATTCATTACTCTCACCTAAACATTATGGCACAAACAACATCAAAAGGGTCACTGGCTAAGCAGCAAGTCCATACAAGAAGTGTCTATCTGTTATCACGAGTCTCTCACCAGGATAACAATTCAATTTTTTCGAGCAACTTCCAGCTCCCCCATTCTTCTCCACAGGTCATACATCCAGCTACTGAAAATCCGCAAATCGCCAAATGTGTTGTGCCTGATTTGCATATTTAAATATGTAAATTGCTGCAAAACGGGTAATTTTCATGTTACATATTTTTGCAGAAAAATTAAATGTGCAAAAATGTTTATTGCAACAATTACTGGTTCCATGGTATTTCAACAAAAGGCTGTAAATCATCAAAATAATTGCCTACCCATTAACTATTGTAGCACTCTGCCTGAAATTTTCTCATTCTGTATTTTAGCTGGATGCAAAAAATATTTTTCTCCTAAATGTTTACCTCTTCAGGATTAATTTCACTAAAAAAGATGCATGAGCCTAAGACTCTGTCTTATGTACCCACTCACAAATATCACATTTAGTTAAAACCAAAACTAAATAAAGAATTGCAACCACAAATTAGAATTTTCTCAACACACTCAAACAGTAAGGTATGTAAAAGATATGCCATTTAAGTCCAAGATATACAAACACTGTACTGAACTGTATCCTGAAATAAGAAAAAACCCTCTGTCTACGATCTTTTCCTGCATCATCTTTGTTATTACACATGTAAGGGAATTACTCTGCTAAATTATCCATTGCAAATTGAGAAGCGAAACACACTTCTGTATTTCTGGTAAGCAAGGAAGACAGCACTAACGCAGAGGATAGTATTTCTTCCAGCAATGCCTGCTTACTATGCACTACTGCCAGATTTGTTTTGAAATTTGAGCCCCAAGAAAAAAGGCATCTATACAAATTTCTCCCCTGCTCATTTCAGCCAGAAGGCATGCACAACAGTTTTAGCTGACCACGGTAACAAAACACAGCACAGGCCAGTAACCATTTCTGACCCACTGGGTTTTCTGACACGCGAGAGCCGGTTTGCTTCAGCTAAGGGAACAAGACTCTCCTTCAGGAAGAAGTCTGGTTACAAATAATAATGGCTAACTCTGCTTTCCTAAATGTCAATCTGAACTTAATTGTCCGTCTCAGGCATCTGAAGACCAACATGACACTGCCAGGTATGCTGGCCCAGATGCGCACTCCTCTCCACCTTTGAACTGCTGGGCTGGCGTGAGAAATACCTAATTCTGCAACCATCCTTCTGAAGGAAATTAGCCAACCATTATTAGAGGAACCGTAGCCTCCTGCATGCAATTTCAAAGTTGTCTACGCAACTGTATCCGTGCACACCCCTCCGAGGCTCCTCCCGAGGCCCTTTTCCAGTCCACAAGCCCTTTCAAGTCGAGGAACGCCTATCCTCTTTTGCTCTCCTGATGGGACCGATAACCCAACAACTCCCTAACTGCATCTTCCAGGTTCTGATCCCAGCCTGCCCAACAAAACACTTGGCACCTGCAAACATTTCCTTCAAGAGCCTGCAGAGAAAATCTTCCATTGTGCCACAGAATGAAATCAAAGTAGGACTTACTTAGTTGTGAGGAATTCAAAGAATTACTTTTAAAGAAACAGAGACCTAAGCCTACCCTCTTACCTACAACTTGGAATTTCCTCCCAGCAGTGGGGAGATGTAATTTAGACTCGGTACCTCCCTGGAAAGACTTGCTAAATATCCCTTTTCCACAGTCCCATGAATGTGGGGAATAAACACTTCTCCTGCCAAACATTTTACTTTGCTCTCTAACAGCTGTATATGTGATCAGAAGTCCTAAGAAATGAGGATGCAAAGGCACAGGTAACAATCCGATGCTTTAAATATATCTATGTAAGCGGGAAGGTTGGAAGGCAACAAGTCAGTTGAGCTAATTACTTCAATTCATGCAGCAAGCTATGCCACGTGTTATACATGCTTCTTATTCATACTCAGGCATTCTCCATTGAGTTAGCTGTCCAAAAGGTGGCTCAACAGGCCAGGTTATAATAAATAGTTTGGTGTGCAACCCTAATAATGTCCCATAATGGCGTCAGAAGAGGATATTGACAAATGACTTTGCCCAGGAAAGTTGTTCTGGCCCCATTTAATACAAAGCAATCATCTGACACTGTCTAATGACATTAATCAAGCTCTGAACCTTTGTTGTTCTATGTCATAGCAAATGCTTAGCATTTTCAGGTCCAAAGTGCTTGACTACACATTGTATATTAAAAACAAAAGACTTTAATTCATTAAAAATAGACTCTCACGCTAGATTAAGTTCATTTGCTGCACCCGTCCCTGGTCTGCCTTTGTGTGTGGTCTCATTTAAAACAGACACACATGAACCAGAACCTACTTTATTCACAGGAAACAAAAATACAATTGGCTGTCAACCAAAATAACAGACACTGAAAAATGGGAATACCCCTGGGTAAGGAAATTTTAATTAAAAAAAAAAAAAAAAAAAGGGGGGGGGGGAAGGGGAGAAAAAGAAAAAAATGACAATGACGAAGAAGCAGCAGCTGCGTTCTCTGGGAATTCCTGTTTCATCACCTTTGTCAAAACATCTCACATTGTCTCCTATGTATTTTATAAAGGTCTCTTGCAGATCTATTAAAGCAGCAGCTTCATTTATGTTCACTCTGATCTATATTGATAAAGATTATGAAGCCATTAGATGGCTCATTAAGTTTGCCTTTACTTACCCCCAATTAAGATTTCAGGTGTCTCTGGTTTTGAGCTAATTTCAAAGTGGCTGCCATCTGGGACATTCTCAAGGAACACGATCAGATCCTTTTGTAATGATATATCACATTTAAAACACTAAGGCAGCAGCTCTGTTACACGCACTCTCATTTTCCATATGTAGAGTTTTGTGCCTGTTATTTGGGGGGTTTTATTTAGAAATCAATTTAAAGTGCCAAGTTTTGATCCATGGCTTTTATAGGATTAAAACTCTTGCTCATAGCTGACAGCTGAAATGCTATTAGGCCTAACGTCCCCTTGTACTTCTCCACAAACGGTTCACAAAAAGAGAATTTTTGAGCTTTGGTGGGCAATAAAAACCAGATTCAGATGTAGTCATGAAAAATAATTTTGGTATGTGTAACAAGGGTGTTCTTTATAGAAAACTCCCTTTTGAAAAGCAGAGATGAGGACTAGCACAATGAAGTAATTGGGATCTACTAATCTCTTCTTCAGAGCAGAGTAGCACAAAAGGAGAGGAAAAAAAAGCAGGCAGAGGTTACAACTCAAAAAGTGTGCTGTAGAGGGACCTTCCTCTCAGTCCTTCTACTAAGAGGAGGAGAGCTGAATGGCAGTCACCAGAAGGAAGGTAAACTAAAACTTAAGATGGGAACAGAGAGCACAGGCTCCATTTTGAAATTCTGTCAGGCAGAGAAGGCACAAAGTTGTTAGGATACAAGAGCTCTTGCTGGAGAGAGAATCAGATCACGCAGGACTTTGAGAGTGGAGCATTATAGCAGCCTCAGAAAATTTTCAGTGTGGCTTTTAGGTCTTCCATTCTACACTAGATGACGTTGCAATATATATGGATCCATTCATCAAGACATGGCATAAGGACTTCATGACAGAAATACTGTGTAAGGAATGCAGCTTGTGTTGATTTGCAAAGAAATAACTGACTTGGAAAAGCTTCTTCCAGAAAATCCTTCAATCAACAACATGAACGCAGTTATCTTAACCTACTGCAATTGTGGTATCAATATTGCATGTGAGAAATTAAGTGTTGCCCCTGTCACACATTTTGATAACTTATGAATGCTCATATTTAACTTTGATAAAATAAAATCATTCTAGATTTAAGCAAGTCTCAAAAATGCCAGAGAGAGAGTGACTCTGTGTGCCTATACATATTTATGTGTGTATAATTCCAGCCCTGCAGTTACAGTTCTGCCACAGATGGACTTCAGATTGTCAGGAGAAACAGGTTAAAACAGAAGATGCTAACACTACATCTTGATCCATTTTCCCATTATGGCCTGTATCCTTTTTCCCTCAGATCCAGAAGGACGGACAAGAATTAAGCACATTCAGCTCACAGATTCTTTACTAGGCAGTACAGGAGAACATCACTACTTAGGACCTACCTTGCCCATTTGGTACATGTTTATGTGTTTTTCCTTTCCTGGGGGTTGACTGGCATGATGATGAAGCATTGTTTGTGGCTGTTTTTGCGTCCTCTGTCTCCTCCTCCTCCTCTTCTTCATCCTCATCATCCTGAGAGCTTCCAAAATATACCATGTTGCTGGGCAGGGCTGGAGAACCTGATCATTATAAAAAAATGGCTCATTAGCATCGTTACATTCACTTACTGCACTAACCATACTGATCATAACCTACTTTAGTGTTATGCATAGCAAGGAAGAGGGGGACTCTGAGATGGAAGGTCACACTAGTGCATGACTAACTGGAGGGGGTTTATTTATTAATTTTTACCAACAGGATACATATGTGCTTGAAAAGCAGACTTTCCCTGTGCCCCAAGCACATTCTATTCATACTTTAGACAATCAGTCTTGCTACAAGCCCTAATGAATAGCTTTGTGTATTCAGAAAAAAACTAATGCACGTGCTTAATTTCAAATGCGTGCCTAAGTGCCTTACGGAAGTCTTAATGCACAAACTAGAAGCTTACAGCTTTCACCAAACAGAAGAAAAAAAAGAGAATTTACAAATCAGCCTGCACCCCAGCAATATTTTTAGGTTATTATTGTACTAAAATACTAGTATTTAAACTTCACAATGCTTTGCAGACCTCAACAATATTGTACATGATGTTTCTCAGTATTCTGGTACAGTTTTAAACAAAGAGAAAAAACGAGACATCGGGATGTTTAAATTTGCCTAGGAGGTCCCTGGCAAAGGACAAAAAAAGAGTAAAGGAGTCCTGACTCCCCATGTGCTCCTCTTAAGGATGTTGCTTCTCATCTCTTGTTTACTTCTCATGATGCTCCCCCTAACCTGCCTTGTTTGCACACGGGTAAGGCACAACATGCAATTAAGTGAGAGAGAAGTGAGGATTCACAGGCTTAACAACAATATAGGACTGGAATTTAAATGCGACTCTTGCACAACATTTCTTTTATGTGTGTCCAGCAACAGTGTACAGGTTTCCTTGCACTGCATCAGGACACATGACGTGACTGTAGCAACCTAAATAACTATTTTTAGATGTACAAATACTGCTGACAACTAATGGCCACTTTCCTTTATGCCCGATATTAGCCTCTACTTCAAAATGAGTCTTCTGTCTATCCCCTGGAGGGACAGGTGCCCTAGGAGCCCTCTACTTTTCTCAGAAAGGTTTTTCTGGGTGAAGAAAGGGAAAAACAGAAAGTCAATAGAAGTGCAGAACAGGGGCTCATCACTTCAATTCTTTCCCTGTAGCTAAATAAAAGAAAGGACAAAGAGAGCTGGGCTACAGACCAGCAACACAAGGTAGTGGCTATTTGGCTGATGCTTCCTTAGGAAACACTTCTGGCTTCTAGCTCCTCAGAACAGCAATTCCCTGGTTTGGTTGGTTTTGAGCTGTTGGTGTTGCCATTGCCAACAACTAACGAAAGGTTGTTTGTGGGTTGTGTATTCTCTGCTCCCATGTGGTTTGTACAAAACACTCTAACTACAAAAATTAAATTCTAATGAACGGATAGCTAAATAGGGCACAAAACCAGGGATAGGCTGTTCCTGCAATGAACCAACCTTTCCTTCACGTACTGGTTTGGGTTGGGATGTTTGTTCATAGTAGTTTGTAGAGGGCTATGTTTTGGGTTTTTGACCAAACCAGCAGTGGTAACACAGGGATGTGTTAGTTACTGCTGAGCAGTGCTTGCACAGCGTCAAGGCTTGCCCCACACACACCTTGTTTCTCACACTGCCCCACCAGCGAGCAGGCTGGGGGAGGGGGGGCAGAGGTTGGGAGGGGACGCAGCCAGGACAGCAGACCCCCACGGACCAAAGGGGTGCCCCAGACCGCACGGCACCGTGCTCAGCAATAAAAGCTGGAGAAAGGAGGAGAGAGGAAGGGACTTTTGGAGTTACAGTACTGTCAGGTGTGATGAAGCCCTGCTTTCCTGGAGATGGCTGAATGCCTGTCTGCCAGTGGGAAGTACTGAATGGATTCCTTATTCTGCTTTCCTTGCGCTCAAAGCTTTTGCATTACATATTAAACTGTTTTTCTTTACCTCATGAGTTTTTATCCCATGAGTTTTCTTAATTTTCTTACTTCCAATTCTCTCCTCCATCCCGCTAGGGGGAAGCAAGCGAGCTGCCATGTGGGGCTCAGCTCCCACCTGTAAAGACCTTTGCTCTTGGTCTCTTTAATGGCCCCTTGGGGACTACGGCTGCCTTGGGGAGAAGCAGAGAGAAACCCCACCGCACCCCGTGCTGTGCATCGGTGGTAGGCTTGGGACAGCCAGGGAAAACTCTGCACCTAGGGCATGGCGATTCTGCCCCCTGAAATAACATACTTAACAATCCGTCCAGCTTAGACGTAAATGTATGGACATATGGTTATCCTAGGGGGAACGCCTTTTGCATGCCACAACTTTCACATTTACATAGACTAATGATCAAATTAAGACTGCTGACACATTTCACGGCATGAGAGCTGTAGCAACTTATAGAAACAAAAACCTTCGCATTTTTATGCAAGCCCAGAACTTTTTGGCACACTCTAGGCAATCAACCATAGTAGGTAAGAGGTGCTGAGAGGCACATTAATTCTTCTGCTTGGAGGGGAGCTTTAAGTCTCAACAGCAACTAACTAGAAGATTCCAAAACAGTTAGTCTACAACAGTGCTGCCTGAAAAATAAGATATTTTTTTTTTTACATCTAGATACCCAAGTCTGTGGTATGGATTCAGAAGTTATTAGCTCTGCAAGACTGTATTGTGCAACAGTTCTAATCAGGATCCAAAGTCTGGCACCATCACGGCATTAACGCATTGACAAATGATAGCAGTAAAAGAAACTTACTGTTAGGAACCCTCAAAATTAGATTCAAACACAGACTGAAATCTCTCTATTATAATAGAAACAGTCAGAAATTTTATCCTTCTGAGACACTACAATAGGAGACCAGATAGAGCGTCTATTCTCTAAGCCTCATCTTCCCTAGAGTTCCATATCCCTGAGCCTTTTTGTCAGCTGCTTTCAACAGCAACCACCAAAAAAAATTATCATCTGCGACGCAAATGTTATTACAACAGCAATCTTACTTTTCTTTTCTTTTTTTGTATGCACAGAATAAAATACAATACTGTGTCCTTCTGCTTAGAAAGGAAGGAGGGTCCAACCCAAGTGTGACAGCAGACAGAAACTTCACCTAACTCTTGGTATTCAACTGTTGTAATCTCAGTGCATAAATCTTTGGCCAGAATGACATTTTTTAATTCTTTCCAATCGAGGACTGTGAACAACAACGGTTAAACTGCATTCCTGGGACAGCTGGGACTGTTTGGGAAGTACATTTCCAGAAAAATTAGACTAGCAACATCCAATAACACAGGAGAGTCCTGCTAGCCCTCACTTTACTGATCTACGTGCTCTGCAATATGAGACCTTGGAGAAAACCTAGTGTTCAGGCTGGGTTGCCACCCCCCCTCCTGCTCCCCAGCTTTTCCTACATATTAAAGTTGACTTACAAAACAGAAAGGAAAGAAAAAAAAAAAGGCTGAACTCAAACATTTTCATTCTATTTAAGCACTGCTATGGATGAAGGACACTGAAAGAAATATAAAAGCTTTGAGTTTTCTTGCTTACTTTTTATATTAGAACTATTTTAATCATCATCTTTTATAGTAAGATTTCCATTCTGGAATAGCCTGAAGTACCGAGAATTTGTTCACACCTATGGGTTGAGCTGATTAAAACCCCTTTCACTTTAAGCCTAGGTAGCTAAACATGTCCAAAAGGCTGAGAAAACACTAGTTTAAAATACTGGAACAGGCTACTCAGACTCCTGATACTGCAAATTCCCTTTACGAGCAAACTGAAGGGAAGACAAGCCTTTAAGTACACTGTGATTTCATTTGAGCTGAAAGAGTAACATGTTGATTATACAACACCTGATGTGCTAAGTGTGAGCAGCTGACGTGCGCTGGTGGTGGTTTACACCAAGCAAAGAGCCAAGAGAACACCCTAAAACTCCTCCTACTGAAATAAAACTCCAGACTCCTCCTGCCTGAAGAACTAATGAAGCTCATACATGTGAAGCTGCAGCGGTAAAAGTGGAAGCTAGGCGATCACTCACCTTCTTTATCATAATACAGACTCCTGTCCTAAATATCCCTCATCGCCTCCGAGACCAGACAGGGATGTGCACATGATGATGTAGCCTACCTCTACAAGGGACCCCAAAACTGCTGATTTATATAAAAAAATACTAAGTAGTGCTATTGTAGCCATGAATGTCTAAGACCATTGAAGATGTGGAGAAGAATGTGTGCTCAAGAGCTGGTTTGTTTCTTCTAGGTATAGCAATTGGTCTAACAAAATATATTGCCCTTCCTCATAAATCTGGACTGTCTTCATCTCAAGTTAACAACATGGTAGTTTTCCTTACAGATTTCACTGAGACTTGCTGCTCTCAGGTTTCTCCATGTATAACAGGTATTCATCATGAAAATGATGTATGACAGCAAGATGATAAAAACCCTCAAAATTGGCATAAGAATAAAGAATACTGCAGGTTCACCAGACATACATGCATACATGTTCACAGAACATACAGCTGCAGATGCTTGCTTGATTTTTATTTTTCAACACACTATTCTGCACATTTTTGTCTGCCTGGACACACTCAGCAACAGAAACCCACGGGGCAGCTATGCCAGTTCATTCTTGCGTGTATTTTGCTAGCCAGACAAGAGTAAGGATGCGCAATCATCCCTCCTCTTCCTCTTGCCTTCCCCCAGCACCAGGGCATGATTCTCAAAGCCTGCCCAGGGCAACTGAAAGATTAACATTAGAATTTAATTAATAACCAACACCAAAAGAGAAGAGCTGCAATGCGATAGAGGGCAACATCTGTGCCTGGGAGGTGGTGCATGCCAGGTCTCAGCACTCTGGGTATGCAATTCCCCTCTTCCTTGCTTTCCATCCCCAAGAAAACAGCAGAAAAATCGGTGAGACAGTTACGAGAGCCTGTGGCTATATTGGATTTTGCAAGTCTCCTGTGCTGGGAGCCCCCAGGTTGTGCAGGCAGCTGCTACCATGGGCACTGCAGCGGATGAAGGGGAAGAGCAGGGGTCCAGCCCTCCAGCACCCAGGGAAGGTATGTGAGCAGCCCTCCACATTGAGACACCCACCCTGCTGCCCACCCCATCAGCAGGTGCCTGAAAAACCCACTCACTCAGCAAATGTGATGGTAATCTAGAAAATAAAATTTGACTTCCCACCACTTATGTAGAAGACATTTCATACAAGGAACCAGCTAGACTGTCTGTGGCTGCATGGACATTTTTCTTGGCATCATAAATGGTCTACAGAGTATCTGCCTCCATCTGGCCTCTTGTTCTTATTCCTGTGCCACCACCTTGACTGTGGCAGTATAATATTTTGTGGGGCCATGTGGTGAATCGGATCAGGGAACTGATTCAGATTAAAATCCCAGACTAAGGAAATTAAAGTCCACTAATAAATGCTGTAACCGTAATGCAATGTTACAAGTTCTCAAGTAAAGATTTGGAAAATTTCTATGCACACTTTTTCTTATTGAATATGTAGCTTAATATATCACTTTATGTTATTAAACAAAACATGAGACACAGTATGTTTCCAGTATCATGTAGAAGCTGCACATTTTACATTCTGTCCTGACGATGTCTAGGCACATACTTCCTAAATGCTCCCCCTCCCCAAGACAGTCGATTTGTTTTGCATCAATGTTTGTACAAAAGCACATGCCATCACCAGAGAACTGGATGAGGCAATCGCAACACATGGGAAAGGAAGAAGCAGCCATGGCAGAAGAAGTAAGCTGAAAGAAAGGGCAGGCAACAGCAGCAGCACAGAGGAAGGCAGGAACTCAGATGGGCTGGGGCTGAAGAGGGAAGCGGTCAGAGGCGAGTTAGCAAACGGACACAGGATGCAGGACCAACGGGAGAGGGAAGCTACTGAAAAAATTGCTGATGTGAGATAGTAACAAATACAGGAAAGCAGGAAGGCCACCTTGTCTTGAGCAGCTTTAACAGGAGTACCTGTCTGATAGTGCTGCTGACTTGCTGCCCTGTCCTGGACACATGCCACTCACCTTCTGCTCAACAGGTCGCTGTGAACTCACAGTTGAGAGCAGAAAAGCTATGGCCAAGGCCAGGCTGCAAGCTGGGAGGAACTTCCCAGCCCTCTCCTCTGCCTCACCGCGGGAAGGCCAAATTGCCAAAGCTGGCCCTCATCCTGCTGTTTTGAAAGCCCAACAAATTGTTGGGGCTGTCCAAGGGATTGCAAACCACATGGAAAGCTCGGACAGCTAACAGAATGGCAGGTAGCCTCTCCTCTCCTCACCAGTATCAGAGCAGGAGTTACTGCTCCTCTGATCAGACACCACTGTGCGTGGCAAATTTTGAGAAAATCATTAATGATGAGTTGGGTTTTTTTAATTCACTCATCATAGTTATAGTGAGCTATGAATTATTACAAAAAGGGAGGATACTCAGCTCTTTAAAAAATGAGGTTTGAAGTACATTTGGCAACTGGTGCCGTCAGTATCTGCAGTTTCATTATTGAAATTCTCTTGAGTATTTTTGTCTTCCCTCCTATTGTGAGAGTAACACAAAAGAAAACCTAACTATATAGGAAAAACAATTACCACAACTATACACAAAGCATTGCCTAATGCATATGAAAGGATGACAAATGTATTTTATATCCTTTGTTATAACAACACGATGCTTATACAACAATAAGTATAAAGTAAAATATTTTTTTTTAAGTCACGGTGCAAAATTCAGGCTGGCTAATAACAGTAGGCAGAACTGATGCTTACACAACCTGTACATACAGATGCACTGACCTCAGCAGCAAGCGCCTGATTAATAGAATAAACTATACTCTTTTTCAGCCATTTTATTTGACTAATGAGGTTATTAATTTTTTTTTTATTTGACAAGTGTGTAGTTTTCCCTCCTAAATTACAGTATGTTTTGTTTCTCATTAAATTACATTAACTTTTGTCTTGGACTAGCTAAACATTTTTTAAAAACTCTGAATTTGGATCCGAAGAGTGGAATCAGAAGTACGGAAAGTGCATGTGCTTTGCCAAAAGCACTATTTCATTACTCTTCAGAATTAGCTGGCAGTGTTTCTGCAATATTTACTGAAGTACAAACCAAATGTTTTCATCTGGACAGGATTCAAACCCTGGTATGTTACAACCACAACAAAAATCATCTCAATCCAAGAGCCTTCTCTGTAATTTGGGCTGTGGTTTCTGCAAAATTGGAGGATTCTTCTCCATGAATTATTTACACCAACTCCCCCTCTAGCTCCTCTCTTTTATTTCCTCCTAACAATTAAACATAACCCAGATGTGCTTTGGAAAAATCTTAAAACAATTTAAGACATCAAAATGATTTAAGCACAAGGCAGGTCAAGGTATGCGGGCCTTCAGCCTGCCCCGATAAGCACGCGGCATGCCAAGCCCTACAACGAACCGCAGCCGCAGGTTTGGCTTCTGCTCCGACCCACGACCCCATTTCGGGGCTGTATGCAGGTGGAAAAACCTCGCCTCCCAAATGCTCCTGATGTACTGGCACCTCAATGCTTAAAATTTAGGGCCTGCTTCTCATTTATTATATGTCCTACTTATTACGTTTTGGCAGGACAGCGCCAAGTCCCTGAAGTGCGAATAAATGTAATTTATGCCTGCACTTTATGGTCGTTTTACGGAGCAAGGCTAAAAGAGAATGAACTGCATAAACTCTATAGGAAAGAGCAATTGTATCTCACTTGCCTGGCTCCACCTGCAGGAACAGTCCCAGAGGGAGCTCCCCAGTGCCTGAGCCAGGGGGAGGAAAAGGCCATCCCAAGTCCAGAAATAAAACAGAGCTCATAAACACACCGACGCTCAAACTCTCCCTTCCTCTGCCGTTGTACGAATCACCAAGTTGCTTAGTGTTATGGCTAGTGCAGTGACACAAACCCCCATTTTCTTGGTCCATTCTTCAAAGCAGTAGAGCTAAACCCAAAAAGCCAAAGAAAATTGTTCCTTTTCTAGAGAAACCGAGTAAGGGTGGGGAATGTGTGAATCTGCAGGGAAAAAATCAAAGGTTCACTTTCCAAAGTCAACAGAACACACAGCAGAGTGACAGACTACAGAATATTAAAAAAAAACAAGTAGAGCGTGTCTCACGTCTACAGTTCATATCTGACCATCTCAAAGCAGTTTACTGTCACTAACCTGCCTAGATTTGGCAAGGAACCTCAAACCCAACCTTTCCCACATACACTTCGACCCCCGACTTTACGCTCCCCTCCACCATGAACAAGACAAGCCTGCAAATCCCAAACCCCCACACCGCCATTCCCAAAAGGCTATCCGGCTATGTTCCATACCCACGAGACCCTGAGCTCCATCCCTAGAACAAATTAAGTCTTTTGGGGAACACTGAACCTATGGCAGGTTCCCAGGTTACAGAAGCAAGCTCACCAGTTTCTGCCTTTGCCAGAATATCTTACACTGCCCACCTGGGCACTGAACACCGTGGGCAGCAAGGTTGTGAAGTGTTGCTGCTGCCATCGCAGCTCTTGGATTTTATGCCAGCGGGTCATCCATAATCAATGTCCAGCTATGCCAATACCTATATACAGAGTTAAAACATTTCTCCTCATTTTAACAGAAAAACAGCTCGCCGAGGGACTCGGAGTGGGTCTGTGGCAAATATAAAGGCTGAGCTGCAAGATGAGTCTCCCGTTTCAACGAGCTCATTTCATCCTGCGGCTTTTTGCAGGAGTAGATACCGGGATCATTAACAGCAGAAAGGGGCCCCACAACGGGAAGAGCAAGGTAAAAACTTTGATTCAGCTGTAGTGCTACACACAGGCTACAGCTGTAGTGCTACACACAGGCTACTCCGTCTTGCACTCAGCAGCTCTTCCCACCTCGTGTCCCGTGCAGGCACACGCTGATACGAAACTAACCTCAGCTGCATGCCTGGAGGGATGGCCCTCCAGCAGCACTCCCATCCCCTGGGAAGGGATAAAGCCATGGTGTTGGTCACCAGGCTCTCTCCGTGTATTTCACACATGTGCTGTTCACTGTGAGCCCATATATTCACTTCTCCCTGCCAAAACTGATTAAATTACTCTCATCCTAAACCGCTGCGAGAGTTCCTTACCAACCCAGAGCAGCATATTCCACAGCTGGACTAACTGGTTGCACATACAAGAAGTATCTCATATTTTACGTTTCAATGTTACTCCTAACTTCAAAATTTAAACGACTTGGAAACTGTAAGATTACAGTTACTAAATGCAAACATATCTTTATTAAAAGGTTTGTAATATTAAGACTCAACACTCTAAAGTTTATTCTTGTGTTGTCAATCCATCCTAAAATTTTAGCCTCAAATACCAAATGACTTAAAATTGATAAAAAGTCTTCTTCCAATATTTTAAACAAATCTCCATGTTTTAATATTACTCTGGAACTATAAAAACTAACCCAGACTGCAAAGCAGCTCACGTTTTTGGACAGTGTCAGCATTTCATTGTTTTGCTTCCAAGCCTAATCAAGTTGCCATCCTATTTAATGTGTTTACTCCGATCTGGTGAGCAGTGTCTCTGCGGTGGGCAATGTGCTCCCTTGGAAGGCTGGTGCTTAGAGAGGGTGATTGATGCCATCACGGGCTCTCAAAGTCCAGCGCACCCACTGATACTAGAGTAGCACGCAAGCGTACCTTCTGCCCCATTAAAAGCTAGGCAAATAGGTGTTTTCTAACACACCCAAAATTAAGAGCTTCCACGTTTCTGACTGTGGGGACTCTCCCACTGTAATTGAAAACCTCTGCAGGTATCTACTGGCACAGGCAAACCTCTCCTATTAAGACTCCAGAGAGAAGGCTGGGACCAAAGGCCCCCAAGCCTACCACCCAAACAAGGTGTTTAAAAAAATCAAAAGGCTGTTTAAAAGCAAACTGCGCGAGGACTGGGGCACTGAGATTTACTGAAGTTCGGATAAACATGCTATAGTGTGATTTTCTATTTCGGTTTTGCTCAGTTGTAATAAATCATCGGATCGTTAAGTCATTGCAGTACTCAAAGAAAAACGAACAGTCACACGTTTTGCAGAACAGTTAGAAGAGTCTGAAAACTCAATTTGTGAGATCTCAATTAACCATCTTTATTTAGGAATCCCTGAAATTCTCTAGCATGTAACTCCCAGAGGCCTGACTTAATTAGAAAATTGATCATGGGAAAACTTCTTAAAATGTAGGCTCCTAATCATAGCCTCCCTGTTATCACCTTTTGCCAAAGATCTATGGCTCACAGGGAGTTGTTTCTCCTTCCCCCTTTAACCCTGTATTATTCCACTCACAATATTTTTAACCTGTAAATAATTACAGAGAGTAAAGGTAACTTAAATGCACTGTAACAGAAGCTGTTTAAAAAAATTTGATCAGAGGCAGAAAATACAATAAAAGTGAAAGCTGTTGTACAACCACACAGAGATGACACGCTTGTATCTATGCGTGCTGCTGAAATATACTAATTATGCCTCTGGCAAAGGGCATACAGGCTCCTTCAAAGAAGCTATTTAAAGATAAGAACACTGCAGACAAACACTTCAGAGATATCTGTGCTATTCCCTTCCTTCTTGCGTTGGAAATTCTAGGTCACAATTTTAAAAAAAAAAATAATAATAAAAAAAATTAAAAAGGATTTTAAAATAATAGAAAGCAGGGGAGCCTTGCCAAATCTGGTCAGCTAGATGCATTCCAGGGTGCTCAAATATTCATCAACTCTTAACAGCCTTTTCATTCTGCTCCGCTTACCTTTTAAGAAGTAATTAGTACATTGTGTTATCACATCAAAAGTTCAAAACCCAAACTACTTAAGAACATGTCTAAAGCCCCTAGTGTTCTGGATAATGAAACCAAGCAGGTCCTCTTGGTTAAATTACCTTCTTTTGAAATAACAGGATGCTAGGGAAAAAAAGTAAAAGTGGTTTGAATCATTAGATTTTCTGATAAGTAGCAGAAGGCCAGGTAATTGGGATTTCTTTTCCCATGTATGGGACCTTACGTACACTGAGGGCATTTCTTCAGCATTGCTGCATGATAGTACTGCTCCATCACACAGAAAATTCAGCTGCTGCCACTTAAAATACCACCCACCACCACCACCCCAGAGTACTGAAAAGTGAACTTGTGGTGATGAGATTTTTAAATTTCTCTGTTTAAAAATAGAAAATGAAAGTACATGCTGACATAGTGTGACAAATTTACACTGTGCTTCTGACACCGCTGCTGGGTATGGTGGGATGAGGACAGAGACGTGACCACAGAGCTGCCTTCCCACCACTCCTGGAGAAGACTCCCTTGCCAAAGGAAAGCTTTGATCATGAATGCAGGGGCTATAGGTCCTAGTTCTTCAAAATGCTCTGATCATAAGACAGTCCTAACTTAAAAAAAAATAACAATAAAAAAAAATCACACAAACTTGGGGATTTACTGTCCTGGATCTAATCACTACTACGCTTACTACTAAACAATTTGCAAAGTGGGGAACGGTGAGTGTGCTCTTATGTCCATGTAACTGTATGTCACATTTTATCATGAAAGTACAAACAGCCAGGGCTGGACAGACATATCTGGACAGAAGACAGAACAACCACAAGTCCCACCACGCAAGCAATTTTGAATCCCTCAACACTTCAGCAAATAACAGCACAGAGGTTCAAAACCAAAACAAACTGCATCCAAAAAAAATCAGAAGTCTTCCCTACGGAGGGTTTAAGTCAGCTGCTGGCTCTTCCCTCTCCAAGTTCTCTGGGTGCCACCAGCCGAGCAGCACCAAACCAAGCCTGTCAGCGCCCCGCAAGGCCCCTCGTGGGACCTCCTGGAGCTGGGCTGGATGTACCAGCAGGCTGCTACATGAACTCCCTGCAAGTATATTAGGAACCAGCTTCCACGTCCTTTTTTCCAACAGGCACACCAAATGACCCAGCCACCTGGAGCTAAACCTCCCCAGGGATCAAACGGGCACCACCTCAGGCAGGCAGGACACAGCAGTTCAGACAGGGAAGGCAGAATCATGCCAATACCGCTCTCAACAACCCTATTCCTTCTCCCTCCAAGCCACAGCCACTCTTCCTGCTCCTCCACAAACACATTCAGGTAGCAGATTTCCCCGTTTATACTGGTCCTCGTCTGGCTTTATACAGGAGTAATGTAGCAATAAGCTTGTGGAGGTGCTGAAACAGCTGACAGCTTCCCCTTTCTGCTTTTCTTCAGCCTGTTTAAGCAGACCAAGAACATGCCATGTGTAGCACTCAAAGCAGATTTTCCCTCGTGGTTTTTAATATAATTGTAATTGGGATCTTGCCGTCTGAATGCACGTGTTGTCTGAAATATACGAGTACCCTGCATACTGAAGAAATTAGGAATGAATTGCAAGTTCTTAATTGACAATACAAAACATCAATTATTCTACAGATGAATAACAAAGAAGAAAATTACAGGTGCAAGAGCTAAACAGCCACTGATTAAAATAGAAATAAAAAACCCAACAAACCTTCTGAATGAAGCACTGGAAGAGGACAAAAGTACCCATGCTTCCCATTTA
This sequence comes from Falco naumanni, assembly GCF_017639655.2. NCBI lineage: Eukaryota > Metazoa > Chordata > Aves > Falconiformes > Falconidae > Falco > Falco naumanni. Next base: position 23,919,049 of record NC_054056.1, on the reverse strand, counting down.
CATTGTTAAAGCACAATGCTAAGAGATAGTAGGAAATAAAAATGGAGATAGGCCACATCCCCACACAGGTTGCCTTTCTTTAAGTGCAAGTGCCTTCAAAGCTATAAATACCACATGCTTAGTTAGCAAGCAGAGGAAACAAGCGTGTGAATGCAGCCATGTGTGCTCACACACACACACACACACACCCCATCTGAATTTTCCCACCAACAACTGTGGCAGTTGGCCCAGATCACAGCAGTGACACGCTGCCAACAGACTGATCAACCTCACAGCAGACTAAATTAGAAATACATTTCCACAGATTAGATTTCAGAGGACTGTGATGCCGCTTTAAACACCATTAGATTCTGCTCTTTGCAATGCTTTAAACAAACACAAAAGCTAGCAAACTGCCCCCCCTCCATCCCCTCCACCCACTCGCTTTACCAGAAGTCCCAGCAGGGTGGAGGCTCTATATTGGACCAGAGTCAAGACAGATAAATTACCAACCAGTCTAAAGCTACCACTAGCCTAAAATCTCACAGAACAGAATAAAAAAGGAAATCAAACCATGCTGCGTTAAGGTGAGAAAGTCTCAGCAGGAAGATACAGGTGGTGCTGTGACCAGTGCTGCTCACAGATGCAACAGAAACCTCAGAACTGGAAAGGGGAGTTCAAACACAAGCTTTGAAGGGTTCAATCCACTGCAAACAAGCCCTATCTGTAACAAATGCACACCCTTTCAGCAGGTAAGGGGGCAAAACAACAGCAAGAGGCATTGTTCCAGCACATCAATGATGGAGCAGTAACTCGCTAAGGGGACGGGGACGGGGGGGGCGTCTGCCAAAAGAGAAACCTGCCACAAGAGCTGATATGAGAACTGGGAGATTAAACTGAAAGATGCTGTTTTCATCACATGACTTGGGACACAGGCCCATAGACAGTCCCAGGAAAAGTGACCACTCCGGTGAGTGGTCTCCTTCTTTAGCTTAGTCAGGACAGTCAACTGTATACCTCACGATAAGGTCCCCGAGTCTGACACGCAGGCTCACAAATACACACCAGTGATCCCAGACACATGCCATCCAGTTCCAGCCAGGCTCAGGCACCTGTTACCGTGAGATAATGCAGGTATCTCGCTGTACAACTTCAGACACCTCATCTGCACTTGGGTTGCAGAGCGGAGGAGCTCACCTGTTTTAATTACCACCACGGGAACAGTCCAGCTCCTGGAGCAACCAAGAACAGCAGCAACCCCTCCACCCACTGTCAGATGAAAAGCCTCACTCAAATTGAAAAACACAGGACAGTGAATAGGTAGAGAAGGGGAATTTCCAACCAGGTATCTCCTCTTGCAGGAATAAGTACTCAGGCAAGTTACACACTTCTTCAGTTTCTAGTCAGGCAAAACAAAGGAGGATGCGGGGGGACTTAGGAGAGCTAGACAAAACCCCATTCAGGACAACAGAGAGTCAAGCATAAAAGAAATTTCCTTTTGCATTATTACTGGCCTCATTTTATGGTCTTTACAACCATGAACTCAAATGCTCCTGCTGCAGATACAGTCAAATGGCTGAGAGCTGAAATGCATGCAATATATTCAAGCGCAGCACCAGTACATTTGTGTGGCTGCCACTCAGTGTGTGGTGCCATGGCTCATTCTTCGAATGAGACTGCCCCCCTTCAGCAGCTACAAGACTCCTACCTCGAAGACAGAGGAATGTGAGAAAGTCTTCTGTCTTGGGCTTCCTTTTGGAGAGGTCAGAAATCTGAGTGGCAGGAGGGGGTAACAACGGCTCCACTATCTTTATTGGAGTTGTGCTGGGACTGTTTGGCTGGGACTGAGCAAACTTCCTTTGTGCTTGCAGCCTTGGCCTGTGGAAACAAGAGCATATCAGAAGCACGTTAGGCTGAACTTGCAGAAGAGACATCAGAATATAAAAATTCACCATTAAAAAAAAAAGGGGGGGGGAGTGGGTGGGGTTGGGTGGGTGGAGACAGGGCGATCTGAATCCACCTCCCACCAGTATCATATTCCTACTTGGGGTCAACTGCGAAGGCAGTATTTTATTTGCCTTACCCTCTGGTAACTTCTGCAACAATTTGGAAAACCAGAAAGGGAACATCTTGAATATAAAATCTGTGACTACTATTTCATATGTTCCAAATATTTTCTTGCACATCTTACGATTACAGTTTACCATTCACTTATTTGGAGATTAAATCTGTATTTTGCACCATAAAAATGTCTTTTTTAAAAAAAGTGTCAGTGTTCTTTGCTACTTGTTTTTAATTAATCTACAAATGAGGTTTATTTTAGACCCATTAAAATTTTCACATATTCCAATCTGCTAGGATACTATTTACATGGTAAAATACACATTAGTAGAAAAAAGTATCTATGTTAGCACCCAGTTCTACAAAAACAAATCAATACTTTTAAGGAAAGCTATTTTTGTTCCCTGGGCCACAGCCTAGAAAACAGTAAAGCAAGGAGGTCTGGGGTGGGGTAAGTAGTAGTTATGACCAGTTTATAAGAACGAAGGACATGCACGGAGTGAATCTGCCTCAGTCCCGCTACTGGGTGATGGACTGACACCCTCTGCTAAGTTTTAGAGCATGGCTGGGTATGGCTGTAGGAAATTAACTGATGCAGGTGGTTTTGGCAGTCAGGATGCAAATTATTTCAAGCCTATCTGAAGGCTCTGATTAACTGCTAGGTGGCAATGAATATGATTTTCTTTAATACGTCCAGAACACAAATTGGTATTAGGGAAAGCGCTTTGGGGCAGGACAGATACCCGGAGGGGGTCTCACTAGGAACCTGGCTCGGCTCAGCATTTAAGAACATGCTAATTTCTCACTTAAGCAACTGGGATTCTAATTACGATCTTTATTACAGCTTCAAAAAGGAGAGAAGCTACTGAAAGAACTTAAAACCTCATTGAGAAAGGATGCAATTTTATGTCATTTTCTTCCCTAATAGCAGAGTATTTACATAATGTCAAACTGAAACATGTATCAAATAACACTGAAGGAAAAGCCAGGTCTCGTCACTCCACAGCAGGCTTGACTCCAGGAAAGCATAGCTATCGTTCAGTGTGGATGAAACACCTAACAGGCAAATCTCTTCTTTTTCACAGACATGAAACTTAAATAGCTAGGTAAGAAGAAGAGGCTTGTTACTGCATTTTAAACTCCCACAATTTTGTTGGCCAAAACAGAAAAAAGAAAAAAAAAAAGAAGTTGAAAATCCCAGCAGTGTTTGTATATGTATACACACATCCCCTAATGACAACAGAGAACAAAAGTAACATTCAGCAATTTTCTCCCTAAACTTTGTATAAAATTGTCCACGTACTAATTATCCAGCCCCCACTTCCCCAAACAACAAACACCACCAGCCACTCTTACTGCTTATTTTCATCTCCTTAATAGCAAATATAACATGATGGTTATAATTATTTTTTTTTATCACAGTGCTTATAATTTGTGAACTGGAACTAAAAGACTATTGAACACATACATTTTGTTGTATCTATGAACAAACTATCTTCCCGGAATTGAAGTCTTATATACACCCAAAATTGCTCAGATTGCCTTGCAAAGCCCTACTCCATCAAGTAGATGAAGGACTCCCACACAGGATGAATGGGATTTTAATTTCAAACAACTACATTTCTATCACCGAAATCACACATGCAGCCAGAGAAAAATGCTTTGTGTTGGCTTCTGCTCTGCAAAAAACATACACTCTCTCGCCAGACACCATACTATAAAGGTTAGCAAGCAACCCTGCCTGCTGCTGTCATCTGCACAGCAAGTTCTGCCCATCGATGTGCTTCTTCAGCTGGGCTGTTAAGACACACTGTGCACTCACCACACCTCTGAAACTACCTGCTCAAAACTCCTGTGATCAAAGATAAGCAGGGGGGAGGATTCTGCAATGACCACCACCCCAAAAAGTAAAGGATAAGCCTGTTTCATGGTTCAAGATTAACCCTTTGTAGCAAGGATCGGCCAGGGCTGTTTGCAGCATCCCCATATTGGTCCCTAGAGCATTGAAAGAGGATTAGGGAATGACTTATAGGTTCGGCACAGACACGAAATGAATTAGTGAACTGAAAGTACTTTTGGTTCAGTCTGTCTTTGAAAACACACTCTCTGCTAGCCATCCTCCCCCAGTACAACCAATTCCCTGCTTGTTCTGCTGGCCCACTTTCTGCAGGGCACATGGCCTGGCAGCGTCCCTGGCTCTTTGCTACCTACCACGCTCCCACCAGTGACCCTTCGTTTCAGTGAGGACAGTGAAAATGCCAGATCTTTCCTCCACCCAGCTTCAGGCTATGGCTATGAACTTTTGCCACTTCCCCAGGGAAGCTGTGGAGACTTCTTGCTGTTACGGTCAGATGTGTCTGAGATACTTCTCCTCTCACACCTCTGTTGATGTTTGCTGTACTTCCTCCTGCTTAGTTTGAGCTCACCAGTGACACAAAAACAGCCCTGCTCCTTTTGAAACATCCATTTTTTTTATTAAACCCCTGAGGATTTACAGGGCGTAAGCATCACCAACTTGATTTACGAATACTAGTAAACAAAGGCACCCTTTTGTGACTGCAGCATTATTTAGGTTTCTGCCACAATTACTGTTCTTTGCATGGATAGGCATGTGCTACATAGGCTTCTACTTCAATGCCTTAAGGTGTACAGAGGGAGCTATGAGCAAGAAGCAAGTAATTCTGTAGCTACGACACATTGGGATGAGGCACAATGTTAGGAAACAAAAGCCAAGCTTTTAAGCAGTCTTTGCTCCAGATTTGCGTGAAGATGACCAGTTTCAAACATGGGCCAGGCAAAGCAAAAACACACAAACACACACAATTGAAAACATGGGTAACACAACTTTGCTTGTGAAGGAGTATATGCATCTTAATAGCCTCCTATGCGCCCATGAAAACCTCTAGAAGTATAAACTAGTGATTTGGGGCACAGTTTCACATTACACTTAATCCAATGTAAGTGTGAAGCTGCTGCCAAAAGGGAAAGTACCACCCCCTCCATCACAGATAAGTCAGATGAAGCACAGCTGCCCATCGTACTCACTTATGCACCACTTCTGAGCAAGGCAGAATAGGTAAGGAAGTGATGAAAGCGCTCAGAATTTTGTGTGTATGATGTTGTCTATGTAGACTTTAGTAAAGCCTTTGACACCATTTCCCACTGCGTTCTCCTGGAGAAACTGGCTGCTGATGGCTTGGACGGGCGTACTCTGCGCTGGGTGAAAACTGGCTGGGTGAATGCAGTGACATGCAGGTGGTGGCCGGTCACAAGTGGCGTTCCCCAGGCTCAGCGCTGGGGCCAGGCCCGGTTAATGTCTCCATCAATGACCTGGACGAGGGGATCGAGCGCTCCCTCAGTAAGCTGGAGGCGGCACCAAGCTGGGGGGAGTGTTGATGGGCTGGGGGGCAGGAGGCTCTGCAGGGGGGTCTGGGCAGGCTGGGCCGATGGGCCGAGGCCACTCGTAGGAGGTTCAACACGGCTCCGTGCCGGGTCCCACACCCGGGTGACACCCACCCCCCGCAGCGCTGCGGGCTGGGGGCAGGGGGCTGGGAACTGCCCGGCGGGGAAGGGCCTGGGGGGGCCGGTCAGCAGGCGGCTGGGCATGAGCCCCCAGCGTGCCCAGGTGGCCAAGGGGGCCAGCAGCACCCTGGCTGGTGTCAGCAATAGTGTGGCCAGCAGGACCCGGGCAGTGCCCGTCCCCTGTGCTGGGCACTGGTGAGGCCGCACCTTGAGCCCTGGGCTCAGCTCTGGCCCCTCACTGCAGGGGGGCACTGAGGGGCTGGAGCGTGACCAGAGCGGGGCAGGGGCTGGGGCAGGGGCTGGGGCTGGGGCTGGGGGAACCGGGGGCTTCAGCCTGGAGAGGAGGGGGCTCGGGGGGCACCTTATGGCTCTCTACAACTCCCTGCAAGGAGGCTGCAGGAGGTGGGGGTCGGTCTCCTCTCCCAGGTAACAAGCAACAGGACAAGAGGGAACGGCCTCAAGCTGTGCCAGGGGAGGTTTAGATTGGGGATCAGGAAAAATTCCTTCACCAAAAGGGCTGTCAAGCTCTGGAACAGGCAGCCCAGGGAAGTGGCTGAGTCGCCGTCCCTGGAGGTTTAAAAGACCTGTAGATGTGGCGCTCAGGGACATGGTTTAGTGGTGGATTGGCAGTGTTAGGTTAATCGTTGGACCCAATGATCTCACAGGCCTTTTCCAACCTAAATGATTCTATGTTTCTACAAACATGTAACTCCACCCATGTGGCTTTGCTCTTTGCTTGTTAATACAACAATTCCTGCTGGAATGACCTATTTTGCGTGCATTTGGCAACAGGAGGCAGACTGGCACAAATGACAAAATGAACAACAAAAATCCTGTTCGCATCCCAAAATAAAGTGCTCACTCTGTCCTCATCCAAGGATGATATACATTACATAAGATCTGCAAATACCAAGCAGAAAAAATTTTGCAAGAAGAAAGAGGGAAGCACTCAAAATAATACTACATCTAAACATCATCCAAACACCCAACACAGCCAGAAATATCCAGACTATTTAAAAATAAATAGTAATTCACCTTCTCCCAGCAGAATGTTATTTTTCTTCTACTGCCTTTGAGAGATGACTTTGAACACCTAACTATGACACAAATTTCAAAAGATCTTCAGCCTGAGGAAACCTCACCTCCTTTTGGTACACTTCTCTTCTACTGTACCTACTGTTTAGGTCCAAGACAGCAAACTACAGCCAGAGACTAACTACAATTCCACAACCAAAATACCCTGAGTGTACAAACTCAGACTAGGCTACAAAACATTTCTCTCCAACAGAAAATATACTTTCTGAAGATTTTCCAAACTGGAATTTATTTTTAGCTGCATATTTTAAGCAAGTCTTTATAATACATTATTTATAATAGATATAACACATATAAATAATACATTCTTTATAATCAAAACACTACAGTTTGTGTTAGCTAAAAATACTTCAGATATGTCTTTTAAGAGACAGTATCTTAGCACCATTGCTTTTCGCTTGTAGAAAAGGACATGTTTAGGAAGAAAATACCTACTACACAAAGGTGGACTTTTCTTTGCAAAGCAAAGCTCAGTAATACCAGCCTGTGTTAAATTTAGCAAATGTTAATACTCTAGGTAACAGCACATGCTGTGTTAGTTACAAACTAAGTATTAAATTATCACTATGCAAGATTTAGTTGTACGTCCGTACAAAAATCTGGCTATTTTCAGTTTATTACACCATAACTCCTAAGCGAAAGCAAAGCGTAAGTACTATAAAACATACACAAAGAACAATGTGCACAATTATATATGTATATCCATACTAATCTATTTATAGCAAATTCTGGGGTTGAGAGGCTGTCGCCATACCTATGCATCTCAACTGGGAAAAGATTTGCAAAACAAACTTTTTCAAACATCCTCTAATCTCCAGCAATCTGCAGGTTTTCACTAAACTTCTTGCTTGTTATGTACTACAATATATGCTTGCTGTTTGGTCTTGCAACCTTTCACTTACTCCTTGAACCTCACTTTTGCCTTCATTATTTCCTGCTTTTCCATAGCCTGATGTTTATGTTCTTTTTCTTTATAATGGCACCATTGGAGTTAAGATTTCCAAACTCTATAGGAACCAAAGCTTAAGTGGGTGCTTGAGTGTCAGTTTTGTGATTAATTCCATTTCCCTTTTCAATGCAGTGTGGTTTTCACTTTCTGAGCTGCTAGTGAGCAGCCTGCAAACTACAAGCAAAGGAATCTGTGCCTCTGTCTTTCTAAAAGCAGCACTGATATTTGGTTACTTTGCTTTTGTTGCTTCTCCTCCTGAGAAACTGCAACGTATTTGTAGATACTTTTATCACATCAAAATCACTACTACTAACTATTAGTAATGAGCTGGTATTAGTTTTCACCAAACACTAGGTAGATAAGAATACAGACTTGCTGCCTGATCTAAGGCTACCTGTTGAGGAACCATCCTCTATCAAAACACACCTTTAAACGGGGGGAGTTTGGGTTTCCTGTTATTGCTCAGTCTTTGCAGTTCTCACATCTCCTTCAGTACTAACCCTCTCAATCTGGGCAGCAGGAACTCAGTGCACCACACATTTACTACTTGTTTGTTTGTTTGTTTGTTTTTCCATTCAGGGGTTTGTCCTTGCATGGGTACAGCTGAGCTAAGTTCTGTGAGACCTTTCCATGCTGCTGTCTTAACCTGACCATCCCGTAGAGCTACACACAGTCACAGTCCAGCACCACAGCCGTCCTTCCATCAGCCACTAGTACAGGGAAGGCTCTGGCATGGCCAGCTGCTCCACCTCGCTGATTTTTGCTTTTGTGCTGACCATTCGGTGCCAGTATCATTAGAGTTTTCCCTCTGCTGGGTATCTGGGTTATTTATTTCCTTACTATGACACTTTGCTGGTTTGGTGAAATAAAATAGTTATCTCTGAGTTTTACTTGTCCCTACCCATGGTCTAAGTCAGGTTTGAAGTGCACAGTCTTTTGTTCTCATCAGTGCACAACACGCCTATACGTGAAGATTCGTTTGTGTGTGCAGCTTTGTTTATTAAGGTAAACTTATCTGAAAGTGATAGGCTGTAGATATGTTCCGCCCTCGTTTTAAGAAAGACAAACAAACAAAAGTCATTTAGGCTTTAATAGCCAGGTGTCTGCTGGAGATCAGATGATTATCAAGGGTGTAATTTCCAGCTCAAACAAAATCAACCATGTGACAGGCACTTCTAGGCATGCAAAGCTTGGTGCTGGGCTTATCATTCTTCACGGGACAACAGGGAATTCCTTACCACTACCACATGTGCCAGTGGGCAGCATGGCTAAGTTACATCTCACCCTTTCACTCCTGAGAACAAGGCCAAGACATTCACCCCAGAGAGTAACTTTCTAGACGATGACAATCTTCATGAGAACTCATACCAAGTTGTCTACATCAACACTGCCAAAACTTAAATGAAACAAACTTTTTTCCCTCCACCTGTGAGGGTAAACATTACTTGGATAAGCAAAAATATTGGGGGGGGGGGGGGGAAGAGACTGCCCTCAGAAAACAAGGAGATCTTGTTGGATGTCCCTAGAGCACACTTAGAGTGCAAGTGTTAGCTCTGGTAGTACTAGGCTGTGCTTCTATCTATATATTCACATACCGCTGCAACCCCTTTCCCCCAAGCTACAACATCAGGTGAATAAACAGCATCGCACCAAGAGCAGAAAACAGGCATATGAACGAGTCCTTTGAACTGCATTTCCTCTCTCACATACCCCTAAGCTTCTGGGACAGTATTTTCTGCTTGTATCAGCAGAACCCGTTGCCCATTTCAACAACATGCTGGCTCAGTCACTACTGCCAGCAAGTTTGCAGTAGTGGAAATGGAGATTCAATCATCTTCTGTGTCTCCACACCTGCTTGTACCAGGAAGAAACTAGAGGGTAAGAGCTGGTCACTCCCATCCACGCAGATACCAAGTGGAGTTAACCAGTGCAAAGCGTGTGGCCACTCTAAGATGTGACTCCTTCAAAATTATCTGCAAGATCACGCAAACCAAGACACAACCCAGACCTGTAATTACTAGGTAGGAGCATTATTCTTAATGCTATCATCTGATTAGAAGAATTGGCATTAGTTTTCAGTAAATAAAACATTCCAGTAAGGTTGAACGCAAGAATCCTCAGAAGTTATTTTACTCAGCCCTATATTCACTCCATCTTTTTTACCTGCTATGGTCTAAAATGTTTAAATTGGGCCTAAAGTAACAACATGTTTTTAAACCAGTCTTAAATTCTCAAGTGAACAAATCAGAGTAAAATACTAAGCCCATCTCCATTCAATCCTTGATTACTGAGCCTAACAGAGCATGTTTCCGTAAATAACGCTTCTTGCTCCAAAACTTTAGCCACAATGAATGGATGCACATTTTCATTCGGTGTTTGTGTTTTTGGTTTTTTGGTGGTGGTTTTTTGCATATATATTAAATGGGAAACGGTTTCTAAAAACCTCCTCTCCTGAAAAAAACAATGGAAAGGTGCTTGGGAATAACATTTAATAAATGATAATTGAGCTAACCCATAGGCTTAATGGCTAGTTCAAAGTACAGCTGGCAACTTAAACTTGTTTGCTAAAAACTGCTCAAATTATCATTAATTCTGGAATCACCTATTTCTCCTGACCATGCTCACAGATCACAAGAAGGTATTTACAGTCTCCAAAACCACCTCACTTCACGCAGTTTAGCAAACACACTTGTACCCAGCAAGTGAAACAGCTGGCTGTTAAAACTACACACAAGACAGCCTTGGGCAAAGTGGGAGTTCTTTAAAAGTCTCTGAACACTGTTTACCACCCACCACCACATTAACTGTGGAGGAACTGGACAATTCCAGCCACCATATATGAGCCTTGTATATACTCCACCTTGCACATACAAGTGGCTACAACGACATAGGGATGCAGATCTTGCCTGGCAGACTGAGGCCCGTACTAGATGGTGTCGAAGAAGTTGTAGAAAACTAGCACTGCATTCAGATTTCAGCTATGGATCCAAGCAGTTCAGGTGTTTCAGTGGTCTAGATAACCTTGAGAGGTATGAATCACACTAGGTACTAAATGCCCTGGGTTTTGTCCTGAAACATCCATGGTGGCCAGGGAATTTTGACACTACCCTGATGTAGCAGCAGTATTTCCCACTGTAAACATGAGTCCCCTCTATAGACCTCAAGACACACAGAAGCAAAGAGGAACAAGAAACAACCCCAAAATCCAAAAGTGTAACTCATCAAGCTTGCAGCCCTCCTCCAGGAGCATGGGTCTTCTCTCATCCTACTGCTGCAACTGGTTGTATTTGGACCTGATGCAAAACCAGTCTATGCCTATCGTACACAATTTGCATCACTGTAGCCCTATGCACAGGGTCACAAATGCTCTCATCATGCACAAATCAAAACAGGACCCCGAGTTACCAGGGCGCAACTCCAGCACAATACAATTATGAAACCACACATCTGCCTTCAAGCATCTCAACAATGGGATGCTTCCAGCCCAGTCTCCACCAGCTGGAGAAAGACTGATTTAGATTTAAGTACATTAATTACCACCAGATACTCAAACATTTCCACCCATCCCATGTGCCGGTGGCTGTGGCAGGGTTTATCGGCTGCTGCCCAGCAGGAAGGAGCAGTGGGAGCATGACCAAATGAGGATATGGCAGCTGAATGAAGCTCCCAAGCTGTTTTCCTACAGTTAGCTGCCTTTGTCATCAGATCACGCTACAGCAACTGTCCTACAGACTGTCCATAATCCAGGTCCAAAAGCTTATTCTTATTCTTCTGTACGTGTGGGATCTGGACAATCTATTTCAGCAAGATAATGGCTCTTTTAAATCATTTTCTCCAGGGTTGTCCCACCTGAGGTTGGACGGGAATTTTTCCTCCTCCACACAGGCATGTGGTGAGCTGTACGTGGCAATAGATGGCAGAAGAGATCCTTCTGAATCCTGGAGACAGGTGGTGCCACCCTTCCTTTGTCCTGCAATAGTTCTTAAAATTTCCTATTTTGGAGTAACTTCATCTCTAGTCTAAGAACATGAGCGCAGGCACGTCAACCTTCGACTGGCTATGGGTTGTACTCCAGTTGTGTCTACCCTACAATCTCACTGCAGCTTGCAATAAAGCCACCAAGGCTAAACCTCCAAATTCATCAGTCCACACAGGAATCTAACAACAACGCTGCAGACACTTCACTGTGGGTCCCACAAATGCTCCTTCCAAGGTCCTGGTTAGTACTGACACCCTTGCCACCACAGCCAACAGCATTCAACTGGGCCAGCTTAGATATGATCACGCAAGCTACAAATGTACACAGTAACACAAAAGCATCCTCATGAGAAGGGACAAGAGGCAGGAAAGTATTGCAGCAGTCCATTTTGGAGGGGGTTGGGTCCTTGATACATCTCTCTCTGTTGATCTTTGAGCTATGCATGCTGCACAGACTGTTGACTAGAGACAGCTCATGATGCAAGAAAAGACAAGTTAACTCTATGAGACTAAGCTACAGTGGAAGTCCCTGCATTAGTGCAAATAAGTGCTTATCAAATGGCACTCTGTACTGATTTCAACAGTACCGTCAGCTCCAACAGCTTCTGACTCCTCCCCACGCTCCCTCCTGTGCACAGCATGCTTCTGCTCCTGTACCATGCTCTGGAGCCATTCTTCTTCTGCAGTGTTTTTCATCCCCATCTGCTACTTGGGTCTTTTCACCAGTGCCCCGCAAGCTGCTTACCCAAGCACAGTTGAGCACTGATACCTACAGATGTGCTTAGTAAATGAAGACTGGAGTTACTGGTTCCTGCATCCAGAAATGGTGGTTCACCCTCTTCCCTGGTGTTGTGACCCAAGACTCCCAAGCCCCAGCTTGAGGCAAACCCACCAGCACACACCAGCAAGTTTTACAGGAAGCACATCACCAAGGAGTGACTTTAGGCTAGGGCTGCCATTTTATGCCATGCTGTTGCACAGAGAAGAGCATCACCACATGCCAGAAAATTAAAACGCAAAACTATGGCAGCAGGAAAAAAAAAAATAAAAATTAAGGAACTTGTTCACATTTGCTTGGGTTTTGATAATCACTACCATATGTCCTGACAAACTTTCCTTCGAGGAGAAAACCACAAAAATAAAATTACTTGTCCACATTAAACCCTGTCCCATGTGCTGGAGCTGAACTCCACACTAACACACACCTTCCACACCGGAGGAAGGATGTCCTCTCCTCTCCAGTTCCCTTGCACCGTCTCCATCTACTGGCAAAGAACTGGCAATGTCCTGCTGCAGGTGGAAGAGCAAAGCAATCCTCCTCGTTCTCCGACACTGAGTAAAGCCACTGTGGGGGAAGCGTAGGGGTGAAAAATGCTCTCCCTTTGCACTTCACCTGCTCTCCAACACCCTCCTCCTGTCTGTGTTGGATTACGTGTAACCGGGACCTTGTTATCTACCACAAATATTTTTTTTCAAAAGCCTTTTTGTCCCTACAAAAAGATTTCCCACCCTATGGAAGCGAGCCTACAGAATGTTAAAACCTGCCCATTTTCATAAAACTTGAGCATTTCCCCCCCTATTTAATTACACAGAAGTCAAAGCTACTCAGCCCTACACACTGCACAACTTCAATATTCTTCTAGTATCATTTTCAGCGTTCTCAGACATCTGAGGGACATCTGCAAAACCTGTTTGCTTCCCGGTTCCCAACCAGGAGGCATTAAACAAAACCAGCACGGTTCAGATGACAGAGCTTCCCACTTCCTTACTCCTGCGACGCCCTCCGGCACTACCCGAAACCCTGGTTCCTGATAAATTCAGTGCTGCTCTTTGTTCCATATTCCTCTTCAAAACAGTTGCAGATTCAGATTGAATGGTGAATGATATGCCAAATAATACCCGAGACATCAGCAGCTCCCTCCCTAGTAATTTGACCAACTGCTAAAACTCAAGAGGATGCAAGATCAAAGCTGTGCGACTGAAGGAAAATTCTCTTTTCACTTTGAACGGCCTTTTCTCTGCAATTGTGGTGTGTTGTTTTTTTGAAAATAAAGTTATTTTACAGATCATCTCATTCTTGTTTTCCAATCTCAGAAAAACATGAGCACCTGAACTCTAGCAATCTTTCACCTTTCCACTGAAAGCAACTTGCACTAGCCAGAAAGCCAGAGATTACTTCTGGCAGAGATGTCAGAAGTAACAGCGTATGGATCATTTTAGCCATCATCTGAATGGCTGAAAAACTTCCTATTCAATTAAGCCCCCCATTAATCCCTACCATTTGAACAAAATTTTCCATCTGCTGGCAGGAAGTGATAAAAGTCACACGGTCAGTAGGTTATGGGCATTTTAACCTCTTGTAGAGGTTGCAGCTTGCAATTTAACCACACCTGAAACCAGATATCTGCACTTCCCATGGGGCCAGCCTTGCAAAGGTTCCTCTACCATCTGGCTGTTACCAGGGGCTCAACATTTCTCCTGTAAAACTACAACGTTTAGATGCACAGTGACAAAAAAAAAAAAAAAAAAAAGATGCAAGACATCCTATATCTGCTGCACAGACCTTGTTCTGATAAGCAGCAAAGTGATCACTTGTGCATAAAACACCCATCAATCACATGCACCATCTTGCCAAAAAGGATTACTAAATAGAAACACAGGGATGAGCTACTGGGGGGGGGGGCGGGGAATCAATATATCCTATTACATTATTATGTTACACCTACACTATCCTTCTATAATTCTGAAGATAAAAGACAAACTTTATTAGTTGCCATCTCTACTTTTCAGTCTCTTGTCTTTTCCTGCTTTCCCATTGTAATTTTTTGCATTAAGTTCCTCTTGGAAGCAAACCAAGACCCTCTCCAGGCTTCCTCCCCAGGAGTCAAACAGCCCATTCTTGCAAGTCAATCAGGCAGACGCAGGCAATTGTCCCAGTAACTCAGTTCGTGCCTTCTTTCAAGCCATGCCACATCCTGCTACCAAAGGGGCCTGAAAAGGAAAGGGGCCATTCACCCCACACCTCTACTTTGAGGGACACTAAATCCTACGAGAGGGGGCTGGCTGAGCTGCGAGAGCACACTGTCTTTCTCCTCCTCCGGAATGCCAGATAAAGTAGTTGGGAACCAACGATATGGATGGGAACTATGGTAACAATGCCCGTGCCACCACCATCCTTCCCCACAGACTTCCTTTCTTTACCTGAAGCAGTAAGTACTGAATACTCTCTTGCTTCTTGACACGTGCGTTGCGCCCCCCACCCCACCCCACCCCCCGAGATTCTAATAAAAAGATAAGGTGTGTATCAAACTCATTTTGGTACCAGGTAATCATACTAAACACACACAAACTGTGCATACACAGCAATGATTTGTCCTGGAAGCGACAAAAATACAGTCCATCTGAGAAGACTTTGTTTACAGAAGAGCAAGACTTACCAATACTTCATCTTCCCTCACACCCTCCATATTTTTTTCTCTTAGGATATGGTGGTATGTGTGCAGCAGGATGCCTGAAATTTGATGGTGCGACTCAGGCAAATTAAGAGCTTGCTGATGGTGGAAGAAGAAAGTCATGTTCCTCCCAGTCCTGCATCCCGTTGTGGGCTCGGACCAGGAAGGGATGGGAATGTGCTGTCCAGAGAGGAGCAGGGCAAAGGGAGTGGGACCGCACCTTTCTGGGGCAGCAAACCACTGTGCTGCCTTACCTGCATCTTTCCAGCCTAAATGAGGGGTCTCAGTTTGGTTTAAACCGATCTCAGCAAGGGCTGCCACAGAAAAAAAAGGTATGATGTATGTTCTTCCCTTCAGCTCAAACCACATGCTCCTGCTTATGCCAGCGCTAGAGCTCCTGAGACCCCATAATCAGCTGGCTGAGGAAGTCAAGCTAGCTGAAAATTAATTTATGGGTTGATTTTTTTTCTTTGTTGGGTTGGGTTTCATAAGCACAGAAGTGCTGGTGTTGGCACAAAGGAGGTGGCAAGAACTCACGGGAGGGAAGAACAGGACTGCCTTTTCCAGTAGCAGCTTGCATTAAGATCATCCTGAGCTGACGGGGAAACACATTTGTTACTGAACTGTAAAATTTTAAAGGAAAATATGCCCAGCAGCAATGCCAGCGTAGTCCTCTTTGCTGTCAACCCTTCTGCAACAAGGAGTCCAGTCTCCATGAAGACTTTACAGCAAGGAAGACATTTAGGTGGGTTGGTTTGTTGGTTTTTTTTCCACTTGATACCCTTGCAGCTTTTTCTTTTCTTTTTTTTTTCTGAAGTAATGAGAAGGTCTGATTTCCTGCACTTCTGCCCCCATGAGCAGGTCACCCACCATTCTCCCCTGTAGCATCATAAGCAAAGCCCCAGCCTACAGATGTTTAGAACAAAAAGGAGAGGATGGTATTCCAGATGCTGAACACTGACAGTGACGCTGCAGGAAAGCTGAGTGCTCGCTGATCCAGGTGCCCCACGGGTGAAGAGTCCTGCTTGGC
Source organism: Falco naumanni (assembly GCF_017639655.2). Taxonomy (NCBI): domain Eukaryota; kingdom Metazoa; phylum Chordata; class Aves; order Falconiformes; family Falconidae; genus Falco; species Falco naumanni. The sequence goes on along the minus strand of NC_054056.1, from coordinate 23,902,983 downwards.
ATTGGGCTCCTCTGGCAGCATCCCTGAGATGTGGCTGGGCTGCCCTGCCCCTGATCAGCTGTATCTGGCCAGCACCTCATGCCAGCACCCACCTGAGGGGACACCTGACAGCAACAGTAAAGAATAGCCCCAAGAGCAGACCACTCGTATTTTCCAGGAACACACACCTGCGATGATGTTAGGGTCACGTTCAGGAGATGTGTCCATCAGTCTAAACACACTCCGGTAATTAATTTCATACTTAAAAAGGAGAGCATTTTCAGCCATTTTAACCTGCCGGTAACCTGCTCTGTGACAGGCAGCGAGACGCCTTCCTCTTACCATGTTGCATTACAAACCCAACCTGGCACTGAAGTACTTGCTGCTGTACATGTACATGCAGACACGTCAGCCTGCTCCACACCTCCGACACCTGGTCTTAAATGTGAACCGCAACACCGACACTCAGATGTGACAGCCCCAGTGCACGTCTCGTTCCTTGCTCCATCCTAGCCCTTTTAATTTATTTGCAACACAATCCCCTGTAATAGATTGTACACCTAAGGTTAAACTTCTTCCCAGATCAGCACTTTTCAGTGTCTCCTTGCGAGAGAGAGGTTCCTGCCCATTGCTACAGCTGGCCATGACTCTCTCTCAAACCCCATCATAGTCAAAACTGCCTCTGCCAAAGCCCATCAGTAGCATCCCCTCAGCGCTGTCATCTGTGGCTCCAGCTCTAGGGGACCAGAGATCCTCAGCAAGGAACCCCCACCTCACTAAGCACTCTTGTAAACCTGCCCCAAAAGGTCCAAAACTCTGTGGTGCTTCCCGATGCCACCTCTCCTCCTTAACAGCACTGCGCCAACGTTTGGCCACTGATTTACTGGCAGCCCTCAGGCAAATCGCTTTTCTGTCCCTTTCCCAGGCTGAAATTAGATGTTGACCAAAGGAGGGCAGGCAGAAGGATTAACATCCCATGAAAAACGGTGTCTCCGTGCACCCACGCCTGTTTAAATCGGATGAGGACCTGAGGCCAGCTTGCCACGTGGCCGTGCAATAGGTCGTGGCAGAGTGCTCCCACATAGGAGCGGCAAGAAATTGGCAATTACTTCAAACGGGACCGCCAGTGAACATTTGATGAACTCTCAGCACTAGTTCATTTAGCCCTGAAAAGCCATGCATCTGAAAGGCAATTGGTGAAAATGCCACGCGAAACCCTGCCGAAGAACGGAAGAAGTGAAATTGGAAAGAGCACTTGAGCAATAAGAGAAAGCAGGCAATAAGGCCAGGAGCAATAAAGAAAGTAAAACATTGTGAGGGAGTGCAAAGAGCTGTCAGTATGTTCAGGAAAGCGGAAGCTACCCAAAAATAAAATGGAAATCCCACAAGGACTAGATGACTGAGGAGAGAACAGCAATGCGGACAACAACATGCCTGATTAGAAAACTGCAGAAATCTGACAAAATATGCAATCCTTTTCATACCCAGACAACCACCGAGCCACAGGTAAACAAGTAAGTGGAGGGTTTCATAAAGCCCCCAAGTATTTTCTTCATATTAAATTGTATTAAATATGAGCTCAGTAGCTAGGGATACTGTTCAAAGTAACAAACAAATGCAACCACAATGGGTTGTGTAAGTGACTGCCCTTAGCACTAAAGGAAATCTTAATAGCTTGAAGGCGAGAATCAAGTCAACAAAGTCAACAAATAAAATAAATGCATCTTTTATCACATCATTACCAAGGGAAGAAAATGCCAAAAGGCAGAACTAGAGATGCTTCTCCTGAGGCTTTGCTGGCAACACAAGATTGCCCCAATTTAATTTAAGTTTTGTTAAATCAGTTCAAATCCACGTGGACTGTTATGGGTTAAGAGTAGGTTAAACCAGTGCCTTGCTGACAGATAAATCAAAAAGACAGCCTGTCCATACAGCCTCTTGTACCAGATTAACTTCATTAATTTAAAAGCTACATCTTGAGTTAAATTAACATAAGCCATCTAGAAATCTCAGCAAAGCACCACCACTAAGACTTGAATGATTTTGGATGAGCAAATTCAAAATCTCTTCTAAAGCCATCCCAGATTCCAGCTCACCTTCTCCAGTTTTATCTACTGCAGACGGAGACAAGTTTTGTCTTTGGAAGACTTCTAAGCTATCATTCCATCTCCAAATATTTAAATTCAGTACTTTGTAAAAGGTACTGACTCCAGCTTCACATTTTGAATCTATACAGGCAGTATTAAAAACACAACAGATGCAGACATCCCTAGTCTCATATGGGGTTCAAAAATCTTGGTGTGAGTTTGCCAAACGTGCTAATCTGTATTTCTGTGTATCCACCAAGGCGCTCTCTCCCTGTCCACAAGGGACTCCTTGCAGCTAGGCAGCTTTAAGAGTGTTCCAGCTTTTCTGTGCATCACTGTTATATAAATCTGCAAGACCAGAAGCTACACTAGAAATAACCGAGGCACTAACAATATCCTTCCTCTTCACAGCCACGGCATGACCTTAGCCAGCCCACCATGACCGATCTGATTCACAAAGCTTTAAGCTGAATAAAATTAAACTATATAAGTAAGTTTTATTATATTCAATGTTTTATACGTGCATATACATGCATACACATACGCACGTGTGTTTTCTGCAATAAAAAGCAAGTACTGGAGACAAAGATCAGAAATATGAATAGCCGATTTTTAGATTACCATAATAAGATTTGCAGAAGGTATTTCGTAATTTAATGAGATAATAAAACATCATAATTAACTGCATTTTCATACCTCGCCCCTTCCCTGAGGGGAAAGATTAGCGTTAAATACAATCAAAACCCAAAACTCAACACTCCTCCAGACTTAGTAAGGAACCCATCCTACCAAAACTGGTGATCCAGACACTGCAATACCTGCAAAACATGCCACTGAGGAAACTGAGAGTTTAAGCCCATTTCCAGCTCCAGCCCATTAAAGAAGGTTTTCTAAATCCAAATGAAAGCAATGGAGTGCCATCACCCTCCAAGTGCAGATGTGAAGCAAAGCAGCTGTTGTCGCTCATGTCTTCACCCAGCATTAGGAGTGTCAAATTAAAGACTACTCAGTTTTACTTAGCAGTTCCTTTAGAAGGACTTAGCAGCCAATTATTATATACAATCATTTCCTTGAAGAAAGGACGTTTCAAGGTACAAAGCAGCAGGGGCTGGCAGGGGGCACAGACAGGACCACACGACACAAAAGTGAACTATGTCTTCTTCAACAGGCCAAGAGAAGCAGATGAGATCTGTGGTGTCAGTCCCCATCACAGCAGCCCTGAGGTTCCCTGGGTCGTAGGGGACAAGCAGTAAGTCAGGGCAGCTCTACTCTTACCTTTCTCTCAGCAGATAGCAAGGAACCCTTTACAAGCATTTCCTGATGACGTTTCAGTGCTCCCCATTTGATTCAGTGAAGGAAAAACATGCACAAGGCACAGTCTTTGCATCAGCTATAGCTGACCCAGAACATCAATCTCCCTGCTCTAGACAGCTGTGATGGAAAGTGAGACATGTCAAAAGCTAGGGTTCATCGTTATTTAAATTAATCATTTGAACATTACTATAAACCAAAGTGCTACCCTCCCCTTCTTCAAATTACCATGCTTCCAGACAAGAAATAAAAACAGTGGCATCTTAATTTATAGAATCTCAGAAACAAGTGGGGGTGGGGTGGTGGATGGGGTCAGGGGGGAAGCAATTGGTCTACAAATACAGTGCAAGTAGCAATATAAATTAAAAAAACAAACACACACCTGAATTAAATCACTTTCATAACACAGTACCGTAACAGCAGCTACTGGAAAAATGTGGGCTAAACCCAAGTTTCCCAGTGCTAAAAGCCACTCCATGTTGGGACACTGTAGCAAATCTGGCCACCGAGCAGAGGATGCTCATCGCCTGGGGAAACCAGAGTTGTTTCTGGATTGGGCGGTGGGATGAAGTGCAGAGCAGGGACTCTTCAGGAGAAGCACTGAGGGTCTACAGTATGGGAAATGCTATTCCAGAGCAGTGCAGATGAACAGTAACTGTTATCAGTACGGATTTCAGATGGCTCAAGCAATCAGCTATCCAGAAGAAATAGCTATGGCTTTTAATACCAACACCAAGAAAAGCGCAGCTATCCCTTATTTCCTATAAGAATTATAAACCTGCAATAAAAAATAAAGCCTTTTAAGGAGCAGGGTGGAGGCTGGGAGTGCGAAACAAAACCCTTCAAAACCTGCAACTTTCACAAGGGGAACTCCAGCAATCCTGCCTGGCACCAAAGGGCTCTCTGATGGCACCAGTTAGGGGCTGGTTGCTGCAGATGTCAGTCAGGAGTTTGTTTTAATCAATAACACAAGATGCCCCTAGTTTTTCACCAGTTTTACTGTGTTCACTGCTTACAGAAAACACAACTGTCTTATCTTTTATTAATTGGCATTTCTCAACATTCCCTGCCTTTATTTTCCTCTCCTTAGTATAAACGAGCATATTTGCAAATAATAGAAATAATATCATCAATAGAGAAAATGAAGCTCACACTGTGGGATGTTCATTGCATGAGGCTGGAAAATTTCAAGCAATGATAAATGCATTAAGTTACGTTTTATGTATCATTAAGTAATGCCGAATTGTATCCTTAAAATACCCGTAAAATACTGATAAGGCAGCCCTCCTGAGAGAGGGGCGATCCCCCAGCAGAGAGGGTGAAGTGCCGCACTGCATTCATTATATAATAACATTTTCCAGGGGAATGAGCAGAGCGCTTCCTGCGATGCACGGGGAGCGTACAAGCTGTCACCCTGCACTCGGCAGCAGCCTCTACAAGGACTGTGTAGCAGAATCAAGTAACTCGTGGGTGTATTAAAGGAAGAATAAATGACATTCAAGTAACATCCATGTTTTGAAGTGCAGGCAGTGCCTAGCATCGCTGCATTGCCTAATTAAAATCCACATAAACTCAACGCGACACCTATCCAGCAGCAAACAACTTTCACATATCCACCTCTGATGTTACCTTCGCCTACTTATCAAACTGCTAGAGCACAGCTCTGCACTGCAAACCCCCTTCCTGCACCAGCTAAACACCACTGATGATTTCTAAGTGCTGGCATACATACACCGAGGGAGGGGGGGGAAGAAAAAAAAAGAAGGGAGGAGGGGTGTGGGGAACAGCACAAAAAGCCATCTCATCCCATTGAAGAACTCTCAAGGGCTTCTCAGCTGCTGAGGTGTGCTGCTGGCATTCAGCACCGCCACTGCTCAGACCTCCTCACTCTGTGTTTCATCCACCCCAGCAATGTAGCTGAAAATCTTCATAAATCCTCCCTCTGATATTCAATCTGCAAAATAACCACCGTGACACAATGCTTTGGAGCTTTTTATTTCTATACTCATTAAAATAATTAAGGAACTGAGACTGACATTAGGTTTTTTGTGGGGTTTTCCACGTCCTCGTTAAAGGATTCCATGGCCGACATGACTCAGAAATTTAGGGCTCATTATACAGAACCACCTAAATTAGTATTCTGTTCATGGGCTTAATAGGTATTTAAGCAATGTAAGAGACAGGTTTTGTTTTGTTCTTTTTTAATTGATAGAATAAACTGTATTCAAATGCTCAGAAAGTCTCACTTGTCTGCAGAGCAGAGAGCGCTGAATGGGCTGAGCACAAACAGTCCTAGGACCCTTTGTTGCCAATAAGACAAATGAGACCAGTGGGTTTCCTCCTCCATCTCCAAGCCCTTCGTAATTAAAGATAGCAGCTCACCTAATGTTCAGGAAACGCCGTAAACATTTGTTTTCATTAAGGCTCATATTGGGAAACCACGCAGATTCTGTTGAATAAAACCTAGCAGAAAACCACTTCAGTAAAAAAGGTTTGGATGGTCCTGAGCAGAAAAGTCAACAACTAATTAATGCGTCCTGGATTGTCTAATGATCACCAAAGAAGTACAGAGAGGAACACAAACAGAAAATAGATTTCTGTTTTAAGGTCTAAAGGGTTTGGTGCTTCTCATATGAAATTACAGCAAACCCTCAACAAAGGTGACCTCAAATAAACAAAACATTTTCATACTACGTTAAAAACAAGGACTTGAGTGGAAAGAGCAAAAGAGACTCTGATGCCTTTTTTAATTTATTTTTTTTTTTTTTGGGGGGGGGGGGGGTTGCTGGTGGTGGTGGAATCCAGAATCCAGCAAGGCAAGAGATGACTTTCTTCTTCCTACATTTTATTTGGAACCATATATAACACTGACCTACATCCTCAGCACATACCCCTGAAGTTCTGCCTTCTTGCTATCTACAAAGTAAACAGTAATACTGAGGGGGCAAGTGGGGAAGCAAATCTCTGCATAGACACTATCCTTGCACTACCCCTTACTGGTAGAAAAATTCTTTTCTGGAAGCATATCACTAGATAGCTTCCCATACACACATATACACCAAAAAAAAAAAAAAAAAAAAAAAAAAAAAAAAAAAAAAAAGTGCCTGACTCAATAAAGTGTTCTATTTTGTAATAGAAAAAAGGATTCCTGAATATGTGCGTGTCCTCTAGCCTCCACTTCAAGAAGTTCCTGTCCATTTGCTTTTTAAGTTGGGAACGTCAAGTTCTAAAAGATGTGTCCCTGAGCAGTGAGAAGTGTCTTGGAAAAAAAGCACACCCAGGGGACAGGAGAGATCAGAAAAAGTGAGTATTATCAGACTCTGGAAATCTGCCCAGATACTGGAATACTGTTGTCTGTCCTTATGTCAAACCCTACTTCAGCCCAAAGAGCGTTGAAAAATTGTTATATGAAGATACAGTATATGAAGATTAAATCCACACTTGCTTTTAGAAGACAGAGTAACAAGAACTTTAACAAATTCCCTTTTAACTTTCTTTTTTCATGTTAAAAATTAGAAATAATGATGTGACAGACCTGCATTACAAACACCAGATCTCTGTCTAAGGCAAAGCATCTTCCTCTCCGAGAGCTGAGCAGAAACAAGAAACAGCATCAGGCACAGATCCTGCCCTTCTCAGCCAGCCCAGCCCAGAAACTTCCTTCCTCCACCATAAGCGGACCAAGTATTTCAGCAATGGCCTGTCAACATTTGGTAGAAACTGGGAAATTAGCATACAGCTGCACCCCCAGGCTGGCAGAGGGTTCTGAACAGCACGTCAGAACTCGATAGAGAAGCAAATCAACCTGCAGCCTTGAACTGAAGACAGCATGTAACACCAAAGAATGAGACAGACATGGGGACACCCCCACACCCAACAGCTAAAGCAGCTAAATTTCCTGAAACTGGGCAGTTTCAGCATTGGGGGTGGGGAACCAGTGCTCAAGATGCAACTAAGCTGAAAATAATGACCATAATGTGGAGTAAAGTTCCATATTGTGAAGTTTCTATGACTGAAATAAGAGGAACCTAGTGTGGTTTAGGAAACATGGGGCACTTTTGTTAGGTAAGTTTATTTTCATTGAAATAACCCTGTAACACAGAGTAAAAATGTAAAGGAGAGATTATTCTCTTTTCACGATGCAAGGCACATACTTTTTGTAGCCCCACTAAATCTGTAACCCTGCACACAAGCTACAACTCGAGATGTGATGTGGGACCTTCAACACCAACATACGCTCAGTGCAAAAGGCTTGGAACAAACAGTTCTGTGGGTGAAGAGGACATCTTTCTCTGCCACTAAAATAATTAAGTACCCAACAAGTACGAGACCCAGATCAGCAGCCATCCATTCAATAAACACTTAAATTTCTCAGAGTTCACACTGACCAACTTCAACAGAGGCATCAAAGAGCCAGGGAAGAGCCTGGGGAAATACACGGCAGCGAGTACGTGGCATCGCTTTCTGATGGCTCACTCTGTGGTGTAAAACTCCAGCACACATAGAATAACGTAATTGAAAAGGAAAATAAACAAGACTCTTTGCTAAAGCAACTGGAAAAACGGAAAGATATTAAGCAGGGCTACTCCAAGTGCAGGCAAAAGCAGGGCCACTTAATTTAGAGCATTCTTCAGCCTGCAGACATCTTAGGAAAATGTCTGATCCACAGAAATCAATAATGAATAAGCGCTGTCTTTCAGTGGATCCAGGAGTTAACTCTTGTTATTTAAAAATGGACTTGAATGTAGTTGTGCTGATAAAGCACTCCCAAAATCCTCCTTCAAGGAAATAATTTCTTTTTTGTTTATTTAAGAATATCTATGTTAACTTAATATCAGAACATGGAAGTGGAAACATAAATACATAAATCCAAAGCCAGACACATAAATAGAATTAAACTAGATTATTTAAATAAATAATAAAATTTCTTTTTCATGTAGTCTTCAAAACAATAAATATTACTCCAATCTTAAATCCTTCAAAACACTGCCAATTAATTTTGAAGATGGGAGAAAGATGCAACGATTAAGTGATGTGCAAGGCCACGCAGTATGGCAAGAATCTGAAATGCACGTTCCCTGCCCTGTACCTGTGGTACTAGGCTACTAGGAGATCCTATGTTTTATTGCACGGAGAGCAACAAAAGTTTGAATTCTAGTAGAGTTCTGCGACTGTAAGCTGCAAGGAAGAAAAAACCGGGTTTTTTCATGTGTTCTTTTTCAGGACTACTCCAGTTAATTCTCCTGATAAGAACAGCGTGGCCTTTACTCAAATGCTATCTCCCCTGTTTTTCTGTTTCTCATCTGATTCACCTTTAAAGTTTATTTTGCAGCCCATCTGAAAACTGGAGGCAATTAAATGCTCTTCAATTGGTACGGCATGTAGCACATGTATCGAGAGTAAATTTAACAACAAGATTTCTACATAACAGAAATGAAATAAAACTCATAAAAACCAAACCTTGATTGCATGGTAACATTTGCCTAGGTATGACTCAATACTTACAATTTAATTTTCATGTAATGAGATGATTTCATAGGCCTAGAGACAAAAAAGCGAGGTTCTCAGAAGTTGTGCTACACCTGGTTTGTTGTCTTGTTCTCTTACAAATTAGCTGGGTGGGATGAACCAGATTTCAAGAAAAATCAATAGCGGTCAATATTTCTAGTGTAAGACAAACATAAAAAGTCCAAGCACAACCAGATACCGCAATTAGTGGGCCAGCTTGGCTTCAGGCTTCTGACCTAGAAGTCAGGGGGGTTGAAAGATTTCTCAGTCCCCATTAAGAAAACTTCATGATTTTCAACATGCAGGTGTAAAGACGACAACACTAAAAATAGAAGTAATCAAGAAAGTCCCAGCTGCTCACTTTCACAGCAAACTAGACGTATGCAAAAGAAAAACATGAGACTCCCTTCTAAAAAAAGAGTTGATTAAAATTTTAGAGTAATTTATTTTTAAATACACATTTTGCTTGACAACTTGCAGAACAAATTGTCACAGGGCCAGGAATAATCTAGAGCATAATAAAAGAGCACAGAAGACAAAAAAAGCAAAGGGTTTCAGAGTCTCTCCCTCACCTCACCAGGAAAAGGAAACGACCAAAAGAGACGAGGGAGGTGTCTGCTTGCTTAGAATAAATCCAAGACCAACGTTACCCTGCAGGGCTGAGCTGATCGGGGCAGCCTGCCACCACCCCTAGGCGTTGATGCTCCTCTTCATCATCTTTCTCCCCATGGCCACCTCTGCTGTGCTCACCAAGATGCCCAGGGAAACTGTCCCTGAGACCAGTCCCAATAACCCCACAGAAAACCACTTGCCTTGGCGTTTGCTAGGTGGCTGACCACGCTGGAACCAGCACAGACGTGGTCAGGGGAAGCACGCTCCTCCTTGCCATGTACGCCCTGGCTGCACAGCAGGCCATTAGGCTGTCGTTTCAACCCAACACTCCCAACGGCAGGCAAAGTGATTTGTGTTACGGGACCAACAGCTCAAGGTAGTGTATTTACACAGTTGTAAACCAGAAGGACTTCTCAGTAGGGTCCCGAGCCCACTGAGCCTACGCCCGAGAGGTGCCAGAGCTCAGCGGCCGAAGGAAAAGACTGCAACATGGCAATTCGTAATCACCTTGGGCAAGGTCTCCCTAAAGGAACAGGGAAAACCTCCGAAGATGCAGCTACCGTAAGAAACAAGCGTTCATCAGAACAACAGTGCAGCTGCACCGGCTTTCTGGGCAGGACGCCCCTCGGCCAGGTACTTGTGGTAGAACTTCTTGTTTGGAGAGCACATTTCAAATCTCCCAGTCACACAACGAACCACTGACACCAAGTGAAACAACGCTTCCCCAAGACAAGGGGTTGAGAAACACAACTGCATATGTGCAAAGGAAAAAATCCTATCTCTTGCAGAATAGCCAACTACCCAAACATCCACGTTTCTCTGTTAAAACTGGAATATACAAAGTTGTATAAAGAGCTATCAAAATTATGATGAGGTGCAAAGAAAAGTCTCTCAGACTTAAAAGGCTAACGATGTGTTGTCTCAAGTTTTCATTTCTTCATCAGAGAAATTTTAACTTGCACCAGAATGTTTATATTTAATTCCAAAAGCTGCCATTTAAAATAAATAAATTCTAAAATCTATCCTAGACACTCAGCATACATACACACGCACTCGTTACCAGTTAATTCATTTTGCAGAATTATGACTCAGATGAACAGCTCTTCAACTGTGAGGAAAGATCAAATCAGATAATAGCTCCAGGAGTGACCCTTTTAACCAGGCATCTCCTCACTCTTGACTCATATGCCAAATTTTTCATTCACATAAACAAATGTCTCCAGGATTTCACGAAGGTGAAAGCGTTACAGGCAAATGACATGTTGCAATAGAAGAGACATTAGAAACGAGGTCTGTACAAAATCTACTTACTTTATACTGAAAAGATAAATAACAGCTGCAGGAGCTCCAGGAAAGGAGGAGGGCAAGGGAGGAGAAGAGGAAGAGTGGATGGTCATCTCCATAGTAACTACCACTATGAAACTCAGGGGAGAACTCATCTGAAATCTAAAAGAAGGATACTACCAGTAGAAATAGACTGTAATGCAACTGGGGGGACTACAACTTGCAAATAATTTGCCACGTGGTCAATGATCCCTTACATTTCAGTTTATTTAATCAGAGCCAAGAACAAATACCAAGAGAGGAAAGCAAAGAAGGAAAGCATAAAATCAAAACATAATCATGACATGGCCATTACTGTACGAATTATTTAACAATAAACACACCATTAACATAGCAAAAATACAAATTATCAGGTTAAGAAGAAAAAAAAAAAATAGCTTCCCTCAGGAAATCCTGTGTTACTGGATGCAGCAATGGAAGAAAATAAAGGAAAAGCACTATACCAGCATAAGCTAGGCCATATATATAAAATGTCTGTGATTTTTCTGACACAAGAGACCTGAGAAGATTCCAGAGAAGATATTTACAGTAAAAAAGATCTATGCTTTTCAAATTCAGTTCAGAGGTAGAAAACTCTCACACTGCAAAGCTTCAACGCTGGTGACAAGGACTGTCCTATTTCTGACCAGTGCTCACACCACCCCACACCCCTTATCCATTTGGGAGTCTTGAGGCTCACTCCCTCCTTGGGGTAACATCTGCTTTGGTCTGACCCGTAACAATACTCACACCCCCCTGCAGCCAGTTTTGGTGGATCAGCAGTAGCCCACACTCACACTGCCATTTGCAAGGAACAGGTCAGGAATATAATCCTACCACTCATGCACCGTCCAGATCAGCCACAGGTACATACAGGGTAAGATTTTCTATAGTTTATGTATGCCAAACCAGCACCTTCAAATACTTACAAAATAAAATAAAGAAATAAATAATAATAATTAAAAAAAACTACCCCCCCCCAAAAAAAAAAAAAACCCACACCCCAAACCCCCAAATATACTTACATCTTAATGTTATAATACACTTCCATTTTAAAATATCAGAATGGTGCTCTGTTTGTTCTTGTAAAATCATTACCTCTGCAGAGCACAAAGAACAATATTATTCCAACCCAGGCTTTTAACTCGGCACACATACAAAAAACACTTAGGTCAGAATTATAGCAGAAATGATGTCGTATGCAAACAGCCCATGGTAAATCTCCTCTAAACGTCCACAGAAAAGAAACTAGATGCTTTCCCATCGCCAGTTTGCTTAAATACTAGTCAAAACACAAACTAGGTCTTACAGCAGTTAGCAGCAAAATCTTCAGAGATGTTGTTTGGACACTGGAGAAACTATAGTAATGCAACCTACTAATCATGTCAAGCCTACCACAACAAAAAGAAAAATTTCCCCTGGCAAATCAGCCTTAACACCCCAAATGTTCAACTGAATCTAAAGATTACACAAACCCAGTATTACTACAAAGTAAAAAATAAGCAAGAATCATCATACCGTACTTCTCTTCCCATATTCTTCGTTTTATAACACTTCAGAAGACCACTAAAAAGCAGCCTTACTTCACAAAATTGTTAGTAAGTTTAATCTAAGAGAACTACTTACTGCCAAATATTACAGCATTTTACATCTTTATTTCAGGAACAGGTTCCTACTTTTCCTTTCTTGGCCTTTTATTCTTGCTACAAGTATTTTTATCTGTTGACATCCTTTAAGCTCAAATTGTCATTTTATGCAAGAAGCTGAATCTGTTTCATTTAATTCTGAAATCTTACCCATACCTGATGATGGTGCTGAATGTTTTCTCACTAAGTAACCTCTTCTTTTCCAAAAGAATAAGACCACTGCAAATGCTAGGATGGCTAATTTCTAGGAACCAAAATTTTAAAATAGAATCCCATTCTTTGAAATAATCTAATAGAAAAAAAATCATGGCATTACCATGATTTTCAAAATTCAATTACATGCCTTTTTATTCTTCCTGGCTTTAATTTTAACTTCATGTTGCAGAATTACGAATGGAGGATCAAGTGGACACTCATTTGTAACACATGTGAACGTTCCCCCATACCCCCCTTCGTGCTGCAGGATCATGGAAATTGATTCATGGAGTGAGCGGACGAAGCTGTGGGAGGTCTCATGAGCCTCAGTGTTTGTTTGGTGAGGATGCAACATTTTTACCTGTGAGGTTAATGCCATCCAAAGCAAAAACCACACATACTTCAAGCTACCCATGTTTCAAGTACTTAGGATGAGCTGGCCTACCTTTGGAACAGCAGCAACAGCCAGAAACAGTGAAAGGCACAGCAACAAGTCCACTTCTGCTGACATGACAAAATCCCTGGGAATGTCCACCACATCTAACATTTCTTCTGAAGCACCATGGGGCTTTGGGAAGAAAAAACACTCACTGCCTGTCCAGACACAGTCCTCGATGGAAAATGTTTTTAATGCCAACCTGTCTTTTTGAAATGCCACTAAAGTAGATTGTCCATAAATGCCTTATTCCCTTGGCAGGGGACTAATAGAAAAATAATTTACAGAGAGGAACAAAGTCAAGAAGGTTCTAAAAGGGATCAAATCGGATGGGTGGCTCCTCTCCCCCAATTCTCAGTGGCAATGGTCTGTGCACTGGGCTGAGCCTGTGAACTATAATATCAAGCAACAGCACAGATGCACGTGGGAAATTACAGAAGAAACAAAATACAGCAAAGAGTTACGTTAAACCAAACATAAGGCTAGAGTCTTATATAGACAGTGGCTTATCTACATCAAAAAACCTGTTTCACATTGACACACAAATTTGCTTGTAAAAAGTGCCTTCAGTACAGAATCAGTGATTTCCTGCATCAGCTCGGAGCAGCCTCTCCCTGGTATTTCAGCAGTCAGTATCTGGACTGTCATACCCAGGGGTGAGACGTACGACACGTAAAGTGAACGACAGCAGGGATGGGTTGTTACCAAGCAGCTGAAAGAGCATTTCCCACACACAGAACCACAGAAACAACTGCCCTTGTCCCATCTGGTTTTGGAAACTTCCCTGGTCCCTCAGGGAACAAGCCCAAGCTCAACCCCATGAAGACTCTTCCTACAGCTCTGACTTCTGAAAAGAAGATGCAGGTGAGGACAAGCAAGTTTGAATTGGACACTGCTTAACAATTCCCAGCTGCTATAAACCATACCTTTGGAATTATTATTAAATCACTAACTCAGACAAGTTATTTACAGAGCTGCCTACCAACAAAGTTAACGTTCAGATTCTTGTACCTTGATGTATCTTGGCCTGTCAGATAGAAGAATCCATGTCAACAACTTCTGTTTGCTCCTTATGAGAATACTGAAGGAACATTAATCACCTGATTTTTTCCTTTTCAAACTACATGGAATGATCTCCTTGACTTGCATTACAAAGTGGTAATCTATTTCTATTCCTGTGCAAATCTATTCCAATGGACTATTACAGTTTTGTTTATAAGGTTTTTTATTTAAATATAAATGTGCTACACTAAAAATATATTCCACTCATATCAGAATTTCCAGAGGGGGTAAAAAAAAATAATCAAAATTATTATACATAAATCTTACTGCCATTTTGGTTTTATTGTGGATTAATGTAGTTCTTCATAAGCAAACAATTAGTGCAGATTTGCATAGCCTACTGAAATTAAAAAAAAAAAAAGAAGCACCTGGTTGATAAGTGGGAGTACATTATGTGGTAGCAGGCAACAGCTGAACACAAATACATTATATAGTGTTTCAATTAGTGAAAAGACTACTCACTAAAAAGGTCCTGGAAAAACACTTTGATATTTATGAGCAGTCTCCCGCTTTCACACCTGAGTCATAATACACTGCTCTCTCCATCACCTACAATGCTGAGCAGAAATCCCTTCACAAACTTACATATGTGGGAACAGGATTGACCTTGTTTTATGTCTTGCATGGAAGGTGCTAAGTCTAGTGCTAAAGAGCCGGTTCATTATTACCTATAAAAACAATTTGACAAACAAGAAAAAAGAAACCAATCCCAAGTCCCCGCAATCTTTTGACAGCTCTGCTGCAAGAAGTCTTTTGCAGCTCAAGTTGAAAAGGATAGATCACTAATAGAAACCACTTAAATTAGCAGCTTGCCTAATATGCAGAAGCTTGCCTACCCTCGACTGGCTTTTTTTTGTGCTGAGGGTACAATATGGCTCCTGCCAGCCTCGCAGCTGTGCAGCCACCAGCCCAAGGAGACCCGCACACTCGCCTCCTCAGCCACATCCTCCCACCCTGGCATTTGCCAAACCTTGACACTCATCTTGCCCCGCAGTGAGCCAGTTCAGCAAGTTAAATTGGCATCTAAACCCAAAAATTTTAAGAAAAGACAAAACAGGGAAACGGAGCAGGCAGCAGGGAGCCAGCCCAAGGCGAGGGGCAGGAGCACATCCCGTGGGCTGGCCTTGCCACAGTGCACAAGCACGCTTCTGTCACATGCTCCAGACTGTTAGCAGAAATCTGCTGTATTAGAGGCTTCAGAAGATTCCTAATAAGTAATTTCTGGCCAGTCTAGCAGTGGCAGCTTAAACCACTACTGCTTCCCAGTGGGTTGTCCCTTTCTCCTGTGACCAGCAACCTTCCCTGAAGCAGAACTGGAGAAAGTCTTTTCCCAGGAGCTGCACACACCCTTGGTCCAGGGGGGCACATCCACCTGCTCTGCTGCTCCTACAAGGGTGGGAAATTTCTTCAACCCTATTTTTCTTCAAAACCAAACAAATCTCTTTGTCCCGCTTAATGGAGAAAATATTCTACCAACAAGGAAAAAAAAAACAAATTTAAAGCTGTAATGATTATAACCTCCTCCCACTTCTCACAGCCTTCTATTAATAGAACTTCATGATAAAGAGATAAATGCCCTTGTGCATTTGGCAACACCCCGTGTGCATTTCTGGGAAGGGGGCCATGTAAATGAGTAGCCACCTGATTAGTAACAGGAAGCAAGCAATAGCCTACTATCACCGAAGATTAACGTACTATCACATGAAGTCTGCTCTGCACATGTGTCTTCTTGGGTAAGGTGAGCAACTGTTGCTGGAAAACATAGAGCTGTCTCTGCACACTGTTATTAATTGCCCGTAGTTGTAGTCTTAAGAGTTGCCCATAAAAACGTACAAGCATCCAGCACAGTGACCAAACACCTTTGGCCTGTTACCTATTGACCTTCTCAACTGAGAATCACAGCTGGAAACTGGAGATTAATAACAAGAACATGCAGCTACACTGAAGTTGCACTTTCTCCTTCAGCAATTACATGTTTTTACTGGTTTTGAAAACGCACGATCTTTACTCAGTGAAGACCATCCAGCCTGATGGTATACAGGCTCGATATACTAATGGGTTTTTTTCATCTCTCCCAAAAGCACTGAACGAACTAGCAACTGCTCTCTCCCTTAGGTGGGAATTAGACAGCACCCCATACACAACAGAATCAGTGCAACACTTGAATGCTTAGCTTTTGTCAATTGCTAGTGTAATGCTGACACCTGTTTCATGGCTGAAAGTAGTATTTACTACTCAGGATTAACCCCCTGCTTTCCCCCACACCTGGTCACTACTAATACACACAGCTCAGATCAAAGCAAGTATTTTCCATTCTTTGAGTGTAAACTTCAAACTAATCAAGTATTTTGAAGTCCTGAGCTTGCCACTACTGCCACTGCCAATCCGCTCCCAATCCCCAATTCTACTGTAAGCAGGGCTTACAATTTTTGGACCGATCTGGAGACTCTGCAGAGGCAAAGCTGTACATGTACTTCTTTTCCTCCTTACCATCACCTGACTGACAAAAGGCACATTGCATACTTTTAGTACTGCTCTACGATTTATGTTGCAATCTAAGTGCTATGCTTACAAATAAATGGAGATGGGACTTTCTCCAGCTGCAAACCTGCCTGTGTAGGAAGAAGCTTCCCCCCATCCCCAGAGAGCACAGGTGTTAATTACTGATCGAGTACTCACAGACTCGTTGGAGCCATTTGAAGCCTTACAGCGCCAGGCCACCGCATTCAAAAGCCTGGTCCATCAAACAAGTATCTAAGCCAGTTTCTAAAAGGAACCTGCAGCATTATATTACATTAGCATACTTCCACCAGGACTGCTATCTCTTGAGTCCCATCATGACGCTCTCTTTATGGCACGTGTAGCTCTTCAATCAAGCTATGTTACTAGGAAACAGGGTTGAAACTGGGGGAAAAAATAAAAATAGATATCATAAACCTGAAGCAGTGCTTGGTTGGGGATTCTACTTTTGTGTTATGCAGCTTGGCACGTATGTGCGAAATAAGGACTACTCAGCACTAATCTCTTCACTGGTCAGCAGGCAGGCTAGTAGGGATTTACCTCCCCCACAGATGCTTGTCAGCACCCACCTATCTACAACTAAGTCCTCTGACTTGTAACTCACTGGAGCATCCACCGCCTAGTTTTGACCCAAAGAAAATCGACACCAGAGATAGCTGGTATAGCAAGACCACGAAGCAATGCTAACTGCTAGCAAATTCACCCTCCACTCAGCTTGCTACCGCAACTGGCACTTGCTATTCCTCCAGGTTCTTGTGCAAATTGTCTCTGAAACTGGAAGCGTTTGGATCAGCTGTAAGTGCAAACTGAAAACACACACATGCTGCACACATGCATGAATCTATCTCCCCATTCCGTTTAGATAACTTGACTTGCAATAGCATGGGGGAAAACGCTGCCAGATCAGTTCACTGAACTGACTGATTTGGGGGCCAGAATACTGCCAGATACAACAGCTACGAAGAGAAGGGAAGAAAAAACTGGGAAGAAACTGTTTGCTTCCACAACACCAGCCTGCCGTAACACTGAAGAACTGCAAGGTCAAACCAGAGCCTTAAACTATGAAACCAACTGGAGCCCCTCACAACAGCATCCCTTATTTACTACGCTTACTTGCTTAGCGCTCTTTTTGTTTCTGTCACTGGTGTGAAACACAAGTGACCTATTTCTTTAGAAGACGACAGGTTAAGGTTTCCAAACGAAACATTCCTGCCATACACTAAAAAAAAAAAAAAAAATAAAAATCCAACTATAAAAACCCCACAAGCCACAGAAAAAAGAAATAGTAATTTACATATAATGCATGGTTCAAACACCACAGGAAACCTGGTACTCAAAACTCACTGTGTTGTGTACAGTTTGTTCCAAACACGTATGCTTCACTAAGTGCGCTAATTCTTAAAATCATTTCACTGCATATAACACCAGCTATATACCACAGTATTTCAAGAAGACAAATACTCATTTTGCAGAGGGGGATAAACTGCACGAAGTATATGCTAAAGCTACAGCATTTAAATGTGTATTTGTAGTGCAAGTCTGCCATTAGTTGTACACACAGCTGAACAGACAATTGAAAAGTTTGATTTTGAGGAAGCCCAGGGGAAAGACAAGGAGGGCACAATTTCTGAAATCTTGATGAGCTGAGGCAGTGAACCCATAGATGCCATTTCAGTCCCATTCCCCTCCTCATCCTCCTGCATATCCTTTGTCCACCCAATATTCCTGGCACAACTCTGCATGGGATGCCAAGATGACCTGGACTGAGGAAACGTTACATATTCAGCTAAACAAAACAAAAAACCTAAAAGTAAGCAAGGAAGATGGCATCGAAACACTCAACGTGCTGCAGCAGAGCTTAAGAGAAGCAGCCCAGAAAAGGTCTGTCTGCAAAGAGGAAGCTGGGGGAGGAAAGAAGTAGATAAAAGTCTGTGTTGGGTGTAAATGGAAACAAAACAGGAACGTTCTCCTTCACAGCAACTGCAGCAACAAACACAGTATTATTTCAACAGTTCATGATGCATGAAGAACAGAAATGATGCCTTGCCTTCCACAAAAGCCAGAAAAATAATTTTTCACCTTGGCTTCTGTTCTGGGGGTTTGGTTTGGTTTGATTTTAACCCAAAAAGAAGGCACTGAGTTCCCTATTATTAGACCTGAACCACCCAGCTGCTTCTCAAGTGGTCTGAATTCCTGCAGCCAAAAAGTAGCAAATACTCCTCAAAAAACCATGTCACACACAATACTCAAATGTAGTTTCTTGGGACCAGTGATGCAGCAATGCCACTCATTTCTGAAGCTAGACTGTGCCAGACACCAGAAGCGCAGGACAACATAAGAGACAAGCCCTCCTGCCCCCTGCCAGCCCCAAGGGACGAAGGGGATGCCCCCTTGGCTGCACCAGTGGCTGCCCCTGCAACCATGCTGTGAACAAGAGATGAAAACACACAGGTCAAAAATAAAAAAACCTGGCAATAAGCCTCTATCAGTCTTCCTCTCACTATTACTTTTAATCTTAACCAGCTCGTTGAACCTACTCATGGTGTGATGCTGCAAGCGGTTGTGTCAGCATGGCTGAGGAACGAGGGGACAAAGCAAGCGCAGAGGGCAGCAAAAATTCCTTAAGATAACATGCAAGCAACAGTGGGAACACTGTGAAATGATGACCATTGTCCCCCAGGATCACACCTACAGTGGATGTCACCTAAATTTCTATGCAGAAATAATTTTCAAGCTTCCATTGTATCTCATAAACCAAAAATAAACACACAAATACTCCTCTCTTGACCAGCAGTAGGATACAATCAATGTCTTACAAAACTTTTACCAGTATGGAAGATGATACAAATTTTATTCTGATACACCAGAGAAGTTACATGGGCATATTAACTAGTTTGCTCCTTGGGAGGTAGAAAAGGTAGTGGGGACCAGGGGTGGGGGACACAAAAACAGGAACAGGGGGGTGTCCAGGAAAGCACCACTGTCCTCACCCCATCAGGTCTCTCAGGGGAATCATAAGGTCACGCAGAAAACAGGAATACTTCTTTTGTTTGAAAGAGAACTTTATTTTACAGTTCATTTTGGCTTGGGGCTAGGGTGCAAGGACTGTGAGGGGAAAAGGTTGAGAAAGCATTTTCCGTTTCTCTCTTTCAAGTGGCATTTTTCAGACAGCCTGGTTTTAGTTCTTACTTCACACAGAGAATGAGACTCAGCCTCCTGCATTCTCAGCATATTTTCTATAATAAACTGGCTTGAGTCCTACGATCTTAAGCCACATTTTGCACATTCAGGATAAGAACTCGTAAGAGTTCAACAAGGACCTCATAAACTGACTTCTGGGAAAGAGGAGACAGCTTGCTAAAGCAGTATGTCAGAGTAGTTCCTTGCAACCAGTACCCACCACACTTCCTTACTATGCAATTCCTCTTCTCAGAAGCGTCTGTTTTATTTTTTTAACTTCACACAGTTTCATTCAAGAAAATTAAAAATAACAACAGTAACACTAACTACTTCAGCAATGCTTTCCTTGAAATTACACACATACATATTGACATGTTCCTGAGAGACCAAGGCTGGTGGAGGAGGAGGAAGGGCAGGAGGGAAGAGAGTCTTAAGGCATTTAATTTAGTGATTGCCTACTGCAAAAGAACCACCTGATTTTCCATGCTTTCCAAAACAAGAACCATCTACACCAATGGATGAGGCAAAATTTACTATATCCTCACTGTTAGTAGAAGGACTCCACACTGGCAAGTCTGTTTATAGCAGCGTATTATGTACAACTGTAACAACCAGACCTACTCAAAACATATTCACAACCTTACAGCACAAAAGAGACAAAGCAGAAAGGCTATACTTTAATCATAATGCACTACTGACCTTTTCCTCGAGGGCCCTTCTTCAAAATCTGAAGAACTAACATCATTGCTTGTTGAGGACACCTGCGATGCATCATCCTTCTCATTCTCCAGCTGTTCTGATCCCGGTCCTAATCCTTTAGATTGGCCATTAGTGAGAAGTCCTGCAAATGTGACAAAGTAGTACACAATATTCAAAACCTGCATTACCACTGCCAAATGGATTTTATAAAAATTCATGTGTGACACTAACAATAGAGAGCTGTCCAAAGCAACCATCTTGCAGAGAGACATACTGGTAAGATTGCTTTTGCACAGAGGTACTCCAATAAAAACATACTTGACTGTGTGTTTCTGGTTTGGTTAACTGTAAGGCCCCAATCCCAAATAACCACAGTATGGGTGTTTGCAGTAGTATTTATAATCTTGTCACATCCCACATTTGAAAAGAGACACAGCTTATTCAAACTCATCCTTTTTTTATTTTTTTTTTTTTCCCCTAGAACTCCAGTTGACTGGCATATATTAGTCTTTTGCCTTTATCTATAGATCAATATAAAATTAAGCTGCCATTTGGTCCAATTTGTTGTTGTCTTCTCTTCACTCTGCTGCTTCCAACTACTGCAATTTACGATCCTTTAAAAAAAAAAATCCTAAATCCCAAAGGGGTGAACATCAAACGCCTGTTTCTCGACTCTTGTTTCTTGTGGCCAAGTGTCACTCATCTACAGAAACTCCAGACTACCACCAAGGGTACACAGGGCAGGGGAAACATCTGCCACAGCTGCCTTCCCTTCTGTGCCTTTTCCGTCCCGGAGGAATACTACAGCAAACAGAGTCACATAGATGGAAGACAGTGTTGGGCCCTATATGAGGGTAATGTTTAACGTACTTTGCACATTCTACTTAAACAAGTAACTACAATATAATATAACTCTCACAAAGAACAGCAGAGAGACAGTGAAACCACTCAAGGAAGAATTAAAATAGTAACATATTCTTCAATAGGCAATGGAAAGAAAATTACTAACTATTTTATCAGCTCAGTATTTACTCAGTGTTTGAAGAGCTTATTACCAGAGAAGCCCCAGTCTTATCCAGGAGAATGCTTTCCCCCTTTCCATAATTGCACCTTAGCAAAGAAAACGGGGGGGCTGGGAGAGCTGACCCCTTCCAAGGTAAGCCAGGCAGCAAGGCTGGTAAAAGGACTAAACCAAAAACACTAATAATAAACAGCAGTTCAAAACTTTCCATCAGCGCTCCTCTACTTCAGACCTCTGTCTTCAGGAACACCACCGCTTAGCACAAGCGATGCACTTCGTCATCACATAACCGAGCCTTCGACCACGCTCTGCTGCAAAAGAGACACTAAAGCACAAGCAGGGCAAGCGCAAGGCACCCCTCTGGCAAGCTGCCTGCTCTAAGCACTGGCACCTTGGCCCCAGCCATGGCCAAACAGCCTTTCCCTGCCCAGCCATTGCTTCACTGCTTGCTCGGGCACTACAACTGCATGCCGTAACACCACGTGCTCCGAACATTTCAGTCCTTCCAATTCCAACCTCATCACTCTGCCTGCCCATTTTTAAACAGTCTAATCCCAAGTCTGCATCGTATTGCTGCATCACATTGCTCTCTCCCTTTTCCAGTCAAAGTTTGCTCTTACTCAGTCTGACCTACACCAAATTTCTCTTGACTTGGAGTCAGAAGTGGCTACATGCTGCAGTTTTTGCAGTTTTAAATACACCACCTACAAAGCAGAAGCCTGGATATTTTTATTTTTTTTCTTGTGGGGTAGATGCAGTGAACTGGTAGCTCAATTTTTTTCTTTCTAATACAGAGCCCACAAAGCAAAAGTTGAAACTAAGCACCAATTTTTGCATTAAAATGTCTCTTCTAGCCAGCCTGACTGGCAGGGAAAAGTTAAATGACCCAATTTACATTTTCACTCCCCTTTTGTTAAATTCCTTTTGACACTTCCTTTCCATTAAAGAGATCTCAAACTGTGACTCAACAAATAATACAAATTTCAGTATAAGCACATGATACTACACCAGGGTTTGTAACGTAACACAATGATACGATGCAGGGTGACAGCATCCCTTCAAAGCATTCCCAAGGAAATGAAGGCGACCTTTTAAAAAACATTGAATAGATTGTATTTCTACGGTGAATTCACCCTCACTAGAAGCCCAAGTGCCCAAGTTTATTCTTAAAACAGTTTCAACTTTTGCTTTGCATTTTTCCATGAAACCACTGTCAATAAAATTTACAATTTTTGAACTCCAGAGAAGTCTAAATCAAGCATATCATTTGAGGCCTTATACTCAGTAACTAAACTCTTATGGCAGAATTTGATTAGGTTTTCCAAAAGCAATATTTGTTCTGGAGACTTGCCATATGTAAAACCCAGCAACCTGAAGTATATGAGTCAAGAAAATCACCTTTTGGGCTGTCAACTCGCACGCACTTGGAAAGCAATTTTTATTCATCCTTTCACCCTGCCAAACCATCAGTGCACTTGGGAGACAAGCGTGATTTGTGTCCCTTAAGGAAAAATATCAGTTTGTCTGCTATTATTCATCATAAACAGCACCACCCCAAACCTGGTAATATTGCAGATAACTGGTTAGCTACCATCACCTGAAACTAATTGAAGCACATGCCCTAAAACAAAGGCATAAAACTACAAATGAGAGACACCGGTAAGTAACGGGAACGGGTGTTGTGTTCTACAGGTTTTCAGGGCCAGAATAATTGCAAAATCCACGCCAAGGTGATGAAAGGCACAGACAGCCACAGTCCGCAGCCTCCTTCCAAGCACTGGAGAGAAAGCACAAGCTGAAGCAGGTTGTTATAAAGTTTATTGCCACTCAATCATTTTTATACCAAATGTGTTCAGTTTGCCCCCAGATACCTTTTCCTTCAAATGCCACTCCTGCTCTCTCTAACTGCGATAAACCACGTTCTTTTCTGCTGCACATCAGTTGTGAGCTATGAAGGGTCTGGAGGACCCAGGACAGGATGGGGACCCCACAGTTGTGCCAAGTGACACTCGGGCACCCCCATCACCATTAATGAGTTGGCATCGGTGCAGCTGACGGGACATACAGGTCTGCTGGTGCACTCCAGGAACAGTCTGGTGTGCATCAGTCCACGTGGGCTTGACTCTCCAAAGTCAACCAAGCTACAGGATGCAGCAGGCATCTGTGTTTCTTAAAAGCCAAGTACTGCAATTGTACATGTATATAAAGAGGGGAAAGCAACCAAGCAAGAAAATACTCTTTTGCACAGTCTGAGCTGAACCACTCTCTAATCCTGGTGACTTTGGAGCACCCAGCTACACTCCAGGAACCAGCAAGTCATCAAGAGCCAAATAAAATCAAAGGGACAAATAGATCCTTTACTGCTTTTCCATGGTTGTGCCCTTCAACCTCTCGATCACAATTCCAGTGAGCCCTGGCTCATGGCAAAGCCCGTGACTGGTGACGGTCTCAGCTGCCGGGGAGCTGGGGGCAGCTGCCTGCCCCTTGCCCACCGGGCTCATCTCAGCCCCAGCTCTGCCTTCTCCCCTGGCAGCTGCACTCATGACCGACCACAAGGCCCGAAGAACCAGGCAGAATAAATCAAGTTTGACAAAAACAGACTTTATTCCTGGAATATAACGTGTTTGTTTTAAAAGTCAAATTAGATTTCTTAATATTTTTTAAAAAAAAAACTACACCTCATTAAAATTGAATTTGAAAGTACAGTGACTTGGATTATAAGTCAGTTTAGGTTTTCATATATTAAAATTACTTACATGAAATAATAATTTATATATAGAGTGGAGCAGTGCATATTTGCTGCCAAAGTTTAAAAGGAACTGAAACACCAAACAGCTCAAAGGCACTGAATAAACACTGCTTTAACTAAGTCAGTAATAATGAATTATTTAATTAAGTCAGAAATACAGGAACTCGCGTATCAAATGACATCCATGGTCCCTTAAATACACTGTCCTGGCTCTAACTGATGAAGACTAGATACTTTAAAGAGAAAAGCCAATTACTAATTTCTAGTAATTAAAAAGGGTAGCTTAAAACTGAACCATGGAGATCTCAATATCCTTTCTAAAATGTATCTTAGCACATAAATGTCAGCTTCACAGTTTTGCTGAATTCTTCCGCATACATTATGATGGCAAACTGCAATTTTAGTTACATGCTGTTCAAAAAGACACACACACACACACAAATCCACTTATCCGTTTCTAACTGCATTGAGAAAAATGTGAATATATCACAGCAGACGTGAATATTATGTCCATTTTGTCAGAAGCTGGGGAAAGCAGAAAAAGCCTTTCTGCCTTCCGCACCCTGGTCATTCATCAGGACACTTCTAGCACCTCTTTTTTATGTTTTCAAATCTGTCTGTGGCTACAGGTTTGTATGTTTTTTCACATGCAGGAAGGCTCTGCAATGAGCTGAACTGTACCCTCCAGGGTGATCCACACAGATATACATCTCACGGCTTTACCAACTTTGCAGAGCATGCTCCCTCGTGTTCCCACTGCACCTCACTACCCCCTTTGCTTCTTCCCTGTCGCTGTTAACTGAGCAGAGGTCTTGCTGAGCCTTCTCCAGCAACAGCCATTTCCTTCCACCAAAAACAGAGCGTGTAAGGGACAGTTAAATCTGCTTGAATGAGCTTACGTCGGTGGGCTTGCTCCGACTCAAGCAGATCACTTTTCATTATAGCCTAGCAAACACGACTCACTATTGCAGTGCAGGCAGGGCTTAATTTATATTGGTGCAGATTCACCAACCTTACAATTTTGGGGGATGCACACGTACTTTTAGCAGCAATCTACAACTCTATTCTCAAAGCCATGATCTAACCCATCTCCAGTCATCTAGAGAGACGTCTGACAAGCGTGGGCAGGGCAGGCCTTGAGAGCACCTGAACACACCATGCAAAATCACAGGACCTGGGAATGCACCATACAATAAAACACCATGGAAGTATAAACACGTCGGATGAAAACAGAGGAGGAAGAGAGAAGCAGAAAGCAGAAACATAAGGGAAGACAGAAAAAATGCAAGTGAGGGATTGGAGATGCTTAAGTGGGTTTTAAGAATAGATAAGATTGCAATTACTGGTATGTTCTTCATTATTAAAGTTACTGAATAAAAGAAACGAAAGGGGAGCATCTGAATGAATTTCGGTATCACATGGTTAGCTGAACACAGTACTTCGGTGAAGGGATTTTCACAGTGTTTTTGAAACACTATTTCTGTTAATGTAGGCATGGAGCTAAAGCTTTCTTCACTTATGGAGTAACATGCCTGTCCAAACTTCAGCTGTGCAGTCTTGGGAGCTGTACAGGAAAAGCTTTGTATATAAAAAAAGAAAAAATATTAGTGATTTTCTTCTTTTTGCACTGTCCCATCTAGGAGAGCAGCCACAAAGTAGAAAATTAGAAAGTGAATGGTTCAATTGCAATGTTAGAAAGCTAGGGAGTTAACCATTCCACACCATGGTCTGAAAGGTCTGCGCTCCTTGAACGTGGACAAACTCTTGGGTGTAACTGCACTGTGACAGACCACCAACACGAGTTCTATGCCTCAGATACAGAGGGGGAAAAGTTACTACCTTCAGCTCTTTAAGAATTCACTCTGGCCCTTAGTTTCACACAGGTAATATTCTGTATGAAAACAGATATATAATAAACTGACAGCTCACCTACACCTCTTGTTTCCCTTCATCTAAGAACTACAGAACATAACAGTTTATTCTGAGCTACAACTTTATACACTAGTTTACTTGCAAAGTATGGTTAATGAACAGCCCTCACCCATTTTCCAGAAGTATCAGACAAAGAGCTGCGATACAACACAAATTCACATCCCGTTGTCTGTAACCCTAAATTTATCTTCTAGAAAAACACCCTTATATACTAGACTACGTGCTAAAACACTACCAAAATCTTGGTAGGCACGTTAAATAAAACCATTAATCATTTGATGCCAGTTAAAACATACTTGTATCTCTAAAACATCTGCAGTCTGCATTAATCAGCATACTGTACAGAGTTACTGTGTTTAGCTGTTGTATAGCTATGCACAAAAGATAATTTAGTTTTATAGTGCAAATGCCATCTGTCACATTGTCACAGCATGACAAGGTATCACATTACATATTAAACAGACAACACGCCTTGAAAATAAGGCCTATTTTCATGCCATGGTTGTCTTAGAGACTGAAGAACTGGGTTTTCATGATAGTAACATAATTTAAAAAGAAAACAAACCAAAACATTTTTCTCTGGGATGAGTGATACCAACTCCCTGTTCATTTTTTTAGGGAGAGCTGTCATAAAGAAAACTGCTATTTTGATCTCGTTTGGTAATGCAAAACCCTAACAGCTTTCTGTCTCTAAATTAAAAAAACCCACAGCATTAACAGTCATTGCTTATACCACATGATGCTCTGTGTTGCCACCACGATGGTAATTAACGGTACATGGCCTTTTCAGATGACAAGCCACTGGACATTAGGTTGATTGTGGTACATAACGGAGCATATGCATAAAGCAGAACTGCTATGCCAAAAACTGTTAGCAAATAGCTTGTACAGTCTTCATAAATGAGTAGAAGAATGCTTTTATATGTAGATATACATCATTACTATGGAAGCCAAGCATGAATGACATTACAGCACAAGACATGTTTGTCAGCCTGTCAAATGACAAGATCACCAAAGAGAACTGATTAAATAATACAGGCTGAAAGATGCTCCTTACTCCCATTACATCTCCACCCAAAATTGCTATTAAGCAACCAAAGACATTCATGTGACTTTGTGTCTTGCACATGAGCCCATTATCAAGTACCTGTTAGCAGCGTTAATTGAAATTACATTGTTCTGGTGTTTCAACAGAACACTTTAAAGGGTGTTTTGTTTTGTTTTCATCTGGAGGAGTGGGGGTGGTAGTAAACTCACAGGAATAAGAACATAACAGTCAAAAATGAACCTAATTTAATTCTGCCAGGAAACCACCTCAGGCCATAGGACATACTTCAAGCCTCAGTTAAACTATTAATGAAATGTGCATCTGGAAGAAATTTTAAAACAAAAAACCAAAAAAAAACCAACCTAAGAACACCTGCAACATACCATATACAGAGAAAAAGCTCATCTGAAGTCTGTACTTCTGTTACTTTAGATTTATTAAAAAGTAAAAATCTATTCAAAAGGATGCATCTCTCTGTTTAAAGACCTTTCTTTGCTTTTAAGGACACGATGAAAATGCCGAGTCCCTGATTCCCCCAGGGAATCATCACACGATGCCTTCTGGCACCTTATTCTTCGTAAGCAGAATGGAGGCCACCAGCCTGGGCTCCATGGTGATGTGGCCTGGATGAAGGAGGGAACAGGAGGACCAAACAGGCTGAGCAGCAGAGTAGGTGTTCATATGTAGGTGAAGGAGATGGCAGCAGTAATGCTGACTCCCAAAAAGCTGGGGGAACAAACAAATCTCTCCTAAATCCCCTTTGTACAAATGCAGAGAGCTGACTAAGCGCTTAAACCCACAGGTAACTACCTTGAATTTTCCCAGGTTGTTGTTTTTTTTTTTTTTTTTTTTTTTTAATTATTATTTTAAGAGGGGGGGGAAGGGAAACCCAAGGAACAGCTCCCCAAGACCCTAAAGGTAGGGCTGTGCCGAACGAAGCAGAACAGAGAGGCGGAAAGAGAGCTGATGGCCACCACCCTGCCAGCTGCTCCCTATCTGTTTTATCAGTACCACTGTGCTATCAAGCTCCTACCGATTGCCCCTGGAGCTGTATGATAAGGGCAGAGCAGCAGCTCTTCTAATAAGTAGGTACCAGGCCATGTAAAGGTCATTAAGTTTTGACAAACAGAAACAATAAATTTTATAGTACCATATGCACTCCCTGTTAGCACTGGGGAAACAAGCACCACATAACCTACCCACGTGTCACCAGGGAATCACAGTATTTGACGCATGTAGCTTGCACCCACCTCGGCCCCCCTTGGCTGCAGTCAGAAAGCTTTGGAGGAACAAGAGGACTCCAAATGCAAGCTACAGGTCTCTGCCCTTCAGAGAGCTGTGGGTGGAGAAGGCATGAAGCCCTCTGCCCAAGCAAGGGAACACCATCACCAGGAGGAGAGCCCAGTCGGGATGTGGGCAGCTGGACTTTATCCAGATGCAGCCACCGCCAAGCAGGTGCCCCTGGAGAGGTCACCTCCCCTCCACACACCTCGGCTTGCCCACCTGTAAAATAAAGGTAATGAGATCAGCCCCCAGAGTGAAGCGCAGCAGAGGTACAGAGAGTGAGAGCGACACGAGATGCGGGTTTTTATAAAATCCCTCAGTGCTGTGTGCCTCGTGTTGATTTTGGCATTGGACAAAGTGGTTTTACTTCTCCCTGAGGAGAACAAGTGCCCTTTGCTTTGCAGCTATGCCAGCGACATCTGTCCTGCAGGACATATTCTCTCATTTGGTAATCACATACGCAATCTGGAAACAGAGTTAAGTGTGCATTTTATTTGAAATTACAGGCACAAGCAGGTCCACAAGTGTAGTTTAATCTCTATTTAGTTCAAGGGTATCAGTGATAGAAAAATCAGCATAACCACTGAGAGAGAGAAATGTCTAAATTCTCTGGTATTAACCAAATTATCAGTGACACAAATAATTTATTCTTTGGGGTTTATGCCAAAACCATCATGTCTTGTTTATCCTGCCTTTTCTGGGGAATTTTATGGCTGAATGGAGAACCAGTGGGCTAACATCCCACGAGAGGGGAGAGTCAAGAAAACTCTCAACATGCCTGTGAAAGAAAGCATTTCATTTTGAAATGTTTTGTTCCTTCCACTTTTATTTTGTTTGTGTCTATTTGACCATTACATAGAGAACAGTTATAGACTCAGTTTCCAAAATATTTTTGCTTGTTCTTCACAAATATCCCTTCATGTGAGGAAGAGAATGTAATTTATTCTGGTAAATAAGAATTAAGTAAAGTAAGCTAGTCAGCATTTTAGGTCTTTGTCACCTCTATGTGAGCACCAAGTGAGGGCAGTTCCTCCCCAGTCTGAAAAATTTTTACAGATCCATCTTTGCTGTAATACACCACTAGCAGTCCCGGTTTTTAGTTGTTTCCCCTACCTCACCATCACAGGGATATGCTTTTAGACTCAGCGACATACCTTACCCCGTTTCAGAGTTATGCTTCCACTAGGAATGGATGGACAAAGGAACAATAAATCCACACTTTGAAAATATCCATACCTCAGCACCGAGGGACCAGACAGATTAGTAAAAATGGTGAAAAAAATTTTTAAAAAGACATTCTGCTATTTTAAGTAACATGAGAAGGAAAGCTGTGCCAAGAGCACGTCTCCAGACAACAGCTATTCTACACTAGAAAGTAAAAATTAGCAATTGTGCCTCCACAGAGTATAAACAAAGGAGGAAGAAAGAAGGTGAAGGCAAACACAGTGAAGCAAGGAAGAGCCTGCTAATTGGAAGAAAATATAACATACGAATGTGCAAATAAAACAACAAGGGAAATAAAAAAGCATGCAATGCCTCACTGCTAACAATGAATACTTGGGAGCCTGAAAAGGGAGAGATGTGCAGCTAAACCCTAGAGGCTTAGCAAAGCTTGGCTATATTTGTTAATGTTTCTAGGAAACCCTTCCAGACTGTGTAATTTGAAAACTGCGTATCTGCATGAAACCGGATGCAGCAGCAAAGCAGCATCTTGATGAACATTTGCCACACGCTTTTCCTCTAACGAAGCACAGTTCTTGCTGATCTGCGGTGAGGGATCACACCAACAGGCTGGGCTCATCACCTTGGCACACGGAGGTGACAAAAGGCCCGTTTCTGGAACCAGTGTCACGGACAAGCCAGCATCTTCCCCCTGCAAAGGCAGCTGGTGGCTGCAGCAGGCAGGGACCAGGCCACCCTCCGCTGCACCCTTCAGCAGAAGCCCGGCCCTTCCGAGGAGCGAGGAGAGCAGGAGAGTCGGCAGCCACATGGCACCGTCAGGAACTGCTGTGCTCCTGTGAAGGACCGGGCCAGTCCTCCTTCATCTGCAAATGGGAAGCAGCAATAAAAGGCAGCCCAAGTTACTTCTTTCTCAAGTAAACCAAATTAAATTAAATGATCAGAGGAATAAACGCGGGACTTCTACATACACGTCCAAAGTGAGCCAAACACCAAACTCTGGAAAAGGAGGAGGGTTCTAGCACAGCAGGTGTGCCGCAGGAAAAAGGACAGGGAAAGGACAAGACATGTGCCAGAAAGCCCTTTCGGGGAGGTTATCCTCTGCTTAACTGCCTCTGATTCTGCCCCTGTGTGACAAAAGCCGTGAAAGGCAAACACTAAGTGACATACTTCTAATTGCATAGTCCCATTTGATATTTTAATGCATGTCACTGAGGATTAGCTTTTCATTACTTTTGCCAGGAGCACAGGCAGCCCTCCAAACAGAAGAAATATTTTTTCCCCTGATGTTACACGAGCTACAAAGATCTTGTTTGCTGCAAGAACACACAGCCTGGTGATCAGCAGCAGTGACCATCCCATGCAGCCAACAGACGTGGGTACAGATTCAGCCCTCTCTCCACTGGAAATGCTTGAGCTTTCAGTCAAAGAAGAGGAGGAGAAAAGTCCTCCTCCTGTCGTGGGAAAAATAACTGAGCTAAATGGTAGGGGTGTTCTAAAAGAACTCAAGTTCTATACAACGGATAGTTGAATTAAACCATTTCAATTACTTTCACTCCGTATTTTCAGTAACTTTTTAGAGAACATGCCCTCCCCAGCTCTGAGATCACCCATCAGCCAGCTCCAGGAGTCAAACTGTCAACTTCTTTCACTGACAAGGGTGGTGGTGGGGTTTTTCTGGTGTGCCATCTCCTTCTACTAAGCACTTGAATTATGATCTCTGAGTTTAAAGCAATTAAAATATCCACTGACTTAAAAAAAAAAAAAAAAAAAAAAAAGGAAGAAGAGGCCACAGTCACTTTTAACATAACTCCCTAGCATCTTCAGCAAGAGGCCAGCTAGCCCTCCCCTGCACCAGGAGGTCAGGCAGCCCAGCTGGACCGCAGGCAGCCTGCCTCCCTCCCCACACCAGGGATGCTGGACCACAGGCAGCCTGCCTCCCTCCCCACACCAGGGATGCACAGGCACTGCCTGCAGCCAGATTTCCAATTCCCTGCCAACCTCACCGCTTGCATATCAGTTGAGAGCCTTAATGTAGGCTTGACAACCACACCAGCATAAAGCCCTGTGACAACCCAGGAGGAGGGGAGGGAAGAAAGCTGCCTGTGCAATTCTCAAACACTTTTTTTTAAAAAAAAAAAAAACAAACACTGGTTTCCCAGGCTTTTGTCTGTAACCCGAAATTTCATCCACGATGCTCAACATCTCACTGCTAGCTGGGAAAGGCGATTCTCTCTGGGACAAAACCAGCAGCTGCTTTTCCTGGGAGTGAACCCTTCCCCTAGACACCATCGACCCAGTGTACCATTTATTTCCTCTCCTCCACAGAAAGCAGATTCAAGGCGCCGTAAAACAATACCAAAAACTTGAACAACTGGAAAGCCCCAAAAATCAGCCTCTGAACTTTTGGAGCACCTTTCTCCTTGCCACTGGTTTTACATCTACCTTGCTAAATTGATCATAAAAATATATTTTTTAAAATACTTGGCATGATTTTGACATACGAAACAGCCATGTGGCCATACAAAAAAATTTTCCATACAGTAAGCAAACATATTTCAAACATATTTGCAAAACCAGGCTGCTTAAATAAACCAAAACAAACCAAAAAATCCCACCTATCTTTCCATGAAATCTGTACTTGCAGACTGTATTCACCTCTTCTCCCAGGGGTGATTTTTATTTTTTGTTTTACTTTACTGTTCATTTTCTTTTCTCATCCCCCCCAGTCTGTTTGCAGAGCTGTCGTCAGAGGAGAGGAGGCTCATGACAGTGACAGTGAAAGGTTTAGACCAACTGCTGGAAACTGAAATCACAACTGCAATATGAAAGCCCAACATGAATGAACAAATTGTTCTGCCACAGGCATGCACGGGAGCGACAACACTTCACCCCTACTCAAGCCCTAAGCCTTTACCTCAGGTCAGGATCCCAGCCCTTCTCCTACGTGACGCCAGCAGCGGTGGCAGGGGTTGCAGATGCCTCCCCATTGCACATGCAATGAGAAACACACAGGCTGGGAAATCAGTCCGTAGCTGGGAGATGCTTAGAAGAAAACCCTGCCCAGACCAGCTCCAGCACTGCAGTGGCAGGACAACAGCTGAGGAGATGAAGCAGGAGGAGCCCACACTCAGCGGAGCTCCAAGGATCTTGCTGCCAGAATGACACACAGGCCAAAGCATGAGCAACACAAACTTAAAAGGCATTAGATAACAAACTTCAGCCACCTACCAGAGTGTGTGCAGAGACCGTTCTCGGTTTAACTGGGGGGACAACTGATTGTTGCCAGCATTAATGCAGTTACCCAAAGCATTGGCATATGAAGCATCAGCGCTGTAACAGCCTTTAAGGAAATGCTCCTCATATGCCAAGCAATTCCCATCTGTATTTCTAGCTCTTGAGACCAGCAGCTTAACCTTACATTCACCTCCCTTTTGTGAGCTCTACAGGCGAACCACGGGGGGAAGAGATGAGAGCTGGGGTAGGGGGCCAGCCACTTGAAAACTTGATGGTGGAGAAAGGGCTTCTGAAATGTAAAGAAGGCTTCCCAAAGCACCACCCCCCAGAGGAGTTAAAGAAATTCCACTACCAAGAAATATTGTGCTGTGATTAAACAGCTTTTTTTGCTTACGTTTTGGGGCATCAGAAGGGGAAGTGAAACAACATTAGCTGCTTCGTGACTTAATAGAAACCCTGGAACAACCATAAACACACACTTATCCAATCAAGACTATACAGTGATGTGTATGTAATGATTTTATCTTTCTGAATAAGCAAAGGAGATAAAGTACTATCTTGCAGTTTGTGAAGAATACTGGGTCGTTGTGTCGTGTGTTGTATGTCCCCACACACACACACAAGAATTTGTTGGACAGAATTTTCCCTCCATCCATGCATGTAACTGAAGGCTGATACCCCTTAGCATATTTCTTGTTTTAAGTACAACATCGGAGAAATGTGGGTGAGGGGGTGGGAGGTGTGTGCAATGGAATAGCACAGAAATGCAGGATAAAAACAGCAAGCGGGCTTTCAAAATATACCCAAGAGGCTGTGTGTATGTATGCTGAAGTTCACCGTTGTATTACTACAATAAAAAAACCCTGATTTAGGGCCAAAAGTACATTATTGATATTCAAAAAAACACTGCATAACTCTGTTTCAAGATGACATGACAATATGGGGGGGGGGGGGGGAGAACGACACAACACTACTAAAATGAAAACTGGAATCTCTCTGTTATGTTCACAGTACTCTGTACAAAGCTAGACATATTAAGCTGAAACAGTTCAGACAACTGAACATCCTGAAGTTAGAACATTCCCTCCCTACACTGTTCCAAGGCATCTCCACCAAGCCTAACCCAAGTGACAAAGACTATTGAATAATATTGATGCTTAGCATGCATTTAATACTTTGTATATTCAAAGTGCTAACACACACATCCCTCAGCCCCGCCAAAAAACACTGAACAAAACCAACCTGAACAACTGGGAGAAGAACTCTGCCTGTCGCCACATGGGGCGAACCTACAGCAACATTTATCCTGCAGTGGGAGATGTCCTGCTGTATAACCACAGCCCCGCACGGCAGGATGAGGCAGAAAGGATGGTGTCAACCACTCCATGGGTGTTGGAGATACCCTCCTGAGAGGGATGGATGGACCAGTCTAATGGGCAAGCAGCACTGCAGGTATGCCACGCTGCGTTTTGGATGACAGGCAGTAGGCAGAGCGGGAATCATCGTTGTCAGCGTCAAAGCCGGGACCCCAATTAGCCCGTAACCTGTACCAGCTGCCTGACGCGCTGACAGCCTTTGCTTCTTTGCATGCTTGGGCCACCCAGGTCAAGGTTTAACTCTCACGTAAAAGTGTTTATTAATAACACTCAAGAATACAGAGTAAAGACGAGAATGAATGTGAACAAATACCCATCATTTTAAACACCACCACCCCAAAAAAAGCCTGCTTCATCCTGTTTAATGGTAAAAAGAAAATGTATGGCTGGATCCCAAGTGGTGAGCAGGATATGAGAAGGAAGGGGAGTCCAATTTTTTCCTCTACTGGTCTGTAAAATCAGGAAAGGCTTTGGCAAATGCCAGGTAGATAAAAGTGGACCACTTGTAAAAGAATAGGGTGGACTTTCTACATTTAATTTCTTTCTGAACTTAAAATCTGCCTCAGAGATATTACAGAAAACACTTTCAAGTTTAAAAAGAAAAAAAAAGGAAAAGTCATTGGGGACACGAAGGCCTCATTGTTTTCCCCAAACTTTATACGTCAACACATACACATGCATAAAAAAAAAATCCTTACCTCCCTTCTGAGACATTAAATCCACACAATGTTTCTTGGAGAGGGTAAAAAGAAAATGTAGGTCAAGATGTTGAGATAGGGATTGCTTCTGAAAGATGAAAGCATAAGAGGACTAAGCTTTCATTCCTTATGTTTCTTTGAGATTTCAAACAGAGTGTTATTTGATAATGGTTCCTTTCAGAAAATTGGAATTTAATATAGCTAATTATAAGTTAGAGAATTAATGTAGAGTCAGTACTCCAACTGAGCTGGTATACCATGCTGATGCTTTTTACCAGCATGTCCCCCGTGCTTATTATAGATCTTTTCTCCAAATTCTAAGGCCAATCTGTTCTCACATTAGGCTGGATGGCCTATGAGTTGGGGGCGTGGGGGGGGGTGGGGTGGGGGTGGGGGTGGCGCGAGGGCACAAATCTATGATCTTTACGGCTGTAACACCGAGCCTGCAGCAAGCAGCCTGCAGTTGTCCTCACAGCACGGCACAGTGCAGGAACAGACCCTCCTGCTTCAAAGGGAGCACAGAAAATAAGAGGACAAAGACAGAATAAAAAACCACAAGTAGCTGGAGACGACACGGAGGACATGGAGAAAGAGGAAAACACATTTTCTTCCCTTTAAAAGGAAGGGGAAAGTATGACAACAAGAGACGAAAAGGCATGGGCAAACAGGGAGTATTCCTAATTGTCCAGTATTAACATGGAAGCATCTGAGAATTATTTGTCCTACTAGCATTCCCAAGTTAAAAATCCTGACCTACATTTCACAGAGAGCAAGCAGTACAAATAGGAGCATCCCTCATGACAGGCACCGGCAGCAGATGCAGCCAGATTTGGACCGAGGACAGTCTCTGCCCTTCGGAAGGAAGCCACGCGTCAGTGTTGCAGGGACCCACGCAGGTTTGAGATGCTCTTTTTCTAGAGATGGCACAAAAGGCGTTCAGCAACATCTGCTGCACATCACTGGTTAGTACATAAGGTAAAACTGTAGCTTGCGTAGTCTTAAACATACATCGTACTTGAGTGAATTTTGAGGGCGGAAATGTACATCGTGGGAAGCTCTGCAATCCACGAGGTTCCAGCAGCTTTCCCTTTGTTTTTCACTGTGGTTTCCAACTAAATACTAAGCTGGCATATTTCTTTAAGTTCTCGGATGGATGTGTGAGCTCCTGCAATGAAATTCTGTCATTACATGAGCTCTGTTAAGGTCTTAATCAGAAGGACCATACCCCGTTTTTTCCTGAAAATGGTACCTATGTTCAGTCGAGCTATAAGCTTCTGGGGGGAAAAGGGGCATGTTTTTTACATAATCAGAAGTTTCTTACATGTTAGCAAATTAATCCCTCAAGTCATATTCTCATTTGGTATGTCCCCACCTGGGTTAGAGGAAGGACATTCCCTATGAAAGTAGGTGTTGCCTTCCAAAATATTATTCTGCTCCTAACAGGCCACATCAGG
Source organism: Falco naumanni (assembly GCF_017639655.2). Taxonomy (NCBI): domain Eukaryota; kingdom Metazoa; phylum Chordata; class Aves; order Falconiformes; family Falconidae; genus Falco; species Falco naumanni. The sequence continues at coordinate 23,866,447 of NC_054056.1, read as the reverse complement.
ACAAAATCTGTCTCCTACAGAGGACACCTCCCCCTCTGCATGCTGGAAGAATTCCCCAAAATCTGCTGAACTTGGCACTATCACGCACTCCCAAACCTTGGGGCTGAGGAGTGCTTGTCTTTCCTTAACTTCTTCCTCTAAGCTACAGAATAGCATTCATTTTTAGAGAAAACAAGCAAACAAACCAAAAGTTTACTGAGGTCCTTCCTAACATGCTTAGCGCTTTAGGGAACTGAAGTCTTCTCTTGACAAGTGGACACCAGAACAGCACTTTTCCATCGCTTTCAACCTAAGTAAAAGCGACCACATCTGGCATGGAAAGCACTGCCTCCTTCAGTCTGCTCTCTGGTTCCTGTTGCCTGAAGAACCTGGCCAACCTAGGTCAGGAGGGAAAGCAGCCACTGCACAAAAGCTGAAAGCTATTTTCCTAAAACCTTGGTAAAGTTTCTGAGTTCCTTCGTCCATATCAGCAGAATTTCTCCTGGAAGTAGGAAAGCACAAACTGAGGAGCAGTCTGTCCTTCTCAGCAGAGTCTATTCCGTTCTAAGTCTCCCTGCAAATTCAGTTTTCAAGAGACTATCCCCACGGAGTCCAAGATGATTTGAGAAGTTTTAACTAGTTATTTACTTAGCAGTTCTAATTTTGATCCAGCCACGTGGTAATGCAGCACCATCTCAACATCCAACTATGCCACGGAAATTGAAGGACTGCAAAACCATCTTCCCCATAAACCCCATATTCAAGTTCACAGACAGTATCTTAAACTCGTTTTTCCAATCAGTCAACTATTCTAAAAGAGGTCTCCTTTCCAGGCTGTTAATGGCAGACACCTAGATCCGTAACAGAAAGAAAAGTGGTTTTCTGCACTAAGCAATGCCTTAACCAACGGCTCATTTATTCTACTTTATGAGCAGAGCATGTGTATATAAGCCTGTGTTGTGCTTTGGATGTTAATTAGCCTTCAAGACTTTGCATGCCAGTTTTATTGGAGCACCTTCCATGCTGGCATAAAGGGGACTTTGTACCAAACACTCTTCCTCCACCCTAGGAGAGATCAACATCAGCTTGCAGCTCAAAAACCTCTCTTTCACAAAGAACTTTTACTCTTCAATTCTGGTCTCTTGTTAATGAGACTTTAAATATTCAAGGACACATGCAAAGGTAATCTATGAAAGAGTGCATTTAAATCTACAATTGCAAATGGGCTACGTTTATCTACTTAGATAAGACAGCCTTGTTCCTCTCAATTACAGAAGGTCAGTTCCAGGCAAATGTAAACTGGCATTTGAAGTTCATCCCTGCAGGACAATGAGATGAGGTAAAGCTTCTGGGACAGGTTTCCATCTAAATAAAACTTGACAAGTAGTCCCTAACCACAGACTTCATTGCTGCACAAAAGGCCACCTTCAATTGATTTTCAGAAGGGGGGAGAAGAGCAGCAACAACTATGTTTCAAGAAGATTTGGAATTCAAGCCACATTCTGCTTCTATCCCTTATTCATGGCTTCCAACTGGAGGTAATCACTGCTGACCGCCCAGATATAAAGAGGCAGAACAACTACTGTAGAAATCAGCAGATACATTGTCCTTGAACAAAGTTATTTGCTTACTGTCCTGTCAAGTAGATTGTCACATTAAAGGATGAGTTGGGACTCTTCTCCTTGGAAGAGAAATGGTGTATTCCTGGACAGATGCACCACAGGAACCAACAACAAGGCAGCGAAACAGAGCCCTGCACGCAGACTGTGTAACAGGAGCATGCCTCTCCCCAACCCCAGCACACCCCTGTATGACTCCACAGTTTTGAGGCTCCACGCAACCCTTCTGGTATAGGGAGCCAGAGACTGATAAAGCACCTGAGGCTCTGAAACAAGATCCCAACATCACAGCAAGGGAGCAGGGGTCAGGAGAACACAGAAGGAAATGAAATCCCTCTTCAGCCCTCTCCATCCAACACACCTGTATCTGTACAGGTCAGTACAGCCCAGATGCCTTTTCTCAGTGCCCTGTATGAGAGGACGTGCTTCTACCATTGCTCTAGCAGTCTCTTGCTAACACTGTGACAGCATTTCCACCCTGAAGCAGAAAGAAAATTCCCATGCTGTGAAGGAAAAAACGGTACCCCCTCTGTGCCATTTTCATCACTTCTGAGATTCTTTCAATCTCTCCACATATGCAGCAGGCATGACAAAAACACTGGGGTGCTTTGCAGCCACAGTAAACACAGCATCTTTAAAAACAGTTGGCCATGAAATGCTTTCACCTTTCAGAGCACCAGAGGAGGCAACAACTGTCTGAGGGAGGTGTTTTAGGAATAACCTGCTTTTGATGCAACCTGGCTGAAACAGACCATGTCATGGTGAGATTCACCTCTTAACACATCTACACACACACACACACAAAGACTAGGAAGAGGCTGAACTGAAATATTTTTAAGGTCAACCACTAATGAAGCTAAGTGAGGGATGAGCGAAGGAGGAAAAAAATCCAATTAAATGCTGGTGAGACCTTTGGGCATTACTCAGAATGGCTGGCTGAGGCCAAATTTTTGCAGGAAATATGGGCTATCTCCTGGGCTCCCAAATTGCACCAGAGGTCAGCTGAAGAGGTTTCGGGAGTTTGCCAGCTCTGCCTTTCCGTGGGATCTTTGACATATTGCTCCAGCTGGGATCCTTCCAGCTCTTCCCTTTTTCCATTTTAGTGTATAGCTTGAATAAAGAAAACAAGATGAAGGCTTTCAAAGATAACACAGTCTTTCACAAACAGATGCAGAACAAAGGACAGGAAATTCTGAGCAAAGTAAAAAATGAATGTTGTCTGTTCAAGTCTTATCTGGAATGAGTTAGCCTCTTAGTGGACAGATCTGAAACATCAGACAGTCCCGACTGCAATTGCAGTGCTCGCTAACAGGACTGCGAGGGGAGAAAACAGGATGGATAAGGGTGGAAATTCAGCTGCCTTTAGTTCTTGGAGCGGGAAAACTCCTTCAGATTTACCAGAAAACACTTGCAAGTCAAGCTTGTCACTGTCATCCCCTGTCGCCCTAAGCACCTACAGTTTCTCTATCTACACTTTTCACTGGACAGCCCCTTCACAGTATTAAATTCATTTAAATTGGGAAATAAAGGACATCAAAGGCAGGTTATTGAAAACATGCATTCAACTAATTCTGGATACAACATCACATTAACTGCATGTAATAAATCTGTGCTAGTCAGACACAAAAAAAAATTTTAAATGTATGCACATATATTACAATGTAGAGCAGTCTACTAGGACTTCACAGTATACGTGTTAAGCTATATTTATTTTTTGGAAAACATTCATCCACAAGCTCTGGGAAGTATCTGCTATGTGATGAACCTATCATCATCAGTCATCAAAAGGCAGCAGTTATTTCAGAATGGTTTCTTGGAGATTTTAAATAAAAAAAGATCCCACTGAAACCAAATCAAAACGTGGAGGCATGAGCTCAGGGCACGGACCAATCTCCCAGGCTGTTATGAGCCGTGAAATGAATGTGACTAATTCCTGAAGACTGTCGTTGCTCAAAAAGGCGACTCATGTTCTTGCTTTTCACAGCAGAAACTCTATGTTCAAACATGGGTTGATGGCATCTAAAAATAATGCGATACCAATCTACTGACATTTTCAGTTTACTCCACGTCACTACAAGGATCCCCAGATCCCTTCCAATTGGCAACCTGCACATGTTACAAGCCACAAGGCTTGGGAACACAGGTAACAGAGGGTGTTTGAGATTAAGATTAAGGTGCACTGGCAGCTGTGTCAGGCAAGTTGCAGAAGTGGCTACTGTGCCCATCAGCAGTTACAGCCATCTGTCACTAATCTCTACTTTTTCTTTTAAAACCACTTTACTGCCAGGGTTGACACGATAAGGTTTACAGCACACACGACATCTGCTCTGATTAAGCACAGCCTAATGGCCTGAAGAACATCCTGCTGAACCAAATAGTTCTCAAACCCTTTCCACACTTCCAAACAGCAAGCCATTTCTAAAATGCCCCCCATGTCAAGGAAAAACTGCTGTGGAGGTTGTCAGATACAAGACAGGCCCTTGAAGACTGAAAATGTATTCTCCCTAATACTCTGAAAGTGCTCCACAAAATGCAGTCTTGCACTAATACCGCAAAGCTACAGTGTAAAAATAATAGCAAAAGCCTTACTCAAAGCTAAGCACAGGCAGTTTTCAGAAAACACAATTCCCTAGAACTGACTACAGCAAACCGTATTACACAGCCTGTGTGTATGACTGCAACGTCTCTCTGATTCTACTTGCGATACTGATTTTATTTCCTGCTGCATTCCTATTTTTTTAATAAAGAAATATTTCTTAATAAAGAATATGCTTTTTCAATGACTGACTTTTTTCTTTCCCTGCTGCTTTCCTGGTTATATGCCTTAGGGTCTGTCCTTAAAATTAAAACCGCTAGTTATTTAATGCACAGTTTCCTTCTGCCAATCATGGGCAATGGGGAAGCAACAGAAAAACTGACAGTTAAACTCTCTTTACAAAGCAGCTACGTATTCCGACCTGCAGACCTTTGATCGTCACTAGAACATTTTAATAAACACTAAAATAACAAAAATCACAAGTATTGGGCATCAGACAGAAAGAGGTAAAGCACCTTTGTCCCCATTCCCATGCTTTCTGAGAACCATTGCTCTGAAACAGAGACATCGTGCTCACTTCTTCTGAGCACACTGCTGGACTACTGCCACCTTCTCCACTTCGTGCCCATACTTTCTGCAAGTTTTCCAGCCCTTTCAATAGCACAATCCACCAGGCAAATAATGGTGTGGAACTCGAACATTTACACTACCTTTAACAGCTGTATAATTTTGATTTGATTTCTATGTAAACCACAAGTTATCTCTTTATCTCCTCAACACAACTCAACAGCCTGAGAAAATGGGCAGCACCAACCACCAGTTCTCACTTCATCAGGTCACCAGCATGAACTTCATCCACCCCAACCTCGCAGTGTGAATGGCAATGGTCTGAGCAGATCTGTCTGGCTCTTAACATCCCAATAAAAATCTACTCATCACAAAAAAAATTATTAACAAATTTAAACTTGTTTATCTGTGGTTGAGTTTGAATCCAAAGCCATGCATCTCGCTTAATATTACAGCCAAAAAAAGTAGCTTTGCATAATTACGCCTTACTCCCGTTTCTTAAAAAAGCAGACCAGAACTGTTACTAGAAAAGTCACAATTTTTGACAGAGCTGGCAATTCTAAGAGGTGAAGCCACCAACATCCTTTTGACTCTACATGCCAGCCAAAAATATGCCAGGGTGCAAATTTAGGCTGGCTGGCAATTTTATGGCTGCCAAAGACAGAATGAAGCAGTTTGCTTGTCTACATTCAAGGGTGCTTCCAAACTGCTGATAGAAACAATAAATCCAAGGCAGCAACTATGCGGAATGACCCCGAGTCAAGGAAAACAAAATTGTTGTCCCCTGTTGGGGTTAAGGCAAAGGTTTGTTCCACAGACCATCTATGCAATGAATTTCACCACTACATCAGCGGTGGAGTTTTTTTGTGGGTTTGGGTGTTCTTTTTTGGGGGGTTTGGGTTTTGTTTTTTTGTTTGTTTTAGGGGTTTTGGGGGTGGGGGATGGGGTTGGTTTTTTTAAGAAATACATAAAATTAACACCTACAGTTGTGAAGCACATTCAACGAATTTTTAAGCTGCATCTTTTTTTGCTCCTATTTCTGGCAACTGTTGTCTCTTCTAGCATCTGAGGCTGTGGTTAGACAAGACGACTGCCAATCCTAAGGCTGTGGTTAGACAAGATGACTGCACCAACTGAGCAGCTTGCTACTATCTAAAGGGATGAATCCAGACTCTTCCTCCAACCACTCGCTCATCCGACCTCTGATGAACCTGTCTCACTCATTAAACTAGAAAATTACTATTTTTAAAAAAATCATTTTGGGGGGCTAGTTTCCTGCTGCGTTAGTATGCTGAACTAGCTGTACTGCACGGGCAGACAAATGGCAGAGCCAGGCAGGAGATAAAAGAAGGGGGACCAGACCCATCAGCTGCCGCTGAACTCTTTCTTACCTTTCCTCAGCTTATTTATTTCAGATCTACAATAACTCCATCACAGATTATGCACGCACCTCTGCAACATCCTTCATTGCTGTTTTCATTTTCCATTACCTACAATTAGTAATATGCAGGGAGGCAAGATTATTTTTAGAATTACTTCAACTAGAAGCGCACTCAGGGCAATAACAACTCTTTTTAGATGGTCATGAAGTGAAGGTTTAAGAAAATTAATTACACAGTTCCTCTGTTTCTCTGGTTAAAAAATAAATCCACCTCTTTATGTTTGAGACAAAAAGGATGATGGGTGTCCTGCAAGAGAAGGCTTTCTGGCAGTCTTGCCAAACACTGAAATTGTATCAAGACAGGAGCACGATTCAGACATGATCAAACTGGGTAAAAATCACTGAAGGTGCAATTTGGCCTGCAAAATTTTTGTAAGTGGTGATGATGGATGGAAAAGGCAAAAAGAACCTGTGTCAGCTGATGAACAAGCAAGTCCCTGGCAGGCTCAAAAATTAATTCTGTTCTAAAAAACAAAGAAAGGAAAAGAGATTTGGAAATTTTCAATGGAGCCCAACCCCAACATCCTGTTATTTATTTGTTAATCTTTAAATTAACTTGACAGCAACCACCAAAGTGAAAGTGATGTTGAGTGCCATGACAAATCTGCTCAAACGCTTATTTTCTGAACCTTTTAGTTGAAAACATCTATATTTAATCACAGCTTAAACTGGCCAAAAAGGCTGTTTACTCTGAAAGTAAAGGGGAAATGTTGCAAAGTTGAAAGAGGTATTTTTGTTTCTGTAAATGCATGTTAAAAATCCACTTACAGACAAGGGTCCTTGGCACACTTACAATCTTCCACTACAGCTTAGGAGACAGACAGACATTACCCACTGTCAACAAATGCAATTTCACATCACTGATGGAGTGAAAAGCTCCCTAGACAAATGTTAGCATAAAACCTTCTTCCAGTACTTAATTGCAGCCTTCAGAAATAAGAGAGATGAAGTTACCAGTGTATTTGAACAATCACAGAGAATGAAGAGGACTACTTTCTTGTTCAAAATTAAAAGCTAGGTGGTGGTCCAGCCTAGATGTGAGCTCCAGGGAGGAAGGAGGTGCATGCTGCTCTGGGCACGTAGGGCTGCAGCTGAGACAACAGCACCTCTCAGAGGGCTGCTGTTGTATTATCTTCTGTGCAGTGGGAAGAGACATGGCCCCAGCCCAGAGAAGTCGAGGTTGCCCTGCTGGCAGCTGCTGCCACCCCCACATAGTTAGCTTTTGGCAAGTATTGCACAGCACTGAGTGGCAGCACCCAGCTCAGTTGTGTTTAGGCATTTCTACCACACCTGTTCCAATTTTTATGCCATGCCTGGGGTACCATCTACACGCCCAGAGAAAAAGAGCTTTCAACAAGTTGAAGTCGAACACAGCCTCATGCCACCCTACCACTGGGCACCTCCACTTCGACGTGGCGTGCTAGGGAACAATGACAGAACCCTTCACGCAGCGAGGAGGAAATACTTGAAAAATCCACGCAGCAACAACACAAATAGCTATTTCCAGAGAGCACTGCTGCCTGCCCCTAGCTGGCCTGGCCAGGCAGCCAAGGGATGTGCAGACCTGGGTGTCAGAGCAGGCTGCTGCCACTGGGTCCGGTACTGCTGTCTTGCCATGGGCTGCCTCAGAGGCTCCCGCCCCTCTGCGAGAGGCATTTCATTTCTGGACAAAGCAAACTTCCAGCAGAAGTCACGTTAGCTTTTGTGAGGGAAGGGCTGAGGGCAGGAGCAGACCAGCACAAGGCAGGAAGGGGCATCACAGCCATCTGGGGAAGGACCATCAAAGTGCTGACGTTGTTTCTTCTCTGTTTGAAGAGCACACATAAAAGGAGTAAGTGACTTTAACAACCCTAAATGTAAAGTGAAATCTCTCAGAACAGCAAAACTACATATTTCTACTCATCTCTGTTTACTAAATGAGCAAAGCTTCCAACTTCTGCCTTGAACCAAAGCATTCCCTCTCACATTGATTTCCCAACTAGATCATGTTTGCCACAAGCTTAACCAAGCTGGCATGTTTGGAAATTGCCATGACACCTTTCTAGGACAAAGTTTAGCTGAGGAAAATGCACTATCTGCTTGAATAATTCTAATATCTTGGTTGTCATCTCTGTAGGTTAACTACTGACCTTAAGCAAACTGTGCCACTTTTTCCATTTATGAAACGCTAGCACTTCTGTATCAGAAATTTAGTTTTTATCACAAATTTTGAAAAACAGAATTTAAAATCTTATGTCATAGAAATTTGCTTTTTTTTTTTTTTTTGAGGCTCTTCTTTTGAGGGCACTGGATTTATTCTCATAAACAGAACACAAGCAACAATTACATCTTTCACTGCCTTTTTTACAGCCTCCTCTCACATTCGAAGCTACACAAGAAGCAAACGATTTCCCAAGGGAATTAGTTTTCCTTTTAGACGAGGATCTCTGAAAATTGGTATCACTACTCCAAACACCAATCCCTATTCTTAAAATCCTAACGCGACTGACAGGCAGCAGTAATCAAAATCACTAAAGAGGTCCCTCTGGGTTTTCAGCGCACGACCTTGTTTCCATAATCAGAATTCCAGTACCCCATTCAGGGCTGCAGAGGGTTCCTTGACAACCTGCAGAAACACCTCCTTTAGATTTTTCTATTCCCGCGTTCTGGAGAGGAACACGTAGCAAACAAAGGCATACTGTTGTAGGGTGTCATTCTGTACTCTGCAAATATCAAGAGTCAACATAAACACGCGTGCTATACATCCACCGACACAGCAGTCGTAATACACCTCGCTCGCCTTTCTCTGAAATCCTTCTAGCTGCTGGGGGGCTGGGGGGGTGGGGGGCAGCCCAGGGCAGGCAGGAATGAAAGAAAGCAGAAAAACAGTTAGGATGAAAAATAACTGGCAGCACAAACACGTAAACAGAAACACCAGTTGAAAAGGAGATTAAAAGCAGGTAGGGGTAAGAAGACCTGCAAAACACACCCCCACTCCCAGACAAAACCCCACTACTTCAATCAGAACCACCTAATGAACAGGGTTTCAGCCACAAAATGAAAATGGCAGGATTGTTTTCAGCGTAACAAGTATCTTTAATAGTGAGGTGGAGGCAGCCAAGGTATTATAATACATACAATCTCCAAAAGTAATCTGGATTTTTACCTATTTGTTTTAATTTTTAGTTTTCTTTTATTATTCAGAGACGCATGGAAGTTGTGCCATCACCAGCACACCTTAGAGCCTGCAGAAACTCCAATACAGAAAAGACTCTGTTATAGGTTCATCTCTCATGTTTAAAATGCTTTTCGCACTATCAGTCAAAGAGGCACCGTCATTCCAGTTAACAAATCATTAACAATGCTACTATACTTCCCAGCTGAAATGCCATTGACTATCTTTTTCAAACAAGTTTAGTTGTAGCATGGCAAATGCTGGCAAAGCAACTTTTGTAGCATGTTTATGCAACTTCAGCCACTTCAAATCCATAAAAACTTCTTAAAGACACCAGTGGCAAGGGGCTGGTGTGTATTTTACCTTCCTCTACTGCCAAAAGTTAGTACTTCCTACTGAAACAAATTACAGGTTGCAAGTCTATAAATAAATAAATTTAAGGGATGACAGTTATAAAACCAGAACAAAGAAACTCTTTGCACTACAGATGGCAGCAGTAAGATCAAATCCTGCTACCTAGTTGTTTGTGGTCCCCTGAGCTCTCAGAAGTACGTGATATTAATCCAAGCTTCCACATTGAGCAGGGAGCTTGGAAAGCTTAAACTCACTCAGACCTCTCTTTTCCACTCCTGGAAATGGTTAAATTTGCCAGGTACTGGAAGGTGACTCATTTCCAAAAGCTGAAGAAAACATCCTTCAGTGTTCACTAGAGATATCCACAGGGTTGGGCAGCACATACCCTACACTTTCCTTTATGTTTGCAAAGCGCAGCACCCTGACCGGAATTCAGGCCAGGGGAGGCCAGCTTTACAGAGGCACTAAATACATTTAACTTCAAGGTATTTCAGCTAGATTCCCCTTGCCCCCTCCCCCAGAGCTATGGGTGCTGAGTATTAATAAAGAGGTTGCTCAAATAAAACTGTATCTAACTGCATGCTACCTTTTGGAGTAACACCCAAGAAACACTGGTTGTGGCCTGCATGTGGGAACAACGGCCAAATGCAAGGAAATATTTTTCACTCCAACAGTATGAAATCATAAATCTAAGGCTCACCCTTAAAATACTACTTTTCCCTAAATTCAAAATAGTTCAGTAATTTCTTTGGATGACCTGCTTTTTCCTCAGTCCACGGAGACCTGTGGATTTGAAAATAAACCGCTATGTTTTCCTAAAAGATGTAAAGAACAAATTGTATGTTGAAATAGATTTTCTTAATGTCACCACACAATATCAATCCTCCTCCCTTTTGCAAATCCTTTTTCTCTATATAATGAAACATTCTTCCAAGTATCAGTGGATAAAAAAGCTTTTGGACAGCGATGTTGAAACAGAGCAGCACTGAGACAAGACATTTAAAGAACCATTTAGCAAACAGAAAGGGTAACACAGAATATCATTCCAGCTTAAAGAAAAAAAGCCACCAAAAACAAACAAGCAAAAAAGCAACATCCAAAGAACTTATCACCTACTTCCATGAAGGAGAAAAAGCACTGGATGCTACAGTTCTCAATGCTAGAGGCAAGATCCAAAAACACAGCCTTGCCACTGCCAGAGGAAGCCAGTGGCATACTCTGTGTCTGGTACCTGCATCGACACAACATTCCCAGCCAACTCACTTTCTATCTAAGCTGCCTTTGGAGAAACCAGACACCATAAAAACCTCAGTCATCCTGTAACCTGGCACACCATCAAAGCCTCCTAACACACAATTACTGTGCTTCACGCCTTTAGACTTTTTTCCTTTGACTAAACAAAACCCCCACAATGGAATAAGAAACTTTCCAAGAGAAATTGTGTTTGACAGAAGATCAATGATGCAGAGGTGTTGGAGGGAAAAAAGCCAGTGCTGTTTTGTGTACACCTCCAAGCTTTTTAATGGCTTGCTGCTAAAGCTAGACGCCCCTTCCCATCAGATCAGTATTTGATATTATTACTGAACTCAGAAGTCTGAGGTCTTCTTTAATCACATGAAGGAGTTTGCAACTGCTTATGCAATACAGTAACTTTATGACATTGCCTGTAGTTATTCAGCCGTTCCCCTAGGTTTTTGCCTTGTTGGCAATAACACTCAGTGAAAATGCAGTGAAATTTGACTCACCACGTCAGAAACACAAGCTACATATAAATATGAATAACCTACCAAGCAGTCACCCAGCTGCTGCTTTAATGCATTAGCACATGTATAGCTATGCACATGCCTAAAAAGAGCTGCCATAAACCTCCATAAAGAAACAAATAAGCTCTTGTGAGTGAAGAGAAAACCGTAAGCCTGCCCAGAAATCTGAATCCTGCTAGTCATCACTTTCAAGGCTCAAGCCAGCATGACAAAGCCTTTTCAAGAAAGAGTCCTGTGTCAGAGAGTGAATCTGAAAGAGACACACTTTATATTCACCTCTCAGGACACCATGGCCTTTTTAAGCAAGCTGTAAGGGAAGGGGGAACAACAGATAATAATTGGCCAAAGGATTAAATAAATAAATAAAATTAAACTCCTTTCAAGCCCCTGTCATCTAGGCTTGTCTGCATCTCCCTTTCAAAACCTTTGAATAAACTGCTCTGTGAACTGCTAAACTAGGGGAGGCCAATGTCTCAGCATTTGTGTCCTCTCAGCCCTTTACATCTTTTTATGTAGATCCTATGCTACTTCACCTCTGGACAATAAGACAGCATGGACTAGGAACACTCCAGAGATACAGATGCTGGTTAGCCAGTCTGTTGCATCTAGATGACAGAGTAGGTGAATTCTGCCCGACTGTCCTTCCCCAAGGTAACTGAAGCCCACCACCTTCCAATGGATACCTTCTCTGTTGACGTACTCAGCACACCAGGGAGCAGACTGACCAGAGGAGCCTCCTTTTCTACCGAACAGCAGCCTGTCCCTGTCCTCCCACCTGACACCTACCCTCCAACCCTGATCCCCATCTCAACTGGTTCACCAGGAGCTGAAACATATGGATCGGTCGAGGCAGGCATTTTAAGCACTTCAGAAACAATTTCTTCCGTGCAGATCAAAAGGGCACAGTGCATGCCAGATGGTGCACTGCTCTCCTTCCTTGCTACAGCAGAAGAACCGCATTGAAAAGGACTGAGTCCTTCCAGCGGTACCGCAGAGGCAGCTCACCGTTCACTGCCTTGAGGCTCCCGCTAATGCCATCACCGTGCTGCCGCTTCTGTGCGTTCTTGAACTCCTTCAGAGATAAATAAAGGACCTTCCGCACCACCCTCTCCTCTGACCAGGGAATCCCATCGCTGTCATCCTAAAGAAGACAGAAATGGAAAGGAGACATTAGTTGCATGCTTCTGAAACAAAACTAAAACAAACAAAATGCAGAAGTCTAGGGCTACACAGATTATTTTTAATCAAAAAAATGAGAAGCTGAAGAAAAATACTGTGTAACAAAATGCAACCTAAACTTGATCAGCTCTAACAGAGATCAGAAACATAACTATTGTCAACAAATCAGAGCATCAGTCCCCCTAACCCTTTATCCTGCAGACAGCAGTAGCCACGTGCCAGGTGTTAGACAAGAGGTGAAATTTATTTATTATAATCCTCATAATGAATCCCTTATGGAGAAATTTATCACAGCCAGGAAGTGCTCTCCCAGATAATTAAGAGGGAGGAAAAAAAAAAACCAAAACCAACTAAATGGAATGTTGCAGAAATTTAAGAGGCAAATTTTGTGAACCCATTTCTCATGTTGCCATTTTGGCCTTAGTTTGTGCTTCTTGGCTCAGGATTTTTTTTCCCTCTGGTTTAGTAATTTACATTTATTGCAGTGTTACAGTGAAGTTGTACATTGATAACAATGAAGTTATTCTGAATTTATCTCAGCATAAAGCCAAGTGGAATTTGGCCCACGGGGCATATGTTTTCTACTTTATTTTTAGGAGACAAATGCTATATTGTCAAAAAGAATATTAATGTATGTCATATTTAGTACTTGCTTTAGTTAAAAGATTAATTCCCTGGAAAAGCATTTCCCTAAAGCCTTTAGCATTCAAATAAATTAAGTCAGCAAATTGATATAAAGACACAAGTGAGATCAGGTAAGTCATCATATTTTCATAAGCCCTATAATTGTCTCAGGGTCTTTAAAAAATCACTATTTGAGCATTCTTGCCCTTGAATTCCTCCAGGGCTACATCACTGCCAAGCAAGATTAACATTTCTAGGTAGACAAATCTTATTTAGGTAGGTGTACCACAGCACACTGCCACGCCGCACTGGGAACCCCAAAAGCCCCATCCCCGATCCCCACCAGGAGGCAGGAGAGTTTACGATCGTCAAAGCAGTGACCAACACCACCAACTTCAAAAAACAAAACAAAATAAAACAAAACCTCCCACAGTTTAGGGTGACCAATGTTAGCTTTTTCTTTGCTCCTCTCGCGACATATTGGCATTCAGCTGCTGAATTGTGATCAAAAACATTTCCCCCCCAAAAAAAACCAAAAAAGACTGTATGACAAATTACTTGGCAAAAAAAAAAAAAAAAAAAAAGAGAAAGAAAAAAAAAGGAAGAAAAAAAAAAAGAAAAAAAAAAAGCAACACAATGAGTACAGTGAAAGCAGCCGGCATTTTGGCAGCGGGATGTGCATTTCACACGAGGGACAAGCTACTATACTTTGAAGAAGGCTGAGCTATGCCCAGGGAGCTTTAGAGCACGGGCAGCTCCCGGCCAAGAAAGCAAACTTTGTAACCCAACACCCACAGCAACCAAAAACAAAAAAGATCTCCAGGCAAGCATTTTAAAAGGACTAGTACATCCAGTTATTTTGTCAACAGAGGTTTACACAAACTCCGGCTTACCATTTCGCTGCCAAGACAACTTCAGCCCTAACCAGAAGCGACACCAGACACGAGAGGGCTGCAGGCTGCTCGACTGTAACAAAGCTTGCCTGAAGATGCCCTCCCCGTTTATGCTCCCACCGACAAGGGCCTGGTGGGACCATCACGCAGTTTTTTCACAGAAACTACTTGCTAAATCCCCAAGGCAATCACGCTCGGTTAGGGAACGGCCACAAGCACCTCCAGCACTATGGAAGCAGTCCTGGGACACCGCTCGCTCCTTCACTGGCGTGTGTACAGATCCCCAATATAACGGGCAGCAAACGCGAGGCAGAGGACGAAGAGCCCTCTGGCCAGGCACACCACACCGCTCCTGACTCAAAGCCTAGATGAGTTACACAGAAAATCTCACAAGAGGCAACAAAACCATCACTCTGAATTTTCACATATTTTTTTAGCCAGGCATGCACAAGATGCCCAACGACAAGGTGTCCTCAGAGATGTGCCGCTCTCCCGAGCCCCCGTCAGCCTGGGGCCAATCTCCTGTGGAGCATCAGGCCCATCCTGAAGCCACAAACAGATCCCTTCCTCCGTCAGATCCCGCAGTCCCTGAGGAGCTGAAGCAGCATGAAAACACCTGTTGGTTCCTGATCCCACTGGCCCTTTTATCCATGCTAAAAATGCCGGGGAGGGGGGAGAATCCTACAGAAATTAATCCCACTTCCAGCCACTGTCACGACAGCTCGCTGCGAGGAGCACGGGGCAGCATTCAGCAGCGACAGGGTGAAACCCTCTGACAGGATCAATCTGTAAAATCAGCATGTGCCGACCAAGTGGCCATGGCAGTGGGTGAGCGAGGGCTGGGCAGTGCAGCCTGTGCCCTGGGACAGGCTGGTGGCTGTCCCTGCTGCAGGAGGGCAGGAGATGGTCCCCACACCCACAAACCTCTGGCCTAGGCCACCCTCTCGAAGTATTGCTGCGAACAGCCTGAAGTCACGTCCCGCTCCCCAGACAGCCTGCTGGACAAGCCAAAGGATGGCGTGCAATCCGGCACCTTATTTCCTGAGGGATAAGGCCACCAAGATGTCTTCCTGGTGCCAGGCGGAGGCTCCAGCCCTGCTGCAGATGCTCCCACATTCCCGGGCCACAGCGCCATGGGCGAGGGGACGGGTGCCGGGAGGCAGGAGCACAGACCTCCCTCAGCAGCTCCTGAAGCAAAGCGGCAACATTTCACACCACGCTCAATTCACGGAGCTGTAAAACTCGAGATGAACCATATTAGCTTCATTCCCGCTCTGCAACAGCAGCGCTGCCAACAGAAATGCATCACGAGGGGGTCTCTCCACACCAGAGCCCCCACCAGCCCCGCCATGCCATGCCTGCAGCCGCTGCCCTGCCTACACTGCCCTGTCACGGGCTTTCCCCACCATTCGATTGGAAAAAGGTCCTCAAGTTCCCCAACGCCGTGTTATCCAAGGTCAGCAAAAATAAGGGGCGAAGCCACTGCCAACACCCGCGTTCACACGGCTCCATATGCAGGAGCAATAAAAGGGTTTTGCAATCATCGGCAGCATCTTCCCCCGAGCCTGCGGCACAAAAGCAGCCGCAAGCCGGAGAGCAGCTGAGTCGGAGCCCAGCTGAGCCGCTGCTCCGCCGGCAACGCAGCTCCAGCTCCCGACACGTTTAACCATAATTACATGGGTCAGATCGTCTCTGCCTCGTCGCGCCAGGGAGGGAGAGCCGCTGTGCGGCCCGCTCCGTGCTCCCACCACCACCGACTGCAGGAATCATCTCGCTTTAGCAAAACAACATACACACGCGTACCCAGAACCATTTAGAAATACACTCCAGTGAAAGCCTGGAGGAATTTAATCTATGTAACTTCTCAAAATCAAACTGAAAGAAAAAATAAAAAAAACTCAAAGGGACTGACTCTATCGCCGCCTTTAAATCTTTCCACAGAGAGCAGAAATTTAATAATAGATGGCTCTCAGGGCTGGCAGAGAGGGGTATAATATCATCCAACAGCTGGAACTCGGATTCAGAAAAATGTAAGACAGAATTAAAGAACAATTTCTGCAACTGTGCAAGTAATTAGCCATTGAAACAACTTATGGGGAACTAATGGATTGTCCGTTATTGACTTAGACCCAAAAAAAGACTGAATAACATCTTAAATTGTAGGTTCATCACTGCAAGCCCACAGCCTTCGCTGTGCAGGTCAGCTGAGATAATTTCTGCCTCTTAATCCGACAATAAGAGTAGTTTATAAACTTAGTAAAAAAGTAACAGACACAAACAACCAGGGAAGCCCTGGAGCAGAATGAAGAAACAGAACTGCATCATTTCCTTTAAACTGCTAAAAAAAATTAATCACGCCGCCTTCTTTGTTACACCATTTCGGGGAACCACACATTGTACATTTATATCTGAACTTCAGCTACCAGGGCAGCCAAGCAACAGCTCAGCAAGTTCAGTCTGAGGGGACAGGGAAGAAGGGCACAGCCCTTGTTCACCTACGCAGGTCATTCCTGCATAGGATGCTACCCATCAGGTAGCAGAGCAGCTCTCTTTCACGCTACCTGGCTGGCAGCTTGCTCTTGGCTCTACAGTCATGAAGGTGATGCTTGTAGAAAAGTCCAGCAGGCTCCTGCTGCTGCATACTGCTCATTTGGGAAGAAATAAATATATATACACACACGTGTGTGTGTGTGTGTGTGTTTTTGTTATGTGCATATAATGCATTAAATCTTCACTACATATATATTAATGTGTGTACGTAAGCTAAAATATACACATATTAATATATAATGCAAATATATAACGCCTATATCAATGTAAATTTATGTAGATATCTACAAATAATTGTCATGGTGTGCTCACTCCCCCACCACCATCCTGACCTTCATTCCCTGTAGCCCTGCTCAAGTGATAACTATCGGTGGCAGCTGTAATGTATGGGTCTGGGATGTAATGTATGGGTCTGGTCGCGGTGATGGCTGCATCGACTCCAAGTGGATTTAGGGGAGACTGATAACAACGCGATAGCCAAGGGCTGGTTTGAACAATGGGCCCACGTAACCACAGTGCTGGTCCAGGTCTGATTCAAGCCAAGTTTGAAAGAAACTAACTTCTGTAGTCAGTATGCAAATATGACTATAAATTATTGTACTCCATAAACAGTGGCCAGCCAAGGGCCCGCTGAGCTCTCCTGCACAGCAGTGGGCTGCGTGCCAGGATCTCCCCCCCGAGTGGGGCCATCTCTCAAAGTTACTACTCGAAGCTGAGAGATCCCTTGCCACAACAGATTCTCGGTGAGTGATTAATGGCATGCTAAACTTTGAAATCTTAGCTAAGTGATACAAAGGATTGATTGTGCATATATAATCCTTTAGACATAAACCACTGACCAAGCCTGAGACTAAGTCTCGATCCAGCCGCATCAAAACTCCCTTCTGAGAAGGGGTTTTGAAAGCAGGGGGGTCCTTCCCAAACCTCACGACTCAACAGGAGGGTCTTCCTGATAACCTTGTCTGACCCTGTCCTCTACACAGTAAATAATTGACTATACCTTGCCATCCAATCTTGTTGAACCACTGTCGCGTTTTGCTATCAAACTTTGTTAAATTGCTATAAAATATCCATAACCATATTGCTACTTCTCTCTTACAAGTGAAGTGCGTCATTCCATTTCATGACAATAATGCGCATCAATATATAACGTGTATGCATTTGCAATGAAATCAAAATGTGCACCCCCTGTACCTTTCACCATTCACCTACAGCTGAGGCCCTTGGCCACTGCGGTTCAGCTGCCTAGCTTGCATATGTGGCCTACATGCAGCCTTCCTATTTCTGAAGTTACTCATATTCTTAAAAAAAAGCAAAGCACGCAGAAGCGAAGAGAGAGGCAGGCTTCATGCCACCTCCTGGGTAGGCGAAACGTCAAGTCTGAAGTCACAGGCACCGCTGCACACTGCTTTGCTTCGTAAGCAGCAGCAGAAGCATACGCGTACGCATGACTCGAGCTTCTCCGTTCATTCATCGCCAGATTCAGCATTTTCAGCCTGGCCTGGCCTTGCCTTAAGCAAACAGGAGTCACAGTCCACAGGGTAAACCAGAGCTGGAACAAGGGAGAATGTATGCAGCACTCCATGCTATTTGTTTTACTTTTATGTAAATACTTTAACAGCAGTGATGGTTTTATTTGAGAAGTCAGGACTTTGTAAGGTACAAAGATACTTACAAGCATGTGTGTTATGACTCAGTGTGGCTGGCGAGTTTCCAGCTCTCTCTTTGGGTCTTTCCCAAGCACGCATCTCCTGACCCCATTCTTCATGCCAGGTTGCAGAAAGCAAAACAACAAAACACAACCCCCCTCTTTTTTCTTTTTCCAGTGCTGTAGCCAATGCTCGGTAAAAATCACTGTGGCACCCAGTGCCCTAAATGAATATGCTTTCATGGTTCAACAGCCCCCAGAGAGTCTTTCCCGCAGATGTAAGAAGGTCATTTTGAAGCAATGGGAAAAATAAACCACAAGCTTCTACCCTTTACTCAAGGATATTTTTGAAGGAAAACTATTTCAAAGGGTGGGGTTTTTTTCTCTGTTTAGTTAGCAACAAAACAAAAATCTGTCTTTTGCATGAAAAACAGACAACACGTTTTCAGAGATCATATAAATTACTTTTCAGCCCAAGGACCAAAATGGAAATGTTTGTTTACTAGATTCAAGACCTGCAACAGATTTTTGCCTTTTGGCTGTACATTATCAATGGAAAACAGTTATACCTGGTTTTCTCTAAAAGCCAGACCTAAGAGAAATTAGTGGGAAACCTAGATAAGCCTTCTGCCACTGCAAGAGATCTTCTGTGCAGTCTTGGGCAAGTTACCACTGCTCAGTGCAATTAGCACGCTTATTCATTTACAAAGCCCACTTCCTCTGTATACGCATGGCATGGCGTAAACCTCATGAGAAAGTGCAAAGTCTTACTACTATATCACTCCGTGTACTTCCCCCATTCTTTTAGCAGAGGTCTCCACTCTATTGCAAAGTCCCTTCTCACCACCCCAAACACACATTGTACTCCCAGAGGAAGCCCCTGCTGTCAGCCCATCGGTGCAAACTCTCCATAATTTGCAGGTGCAAGCGGGCCATCCCATGACCAGATAGCAGAAGCTCCTCTCAGCAGAAACTCCTAACAAAAGTTTGAACTTCCAGGGTGATGATTTGAAATCAGACTCTAATATATTCAACTGAAGCTATATAAATAAAGACTTTTGGCTCCTCCTCCTGGCAGCTATCATGCTGCTTGGACTTCTTACAACCAAGCAGAGCACTGTGCAAACTGGATATACCCATATATACCCACCGTAATAACATTCTTGCTGTCTTTTGCTTACTATCAAGGTCCCTCCACTCCCTTGTCCTCTCAGAATAAAGTTCACACTTACTTAATATTTAACCTTTTAATCAAGTTTAACTATCCAGAGACGATATAGCAGTTTCTCATTTAAAACAAACTGCTTATATTCAGTGAGAAAAAAAGAAAACCTCATGAATGGCTTAAGCTGATGAAGATTGATACAGCTTGGAGACTTTATAGTACAGTGACTCATGCCTTCTGGAAAATGTAATCTGTTCTGTCTAGTTTAGGAAAATAGGTCATGTTTTTAAAATGTGCTAACTAACATGAAGAAAGGGGAAATTTTCTTTATTAATGGTCCTGTTATAGCATTTAAGCGTATCTGGTAATTACAGTGACTTTTTCCTTCTTACTTCCAGAAAACTTCCCCAAAGAACTCGCATTATGTTACAGCCCCCAACTAGCAGAACTGATGTTAGCATGGCAAAGGCGGCGTGGAGGAAAATAAAAATACCTCTTCTTCCTGCTTTAGCACTTCTCCTACAGCTTTCACCCCCTGCAATCTCCTGTTGATTTGCGCTCATTCGCCACCTCCTGCGGCACTGGGACTGCGTTCCCTCCTTTCAGACCGAATTCTTCTAAGAGCAGCAGCATGGGAGAGAAACGCTCTGGTTTTTGGGTCACTAAAGGCCTCGGGCACTTTTGAGCCCAGTGAGCTTCAACCTGCTCTTGCAAAAACACACTGGAGTAGAGGAGTTACAGTCGAAATTTCCAAACAACGCAAGTCATGTTTTTATACAGGTTCCCAGAATTGAGGCATCAAGAAATAGTTTTCTTAGGCCAAAAAATAATGACATATTTAAAAGTAGTGGGCTGGTGTGCTGTTTCTTTCACATAAACTGGGAGGCCTCGGTGTTGTGTCTGCACTTCTAGAAAACTACTACTCAATATGAAACTAGCGAAAGCTTGCAAGACTTCAACTGTTTCCCCTGTTGGTCTGCCAAGATAAACATGTTTAAAAAAGGCTAAACCCAAACAAATTCAGAGTAAAGCCAGGTCTAAAGTTTCCTAACTTTTACAGCAGGATTTCAACTCAAACCATCTCACTGACAGCAGTGATTCCACTGCTATGACTTTCTTAGACCAGACCAGGAATCTATTCAACTACTTTGCTACCAAAGCGCCAGCGTTTCAGGCTCCGATGAGAGCCAGCAGCATGGAGCAGGAAGCCACAAAATGCCAAGAGTGGCAGAGTGCTGGAAGACAGAGGTGTGAAGGTACAAGATAATTATTCAGACTGGGGCAGCAGTTTTCATAACTGGCTTAAGCGAATGCACCTGCCCCAACCCCAATGCCTGCACTAACCCTTATGTGGCCATTTGGCCACCCTGACTTAGGAAAAAGAGTCAAAATCTCACCCCAAGACAAGAAAAATGATTGTTCTCAGCCAGATCAGCTCCCTTATTACTAGCCACGTGGCCATATGGGAGCTACCGCTGGAGCAGAAAGACAGGGTTGCCCCTTTCAGCATCAACCCACGCCTGGAGAATTGCAAGCCCATCACGACACCAAACCATGGTGCCACTGTAAGGAAGGGAAAGCATCTCAGATGGTATTGAGGAAATTAAAATCACTTTGTATAATGTAACTATTGTACATCCCAAATCCCTCATATTGCATTCAGATGAACCATACCCCTTTTTTTCACGATGAATTATTTACTTTAGGGGAGTGAAAGGGAAATATACTGAGGGGGGAGGGTGGGTGTATACCTATTAGAGGGACAGGAGCTGCAACACTTCAGGGAGGTCACAGCCTGACAAGGTACAACCTTCCGTCTGACCATCATTTGTAGCCAGTTTATGCCCAAGCAAAAGCTCTGACCTGATAAATAGGCTCCTTACTCGGTGCTCTCTTCAAAAAAAGTAACGTCTCCTAAAATGCACATTGAATTACCTTCAAAAGGCTATGCTGTATACAGATACACACCTCCTGGCCAAAACCCAAAACAGTTCAAGCATCATTTCCCATGTAGGTGAACAGGTCTAAATCCTTATAAGAAAAACAAACAAACCAACCCGATGGGGGACACTCACACTGCACGTCTTCATTTCTCTGAAACGCTGTGAAATAATGTATATTTATCTTTGATTACAGACTACTAAAAATTACAGCTGAAATTGGATTAGAAACTTGTGCTGGAAAACAATTTATTGCATAACACAACTCTGACAGCCTGGGTTTCTGGCCACCAACCGAGCCTTTATAAAAATCTGCTGGGCAGCTGCCAAATCAGCTCTTTGAGCCTTGGCATGTCCAACATCTGAGACAGTAGTCAAGGCGGCCACACGTCCTGTGCCATCCACAGACCTGCACTTTTACAGTTAAATAGCACTGTCAAACAACAGAGTAGTATGAGCCATTAAACACACAAAGGTAAAAAAATCTCCTGCAGCTGCAGATATGACAACTCTGATCATGGTGCAAAAGACCGAGAGCCACACCAGGATTTCTTCTTTTTCAGGATCTGGTATGAATTTCAACATAAATGTAGCTTATCAAGAAGAGGGGAAAAAGAGAAGTGAGAAATGGCAGAGAGCTCCAAAAAAACCACTGCGCTCCTAGCTGAAAATCGCTGCCATTTATAAATTTCACATTCCCAATATTCTTACTCTGTCTCCAGTTCTAATTAAAACTCTCCACCAAGTACACTTCCGACAGACACATAAAACCCAGTATGCACAAAGACTGTTCAGCAGCTCAAGATAATTAAATTCAAATATATTCTTTCTAATTAATTTCATTTTGATTCAGTTCATATTTTTATAAGGTGTTCAAGCTTCAGGATGCAACCATATGAATATGGTCCAATAAAAAGCATTTTCTGCAGTTTAAATGTCTGTTAATAACACCTACAGATGTGAAGTTTAATATGGCTAATCTGATCCTGCTGCATAATACTAATTATCTTAAGACCTTTTTCCACTCTCAAACAGAAAGCTTGATCCTTTACTTGAAAAATACTAACCACTTTTGCATGCCAAAAGAGCATCAAGGTAGTAGGTAAGAGAGAAAGATACAACTGTTGTGAGTTTGCCTTCAACAGTTCTACAGGAATTTAAGAGATCTGGGGTTTTGGCATTTCAGAGTGTCTGAAAGGTCAGTGGGATCAATATTTTAGAGCAGCTGGAGTACTATTGATGTGTTTAGCATCCATCCTCATGTGTACAACAGGAGGTCAGCTCTTGTATCATTTCTTTGGTAGGACTTTGGTACCCGGATGATGAAGCCTTGCCTATGGACAGGAAAAGGTCTGCTCATCTATCTGCTTTCTAGGAGTATTGCATTATATACCAGCAAAAATGTGCATCTGCCAATATAAAACATTGCTCCCTCAGTGAAATAAGTACACTAGCCCCAAATGTATATAGTTTAGCTACATTATTTGATATAGCTGTGCCCATAAGGAATGTGATGCCTTCACAGGCTTGAGGCTGGGGACAGAGATCCCCTTGCAGACTCGGGAAGGTCACCATATCCCTGCTGGATGACCCTGCACCAAGCAGAGCGCCTCGCTTACATTTAAACCTTTCCAGTACAAATGGGTTGGGGCTGGTTTAACGAGAGTGAAGCAGGAGGCTTGGCTCATTCACCTGAGTCACTCCGATGGCACTGCAGTAGCGCACGTTCACATAAGTAGCTCCACTGCCAAAGCTCTGCCAGAGGACCATGGCCAGAAGTGGGGCAAGTGGCATTGCTGAAGCCAGCGCACAGCAAAATCTACCCGTGGGGTAACTTGCCCAGTGATGGACCTCCAAGTTTGCACAGAGCTGACCCCAAGCAGGTCTGGGTGGCACAAGAAGCCCCTTGCCTTGGCTTGGAAACGTTTAACTCTGTTTCCTCCTCTTTCATGTCAGTCTAAGAGATGCCTGTCATTAAGGCAATCACCAGGTTTAAAAGATTAAAAAAAAGGGGGGAAAAGGAAGGAAGAAAAAAAAAACCAAACGAAAAAAACAGAACCACCAACCCATCTTGTCAATCTTTAAACCCAGGAGGGATAGCGACAGAGCCAAACGTGCTGAACCTATTGCTGGGAAATCTCAGGATACTGGGGACTGAATCAATTTTACTGAAGTGAATGGGGAACTAAATCAGTCGTATCGACACAGGCTCCTGGGATGGACACG
Organism: Falco naumanni; assembly: GCF_017639655.2. Taxonomy (NCBI): domain Eukaryota; kingdom Metazoa; phylum Chordata; class Aves; order Falconiformes; family Falconidae; genus Falco; species Falco naumanni. The sequence goes on along the minus strand of NC_054056.1, from coordinate 23,842,809 downwards.
CTGACACTGCACTAGCTGATTTTGCTTGATGTACTACCCAAAAAACGAGGTATTTATCAGGTGCATTTTGTCCTTGTTTACATTCCCGACTGGCAGAATATCGTTTAAAGCTGGGGGAGAAGTCTCCACTAATGCTGAGAGAAGTAAACTAAACCAAACCCGTACTCTTCACTCGTAAGCCAATTACAGAAGACACATGAGGAGACTCTAAATGTATTTTCAGATCAGTTTAGTTACATCAGCAAATTTTCTACATTAAGTTAAGCTATATAATCAGTGAAAACCTATGCTCTAAAGCTTTACCAAGCTCGCCCTTCAGTATTACATGTATTTGACTTCCAAAATACTACCCAGCAAACAAATAATGGTATTTTCGGAGCACAAAGAACCAAGTAATAAAACTGGTATTTGCTCCATGAGGCAATTGCTCAGTACCAAATCAGGTGGACGTATCCCAGTAAGGCCCGCAATAACCGGTGCCAGAGGAGGGTAAAAGGCCATTACCTGGAACTGAAGTTGCAACAGATGGCTCAGGGTACCAAAGTCAAGAATTTCAGACAGAGCTAGGCTGAAGCGCTGCTCTGCCACACGCAAGCTTCAGTTCTTGCTACAACTTAAAACATGAAAGAGGAGGAAGAGCTAATGGCTACTGGCAACACAAATATCTGCCTGAATTAGTGAAGCCACATAGCAGTTTCCTAATTGCACAGAATGCTGTTTAACACACAGGTGTTTCACAACAACCGGATCTGTGTTAAACTGATAAGAAAAACACATAATCAAGTTTTGACCTCTCCACGATCTTTTCCTCCCACCCCCCCCCCTTTTTAAAAAAAATAAACCAATAAGTCTGCAGGAGAACTTCCAAAATAACGGCACAATCATTTTTCCTTCGCTTCTGCAGGTTTCTTGGCAGGTGGTGCTGGGTCGGTGCCAGGTGGCACAGCACTGGGGCAGGGACGATGGGCAGGCAGGGTACCAGGTGCCCACGCTGGCACAGTCTGTGCAGCTGGGGGTCTGCAGAGAACAAGCCCCTCCACTCCCCCAGAACTGTTTGGGTTAGCGTTCAATTCCCTCATCCCTCCTCCTCTCCCTGATCAATTGCAACATTCAAACTTTACTGAAGATATTAGAAGCACATCAAAGACAACCATTAAGCTTTTAAGTGCACTAATTGACATTTTAGCACTTACAAATCCATCTATGTGTTCTATCACTCAATTTAAGAGACTTGCTTCCCCGCCTGGTAAGAGTTCCCCATGTCTTTAGCAGGCAGAGGGGGGATTTTCAAAGCTGCTTTTTTTTTTTCCCCCCTCAGGATTTTAGAGAATTCAAATTACAAATATAATGCACTTCAAAAAGTAACACATTTCACAAATTTAAGAGCTCTTCCATAAAAGCTGTAAATGGCATCACAGCTATAACTCACAGGCTTCTAAGCTCCAATGAATTCTGCAGCTGTTATGGCACGTCGAAGCCAAATCATTGTTACCTTCACACTACCACAACTGAATACCGCAGCTATGATATTACAAACTGCATGGTGCTACATTTAAAAAAAAAAAAAAAAAAGGGGGGGGGGGGGGTGGGGTGGGGTGGGTGGCACAGAGATAAAGAGAGAAAAAAACCCAAACCCTGGGTGATTCTGCAGCCCCTTCTTTTCCTCCTTTACAAAGCTAGCAGATGCTAAAACTGTAAGTGACTTGCTTTAGGTTTTCCTATAGTGACTATCCCACAACAGGGTCCAGCGAAGCATTTCAGAACAACACCCCCACCATGGATGCTGTAAAATCAGAGGACACAGCGGTCCCCTCCCCAGGTACAGTGACTTACGGCAGATGAGCCACTACCCAGCGGCTGAGACCAGCCTCTGATTGCAGAAAAGCATCTCAATGACAGCAGGTCTGGACCCTTCTTCTATTACTGTCACATACCAACATGTTCACCTTCTGTTCTGTTAGAGAAATCCTCATTCAGTCCCAATATTTAAAGCAACAAGAAAGATCAAATTAAATTCTCAGGATTTTAAGCCATTCAGTTCATTGCTAGATCTATTTTAGGGTCTGAGGCTGCCAGCCACCCCCACAGAATCTGCGCACTAAACAAGGCTTTTGACAGGCTTGTTTATAGCTTCTGCAGCAATCAAAGGCAAAACATTACAAATCAAAGAACCAGGAGACAAATACAGTACTGTGCATAACAGAAACCTCAAAAAGCTAGCCAGCAGCAAACCTGCTGCTCACTGCACCCCGCACAGCAATACGAGATAACGCAGGAAAACAGAGAAATAGACAGTTCAAGTAAGAACACGTTTGTGCTGTACGTATGCAAACAACTGCAGGCAGGACCCCTGAAACACACATCCATCAAAAGAAGTGGATGCAGAACGGCAAGACAAGGACCAGGCCAAATTATTCATTTTCTCCAAAAGCACCATGGGGGAAGGGTCATAATTTAAGGATTCCAGTTTAAAGATTGCAGGGGACTTCAGATTTTTACTGGTATCAGAAAAACACCCAACAAAACAAACAGGAATGGACAATGTACAGTATTTCTGTGGCTGGGATTTAAATGGAAATGCAGAGACTGCCTTCTGGGACCTAGGCAGTTACACTACACAAGGCAGTTACCCCCAGCCCATCCTTTCCTTAGAGAAGGCAAAACACATCTTCTGTTCGGTTCTTCTCTATGTTGAACATGTGGTAAGAATGGAGTCAGTTTTACTCAGTGAAACACACCGAGTATCGCCCGTACTTCAGCAAACTCACCATGTCAGGGAAGCATCTAAGATGTACGTTAAAATTACACCCAGAAGAAATTTAGTGGTACGCCTTTGCTACTGTGTTCCTTTAAACCTTTCACCTCTTAAACTGCGAGTTCAATGTCAGATTATAAACATCATAAAAGCTCATAAAAACCAATCATAAAACTGCCAGCTCATTTCAAGATTATTTGCTCTTAACCTTGCAAAAACATCACGAGCAGTACCAGAATTGCATCATCTCTCTGCAAACCACCAAACCCTCTTCATTTGCACCAAGCTTCGGTCACTGCAATCACCCCGTTCGGTTACTGGGACGGGCAGGCGGCGCAGCCTTTCCGTGGAGGTGGACCTTTATGGGCGAGCTTCACAGCGCATCACCCACCTGCTAAACCATCCTGAGCAACGTTCCCAACAGCAGCTTCTGACAAAATCATCTGCTACTTCACCTTCCTCTGGCAAAACCTAGCTCTGTGTGTTACCAGCACAACTGACAAGAGACGTGAAAGCCTTCTACAACTGCAGCAGCTGGAGCAAACGCCAAGTTAGGATTTCGGGGCATGTCTACGGGCCTCCATCCCACACAGTGGTGTCTACCTGCAGCCTTGCGAGAGGCTGAGGCAGGCAGCATGGCACCTGCCCAGAGAGCAGGCAAAAGCACAGGCTGAGTGAGATACCTCCCACACATCGTTACCACCAGGTGCCTGTTGTTTGCATCAGGCTGCAGTCGGAAAAGAGGCAGCATTTCGTTACTTGGGCTGGGTTTCCTGCCTGACCAGCCACACCATTTCACCCCTCTCTAGGGAAAAGACTGTGGGCTGGATGGAAGCTGTCTGTTAGCTTCTCTGTGGAAAAGGATGGGTTTAGTGGAGTCGTCACGGGGGTCTAAGCAGAGCAGAGCTTATCAACCACAGGTTTATGCCAAAACATTCCAGAAACCGGCTAAACCGTATCTAGCATAACATCAAGCAATGCCACAGGGAAGTAATGGTTTTGATGCCTAACTGCAATCAAGTCTGTGATTTGTAGGACAGACCATATCCACCCCACCTACAATAAACTCAACCCAATCATCACACTTCAAGCACACCCAAAACCATTCTCATTTTGAGCTCTGCTGGGCTCTTGCAGAAGGTGAAACAGGGAAGGTAAAAAAACAAGGGGGAGGGAGGGGAGTAAGAAGGGAGAGGGGAGAGCCAAAACCAAAGACTGGATTAGGGAGCAGCAGTACATTTTTAGGCATGGATCAGCTCTTGCAGACTCTTGGCAAACGAGGTGGCAGCACAGAATCACCCAGGCGAGTTGAGGAGCTGTGTTTCTGTTTATTTTAATTCGCAGCCCATTGATTTTACTGTTTTGTGAGTTCACTCATGAGTAATACTGGAACTGGAGGCCGAATGCAATGATGGACTGGGCAAGGCAGATACACCCACCCGAAGTCAGCATCTCCTCAGCTGCCAGTCTCTGCTCCCAGCAAAACAAGCAGCCCAGCCACAGCCCAGCACCAACCCTGTGCGGCTGCATGCAGGCAAGAGATTAACCATCCATCATCACAGCCCACTGCAATTCCTTATCAAATCTCCCTTGACAGATACAAGGAGGAGGGACAGACTAGTGATGGTTACACTCCCTGTTGTGGGCAGGCACAAACTTGGTAGCTCGATTTTGCTGCTGGAGCGGTCTTAGATGCACCAGGCACGTGATTACATCCAGCCACGTTACACGAATGCAACAGCCTCTGACAGTGGTGGCTCCAACAGGACACAGGGATGGAGCTAGGTATTCCTTGGGAGAGCAGATTGTGCTGAATCCTAATTACATTAAAAATAATAATTATTATTTTTTAAAATGGTGTGACTTGTTTAAATGGCTTTGCATTGCTAGGTGACCTACCCCTCCCTGCAACTCCTGCGTCCCAGCTATTGCAAGTTGCTGCATACAGATGTAGCAGCAATGGTACGGCTTAATCAGTCAATGTTTTCACAACACATATTTCAAATATTAAGCACTTATTGAAGACTTAGAAGTTACTGTGTAAATATTTGTATTATATTATACTGCTAACGCTTCCTTGCCAACTGTGGAATTTTAAATCTATCTCGTCTGATAAAGCTTTATTTACATATCACACTGCTCTTGATACTCAACAAAGTGAACTGACTAAATTTACACCAACTCCATTCAAGGAGTACATGTCAGGAAAGAGCAATTCAATGATTTTTCGTCTCTGGTATGTGACTAAACTAAACCACAGGCAGTCACAAGGCTTGTTTTGGGTTGATGCTGTTTTCACTAGGCAACAACGTTCATAGGGAAAGCATCGGAGAAATGCACCTTGCTCTTAAAATATCCCACAACCAGCATGGTCTACACCGAGAGCTATATACTCCCAACATGGAGTCTTACAGTAAGCCTCCTGTCAAAATCTGGGAAGCCAGCGGTGCCCACAGACCTTACACCCACAGCACTGCTGCAGTCTGCTCTGAAGTGCTCCCAGGATGCTACAATGCCCCCAGGCGCTGCAATACCCCAGGGGTACCAGAGCTATTTCCAGAGTCGAAAAACAGGATTTCGTCCACCCATTGGACATGAAGGCAAGTTGAATTTGTTATTTATTTGGGTCAGATTATCACCTCCCACTATTTTACAAGAGGAAGGCCGTGAGAAGCTGCTAATGCTCACACAAGCAGCTAATGCTTGGGAAAACATGGTAAAGACACAACCAGCAGCAAACGCAAACATCATTATTAGTCCCAGACAAAGTACCTTATGTGGAAAAAAAAAAAAAACACCAAACAAACAGCCACCAAAATGCGGTGAATTTTTTCACTATTTCTGAAAAAGGTGACAGGTTTGATTGGGCTGGTTTTCCACACATGCACTAGGAAATACACCCTCTGCAAACCACTTTTTCCTGCCCCTCCTCTTCTCCCCCAAACAAACCCTAAAAAGCGAAAAGGAGACTTATGAGACTTCCTATCGACTCCAGTAGCCGATACCAAGTTGATCATCACATCAGCTTTGAAAAATCTGTGCATCTGAAGTACCCACTGTATTGAAGAAAACCCCGTAGCGTGATAATCTGTTTACTCACTGAATCCAACTCGCAGATTTATTCTTTATTTTACATACTGAATGAATATTTACTCTCCAATGACTTTAGTTAGACTTGCACAATCATGTGTTGGAAAGGGCGGGGGGAGATGGAGTTGAAGTCGCATGCTACCTTTCGACAGCTCTGCCAGCTGGAAATATGCCATCAATTGTCTGTTCGGTACGTGACACGAAAGCAGAGGAGCCTGCTTAATAGAAATTCACTCAATTTCACCATGTTTACTTCGGGTTTAGGAAAATGGCCATGAAGAAGATAGATTAAATATTATTCCTTTTACAAATAGCCTCCTCTCTTATTTTGTAGCAAGCTTTTACCCTCCTACCAAATTTATGACATTTCTAATTTAAAACGTTACAGGAATTGGAAGAACGAAGTAGAAATGGGGATATTAGCAGATTTTTCCTTTATTTCAAAATGTGAACAGTATCATACTAAGAAAAGAAAATTATGTCCAAGGGTTCTGTGTGTGTTACCACCAAGCTATGCATTCATTAAATATATATGCATTTCTGTTCTGGAGAAATACGTCCCGCTTCCACAGAAAGTCAGACATACATAAACAAACAGCAGAAAGCAACAATTTTTGTCAGCCGGCTTCATCAAGAAAACCAAAATTCAGTGCAGGGCACTTCTGCACAAATCTTTCCCCTACCTTTTGCTATGCAGAGGGAAGGACAAACAGACGTACACACACACAAAGAAATACACAGCACGTATTGCCCATGACTTGCAGCATCTCAGGCTTCAGGCTGCTGAGCTCAAGCTCGCGATCGCTCACAGCTGCACGACACTGGGCCAATTTACTACCCCCAGCCTACTACAGATAAATAAACAAGCAGCACGTTGTTCACAGGCATCTGTCTTTTTTTTCCCCCTCCTTACCACTCAAGAAATGCTACTAATACAACAATTACTTAACCATATAAATCTGAGGTTAATAAAAAGACCATGCATTGAGTGACAATATCTACTTTGCCATCGCAGAACTAACTCTTTATTCCCTATAAATAAATGTTATTATCTGGGAATTGAACTCTGAGTGGTGAACTAGTAGCTTGCTTTCTTAGATGCTTCAATACATTAAGTGCTTTGCATTATGGGCAGATCAACTGCTCATTCACTAAGAAAGGTTACCAAAGTGATGCTATAATCTCATTTAGCTCCCCCAGTGTTTACCTTCTATGGCCAGTCTTGGATAGCAGGGAAAAAATGTGCAAGTATAAAGCTGACACATTCAACCACGGAAAGGGAAGAGAAAATACTCACATCCTAGGTTAGAGGTCCTTTTGTTCCTGCTACCTCACCAAAAAGGTACTGTGCCAAAAGTATGAAGAGGTAGAAAGTGATTTACAGATTGGAAAAATTTTGAAATGCAGATGAAAAAGAAGGAAAATCAAAATGCTGCAAAGTAACTGAATTGTTAAACAATCTAGTGCATTTTACCGCAAATCTTACTGGCTAAAAAGTTGGATCCATGACCAAAAATACACACATAAAGACCAAGGCAACGAAAACGAGGACAAAAAAGCATAAACCATTAAGTTTAAAACCAGTCATTCCCTTTGCTCCTTTTTTCTCTGTTTCTGCCCTGTAACTCTTGCCAAGGATGGCAATCAGAGAGGATCCCCACAAAAAAAAAACTGCTTCCTGTAATAATAAACCCCCTCACTCCTCTTGAAGAATGAATTTCTGACTTGAAAACTGCTGGCATTTGGAAAATGGAAAGGGAAAGGAAAAAGCTAAAAATTCACCTCCAGAAAGACTGAGAAGGGAAGGGCTGTAGGAGAAAAATAAAGGAGTAAGGTCACTAGTGCAAAAAGAACTTATCTTGCCTCAGCCAGATAAGAAACATTAAAACTAATTAAAAAAGAAAAGTTGGGATAAAAAAAAGTTAAGGCATAGATAACCTAGAAATGTGGTTGGTCCAGGATAAGCAGTCAAGGACAAAGCACCATCCATGATGCAGCTGGCACCACAATCAGGTTCCATAATAAAACTTATTTTAATTTAGAAAACAGTTTTAAGATCCCAGACAAATTAATTAACTGGGACTAGGCGATGCTCAGGGAGAGGGACCCGTCTGCTGCAGCTTCAGGCATTAGCATCTGCCCAAGAGCATCCTGTGCGGGGTGGAGGCACTGCAGAGGGGCCAAAGCTCAGGAGGGGACCGGCAGCCACCCAGGCCATGGGATGAGTTTCTGAGGGCGCCTGGCACAGCTGGAGGTAGTTGGTGTGGGTGCTCGTGCTCACACTGCAGAGCTGCCACAGCCAGGGAAGGAGGGAAAGACAGACATTGAAACAGAAATCCAGAAAAAGGGGCTCACAAATTGTCCCAAGGACTGGGGATGGAGGGTGGTGGGGCTGTAGCCAGAGCAGTGGTCCTGGCCTGGGATGGGGAGACACCAAGCACAGAAGGGTATCGGGAAGAAGCAGACCCGCGTGGCTGTACTGTAGAAAAGGTTCCCACCATTGTGCCCCACGGCGCATCACCAACGCTGCAAACAGGGGCACTCCCTCAGCCTTGTGCTAGGGTATTTCTCTACTTACCTGAAAGAGAAGAACAGACAAAGCGCATTTCTGCTTGAGCTGAAACTCGGGTTGCTAAAGCACCCTGGGCACAGGATGGCGAGGTTTCACTTCTCGGGAACAGAGACTTGCTCACCCACTTGTGCCTTCACACGTGAGCTCCAAGGGCCACCGTGTCCAAAAGGCCACCACACCTGAGCACCCATCCCACTACCTAACCCCAGCGCTGCTCTGCTCCTTAGGCCATTTGCGTGGGGTGAGGAAGAGGCAAGAACCCAGGCACCCATCCCACCGGAGAACCCGCTGTCACAGATGAGCCCACCTGCAGGGATGTCTGAGCCAGCACAGGGGGAACCAGCCCAGCAAGGAGGAGACAAAATGGCTTCACTTGCTTTTTGCTTTGTTTTCCCCCCTCTCCCTCTTATCTCTATTGCTACATGTAGCTGAAAATAAAACCATTACGGAAGTTGCAAAGCGAAATCAATTAGTAAATGGAATGAGCATCTCTCCATTTTAGGCAAGCATCTTGCAGGGCCCAGCTGCTGCATTTGAGCAATAAAAATGGGGCTGTTTGTTTAATTACTCATTTATCAGAATCAGGCTCAGGCGCTGCTCTGGAAACATGGTCATTCTGCTGTCTGCTGGCAGGGAGCAGGCAAGGCGATGCTCTCAGAGCAGCTTCCCTGGCTGCTGCACCAAGTGAGACAAAAGTAAAAGATTTATCCTGCACACCATGTTCATAGACATAAATTTGACTTAATTAAAACAAGTTGCTCCGTGAGCAGCTGAGTTAATGAGACCTGACTGCATGTGGACCCTTGTGCTCAGCTCCCCCAGCACTGTGCTCCCTGCTGGCCAGCACGCAGCACCCAGCGGCCAGCTCCTGGCCACTGCTCCTCTGGGAATGGCCACCAGCTTCCCTCCCACTCCTCACTTCAGCCACACCACTTGCCAGGAGTTATCTTGGAGAATCCTACCCCTCTTTCCAATTTCCTTGAGATCTGCTGATGGATGATGAACCTGATGGCAAAGGGCAGAAGGACGGTGGGAGCACACTGGGCTACTCCCAGTGCCCTCTTCAGCACATCCTTGCCTTGCTCCTCCTCACGCCAGGTAGCACAAGCACAAGCATGGCCCAAACCCTCATGCTGGCCCGCAGCTCCCTGGGCCCCTCACCAGCTTTCCTCCTCTCTAACCAACACAGTGGATTTCTACTCATCTACTTCCAGCCTCCACCAAGAACAGCAGTCAAGACAGCTGTGAAGCAACTTACACTTTGCTGTAATTTTCTCAGATTTTTCTTGCAACAGCTTGGCAGACATCTACCAGCATTACACTTTCAGGAAGGAGGAGGAAACGGAGGGCGAGGAGCAAAGCATGTAATAATCACTAGAAACCTCACAAACCCAGAGAAAGGACATCAGCTCATCCAGTCTGTTCTTGGCATTATCTCACCCCTAACAGTCCAGCTCGGTAGAGCCCAAAATATTCCAACAGCACAACTACATACAACACCTGCAACTGTCTACCCTTGCAAATACCTGCAAACCGAGTCAGATGTTATTTTATGAATGCTGCCCACAAATCTCCAATAGGTTCACCTCCTTTTTGGTGTACATTTCTCTAAATACAACTTACAGCTGTCGCTTCTTCACTTTTGGCTCCTGTAAGGTCCAGCTTTCTTTTCCTTCTCAACAGAAGGGGAGAATACAGCTTTTAAAATATGACACCAAGTTTACGAGCAAGGTGGCCAAATCTTACAAATCAAGTCTTTAAAAACAGGTACTCCTTTTCCAATGGTTTCCTGCATATTCTGATATCATCTCCCTTGCCTTTATGGACAAAGAGAGCACGTGTTAGGGGCATCTTACTCCAACTAAGAGGGCACGCACTTAGGGTCTGGGTTAACAAATCCTTCACACTTATTTCTTCATGAACTAGAAACTGGGGAAGGATGCTACCATTCCCATGACCAACCCAAGACTTTAAATTTAATATTTTTAACTTCATGTTGGTGAATTCTAAGATTTCATACCAATCCAGACTACATAGCTCAGTTTCTAATGTAACACAGTAACTATAAAGTAAGATGCACAGATAGACTATCACTGGCGCGCTGCTTCTCCATCTCTCTGTCAGAAGAAACTGGGTTTATTTTTTTCCTTAATAAACTGAACACAAAAAAAATCCATCACAACAATGATATTCACTTTAAAATGTGTCAGAGTTCCGAGGTCAAAGAAACAGGTCAATTGGAGAGAGAGGCTCTGCAGTTTAATCTAGAATCTGGATGGGACTGAAAATTAAACCAAAACACCAAAACATCTGTAAGGTGGCATTCATCAGTACTATACATAAGGGGACTGGTGTCCATTCTGTCTTGTGACCACTGTCACAGCCAAGTTTCTTCTCCTATACTTTTGTTGAAGGTTTCAGAGCCGTTGTGGCAAGATGGTTTCTGGACAGGATTCCTCAAGAAAGTGAAGAAACACAAACCTGAACAACGTGTGTGTGGCACACATGAAGAAAACCTTCTGGAAGAAACTAGAAAAGAAATGGTTTACCTCGAATTGGGGTGTCCAGAAAGAAGGCCGCATGAGGTCCCTTCCAGTGTGCTGATCGGAAGAGTGACAAGTGACATCAGACTTGGGTGTGCAGAGCTCATTCATTACCTGCGTTCTGGCACTCACCACAAGTCAACTGCACTTAGGGGAAGTTTCCCTGCACTATGGCAATGCAGATTCAAAACCAGGATTCATCTTTCAGGTCCAAATAGATGTCATTTCAGCAACCTCAGAAGTGTAAGGGAGGCACCTCTCAAGGAGTCACACTAACAGTCTGGCATTCAGCAACAATCACTGCAAATTCACCGGGAATGATTTACTATAAACTCAAGCAAGCAAACAGCAGCTATCCAAAAATCAGTATTTTCTATTCTGTAGCAACTTTTCTGTTTTTAAATGTACACCTTAAATATATGAAAAGGACATAAAAAAAAATTATTGCATGATAATTTAAATCAAGAAACACCATGTCTAAGTGGCATCCACTGAAATGTAAGGTTTTGTTTCTGAAAATTAGAACTCTTTTCCCAATCATTGTACCAAGAATAAATGACTCAAAATGCCTAAAAAACGCTGCTTTGGGGTTTTGTGTGGTTTTGGTTGGGTTTTTTGTTTGGTTTGTTGGGGGGGGGGGGGGGGGGAGGTTTGCGTTGGTTTTTTTATTATTATTATTTGGCAATTCAGTTACAGGTAAATAGCACAGCCTAGGCATTAACAGTCTTAGAATAACAGAACCACATTAACAGCTGGATAGCAAGATTATGAATCAACTGTGTAGTGCGACTGGAAAGAGAAGTAAAAAATCTGGGGAAATGAGGGCATCTGTCAAGGCCAGAGAGAAGACATTTACCCATTTCAAGGTCTCATTCCTTCCCTGCTCTCCCCAGTTCCCAACCCTTTGCTTCAGCTGCTCCCAAACAGCAACTTTAAAAAATAAAAAACAAAACAAAAAACCCCAAATAAACAAACAAAGAAAAAAAACCCCACAACAACCCAACCAAGTCCTAAAGCTGACTTCATGCTACTACTCCTTCATGCCACTACTCCTGACAGTGCTCAGAGAAGTTCCCAGCAAACCTTTTTTCCCTTCCATGTTGGAAACGGGCTTGACTTGTAAGAAAATGCGGAACATCAATCCAGGCTAACGTGAGGACCGAGTCCTGCACCCCCGCAGAAGCCGAGGTGGTCAGGGGACAGAGAGCTGAGCCAATTTCCCCTGCAGACACACAGCCAGCTCCCTCCAGACCCAGCTGTAAGGAAAGCATCACACTCACTGCAAGCAACCAGCAACTCGTTTCTCACACTCTCGGCTGAAGCAACCTTTGAGACAGAACTTCACATCTATCTGGTTTTGCAAAGGTTGTTAACTAATTTATGTAAAAGCGGCAATAAGGATGTGACAGCACAGGCTTTAGCCTCAGCTCCCAAACCACGATCGCCTCTTTTGGACGTCGCCAGAAGGCTCATATTCCAGTTGCTTGCCCAGGCTGAAACCCACGCTGCTGCATCCTCACGCATTTTATCTTCTTTCACATATTTACACCTCTGTTGCTAGGTTAAAGCCAGAGCAGGCAATGCCTATCCATGTTGAAATCGCACCTTCGTGTTTTTACACAGACACACATCATTACAAATGCAATCAAGTCAGGAAATGCAGGTACAACAGCCCAACCTCCTGTGTAAACAGAACTGTAAATCAGCCCCTGTCATCAACCTTGCGTTTAGGAAAACACTTTTTAAGATCGCACCTAGACTTGCCTGGAACCGTGGTTCCCCGCCAACGGGGGGGGACCCTCCAGCCCCAGCACACAGGCTGCAGCATGGAGGTTGCCTCTTGTAGGTGGATGAGAACCAGACGGGCTGCAGAGCTGCCCTGGGTGGGCCAAGGCACGCCAAGGTGGAGCTGGAGCTGCGGAGCAGCGAGAAACCTGACGGAGGGTAGGCAGACATCAGCAAATCTGCCTAACGAGCCTGCCCCCATTAAAAGTAACACAAAGAGATTTCTTACTGTGGAAACAACAAAGTTGGAAACAAGGAGGAGCCTGGGAAGTTAAGAACCGATTTAAGGATTTTGCAGCATGGTTTCAACAGTCCTCTACCACCTGAGCGCCGAATGATCACTGACACTGCTAGGAAAACAGACAGGCAGATAAAAAGAGAAGCCCGTAAATACTGCGCAACAAATTCTGTGTTGGGTACACTTTAATTCACCTGCAAGTCCTTATACATGGTATAAAAATAAAAACCACACCCACACCCACCAACTATCACACACACACTAATCACCTTAACAGCTGGGGGGGGGGGGAGGGGGAGGTTTTTCAGCCTCTTAAAATTAGAAGGCATATACATCCAGAAAGGTGCATGGTATAAAACTATAGACTCTTTGGAAGTCAAGGAGATTTTCATCAGCTGAGGATTTCACTGAGAAACATATAGAATACTCCCATAATGTCAGGCGAAGCAGATCTGTCGGGTATACTCAAGTATTTCAGCAGAAAGTCAGGCTGAAGGGAAGCAGGCAAAGTTAAAAAATTATACTCCTCTGAATATACACTTGCTACTCCATAGTAATAGAGCTGATTTTCAAAAAGAAAGGCAAAAAAGAAAAGGCAGTGATGCTTAAGAGGGCATCAAATGCTTTTTACATGCCCAGTAACCAAACTGGGCAGCAAGGAAGGTTGTGCTGAGAAAAGGGGTTTCAGAAGCTGGGCAGCACCAAGGGACCCATCCCCACACGGCAGAAGCCTGTGCGCACCCAGGAACACCCCGATTGCAGCAGACTGCATCTTAATTACTGCTGGCAATGCCTATCATACGGCTGTACGCGTTCACACCCAGGAGCAGCATTTCCTTCAGGTCTGCACAGGAACTGAGACGGGCAGAGGGGAGCTGAGCTCTGGCAAAGCTGTTAAAGCCTTTTTGCCTTGGCAAGTATGACTTTATCAAACGAACTCTGTTACATACGATTACCGCCACTGGAAATCCTGTGCGCTTTAGCACTTGTAAGACCTCTAGGTGTTGGCAAGGAAACACAGAAGGATGCACAAGATTAAAACCAGAGCTGGAAGTTCAAAACTGCTTTTTGGAGTCCCTCACGTGGGGTTTTTTTCCCTTTGTTTAGCTGATCCAGAGCTGCAGTCCACAGGGGAAGAAAGAAAAAAAAAAGATAAAGTGCTGGCATTTTCTTCGCAGGCTTAATTTCCCTTTATGGTATCCTTCCTTCCATTCAGCTGTTCCACAGGAGTTACTTTTGCGTCTGGCAAGCCGAAACCTATAAACTTTGTCCAAAACTACACTTCTAAAGCCAACTGGTGCCAGAATCCAGCTTTATTTCTATGACAACCTTACTCTTCTTACATTATTATTTTTTTTTTAAATCTACCCTTTACATTGAACTACTTGCTGGAAATAGGAAAGTATTTCCAAAGAGGATACATTTCATCTCAAGGCCTTTCTTCACCAATCCACCAAATTAGGTAGCTTATTATGAGGAATTAACCAGAAAGGCATGGTCAGCTAGAGGTCTGGGTTAAAAGGAAAGACATCTGGAAACTGTCTGGTTCTTCTAGAAGTATTCTGAATTTCCCCCCTAGGCTTCAGTACCTCCAGACACTGCTTTATTAAAAAAAGTACAAATCAATCCTTAAACATTTCTTTACCTTCCAACAAGTGCTTTCTGCAATGGCAGAATGCCACAAGAAGGTCCCCAGGAAGGCTCACTCGAAACGTTGCTGTGAGCAAGGCAGGGGGAGCAGCAACCGTGTAGGACATGGGCATCAGAGATGCCAGCAGGTAGGTTGGGAGGTGGTGGCATTGCGACATGTAACAGCGAGGAGGCTGAAACTTATCAGCTGGCATCTAATTGTCCCACAAGCCAGACCACAACATGTCGTGGGGAAAATCCCATTAAGTATCGTAATTCCTCTGGAAAGATTAGTTTGTCTAGATTTTTACAAATATTTTCATAACCCATACGTGAAATAGAAAATACAACATTTTTGTTGCAGGGGGCAAGTAAAAGAAACCCGAGCTTTGGATGGTGGGAGCACTCAAAACCACCTGCAGCACTTCCAGCCGACACATTGTATTTTTGACACTACAAAGAACAAAATAATCTACCTAATGGCACTGCCCAAATGAGTTGGAAATAGGAAAGGTGATAAATAGATCTTAATTTCAATCTAATGATTCACAGCTTAGGGCCCTCAGCCAGATCCAGCCAACTGGAAAGGTTACTCATTTTGGGCAACACAGTACATACCGTATTTGACAGGGTTAGCTTTACTTCACTGCCCGTGAAACAAGCAGGACAAATACTACAAAAACCTTGGGAATGCATTGTTTCCGATCACAAATAATTCCAAATTTAATTTTTTTTGTTGTTTTCTAAGAAAACGTGGTTCAGACGTTCCAATCATTTTATCTATCCATGACACATACAGTCAAGTTTATTTTTCTATTCCCAAAGAGGTAAAACTCTGTAAATGACTAGTTTTTACTCAACCTGAAAGCGGTGGCCTGTGTCTTTAAAACCCCTTCCACCCCAAATAATGGAGCTAAACCTTTCCATTCAATTCTCCTTTCACCACAGCTGCTTCTCTTATCACTACAGCTGTACTTTCCTCAGAACTGCAACATGATGCTGAGGTCTGGAAGAGCTTAGAAATATTTAACACAGGGGTTTGGGGTTGGTTGGTTGGTTTTTTTTTTTTCCAGTAGATGTAAAAATACCAGGCTGGAACAATCCTTTACATCTTTCTTCCAAAACACTAGCTCCAGATGAAACACTGATTGCTGAATAGCTCTTTGTGGTTTATAAATTTTCAAGACCAAAATCTCTGCCTGAAGAGGCTAAAAGACTGCAAAATGTTATCAAGCAATTTCTACAGTCACCAAAATCCAGTGAGCTACACATTTTTTTTAGTACTATTATTATTATTACTATTTTAAAACAATTTTACCTGTTCTCAGTAAGTTTCTGTGATGAAAAATTCACTGCAGGCCTAATGTTGCTAAAATGTACTTAGAGTAAATAAAGGCAAAAAACCACCGCAGCTGAAACGCCTGGAAGAGTTGGGAAACCAGTCACCACTTCTAGTAGGCTTTCAGAGGCTATGGGGCACTTAGCATTTAAGTTGAGACAAATGTTTCAAGAATCCTAAGGAATACAGAACATAATGGCAGTAATTTACATTTTGGAGTTAAAAGAAAGGAGGCATGCATGTTACACAGAGGAAAAACACAAAGAAAGAATTACTTCAACAGCTATGAAAATCCCTTGGGAAAATAGTATTTCAGTTTGAATGTGTTTCTTCCTATTTCTTTTCCCTTCTGGAAAGAATTACTACTTTTTTTTTTTTTCCTCCTTTTTAACAAGTATACACATATAATATACACGTATGAACTGCATTTAAAATTGTTCAATAAAATTACTACATTAAAGAAACCACACACATTTCCAAGAGAATCAAGAAAGACAGACCGTGTTTGCACAAACGAGAAATACTGCCAGATACACAGGATTGCCCAAAGTCACAGAACAAAGAAAACTCACACAGATGAGCAACATGTGGCAAACCTTTAATCGGCCGGTTTTTCTATGTGGGCTAACAGCAGCAAAAGCCAGCAGCAGGGTTGTTTCATGGAGCAAAACAAAACCAGCCCTGACAGCACCAGGGCATCTTGCGGTGGCAGCAAACCACAGCAGGGCGCAAGGCGAAGAAACACCTTGGAAAATCAAAAACCATAAAGCATCTTGGATGCTGCATTCTGACGATTTGTGCTGTTCCAGAAAAAAAAACACCAGTTCTATTGTATTTCAACTAAACTAATGGCAGGCAGCCATCCTATCCCTAGCAGAGAGCCACTGAGGCACAGAGACCTGGCTTGCCAGAGGAACAAGTTGGGCTCTCCTGCCCCAAAGGAGGACTCCAGGAGATCCTCAAGTGATCAAGTAACTGAGGTAACTCACCCTCTTATCCCAAGGGTCTTCCCATTGCTCACCGGTGCCATGGTGGGACACGCACCCACTGCAGGCAGGCCCAACTCGGGAAGCCTGCATTTCCAGCATAAGATCTGGAGACACGTTGGGGACCAACACCTCATCTCTGCGTGATGGTTCAGCTGTCCTGCCATCCAGCTGGATCCACTTCCACAAGCACAAAAATGCAGGCCCCACATCTTTCCTCCCACCAGGAAGGCAGGCACTGGTTAGACAGGAGAGATGTGACCCCTACTACAAACTGGAAGGCAGGCTGGGGAGGGATGACGGCCACACGTCCACAAACCTGGCAGTGGCACGCAGTGGCCAGATGCTCTCGCATCCCTGATCCAAGCCCCCGGGTCCAGACTTTGCACGCATGCAGAGCCACCTCAGAAGAACCAGGTTTGTTTCATCGAGCTCAACAGACAACAGATCTGCAAGGGGCTTCGCAGCTGGGTTTGTCAGCCCCCTGCACCGCAGACCCTCCCCAGTAAGGAGCAGGCAGCACCATCCCCCATCACCTTCAGGGCAGCAAGAGCAGCTCGCAGCCCACCCATGTTGTGGTACTACCTGCCGGGGGGTCTCTGCATGCCCCTCGCACCCCAGCCACCGACACACGGGAGAGCCAAGATGCTTCTAAACCAGGGCACACAGAAGAGGCAGGTGCCTTTAGAGAGGACAATTTTTTCTGCCTCTCCAAAGCCCAACAGAAAAATGGCGGGGGGTGGGGGTCAGGGGGTGGGGAAAGTACTTCATAGGTTTAAAAAAAAAAAAAAAAATACAGTGCAAAGGAGGGAGGTATCAGTAGCCAAACATGAGTCAAACTGGCCACGATGATAGAGAGAAGTATTTCATAAAGTTGCTGCTGGAACTTTTATTGTACTTTTAAAAATTCTCCCAAGGGCAAGGCTTTGTTCAGTTTTTGCTCATTAGATTTCTGCAATTTTTTCCTGTTATTGGGCTATTAGACATTGCAGGTTGCTCGAACCCACACAGACGCATCAGCCCTGCATCAGAAACCTGAAAGAAGCTGCAAGATCAACAGCTTAAATCGTTTCTTGTGCTGTGGCTTTGTTCTCCCCTTTTAGCTCTGATCCAGCAAATTAAATTCTGTTTAACATTAAGAGACTATATTGTTCCTGGTTCGGATGTACTTATTACAGACACGTATGTGGATTGTCTGAGAGTGACCATTTTTCAGCATGATCTGATGAAGATGAAGGTAATTTACTTGATAAATGCATAAACATAAAGTTTATGAAAATATTTAAAAGGACATTTCACTGGGAAAACCTTTGTATTCTTTAGATTCTAATATAGGTATTTAAGCATTAAACAGGCCTGTATTTTCAGACTCTGTAACGTTTTCACCTCCCTCCTTTCCTCTGCACACTCTCAGCCATACTAAATTTCTCGGTGAGAGCTTCTGCTGCCCATTAACAGCTCAAAGCACAAGATCACAGAGTTACCACAGCCATTTTAGATGGCCCCACATCCAAACCCGGCACTTAAAAAAATCCCAAACCAACGGAACCTGATTAACAGGAAATGGCTTAACGTGCATTCTGAGCTTTTGTTTGTCTGTTTTAATGAACAGTGCATTGCAGGGGATGAAGACTGATTTATAAAGAGCTATAGATGTTCCCGCACAGAAGGCAATCAGTTCCCAGTTTAATTATTCACCGTGAAAATAAAATTCCCTTTAACCATTTCCAGCATTGCCTTTTAGTTTGACCTAAATGACTCCTTGTGTTGAATTTGCTCCTGCCCTGGTTAAAGGATCATGTCAGAAGTCTTGCTGGAGCCATGAGAGAAGCAGGACGACCTATTGTACAGCAAGGTTAAATACAGCAGCGCTCCATTTACTCCTTCTGTACGCCTTATTATGTTGCACACTTCTGCTGTTTAATTCCTACCCATACATAACTGGCTTATGCATTCTTTCATTAAACCCACCTGCCTACACCTCACACACATTTTCATCTCGATCTCTCCAATTCTACCCCCCCAACTACTTTAATTAAAAAAAAAAAAAAAAGGGGGGGGGGGGGGAACACACGAAACATAAAATTTCTAGCAAATTCATAGCATGATTCATTTCTGGCCAGCTTTTTATTCCGTCAGTATTCTGAAATGAGCAAAATTAAATCGTTTTAGAGCTGACGTCAGACCACCAAATTCTGTAAGAACAACAGAGAAGTTTCATAATTACATTTTGTTCAATTCTGCACCATTTTATTTTATTTCTGCTTGACTATCGATGCGTGCTGTAACAGAACATGAAAAGGTTTGTGAGAGTCGGGCTCGGTGATGCCCATATCTTTTTTCCTCAGTAGTTACAGTTAATTTATAACCCAGTAACGTGCATGTCTCGTTCAGATTATTCCTTCCAACGTGCATTACTCAAAAATTAATTTTATCTTCCAGCAAGCTGCCCACGGAGCCTGCCGGGGCTGTATATCACATAAGAGAGGAAGGAAGGCACTTATTTGGCCTTTAGGCTACAGCTTGCAACTCTGTGGCTGAAGAATACAGTAACGGCACAAGCCGCCTGCAGACAAGAGCGTGGGGAGCTCCGAAGCCGCCCCAAAAGAACCTCGGTGCTTTATGGCAGAGGGTCCCTCAGCTCCTTCCCAGCACAAGGAGGGATGGAGGAGGGCAGGCTGCGCCCATGGGGCTGCAGGCTGCCAGGGGACACGGGGACGCAGAGCCCCACGCCAAAGGGGCTACAAGCTGCGGGGGGGTGGGGGGCTGGTCAATTTGACGTGGTCCGAGCCCCCTTTGTAACCTTAATTCCACACCAGTCTAAAGCAGGGGGGTTTGGTGTGTTGGCTGTTTTTTGGGTTGGTTTTTTTTCTTCTTGTTGTTGTTGTTGGTTTTTTAAGTAAATCTCTGTGTATACGTGCAGAGGTCTATAAATAAAAAAAAATGTGCATTTATCTCCAATTAAACTCCCATGGAAATTCATATGCAAATTAAGTGCAACCCTTGGGCTCCTGGCGAGGTGCCATTAACAGCCCCTGGTACCGCAAAAGTTAACGCACCACCGAGGTGAGACCTGGCACCTCCCAGTTTAGCCAGGAGAAAGCACGGATGGTCCCATCCAGGGGATAGTGAAACTGGGGGGGATGTGGGGGTTGGCTCTCAGGTTTCAAAATCACCAAACACGTCATGTCCAAGCCATCAGAAAAAGCATGCACGTCACTCAAATGAAAGGGAAAACGCAAAGGAATGTGTCATTTTGTGAAAAGCAGATTTCTTGCAAGCTCTTCTCCCCCACCCAGCTCTTCAGCGCTTCACCCAAGCCTGCACAGCAGCAGCCAAAACCTTTTCATAGGCTCCGTATACAGGTGCAATAACAACACCCCCCCAAAAAACACCCCAAGAAGCCAAGCAGACAGCTATAGGGGAAGAAGCAGAGAGGGAGGGGGGGAAACCCCACCAGATTTCAAAAGCACATTAATCTGCTTGACAAGCCATGAACCACATCGCCGCTTTAATTAGAAGCAGAATCTGGGGAAGCAGAGGGAACACAGAGGTGCAAGCATTTATAACAAAAAAGGGACTTGTGATTTAATGACCTCCTCTGCTGGTTTAAAAATTAATGGGGCCAAATCAGATTAAAGCATTTTTAATACAAACCTGTCCGACATTTATCACTGGTTTTAACTGTAAGGTGGCTCCCCCATCATTTCAGCAGAACAAGAAATTCTGCTGCTTTTTCATCCAGTCCTGCTCCAAAATTAATTCTTAAAGCCACCTGCTACTTAAGGTGTTTCTGCTGTGGTTCAATGCATACTGCTGCTGACTTTCGGTCTCAAATCCCTGTCTCCCTGCTCCAGGCAGAAGCTGGGAAGGGAGATGGGGAACCCCCAACCCTCCTTCAGACAGGGATGGGGTACAGCCAGCTCTCTGCACACCTGCAGCTCACAGGGGGGCTTTCCTCCTTCTTGCACCCCAACAACCATCATGACTGCTTCCTGCTCTGAAGGGTGCTTCCCCCCCCAGCCCCTCTCTTATTTTTTAACCATCCAGGTCAACGCTCCGTGTCACAGAGCAGACCAAGGAGTAACTGTGCCGGCACAAGGGGAGGCAGCAGACCCTGGCCTGGATGGACACCAGCCAGCTGGAGGGAGGATGGCCAGCTGGATGCCACCCACCCCACCTGGGGATAGCCCCAAAGTCCCTCGCACACTGCTGGGCACTTCCTTGCATCAAAACCTGCCTTTGATTTATAGGCTGCAATTTCCCAGCACCACCACAGAGAAAGGGAGGAAACGTAGCAAGCGATATCCTCCTGATGGGGGGGGGGGGGAGAAGAATATCTTTTTGAACATGGCATTTCTGCAGTGCTTTGAAGGCAGAGTCTGCCTAGAGAGCTGCATGTGCCAGAAGCGTGGGCTTCCACATTAAACCTTCGGGGGACGGGGACAGGGGGACACACACACAACCCAAACCCGTCTTGCAGACATGGGTGGATGGCAAGCGGGTGGCAGAGCCACAGTCACGGCACACCAGTGCTCCCAGTGCTCTCCTCCTGCCTGTCCCTTTGGTTGGGTTTCAGTGAGAAAAACTGTGAAAACATCTGAACCTCGCTCTTTTGTGCAAAATATTATACCTGAATAATTCCTTAGAAAAGTAATTTACTGAACTGGGAGTACAGAATTCTGGGATAGTCAATTAAAACACAGAAAAAGTCACCCAACTGCAAACAAAAGTTAATTTCCTTTGGACAGGTATATAAAAAAGCCCCTACAGTTTAAAGGCTAATGTCACAACTTTAAATAACTCAAACCAAGTTACCACGACCGTAGAAGGGAACCTAGTTTATAAATGCAAGTGATTTATTTCTCAGGTGCATGAGATTTACATTTGCTTGCCTGCCACTGAGGCTCAAATTTTTTGAGGGATATGAGCCACTTACAGAGAAATATTCTTAATTCAAAGTGTATCACGACTTGAGTTTTACTTCTTACAGATGCACAGTGCCCATCAAAAAAACAAGTTACACGAGAAGCTTTGAACCACTGGATGAAAACCAGATTAGATCAATCCAACACGTTCCTGGGGTGTACAAAGAGGCTGATGAGAAAGAAAAACAAGCGCCATCTCCAAATCTGCTATTTTGCTCTCCCTCCCCGATTATTACTGTGTCTCAAGCCAGAACAGAAACCCCTCTGTGTCCCAGCTGGGGCATGGGACAGACTCTGCTTCCCAAAGGGTGGCCGACCTAAAGCCCCCCATCGCTCCCAGCCCACCTGGACACCTCTGTGCAACCGCCTGCACAGCATCTGTAAAGCCCCAAAATTAAACCTACAAAAGCCTATTAAACAGCAGCAAGTAGTTAAGATGCAGAGAAACAGCCCATTACGCCACTCCACTTAGCAGGTAAATGGCCTTATCTCTCCCACTGACTCCTTGGAAAAATACGCAATGCTGGGAGAGGAGGAAAGCGCGGGGAGAACAATTTTTGGCAGTGACAGTTGTCAGAGGGGGCTTGGTCTGTAATGAATGGTGAAAAGCTTTTCCTCACTTGGACTTGAATGCCATGGAGAGCGCTTCACGTTGGATGTTAAAGCAACATCTATTTTTAAAAACCTAAGAATATAGTATCAGTACATACTGCCTCAGGGGTTACATCAATTTCCTGCTTATTAATTAACTGGCTTGTTAATACAACAATTTGCAGGCCTGTACTGCCTAGCGAGCTCAAGGAGCCTGTGTTCTCCCTGCCAAGATCAATGTGCATTAGTCTAAACCCTCTGATGTTGAGCACGCTCTGTTTCTGTCACAGATAACTGAGAAGGGACATTAACTCTTAGAAACATCTGCTCAATATTGGAGGGATGGACGAACAACACGGCACAAAGTTTAACTCCAAAATGCCATCATTTAAAGGTCAGAGACAACGTCACTTGCAAGAGCAGCACAAAAAAAGGAAACAAAAAACCCCTTACTTTTTCTGCCAGCAATGCTTTTGGCGAAATATAAAAATGACAGATCTGTAACCATCTTGCAAGTCAGACACAAAAACCCCTACGTTCTCTACAGTCTGGACCTCTAGATAACACGAACCTCACATTACTGAAGTGTATCAGAAGAAAGCACTCACCTGGCTGCTATCTTAATAAAAATAAACCATCTCTGAGGCGCTTCCCCAACACACCAGCGTTGTCCTTTGAGTCCTGTTAGCATTAGCCCCATTAGGTCCTTTCCCTGGGCACAGGTCAATGGCCAAATACTCATGGATAAATTTAAGGGCGTCGGGATGCAGCACATTTATGCATTGTTTGCCTCTTTGTTTTACAAGAGCTCCCATAATGAAGACCAGAGGGCGAAAAATCAGCCCTGAAACCTCACCTAGCGTACAGCAGGACTGCCTGCTAACAGCAGTTACGTGCTTCGGGAGCACATGGACCACACGCTCCTTGCACTCTGCCAGCCCCCGCTTTATCCCTCCGTTCATATCTCACGCTTCAAGCCCCCAACACACTTCTCACCACCCCGCTTAACTCGCCCAGTGGGCTTGACCCTGAGCAAAGCCCCAGCTCTGCGCTGGCGAGCACGGTGCCACGCAGCCGAGGCACAGCATTCCCAGAGGAAGGCTTCTGCTTCCCAAGCAGTTTTCCAAACTGAATGGGTGGGCTGAGGAGACGCAAATCTGAATACCATCTTCCTACATAGACAAAAGCATGCTCACTCTTTAACAGGAGTAACAGGCAGATTATCAACACTGCCCTTTTTCTACTCGCATCGTTTTTCCAGCTCATTCCAATAATACACATTAACGTAACTTTCACAACGTCGTGTATTTTTTATATATTGTCTCAGAGTAAAACTATGATCACTTCCCTACACCTATGACAATGTGCAAACACTTGAACGAGTGCTTATGCCACTTTAATGAAAGAAGAGAATTATTTTTCCAGCATGAAGCAAGATGCTAACAGAAAGGTCTGTATTTAATACAAGCAGCACCCAGTCTGCTGTCACACTAAACCAGCCTTTTTTTGTTTGGTTTTTTATCCCCCCTCTTGGAATCTGAGCTCCAGAGATGGCTCCCCCATGGCACAGCTAAAGTTCAGTATCCTTAGCTTTTACCATCTCCTCTATCAATTCAAACTAGCCTCGCCCCACTGATGAAAAAACAAAATGCCCAACAGCCTTCCAGAAATAAACATGTTTAAACTTCACTTGTTTTCAACTGTTGCTTGTAGCTGGGTTTTTTTCCCATTCCTTCGTTCATTTACAAACACACCTTTGGAAGGAAAGCTTCCAGTGATGATAAAACTTAGGGGTATGGCTTCATGCTTGGCTTAAGCTGATCTAAACCCCGGCTGTTGCTGACAGGGCACTCCTGCTCTCCCCTGAATTATTCCCACATTTATTCGCAGCCAAATTATTCCTACACTTATTTGTAAGCAAATGCTGACCGTAAAACAGGAAGGAGGGACAAGCTGCCAGCAAGGAGGGGAGAAGCAGATCTCAGGCTGGCTTGTATCAGTCAGGAAATCTCATCCCAAATCCCCCAACCATGACCCCCACACTTTTTCCCTTTGGTCCCCCCTCCCGGGCACCAACCCGCACAGAACTCCACACAACGCAGCCTCTACATACTTTCTCTCCAGCAGCAGCCAGATGTTTTCTAGGCCAAGTCCCCAGTACCAAACCTCCAGAAAGGCAACAGTGTTTTTCCCGAGGCCTTGGCTTTCCTAACCTGCACTTGCACAGGGAAAGCAGCCTGTGGGAAAAGGCAGAGCCGGAGCACACGGGGCAGCAGCCTTCCTCCGTCTGACCCATCCCGAAGGGATGCCCTTTCCAAAGGAAGAAATCTGGGAGGCTGGATACCGGTTGCACAACTACGTATCTGGTAAGAAAAATTGACAAAGCAGCAGTGCGTGCATTTATGTGCTAAAACATCTCTCTGCGGATGCCTTTCTGTACGTACAGTTCGCAGCTCAACAGGCAGATTTTCACGTTACAGGAAAAAAATAACAACTGTAGCCTGCTGCCAACATTTGCACCAACAGCAGAGCAGGAATTACAGTATCGATTATCTACCCGTCATCTGGATTTTCATCCCAAACTTACCCAACTCTGGATACACAAAACCAAAAAAAACCAAAAAACCCCAAAAACAAACAAACAAACAAAAAAAAAAAAAAAAAAAAAAAAGAAAAAAAAAGAAAAAAAGAAAAAATAGTTTTTTGCCATGAGAATCAAAATTCCAACTATTTAAAAATTACTCAGTAGTGAATAAATTCCTTCTAACTGTGTATCAAACTTTAGTCTCCAAAAAGGTAATTTTATGGATGAGGCCAAAAATCCCTTCTAATAAGAATTTCAAAGGGTGTCACTGGAAAAAATTAATTACAAAGTCAATGCACAGAAGCAGACAGGCTTGTTTTTTGAAAATATTTCTGTTTTCTCCCTGTATATTACAACATGTAACATTTAAATTGTGCTGTCTCTCATTCTCCCCGGGCCAGCACTCCACCAGACAGCGCAGGGACCAAACACAGCACTTGGACTTTTGCAGCATCACAAGACAAGATGCAGGAGCTTCTGCACCACCAAACCGCCGAGGGGTACCTCACCCCAGGTAACACGCTGCTGGTTAAGTGAGCCGGAGAGAAAGCACAGAACATTTTTTCACATCCCTCATTTCTATCAACATTACAACAGTTCCTGAAACCTGCCCCCAAGATGCAAGGCCTCAAACCCCATCGCGCCGGGCTGCTGCACAGTAACAGTGCTCACGGTAGGACGGGCAAAGGCAAACAAGGTATACAGAGCTGCAAGGGAGCACAGAACAACCTCCGCTGCCACCAGATGGGAAGGCAGGAGAGAGAATGCAACAGCATCACATAGTAAGACTAGCTACATAAGCATTTTCCAGGGCTTGGTTTGATAAAAATGTCATTCATTCATTTGTATATATTTATATTTTATATGTCTGTATATATTTATGTATTTATGTTTATAAATGTTTCATAATATTTTTTTATATAGGATCTGTCTGAAATTACGAACGTGGTATATTACCAGTAATCCCTACAATGTAACACTGCAGCGATGACAACAAACAGTGTCAGATGGCCAACTGAAGAAAGGCCCTGAGGGCATCTGGAGGAGGAGATGGTCCTGATCTTCGACATTCACCCAAGGACAACAGTCCACGTGCTGTGTGCACGGAACCGGGCCGGGCAGATACGGGTGCACCCACCCATGTGAGATGCAAGCTGAAAGGACAGTGGCCAGCACCACCAGCAGGGCATGGGAAGGGAAAACTGCTGCCTTGCTATAAAAATTCAGGGGGGAAGAAGGGGTGGCACAAACCACCTGCCCTGCAACAGACTGCCCGTCACGGCTCCTTGGGGAAGGACAAAAAAATGGAGCAGTACTGCAGCCCACCCAAAATAAAACACATTTGAGCGCGACGGAGCTGTTCCAAGTGGCTACTGACCCCAAGGCTGTGGCTCTCCAGCACGGACCACCTGCACTCAGAGAATGAAGCTCCAGAGTTCCAGCCCCAAGGGTTTAACCCAGTCATAGAGGAAAGCACCATCCCCTGGCCACCTCCTCCTCCCCAGCCAGCACCACCACTGATCAGAGCACTTCACTTGGCCGCTTCTTAGCCCACAAAAGCCCAGAACTCCTGAAGAAGACACGGTAATACAACTGGAGACCAAGCGCCAAATCTCCAAGCCACAAGAAAGATGGGAAGAGAAACCACGCTGGCAGCCACAGCCCCTACAGCGGGGCAGGGGCCAGAAGAAAGAAGCCAAACAGTCTCACCGTCAGAGGGAACGTACCTACACGTATGCACCAGCATGTCAACTGCCGCAGGATTGCTTCAAGGATGGAAAACCCTTCCAGAAGTCATCTGGGTTTCCACAGTATGGCTTACTAGGCCGAAACTGCTCAGCTAAGTAAGAAGACAAAATAAATGCGAAAGACAGGAAACACTGACGACGTGTCTAACAGCGGTTATTACCAAACGCGCTGCTAAAATTATTTTTTGCCATCGGCTGGAGAGTGTTCTTGCGTGCCCTGCCCCCTCCAGTGCGTGTGCTGCAACTCCCTCCCTCCCCACCCCCCACCCCCCGTAAACTAGGAGCAAAACAAACAAAAAAACCCCACTTTAGCTGACTTGTATCTCAAAGAGGGGAGATCCCAGCGGATTTGTGAAGCGAGCCAGGCTGCCCTTCACCCATGAAACAAGGGTTTAATCAGATACAAGGTGCGTCAGCTTAGTGGAAGCCTCTCACAGAGATTACGTAAACTTTTTAAAACACTCACAGAAAACACCTCGGAAGATTTAGAGGATTTGTAAATTGAATGCCTGATGATACCCTGAAGGGAAGGAGGACTTAAAGATAAGATGTGGGCTTGACCTTACACCCAAGGCATCCTCCAGCAGAACAGAAGGCACCATATCTGTGGGAGAGCAAAGGCAACGGGATCCCCAACATTTTGCCATCGACTGTGGGATCACCGAGAATTCAATGCCCTTGTGTCCTTGTAACACAGAGAAACACAGGCATTTTAATTCGCTCACGTCCAATAAAGAGGGAAAGACATCACGTCGGCTGCCCTGGGAATGAGCTCTCGCTAAAGTCTCCCTGCCCAGCAAACTGGCCACCCCATAGCTCCGCAGCTCGCCATGCAGCAGAAGCACTGGCAGCCTTTCCCTGGAGCCTACCACAGCCAAACCAGCTCCCAACCCGCCTCCCAGGCGCTATTCATAACTGGAACGCAGCATCTTAATGAAACGTTTTACCTTTCAAAATATGTAATGTTTTCTCAACAGAGATGAACTGAAGTGTCAGGTGTTTCAGTGTCTAGCCTCCTGCCAAGACTGATTTGCAAATGCTCTGCTTATTGAAGAGGCTCCAAAAAAAGGCTCTTTTAGGGCTGTCTTACTATACATCCCAATTCTCTTTAGACAATCAAAACAACACAGGCAAAACCAGCGTTCCTCCTCTCAAATCTCAGACAATGCCCCCGTGTTTTCAATAAAAGAAAAAAAAAACAGTAAAAATAGAAGCGTGCACAAAACCAAAAGTCACAAAGGGTCAATCTTCAAGCAAACGAAGCAAAGCTGTATTTACAAAGTAACATGGAAACTAGGGATTTTAAACATTACAGCAGATTGACCGCAAGTATTAATAAAGTTTGTGCTGTGCCAACATTCCCCTTATAAAACTCGTATTTTCAGGGCTACGTTCCATGCCGAGCACGTCGTTCAAGATTTCAGGCCACAGGGCAGCTCCCAGCAGCACACTCAACTCCTGGGCATCACAGAATAAAGAATCAATCTTTCCCAATATAAAAAAATATTAATTCATTTTTAATTACTTTTGTCTAAATGTCTGAATTTTCACAAAGTAACTTAAGCTACAGTTGTTAAAGAGATTTTTCAGGGCTGGTTCAGGGCAAATTTGACCTAAAAGTTGAAGTTTAAGAAAAGCAAAATGTTTACTTCTGAAATAGAAGGATTTTCATTGGAGGCTATACCAGCTGCTGCGATACTATACTGAGCCAGCAGTGAACTGCTGAAAAGGCAAAACCAAAATTTTTAGTCCCATCAGGAAAGATAGGCGAGAAGAAACCAGCAACTTTATGAGAAATAATAAATGTCCTCCAGTATAATTCTTGCTGCTTTCATAATTTTCTTTTAAAATACCTTAAAAGTGAAAACATCTGCCATGTTCTGAACAAAATTACATAGGGGTATTAAATTGTTACATATCTCAAATATATGCATTTTTTAAGAGGTAATTACTGAGGACACAAAATTTTCCCATTTAACATTTAGCATTTTATCCAGTGCCGTATAGAAGGACATTTCTAAAATACTCAAACTTATTATTTCCAAGTAGTTTTCCTTTCAGCCAGCACACACGTACACCAGCTATTGAAGTCACAGAGCTGGAGCCTACACACAAAGACATAATCAAGTTGTAATAATCTTTTGAAAAGCACTGTATCAAGCTGAGACATCCCGGTACTTTTAAAAACTGGCCTATGCTTCTTCTAAATAACTTATGTATTTTGTAGCCTCTCACAAAGAAAAAAAGGAAAAGTTAAAAACTAAGCTGGCAGGTGAAAATTGGAGAAAAAATGGTCGATTATAACACCGCTTCAAAGGGAAATGGCTGGAGATAGCTTCTGCTGAATTATTCAGTGAAAAATTTCAGAACTGGAAGCATTCATTCAAGATGCAATATTACACATGCAAAAAAAAAAAAAAATCAAAAAAACAAACAAAAAAACCCCCAAAAAACCAAAACCCAAAACCCAACAAAAATAAACTCACATAAACAAAACAAAAAAAAAAGATGAAGCCCTCTCTCATGAGCATACATACGTGACCCATACCAACTCAAAACATGCCGTGATAACTCCTGTTATCCAAAACTATCCAAAACCACACCTGAATTATTCTGTGGGAAATAAGGGTTCTTCATAAACCCACGAGGTCCAGCCTCCATCCTAATGCGTCCCCCCACGCGCAGCCCCTCTCCCCGAGCCGTGCCCCGTTTATGAGCGAGGTGGTGCACACATGGACAGACCAAGGCAAACTCACTGAAACCTGGTTCACATCACGCAGATCTGAAGAGGCGGTGTGAAGGAACTCAGAAACCACAAACACTTCTTGTTGGATGGGTTTTTTTTTCTGAAACGCATGCTGAAGCCCACACTAAAACTCCCCGTTAATTTACCGAGAACAAGTTTTGGAGTTTCCTTGTAACACAGATTTGTGTGTTACACCATTCATGCAGTTCTCACAGAAGTAGCTGTGTAGTAGCACACCGCATAGCCGGGGATGCCTCATTCAAATGCAGAAGTCAGACTTTCCTTTATGTCCCATCACCAAATGCAAAATCTGCAACATGCTGATGACACGGAGTTCACTCTTCTTTTGTGCAACGATTTTGCATTCTTTTCTCACTTTTCACTTTTGCATTCACTTTTCACTTTTTAATAATTTGAGGTATATGAACTATATACTTGAGAGGAAATCTTCTATTAAATTAAGACTGGAAATAAATATAAAAATTTACAGTCTCTTCATTAAAGCCGTCCCACGAATTCAAGCTATTTAGCTTCCCAGGAGAAAAAAGAAATCTCCACCGTTTCAGGTAGCAATTTGGTGATACCAAACTCTTGCAGACATATCTGGAGGATTTATTCCTTTTAAAAGGACTGTCGCTGAACAGACCATCTAAACAGTGCCGCTCAGAAGCCCCGCGGTGACTCGGAGGCATGTCAGCTTAATCCTGCGCCAACGCGAGCAGCTATTCTTGCTCTCAAGGTGCAACAAGTCCCTTTTTGATCCCCAGCACAAACACCCTCGCAGGCACCCAAGAAGGTCCCCGGTAGGGTTTTGCTTCTGCTGCAGCTCCAAGGTACAAACAAGGAGCTGCCACCACCGCAGCGGCAGCTGGAGGCTGAGACAGCATCAAAAGTCCCAGCCACATCCAGCGCACTGTGCCCGTAATTACCACTCGGTTTTTCTCCAGCTATACCCCCTTAGGGTTTGTTTTTCTGAAATCAAGAAGGCCGATGGAAACCAGTCTGAAACAAAACCCTGTCCTGCCCGTGTTTCTACGCTGTACCAAGCTGCTGCAGTAAAGCATGTGTCAATAATTAGATGACAATGGTATTTTTGAAGCTGCCGCTTTTCAATTTAGATTTGAAGAGGCAGGAGTTTGCCTGCCTGTGAACTGTCTGATGTGTCATCTTTATCACCGGCCTCCACAAAGGATGCATCAAAAACTTAAAAGTCACGCAGGATGTCTTGCAGAGGCATTTCCAGCTTCAATGTTTCAGCTACAAGTATTTGCTTTGTCTGTTCAAGTGAAAAATGATCCCTCATCCCACAAGCTGACAAAACTATTTTTCTTATTTGTAGCTTTTGCTCCCTTCTTCCATCAAGGCTTGCACCTTTTCTTAAGCCCGTGGGGTTTTGCAGCCAAAGGCTTCTGCAGGATTCCTCCAAACCAGGAAAGTGGCTCTTTAATAAATACCATTTATAAACCTAAATGACCCAAATTTACTTCTGGATAATGGAATTTTTATGTGTATATTCCTAGTGAGGCTTCAGTCCTAGGATTAAGTTGAAATTTATGTAGGTAATTACCATCACTGGAGAAAAATACAGGATAATCCATGTATAACAGCTTCCTCTTCTAATTGTAAATACTGGCCACTGTGTCGTATCAAGAGCCGGCCACACAAGTGGATAACTTAACCATTCCTGCACTCGCGCAGGATGTGCGCACGGTGGTATTAATGAGAGCAAAGCGCCTGAAGTAGAGCTCGCCAGACCAAATAACCTCCCGACCACAGAAGTGGAAAATAATTAAAACAACGCGCTGCTCTAATTTGGTTTTTGAGACCAGATGGCGGATGCTCAGGCAGGCAGTGGGCGAGACAGCGGTGATGCTGCGGCAAGGGAGGGCAGAGGAAAGGTAGCCTGGTCCAGGCTCGGATTGTTTAAATACCTGCAAGGTTGAGGGCAGCAGCATCCTCCTGAGCACAAGAGCTGGGAGCAGGAGGCTATTTCAGGACAAGGCATTTCACTCTGGCATGCCAGGCGGGAGCTGGCTGCCTGTTCAGGTCAAGCCACAATGTTTTAAGTGGGGAGAGAAATGCATGTCCTACTTCCAAATTGCTGCCTTTAGAGCAGAGTATTTCATAACATACACGTAAGCACAACAAAAGGGCTGGGGGGTGGCTTTGAGAAAAAAAAAAAATCCTTCTGAAAGGCCACTTAGAATAGAAGAGCATCCCTTAACTGGAGCAGGGGGGAGAGGGGGGTCAGGCTCAGCCTTGGTGTCAGGGCTGCATCACACTCCTGTACCCGCTCCTGCAGAAGCTCGCAACGCAGAGAGAGGCAATCAAAATGGTAGTGTGACCTTCACAGGCTACAGACAGCTTGGATGCAGTTTAACCCCAGCATTAAGGATGAAAGCCTCTGCTCATGAAAGGCAGGCATTAACTAATCTGCTTACCCATACAAAAAAAAAAAAAAAAAAAAAAAAAAAAAAAAAAAAAAAGAAAAGAAAAGAAACCCAGCCACGTACACACCAAAAAACACACTGTGGTTTACGGTAAGCCTGCCAAGAATGTAGCAGCATAATCATAACAGAGTTTATTTCAACACATCATCGCAATCATGCTTAAACATTGTTCTTTGTACTGGAGCAGGCACGCTGTCAGTTATCCATCCCTCTAACGCCTATCTGCAGAGGCACGGAGGCTCCGGCAGCTCCCACGCTCCATCCTTTGCTGCATTGTGCCTGGCCAGTGCCAGCCGCCGTGCCTCCCCCCGCGGCCCCGGCCCCCCTGCAGCACTAATTGCAAGCAGCCATGCAGTATAAATCAGAGGTTGGAGCCACGTATGACAGAAAGCCGGGGGTGGGGAGGAGGAATTACCAAAACAAAAATTAAAGAGCATTTGCTTGCACACGTCTGCCAACCCAGTCAAGTGAAGGAGCGGGAGGAAAATCAGGCATGACAGGAGGGGAGACGACTATTCTCCCCTTCGCGAGTATTTTCACCCCTGTATCAACGGTCTTCCTTCCCTGCCTTCTGAACACTTTGCATCCTGCATCCCTGACGCGTACACCCCAACCAAAACACAGGTTTTTTGGTGAAAGATTTCAGCATGTGAGTATTTCAACTACGGACATGGCATAAACATAATAAATAATGCTCCCTTATCTTCCTCATATAGAAATCCCTCGCCCTCGGTCTCTTCACAGTCTCTAAATGAATTTGTTTTTGTCTAGTCAGCATTGCTTTTTGGCTCGAGCTTAATTAAAATTTCAACCAGCCTGTATGAGAGAGATGGTATCTTTCCTTTCAGAGACAGAAGACAATATCCTCTAAGTATTTCATATCCTCATTTCTTAAAATCAGCTCATCAGAAAACCACACTCCTCAGCAACAAGTGTCAGATTATCTTTAGCCACCAGCATCAGTGTACTCAAAGACTGAAGCCATTTTATTGCCTCGCTGGGATTTTATTGTACATTTCTCTTTTCTGATGGATTTCTCTGCCTTTCTTTTTTCAGTGTTATTTCATTACATCGGTCCTATCTGTTCAAATAATTCCTTAATTATGCGCAAAGTTCCCAAATGAATACTGTACCTTCAGATTTCATAAAGACTGAAAATATTCTGGGCTCTGCTCCTGTGTTTGGGTTTTTTTGTTGTGGTAGTGGTTGTTTTTGTAACCTTTTGGTTCAGCCACACATTTGACATTTTTCAAACTTCCCTCTATAGCCCTGAAAGCTAGAAACATTGATTTCAAAATGAAATCTGATTTTATCACACAGGTGAACAGCACCGGAATCTGAAAGATTTCTTCTAAAAACCTCCAAAAATACCGCACAAACAGTTGAAACTGGACTTGCACAATCTGATTTTGCTTCTTTCCTCAACTCTGCCCAGAAATACCTTTTTAGGATGTACCAAGGTGCATGGATGGGTGCCAGGTCTGAGGAATTCTCTTCGCTAAGCTCTGGACACATTTCTGGTTCCTTCCTCCCCTCTCCTGCATCCCGGGGCACATCTCTTGCATGAGAAAGAAACTCCAGGATCCTCTCCTGGGCCACTGCAGCTGAGCACATCTCTCCTTTGGAAAGGATGGAATAAAGGCGAATAAAACCATTGGCACAACCTAGCTGGACCTCCCACGGAACGTACTGACTTTCAGGATACACTGGATCCCAAATCCAAACGCCTGCCTCCAGCTGCATCCAGGGAAGAGCCCCCTGGCCAAGAGCTCGGGCAAGCACGGAGCTCTGGATTAATACATCCCACCTCTGGAAAGAGCCACTCAACTGAAAACAAACCTGTTGACTTTTAAAGGAAAAAACCCCTCAAAACCACTATTGTAATTAAAGGCACTCAAACACCTGGGGGGGGTGGGGGGACAGGACAAGGGAGAGGGCACACAAGGACACACGACTTGACAGATGGTCTCACTCAAGTTCAATCAGGATTTTCTACCAACAAAAAAAAATCCTCAACCAGCCAAATTCATGAAATTCACATAAGCTATTTGCATATTTGAATATTATTTTTTTAAAAAGCTGTTTATTGATAGGACTATTTCCTCTCTTGATGAGGCAACTTAATTATACTGCATAGCAGAGACTGCAGGATAGGTCACAGGGTTAAAGCTGCCACATCAATAGATCATTATCAAATATACAATTTTCTCATTTCTACTGTTTATTCTAGAGAGCTGAAAGTCAATGGATAACGCCACTATTAAAACCCAGCACATACATTCGCCAAAGATGACTCTGGCCCATTCATCTGCCCAGGATCCCTCAGCAGGACACGGGCTGGTGCTAAGGGAACTCCCAAGGACGCTTCAAGGGAATATTCTACATGCAAATTCACGATTAAGAACACAGGCCTAAATAATTTTCTTTTGATTCATAGATTTAATGGAGTGGAACTCATTGTAAGGTAAAGGAAAAAAGCCTTACATTTGTATATTTGCACAGAGGTATGTTGGAGGCACTGCTTTTAATGCATTCATTTTTTAATCAGTGTTGAGGCAGGTTTATTTTTCTTAAAATTAAGCAGTAAAAATTAAGTTGAATTCCAGATGGTTTACTTTCATCATCTTCAAGTGGCTACACACCCCGTTCTATGCGAGTCTCGTTCTTTCACCAACATCATCACAACCTTCTGAAAGTTATTAATATTTATCTTAATGCAAAGCAATACAGTCAAACTGCTATTTCCCTCAGAGGCCCCAAAGTCATTTGTCGGCTTTTCCTACCCCTCCCTCTGAAGTTCTAGACTGCATCCCGTGGCCGCTGTCGGGACGGAGACCTGCGGGACGGAGATGTTCGCAATTACCGTCTGCTGCCGCTTCTGAGAACGACCTCATGCAGGAAGCTCATGCCATTGACCTCATTTGATCCAGGCAAAAAGTAATAATGGAGCTCCTGTGGCTAATTGCCAAGAGAGACACACTTAAAGGACTTGTTTCCGACATCCTCCTCTCCTCTGACGAAGATCTAAACCAGCAGCTCAAGACAGGCTTCTGATTAGATCAAAGTAGGAAGCATTTCATGTTATTAGCCACATAGTTTCGTCTTGTTTATGAACCGCACCATAATGGACCCCAGACGAGTTAAAATACGGTAGCTTGCAAAAAACTCACGATAATCAGAAGGTGATTATTCACATCCAATACGTATCTTTCTAGTAAATGCTTGAAAATATTTTCTGTCCCCACCTTCACTGGCATTTAGCACAGATTAGCATCAGGTTTTCTAGTTTACGACCTCACCGACATTTGGAAAGATTGCTTCTGTAAATAACCAGGAATGTTTAAGAAACCAGTTTACTATATTTGCTATAAAGACATGATATTATCTCAACAGGAAGCAATTATTTTTCATAAACTAATTCCCCCTTACCCAGTTGTCTAAATATTGCAGAAAATCTCCTGTACATAAAGAACATCCAAGCACGCATCGCAAAACTCATTCTCCAACTACTAGTGTTCACGTTGTGCTGCACAAAGCAAGACTTCAGAATTATAGGTGCTTTTGACCGTTTGCAGTGCTGCATTTTGAGAAGCCACTTGCCCCTGCTGAAGCTGGGTTAAGCAAACCCGGCCACCTTTGCACCATGGAGTAGGCGCCATTGCTCACCGTACAAAGGCATGGCAACCACCAGGCAGCGAGGGCAGCAAGCCCTCCCCTTGCTCGATGGTGTAAACCAAAGCTCTCCTGGTGGGACAGGAGGCTGGAGAAGCAAGTACTTGCCCACAGGAGGAGGAACGCTGCAGTGTCTAAGCAGGGTACGACCACAGATACGTGGCTGGCATTAAAAAGCCACTTTTGCCTCCCCGATGCACAGCAGACAGCGGTGTGCCGAGACAGAGGGCTCTTTGTGCACCTCTAAATTTCTTCACCAAAAGCCAGAGATGATTCTCTCTCAGGCTTCAGCCTAATTTACATTCGTGAAATATTGTCTGCATCTAAATCTCTGTTAAAAAATAGGGGGTGGGGGTGTGGATGGGAATTGAAAGCATTTATGAAAAAAAAACCCAAACCACGTATTACATTTTGTTATCGTGTCTATATCAATATGTGCATGTAGACACACATATACACAGAGCTCCCTGCTTCAGCTGCGCTAGGTCTTTACTCAAGTTATTTTCTTCTCCGCACAACGTACAGGCGACCTCCCAGTATTAACTTTTCATTCAGGCTCCCCAGTTCTGCACGTGTTTTCACCTCTTCCTTCCTAAGCCGCAGCCTGACGTTACACCTAATGAGAGCCAGTAGCCAGCCCAAGCAGGCAGTAAGCAACAACGTGCTGCCATAAAACATCTGAACAGACCAGAAACAAACACGCTTTCTAATTCTCTAGCGGCGACAAGACCCTAAAGGGAAGCCTTGTCTGAGCTGCTTCCTTACACCTCCTTAATAACAGCAGCCCTAAGCCAAGTAATGGCAGTGGAAAACAGGATGGAAGGTGGGTGATTTCTTGCCACTTGCCTCCAACATCCTTTGGTCAAAGCAATGGCATCTCCGCGACCCTTCACAAGATCAAAAGGCGACAGCCCTATTTACAACATCCTGAGCAATTTAGGCATCCCACTCGGCATTGTTTCCTACCTCCCACCCAGTTCCCTTTTAAATTGGAAGGTTTCTAATGAAACCTCTGCCCTTTATGAGTTTATAGCCATGGCGAGCCAAGAAGCGCCGCACAGACAATTTCAAAAGAAATAAAGAAAAAATTATCCATCTTAACCTTGTTGCACACAAAACAGCAGTGCTTGAAAAGGGGGGGTGGTGGGGAATTGCTTGGTATTTTTAATTACTAACTTGAAGGATTTACGCTGCTGTGCGTTTTATGGTCTGCCTTCATTTCCCAGTATTGCGTATGCTCCTTGGAAGTGTGCAGCTTCTACAGCAGTTGCTCTCGCTCTAAGGCAGCGTAGCATTTTAAGGGTAAGAAAAAACCCTAAACCTTTACACGAAAGTCTTTGCTAAAGGCACAGGATGTTGCAAGCATCTGCTCTCTTTGCACCTTCTTCTCCCTCCCCCCCTTTTTTTTTGTTTGTGATTTTTGTTTTCTTTTTACACATCCATATTTAAAAATGTAGAGCCACTGTCACACCCATCCACAAGTGACAGGACCCATAAGGGAAGGAAGGAGGGCACGCACACCCTAAGGAGTGCTCCCTAGAAGATATTCCTCCAAATCTGACAGGTGGGTGTTACAGAGGCTCCTGAGCCCGAGGGCACAAACCTGCCCCAAAGCTGGGGACAGCCCAGCACAGGCTCCTGGCCACAGGCCAGGACACAGGCACCGAGGGCCAGAGCCACCACTCCTCCTCCCTGCACCTACCCAACGTGTTGAAGAGGCTGATACTCATCTGTACCCTTCTAACCAAAATGCACCAGGCAAAGAGGATAACCAGCTTCCCCGTGGTCCTTCAGAAAGACATTTTCCTCATCTTATGTCACGTCTGCTGTGAGCATTCTAAACACTTCTAAAAGACAATCCTATTTTTTCAGGCATACCCCTTCTTTTTCTCATCTCCCTTTTGAGCTGAACCAGTAATGTCCTTCACATATTGTCAAAGAGGATGCGTCTGTGTGTGTAAAAGCAAAGACAATTAAAAAACACAAAATATTTTGTGTAAG
The DNA here is from genome assembly GCF_017639655.2 of Falco naumanni. NCBI lineage: Eukaryota > Metazoa > Chordata > Aves > Falconiformes > Falconidae > Falco > Falco naumanni. The sequence goes on along the minus strand of NC_054056.1, from coordinate 23,805,152 downwards.
AAAAAGTTATGATTACAGTGGTCTTATAAAACTTCTAATTTCATCAACTTATTATATGTCATTCTTCAACGGAAAGAGCACTCACAGTATGAAGAGTTCTTAAATCAAAAACACACTGCTGGGGAACAATCTTCATTTTAATGATGCTCAATAACAGGGATTAAAATATTTTGAGTCACAGTTTCCATAAAAAAGGGCAAAACAAAAAAAGGAGAACTACGATGATTTTGCGCCAAGCGTGGGACTTGTTCATTAAACACCAAAAAGAAAAATAGGTGTGGGGAGGAAAGGAATAGGCATCTGAAAATGTATATACTGCATTGTACTTTAAAGCACTAACTGCTTTTCCCTTAATTGGCTTCCTCAGCTCCCAAGGAATCTGCAAACCCACCAGCTCCACAGCACAAGCAGCCGCTGTCCCAGCCGCTCCAGACAGGGGATGAAAGAGCCCTTCAATCTACAGATCTATTTATATTCCCTCACGTGGCGACTATAAAAAGGTTTCCTTTCAGGCTGAGGTTTCTCAGCATTAAAGTTAGCAACTGTTTGAACGTGAAAAACCTTATGTACGCTGATTTTTAAAACAGAGGAGACACCTTTGTGTTTGGGTAAATTCAGTTTAAAGCAGCAACAAGGGAATCTCACGCAACTTCAAGCTTCCCGTGTAGTGCCTCTGCAAAAGGAAAATGGGAACCAAACCCACCCGAAATAATATCTTACATAAATGATGCCACTGATTCCGAACAGTAAACAATTCTGACCAAACACTCTCTATCCCAGTCACCTTTGCATTCTGCCCCATGTGCTGCCAAAGCAGCCAGCCCCACATGCCGTGCCACTCCCGAGGGCCGGAGGGGCACTGGGTGCTGGCGTTTCTCATCCAAGCCTGCTCCGGCTTTCCTGGCCAGCCTCACACAGAACAGCTCTGTGCTTCCACTTCCTCCTGTGTAAACACCAATAATTATATTTCCATACCTCACAGCGCGTCGAAAGGAATGACAGCTCATACCTTTCCACACACACAAAAAAAAAAAGTCTCCCACTCTGACATGCAAGCTGCTCCAGAAAGAGACTTGTGGTAAAAACAAATTGCTTAAAAATTAAAAGGCATACAATAGAACCTTGGTGCCAATTACTACAAATCCAGCTCTACCATGGGAAAGGAAATCACCGCTTTTAAAGTCAGCAGAGAAAGAAGTACTGTGTCTGGCTAACATGCATGGTCCTGGTCATCTTTTCAAATTGCTTTAACAATTTATTCTTTCTGTTAGCTCAAGAACAAGAAGCCTAGAAGGCTATTTATTAAGGGTCAGTAGTCTAAATTTAAAATACAAAGTTTTAAGACCGAGACTTTAAGCCAGCTTTCAAATCCACACACTCCTTCCTCAACTCCAGCCTCGCCAGAGAGAGCCCGGGCTTCCTAATAGCAACTGAGATCACAGCTCTGCCTTGGGAAGACCATGACAATGACAATTACTTTTTTTTTTTCTTTTTAATTCACAAGGCAGTGAGAAGAGACCACTGTGAATAGGTCCACAGCTTCAGCACACAAAGACCTCGGAGACAATACCGTGTGATGGCACTCCTGCTCCTGCCCCACCGCCCACAGCCACCCCACACTGTGCCCTGCAGCCAGCCTGTGCCCACCACCTACCACTCTCATTAATGTCAGCACTGCTGAGCAGCCTTGCCCGGAACAGTTATTGCCACCCCAGGCACTTGACCTACCCTCGTAGCTGCCTGAGCCAATGTCAAATCTGGGGTTGTATGCTGTTACTACAGCCACAGATGTAGCTTTCCTAAAAGGTAAGTATTTCCCAGTTTGGCTAGTAGAAGTAAGACTGGGCTGGCTGGTCAGCCAGACAGTCAAGCACTGGGCAGTGCATCCCCTTCCAGAGCTCGGGAATTCCGTACCACGCTTAGCAATATCGTCACTGCCCCTGCTGAAAGCAGCGGGAATGCCAAGTGTTGGCTTCTAAGGCTTACTCTCGAGCCACAGAAGTGTAAGAGCGGTGGTATTTGTCTCGGAGTTGTTGCAACACAAGGGTATTTCTATTGTGGAGGGACATTACTTGTACCAGAGGAAAGACATGTAATTCCTTACTGGTCCATACAGTTTCTCCTAATGGCAAAAGATGGTTTCTCTATTAGTAGCACATTAGTTAACAGAAATTCAGAATCATACAGAAACCAATGAAAAATATTTGTACACAGTCAAGACCTCTGTAATCACACTGCAGTATGAGAGGGCTTCCCTTTGCAACAAGCGTTATTGTAAGAAATCAGGACTCAGAGGACAGCATTTCAAATCTTTTCCACCTCTCCCAGTTGCTCTCCCCACTCTCCAGCACCCTACCCGCTGCTACAGGGACATCTTTAACAGGAGCAACCAGCGACAAGGAGCCATGATAGAACAGGCCAGGTGCCTTGCGTACCAACCAGAATCATAAATTATTATGGGGTTTTAAAAACATACCCTGTTCCAAGAGCTCTTTTATTAGTTATGCATATTTTAAGTCAAATTCTATGGAAAGTAGCTTAAAGGACATTGCAACTGAGAGCTGTGCTGGCACAATAAAGCCCATCACCTCCTGCATTCAGCAAATGAATAGCAGGTACAGCTGTTATGCTGCACAAAACTCTTTTCTGACCTAAACCAAATGTGCATTTGATCATATTGCCTCCAATAATGCCAGGAGCACTGATTCCATTAAAAAAAAAGAACCCCCAAGATGCAATAAATATTTTTAGCTCCGAAACAGAGCAAAGAACATTCTGTTTTTCCTATTCTTTGAAGTTACAATTGAAAAAATTGACATCCATCCTAATATCCAGATTATGTAAATCTTGCTCTACAAAGACACAACCCTTGCCCAGAACCGAAGAAGTGAAAATGGAAGAAATGTTGCGGGTCAGGACAAACCATCAAGTTATCTACAGGGACAAATCAAAGAAGCCAGTTTTGCGTTTTGTCCTGAAGCAACAGAAAACAAAACTCTTCCTCCCAACGGGTTCTTCTAATGACAGAGATGGCCAGGCAGAAAGAAATCCACTTTACCAGAGCCCTGGTGTGCATCAAAAGCAGTGTCTGAAAAGCAGGTTTTGTCAGAACTTGTAAACCAATGGAAAGGTTCGCTGACTCACACCGACTGATGCCAAAAATGCCTTCCCTGTAAATCTGCCTTAAAGGTAGCACGTATAGAAAAAGAAAATTGGCAGCATATACAGAAAATAAAATTATGTCCTTTGGTTTTTTACATTACACAAAGAAACCTTGTCAAGAAAATTCAGAGGGTGGATCGGTTGGTTTTTGCTTTGAGGGTAAGTACACAGAAAACGTCAGGTCTCGTTCTCTGTGAAAGGCTCCTGGCGATTACAGAGCGCAGAACAGCAGACTATCCAGTGGGACAAAGCTGTAGGAACCAGGAGAGAGGAGTTTATTCACGCCCTACAGCTGTGTGCTTCTTTCCCCCTCTCCACTGATGAAGACATAGGAGTGTAAATGTCTTCACTGAAGGCTTTGCATCCCTTCCGCAATCAGAAAAGGTCTGTGAGGTTTCAATACGCATCAAGTCCCTCCCACAATTTTCTGAAGCAAAACTAATGAAGAATTTGTTTGCCTTGTTTTTTTGGGGGTCTATTCTTTGTTGTTCGTTTGCTTTTTTTCCCCTAGGAAAAACAAAAGGGAGAAGGCAAACATGACTCCCATAACATCCAACATTAGGGAGAATGGCATGCAGAAGATCAAAATATAATCTCCCTACTTACCACAGCATAAAGGACAAGTTTTAATAGCCTATGCATGGGACCACAAGCGCCAGCCTGAGCTCTTCAGAGCATTCCAAAAATAAAAGCTTTCCTGGACTTCAAAGGGAAATCTTTGAAAATTCACAAGCAACAGGGGACAATCACAGAGGAGAACTATGAATACAGGAAGAACTGCTGTTACAGATAAATTCCCTTATCAGGCAAGGGGACAGGTGTCTTAAAAGCAAGAAGAAAAGAATGGCAAATTACTAATGCTCGGTACATTCTGAATCTCCCAGCTAACTCTGATAGTAAGAGGAGGAGGAATCACATACATGTCTCCAGCCTTCCTGCAGGAAAGGGGAATCAATCATTCAGCTGGCAGCAGAAAATCTCAGCTCCTAAGGTATTAAGTAACGGTATGATTCACCTGCTGTTGAAAACTCCACAGAGACAAAGTTTAGTAACTCCTGGATGAGAGCCTGGGAAAGGGAGGACCGTGCATGTTCTCCCTTCCCACCCTCCGCTCCCAAGCTCCAACCTGAGGTGCTCTGCAGAAAGGATGAAATACAGACCGTCCTTCCAGGAACAGCATCTCCCACACTGTGTTTGCCCAATACTCATTAAACAGGCACCGGGAAGACACAGCTGGGGATGACAGGAATGGCCTTAGGAGGTCCACAGGGAAGAGCAGAGGGTTAGCTGCAACCTCCTGGAAGGCAGAAGGAAACTGGAAGCAAAACGCAACCCAATACCCAACAAAATCTATGGATCCAGAGTATTTTTTCCTATTTCCCTGCCAATACATCCTTCATGCATACCCTCCCCTCTTTCCAACGTGACACCCCTGGTCAGGAAAAGGACTGGAGAGGCCATTGGGGTGCTGCAGAAGCCAGAGACATCTGGCCAGGGGGACAGCAGGTTCCCCAGGTCCTCACGGGGCACCTTGCCAGCCTGCCACACCACCTTTCCTTGGAAAAACCTCACGCTCAGCTGCACGTCCAGCTGCCAGGTATCCCCCCAGTTACTTCTGCACGCACAGAATGACAGGAGCCAATCCCAAATCTGAGAACTGTACGTGATGGAGCATGGAGCAACCCGAAAGTGGGACAAAAAGCAACAGTGGCATGTCGCTTGCTTTCATTAATCACAACACCCTCCCAACAGCACCCCCAAAGTCTTTTCTACACACACTCTTGCTAAACCGATGACAACACGCTACAGGATGGCTGGTCTTGATGGAAAAGGGCCAGAGGGGGAGGATGAATTTAAATTAAAAGAAGCATCTTTACACAGATTCAGCAGGATTGTCCAAGCTGTACGCCGGCAATATAAACTCTTAATATATGTAATACACCAGATTGATGATCCTAAGAAAAAAGCACATGCTGTGCTGTACAAGAGCTACCTTGTTTGTTCTCTTCCACGTCAAACCACCCGGTTTTGCACATTCTTAACACGATTATCTAATAACAGTCCCTGCCTACATATTTGGCTACATATTTTACATAGAGCACTGCAGAACAGAGAGGTAGTGAGGGGGGGAGGGAAAAAAAGAAAGGTATAAATGTGTGAAGCTAAATTATACATATTTAAGCAATCCCATGCCTACCTGAAAATCTTGCACCGCATTCAAATTCACGTTTTGTAGGAAAGGCCTGGCGATATTTGGTCTGCTTAAATAAATATTTATTAATCTCAATATAAAAGATCAGACACCAAATTTATATGAGCCGAGCACAGTTCGGGCAGGAGCCAATAATAGCTGCTTTCAGACTTTGCAGCGTTGGAGTTTGCCAAATGGAAGTGACAAGTCTGGACCACTAAGAAAAATGAAGCCATTTGGTAAGTTATATGCTGCGTAATAAACAGTCTGTCAGTTTGCTTCTAATCCCCACTCTTCCGCAAGGTTTTTGTTGGGTTTTTTCTTTCTTTCTTCCTTTTTTTTTCCTCCTCTTTTTTTCTGATGCACTCTGCAAAGCATGTGCATAATATAAATTAAACAGAAGCTCTGTGGACCACACACCGTGGACAACTTAGACAGGTCATTGTTACCTAAACAGAATTTGGGGTTTTGTTTGCATTATACATTTCCTTTCTGTTTTGACAGCAGGTTTTAAAAAGAGGATGTTACCCTCCTTCGAGCTTTGAATCATTTACAAAAAAAAAAAAAAAAAAAAAAAGAAAGAAAAAAGAAAAGAGTAAGTTCTGCGACAATAGCACAAAAGTAAAGCCTTGCAATTTCTCTTTCCTTCCTATGACATCTGTGGGTAGTCCTGTTCATAACGCCTTTGTTCGGCGCTGATTTACCACGGTTTGAGACAAGACACCATTCAGAGTCTATTCCAGGAACTATGGAGGAAGTAGAAGGAGGATGCACCTAATTTGTTAGCTATCGTGACATCGCCACTTATGATTAATACAAGGCGTTGAGGGAGCAGAATGCATTTCCTCCAAGCATCCTCCACCACAGCCCCTTTCTGTACACGCTGAAGAGGGTGGGGATAGCAAGGCTGCCACAACAGATCTGCTACTTGCAACACAGCTTGCCAACTGTGCAAGGAAGGAAAACACCTTATATTTCAAAAACTATGCACCCTGGTTTGCACAGCCAGCTGGCTCTGCCCAACTCCAGCTCCACAGAAGAGGACTTTGCCGACGTAAGTGGGATGGCCCAGAGGCATCCCTGGAGGAGGAGGTCCTGTGGCCAAAACCCAACACCAAGAAGCAGGTCCGGGGAAAGTTCTTGCCTGGTTCACACCCGACTCCCAGCAAGTTGCTGTGTACGCTGGATTCCTTATTTACAGAAGCATGGTCGTACTCCCTCCTGCCTGACTTAGATTTGTAGGAGGAGGATTTCATGTCTGCAAAATCCCTAAAGATTTTTTCATGGCAGACATCACAGAAGTACAAAGTATTAAACACTTCAAAGGGACAGCGGGCAGAAACCATTCAATCCAAAACACTAGATGGAACAAGAAGTCCTCAACTAATCGTTACCTCCACCCAACCCTCCCGCTGGCAGGCTACAAGACCTTACTCTGGTGACAGGGGAGGCCACACAGCTCACCCTGCCCACCCATCCCACCAAACCCACACTCACGCATGTGCTGGAAGCTTCAGACTTAGGTGGCACATAAACCACAGGAGCTTTGCTTGCAGCACCTGACACAGGTACCAGAATAAGTCTCCACCTACTCATAGGTCCCTTAGGATACCGGCTAGCTAAGGGAGGGTCACGCTGCCAGAGTAACTCTCATGTCACACTTTCTGGTTGCTCTCTTGCCCCAGGGTTTCTTGCAAAGGGCAGGGAGCAGGCTCCAGGCCAGGCAATTCACTGTGGGGTGGTGGGAGCCAGTTCCTGGCACCCCCCCTTCCCAAACACCCCCCCAGCCTGCCCTGTTACCTGACCACATTCACATCGTGGCACAGCATCAGCCAAAAAAACCTTCCGAGGCAGCTGCGAGACAAACTGATGTCTCCATATCTCCTGCCTGGCAAAGTCTGCTCCTCCTTGGCCCTCAGCACCAAAGCACAGGCACCTCAGCCCACACACCTGGGCTGACCTGAATTATTCTGCAATACCCATCTGCTGCTGCCGACCCTCCCCAACGAGCAATGTCCCCGCTGCAAACAGCCACCTCAGGCTGCCTCCTCCAAAATGGGCACCAAAGCACTTATGGTGGGTTTATACCAGGTCTCGAGAGCAACGCAACCCTTGTAAAGTAACAAAAAAACCCTGAAATTGCAGAATAAAATTTCTAGAAGTTCCTCAACATCATGCGAACAGAGTAAAATTTTCTTCCCTTTCTATAATTTTTTTTTTCCTTTTTTTTTCTCTTTTTCATGCAGTTACTGCTTCTGGGAGCTTATCAACCAAACGAGCCAGCTCACATTGGCAAAGTCCCAGTTCACTCATTTTCGTAAGTAGCACGTTATCAAAACTACCGACACAAGCTGTACTTTGATACAAAGGAAGCCTTAAAACAACTACAGTAACACCACGTTTGTGACCGGTTAGGTCAGTCCTGCAGCCTTCCCTCAACCTCCTCCTCAGCCTGCACTTAGGTCAACCAATTCTTGACACCGAGAGGCTGTCAAAGGCTCAGCGGCGCTTTCTCAGGCTCACGACAGATCAGCTCAGCAGACGACCCTGTCTACTCCTATTTGCAGTCACTGAACATAACCCTTGTCAAAAAATCCTCTAGGAAACAACAGGAAATGTTATTTTTTTTACAGGGTGAACGTACATTAGCCTTCAGACTTTGGCCAGGTGCTCTTTCCGTAACACAAAATGGTCCGGTTTTGATGGGAAATACTTTATCAATTCTGTAATAAATTACATCCTCTGCTACGCCACATTTTTATATTCTCTGCTAAATACTTCTCACCTTTGTAACACCTACAGAGTAATTACCAACAGGGACAGAAGCCCCAGATTTCACCTTCACTCCCTCCAGCTCACCCAGGATGTTGAGTGGGATGCCCAGGCCCCAAGGCTGCAACACGGCTGTGGTTCATGGGAAGGGGCTGGGAAGGAAAAGTGGGTAGTCTCACATCAGTCGTCACAGGAAGGCGGTTTCACTTTGGCATTCCCTGCCGTGAGTCAGCCAGTGGGCCCACTGCCTCCCGGGAGGGCTCTGCTGCCTCGCAAAGGGAACGCCGAGGGGTGATGCCCAGCGCCAGAGCCCGGGTTTGTCCAAGGGTGCGGGGCTGGACACTGCAATCGAACAAGCTGGCAGGCCTGCCCCACTCTGACTCCGCTCCATCCCCGCTCCACCCTCCTCGCTATTTGCTGGATTGGGTCGCTAACATATCAGCAAACTGATCATGTTTACTGTGCAGACAGATGAAGGGCTGAGCTGGTACACAGGGCTGAGCAGAAGCCTGCAGCTGGAAGCTGGTGAGGAAGGAGGAAGGAGCTGGACTTGCCCCTTTAGGCACAAGCAACCACCTGTCTGGCTCAGATCGTACCATTTAACTTCAGAAAGTCTATTCCATATTCCAGTTAACACCCTAATATATGGATGTTGTTTATCTCATTTCCATCTGCAGTTGCAATTACTAAACCTTTGGAGTTAACAACACAGCATTTACCCCGGAAGACTGAACTGGCACATCTTTTATTTTCTGATCTAAGCAATAAGGTGGCAGCCACGGCTTCACAATGTTCGTGAGCTCCTGCTCCAGAAGCGGCTGCCATGTAGGGTAGGCACTGCACAACCCTTTTACAACAAAGCAGGAAAACCAGTGCCCCACAAAGATCCCCGGAGGTTCTCCTGGTGCTCCCCTGGCAGACAGGGAAGGACTCTGCTCGGGATTGCTTTTTCCTGCATGTTGCAATGCCAAAACATTTCCTGGCACAACCAGGCTGGTGGGATGGGCTGCACTACCCCGAGGCTGAGAAGTGGCTGAAGGCACGGGAGATCTGCACACCCTGCTAGGGCACAGACCGACACGCGGAGAGCACCAACTGCCCCCCCCCCAATGTTCATAACATGTGCCTGTTGTAGCCCTCCTTAATACAAACACAACCTCATCTCGCTGCGAAACAGCCTTCAGCCAAAGCTCTTCCTTTCCCCATACCAGCGATGCGTAACAGCCTGTCAGGAGCAAGAGCAGAGCCCTTCCTCCCACCATGCTCCTTCCCCTGGGGCTGCACCGCAGCCCAGCCTGACTCAACCAGCCCCACTTTTACACAGCTGGCACCCTCGACAATTTCCGAGACATAAGCGTTTTCCTGAAATAAGACTTAATCTTACGTAAAACGACTGGCATTGCAACCACGCTACGTATTTTCAATCCCAACCACTACCATAGCTGAATAAAGTCCGGTCGAAGTGTAATAGGGGGGTTAGAGAAAGGGCACCAGGAGCTGGGGGTGCTGGGCTGTCCCCTGGCTGCATGGCCTTTGCTCCCAAAGCTCTTCTGCTCCTCCAGCAGCAGCAACGCCGCCTCCTGCCATCCCTGCCAGGCCTACCAGCCACTGGGCGGGACAGACGGAGGGATGCATCCCACCACAGAGACAGCTGCGGAGCCTTGCCTGCCTTTCTGCTCATGGAGCCACTAGTTTGGGATCCCTCCAGCTCGCTTCCATCAGAAAAAACAGAGAAACGGTGGATTATTCTAAGGACTCCTAATCCTCTTCTGGTTAGGAACTGGAAGACAACTTCAAAAGCTATTCAGAGCAGGATGACACAGAGAAAGCCACCACATGTGCCCTGCTTCCATAAGAAATTAAGCTTCTCCGTCCTCAGTGCATCAGGCTGGACTGCTGGACACCTACAGCTTCGGGAGGGTGGCTTTACTGTACTAGATGTCTACCTTACTAATGGCATGCAGGAAAAAAAAGGTCCAAGGGCAGCCCTTGTAAAATCCTAAAATAAACAAGCTTTAATGTTTAAAACTCATTCCAGATCACCAGCACAGCCCCAAGTAGGGATTCTGCAGCTCTGCTCATCCCTGCCAAGAAAGTTCATCTATTTGGATGGAGTAAGCACTTGAATCGGGGAGGGGGGGAGAGGAAAAAAAAAGAAGAGAGAAACACAGTCACATTTGGGAGCACAAGAGGTGGAAATTAATGCGAAACAAAAGAGTCCAAACCAGGCAGCAAGTTATAAACACCAAATATTGAAATTCCAAAGCTGACCTGCAAATTTCACGGTTAATACGATGCAGATCCCTTTTCTGCAGTTGGGTTAAAAGTGCACAGCCCTCTCCTAGGCAAATCTCCAAGGAATTTTAAAGCTTGAATGAAAATACTAATTACAACGTACTAACAACAGAGCGAGGAAGTGTGCGAGATGACTTTCAAGCACTGCAAGGCAGAGAGGAGCAGACAGTCCGGCCCCTGCAAGGCTTGCGACGACATTAACTCCTTCTCAATGAGACCTGGCAACTTGTAAAGGATCCAGGTGCTTCCAAAGCCATCATACCTGTTAGGGTGACGCTCCCGCGCTTACGTGGTTTAGAGAGGCATCCTTAAGAAGGAACCTATCCATCCCCAAAAATTGGCACAACCAGCGCAGCCATCCTTTTTTGTTATTACAGGAAGGCTGTATCTTAGCAGCCGGTTTTGCAGAGAAAAAAAAAAGGCGGCAGATATTTAGTTTTTAACCAACAAAATCCCTCACGAGGTTAACTAAAAGTGTAAACTGAATTCCATGTTAAATTATCCTCTGTATGCCAAAGCCACAACATCTAGTACTCGTTATTACTCTTTCAAAAGAAACAGTCCAGAGTTTACACACACATGTATGTTCTGAGGAGAATATTTTATAAACCCCACAAAAACATTTACACAAAATAACTCAATTTAGGCCAGCAGAGTAAATCTCTCACATACAAAATGTCAGCCAATTAAGCTTTTAGCAGAGCACCAGGGAGACTGATTTTAGAAAGCTAAGCAGGTTTCTCAGTCTAGGAATGCCTGAAATCTGTTTATTCTCAGTCAACAATGACTTTCTGCCTTCTGCCAATTACTAAAGTAGTGGGGGGAAAATGGATTTACTCTCTGCTTTTACAGATCAGTTGGCTTAGCAAAATCTGAACTCGTTCACAGGCGCCTTGCAACTCCTCTCATTAACGTGAACAGGCAACAACAAAAAATTTGCTCTACTTTCCCCCCCTGTCCTCAATCTGCTTATCCTTATTTGCTGACGACTGGAAATGGCCAATCCTCCCATGGCATCCTTCCCCTCCTGCCCCCCCCCCCGGCCGTGGGATGCAGCAGGGATGCCAGGAAGAGCTGGCGTGCGAGCCATGGGCTGCCCACCAGGTCCAGCGAGCACCCTCCAACGAATGGCCCCCAACAAGCCACACCACGGACCTGAGACCTGGCAAAACCCCCGAGATGAAACTCCTCGAGACTGTAACACCCTACCCTGCTGCCAAACAGGGAGGCTCCTCTGCTCACCCTTACCCTTCTCCTCCCCTTGCTTCCCCCTTCCTCCCAGTCCCAGAGTCACCCCGCACATCCCACCTCCCCTCCTCCATCCCACCTCCTCTTCTCCACTGGCTCTGGTCCCACCAGACCTCTCCATGGGCCAAAGCAATTGATTCATCTGACCCACGCCACCCATTACTGCAGCAGCAAAAATGCCAGATCATCATGTCTTTCCCAACAGCAACCAAACCCTCCCTGTCCCCGTGCACCCTGCTGGCTCCTGCTCTCAGCCGCTTCAGCACACTCATCCGGCAGAACACCACCTCTCCCTCCACCGGTGGGATTCCTCTCCTGCTGGGCCCTTCAACGGAGCCAAAAATGCCAAACACCGCTGTCGGCGTTGGGACGGTTCATTTACCGATGAACTCAGAGCACCACTTTGCAGGCATATTCTACTCGTTAAAATTATATTCTTCTTGTCTGTGTTTGCAGAAAAGGCTTGAACATAACCGTACCTTGGAATGAGTCCCAAATAAATTTCCATTTCCCAAAGGACAGGTTTTCTCCAAGGCAAGTAGTGGAAATTTGCAAGTTTATTAAAAAGAGGCAGCTTTACCTCTGGCCAATATCATGTATTATCTGGATGTCATCAGAGGTCCTGGAAAGTAGCTTATTCCTAAAACGCCTGGAGGCCCTACAGCACATATGATGCTTAACAAATATTCCAAAACACACTAACTTATTTAACTTTCACTCAATAATATCAGCGGGGGGGGGGGGGGGGGGGGGGGGGGGGGGGGGGGGCGGGGCGCGCGCAAACCACAAAACTTGAGATACTTTACCTTCTTATAACAATACGGAATACCCAAGTAAGTACTAATAAGCAAACAAATAGATGCGTACATACAATTCTTCCCTTACCTTCACAAAACACTGCAGAAATTATACTCAATCAGCTACAACTGTGCCTCGTGTTTGTTTTTCATATTCAGATACTACAGATACCCTTCCCTAGAACTAGAAGCATTTTTTGACTGACAACATCCCCTAAGACTACCTAGATCCACAGGAGAAAAACACTGACTACAAAAGTTATCCAGCAACTACGAGCAAAACGCAGCAAGCAAACTCTGGCTGTTATTCCCCCCGCCAAGCACTGGCAGAGGAGAAAATTAGAGTTCCTCTGCATGTTCTCCACATGTGACAGCACGCTGCCACGCCACTGCAACAGTGCTGCTGAAACAACAACAGTGCCCCAGCCACTGACAATCGCAAATACTTGCAATGCATCTGTTACTGGGATCTGCATCGCTAACGATGAAAAACTAATTCTCTCCCATTGTGAGACTTGTAAGCCAATTCTTTCCCATTGTAAGCCAATTCAGCTGGCTTATGAAATGCAATCAAGACACTTCTGCACAGGTGATATATCATGAATGAGCAAAACAATGAATCATTTTGTTGAAGAACACGACAACAAAGAACACCAGCAAAACTGGAAAATAATCTAAAATTAACATAGATTTCTATGCAAAATTCAGAAAACTTTTGGGTGTTTGTTTTATTTTCTAGTAAGGAAGAGGAGATTATTTCATAATAAGAATCTAGGGAACTAAATGCATCACCCCAGCTCAAGAGGAAGCACACTGTCACCCTGGGTTTGAAGGGGACAGCTCATCCTTGGAGCACCTTGGAATAAGGTCAGGATAAACAGGGTGCTTTGTGCCTCCAGCTCCACGCCCAAGATGTGTGAGGCTGCAGAAATTAAGAGAGTGTTTGCAGGTATTTGTATGGCAGAAGGAACTGCCCAAGGGACAGCCAGGACCAACAAGAGGACGACTGGCGTACAGTATTTATATTAAATATAACCTGAGAAATTACAAAGCACTGTGCATAGCAGGTATGGTTACCAATACCAGGCATTTTTCCACTTGAACTACTCAGCAGCATGAAAACAATTCATCCTATGGAAATTATTTAGCATTTATGAAACACTGTAAAAAGCGAAGGGGAAATCCAGTTAGTCATCTGTCAATCCTCCTGTTGTGAAAACATCACAGATTTACAGACTTTGAGGTTGCCTTAAAAAAAAAAAAATCGTACCATAAATTCTTTCAAAAATGAGGACAGTTCTCAGGAAACCCCATCTTGGGAAGGATACTAGATTTTCTTATAAATGCTTCAGGATGAAGGAAACGATCTCGCTAAGAAACGGCAGTATATTTCTATACAAGGGTTTGCCATCCGGATATGATAATTTTTTGAAACCTCAAGCAAAATACCACAGCATGCTAATCTGCTCTTTCACAGCAGGTAACCTCAGACGTCCTGTAACTCTACGGCGTGTTCATTCTTGCCTTGTTTAAAGGCTCTGACGAGTGCAGAGATCAGCCCAAGCCCTTCCTCCTGCTACCAACCCCACGTCTTAGCATCAACTTTATTTCATGCTCTGGTTTTCATTAGTTACTCCACTTCTTCCAGGAGCGTGTGCAGCATTCCTTAATCTGCCTGAGGTTTTATTTACTTTCTAAATAAAAAATACCATTTAAAAAAAAAAAAGGTTGCTTTGAGAGGGTTTTTAAATTGCACTGGAGTCAGGAAATTAACAATAAGTTTTCCCCAAGCAACTCGGCTCTGCCCAGCTGCCATCACAGCAGGCAGTACAGTTGCCTCTGTCACCACCAGCCTGAATGACACCATGCAGAGCCCATCCCTCACCCTGCCAAACCCACGGCTGCCCCAGGAGCAACCCAGCTGGAGACTGCTGGACCTTCCTCATCCTTCTGCGAACCAAGGTTTGGCTCTTACCGCTGCGCTAGTCGGTGCTTACCATTTCCCCCCCTCCTTTCCACAAGATTAACTTTTGTCTTCCAACACAAGAGGAAGAAGAGGGAGACAGTGGCTGCATAGTCACCAGTGTACCTCACGGAAACACGTTACAGAAGCAAAGGAGATCGGACCGACACACACATCCTTTCAGAGCAGGATTCTCAGCATTTCAAAACACTAAAGCAATCCATCAGTTAAATCTTTTACTACAGTTGAGTCAGGAGCCCCAGATTTATTTCAGTAAAGGAAATTGAAAAAATATGCCTCTTTAAGGGACTGACAGAAGGATTTTCCCAGAATGACATTATTCTGGCTCTTACTGCTCAAAAACAAAGCCCATGCTTTCTGTGGAAGAGAAGCCTGAACACTTCTTTGGACAGGGCAAGGAAGCCAGAGTTTATGGCTATAGACTCTAATCTAATTTCATGCCTTCCTCTTACTCTCGCTACCCTGTCTTAAAAATCCATGGTGTACTAGATTCATGAAACAGCTATCGCTCATAATGAGATAAGTCAGCTGATACTGTCGATGGGGTGTTTTGTACCCAACATTAACGCTAATTATATAAACCTTCCACCGCACTTTGTTTGCTGAACCCACGCGCTTAAGCTGCTTGCTGTATTACTGCAAACAGTTCATTAGCAGTAAGTTTACGGGCCTGGGCGGCATTAACCTTTCCTCAAAATCGTCCCAAGCTGAGAATGTGGACCTTGTGCTGTTAATTACAATTACAGGAGGCACTGCCAAGACTCCCCAGCAGTGACGTGATGCTGGGGCAGCACCTCCACCAACAAGAGCTGGGAGAGCCCCGCATTCCCAGTGCCACCCCTCCGAGTTCCAGCAAGGACGGGGACAGGCAGGCTCTTCTGTCTCATAAATGGCTCATAAATTTTGCCTGTAACTTGAAATGGGAAGAGGTCGAATGGAGCTATCTGTGTCTTTAAATGCTGTCATTACTCTCTTGCCTGGGCACAGTTAAGGAGAGCCTCACGTTGGGTCTCTGGGAGAGTTTGCGGCTCCACACAGGTCAAGTGCAGCCAGTGCCTCTTCAAACTGGGTTGTTCAAATGCAGGGCTCTTGGATCAATCACAAATTCACCAACAACACTGCAATGTGTGCAGGGTCCTCGGTTTCTATACGCTACGCTGTAACCTCTCTTAACACACTCTCTGTTCAGCAGGTTGGGAATAGACTTACACCATAGGCAGCGAGCATGCTAAAAGAATTTAAGTAGTAACATCAGGTCCATATTTTGTCTTCAAATTGCTTTGCACAAGCAAAAAAGTAGGTGCAAAATAACTGTGTAGTGAGGCACTGATAAAACATATTCACTTACAGTCCCAGAACACAAAAACAATAGATTATTTAAACAATCAAAGACAGACTCAAATACAAAAAAGTAAGCATTCGTGACCACTGAACTGCTTTCATAGAGTAGATAGGAAAAACACTGTTAACAACACCAACCAACGAAAAAAATAAGACAATGCACCCCCATAAACTGCATTTCAGAGCAATGTTTCACTGATGTGCTCTATGGTTTTACTAACATGAAGAACGCTCCAAGAACTATTCACAAAAACAGAAGGAACAAGTGTTCTTCAGCTCTCCAGACAATTACAGCGAGTCTGGAAGACGTGAGAAATCTGCAAATTTAAACCCACCACAAAGACACTGAATTCAAGCAGATTTTGCCACATTCACACCAGCCCAAACAGGAATAAGCACGTGGGGAACAGAAAGTGAAGCACAAGGCACAGCCGAGCCACGCCAGGCAGCCTTTGTTTGAAGGGGGCAGCAGGGGAACTCACTTTGCTGGTAATAAAAGAGAAGTATTTTAATCTCTTTCACAAGCATAATCACGGAAACAACTGAAAACCATGACAGGCCAATTGATGGTTCCTTACCGGGAACAATGCTTTTTGTTTTCTAAACCTTCCTTTCTCAGATCTTCTAAGTAAAGAAAGTCACATCGCAGATTTGAGAGGCAAGGGAGCTGTTTAAAATTAATTTCAGCTCCAGTTGCTGCAGCAAAGGAAGAAAACCCGTCTTCTCTTATTCAGCCATTTGCTTCAAGTGCTGCCTCGCAGAAGCATGTTCTTTCTTCCCCAAGCCACCCTGGGTCCACACGAGTTTGCCTTGCCCATGTTGAGGGCAGTTCTGTTATTAGTACACTTCAAACCCATGAAAGACTTCAGGAAGACAGATACACTACCCTCTAAGCACATATTTCAAGAAACTACATCCAGCTATTTTGTTGTGCACAAACAGCTATTTTGTCTTTCAAGATCAAAACACAAGCAAACAAATAAACAGACGGCAATCCAACTGGAAAGATATTTTTGACAGGAGGAAAAGGCTTCGCTAACCAACTATTAGAGAATGCAAAACTGTCTAACACTCAGTTCTAGCACAGTACAGTAAAATGGTAACTTAAAATGAATATACATGCACTTTACTCACTGATTTTAACCAGTTCAGTATATGTGTTCTGCAAAAGTTTACCCAGTATGATCCCAATAACATTCATGCTCCTGCAGCTGGGATTCTACCATAGCTGCTTCCCTCCTAGTAGGGCTGTCAAAAACATCCTACATATCCTCAAGGGACGTATCCATAATCGAAAATTGTGTGAGAGATGCGCTCATTCAGCAAATGCCAGCCCCACTGCACCCTGGTGCATGAACACTCACAGGTCAAACAATTCCCATAGTCCTGTCCCACAAGACGTGGGGCATCTCTCCAGCCCCACTGAGCCCGGGAACGATGTCGGGACCACAGACTACTTATCAAGAAGGCAGCATACTGCAACAGCTTGTAGCAGCACTAAGGCAACACTAACGAAACCTGCACCTCTGCAGAAAAAAATCAGCAGAGTGCAAACACTCTCAGTCACGCTTCAAACACACCACAGATCACCCCTTTCAATTTCTGGTGCAAGGCGATCAATACAAACCTCCTAAAAAAATCCTCCTGAAATGCACCAGTGTTGTTGCATTTCCCCATGTAGCGTTTTAACATTCCTTTACAAAAGATTTGCTCATGGTTTTCTTAATCATAAACTGCAAAAGATTAAGAGTTCATGGATTGAGACCTGCCAGGATATTTATTGTGCTGCTGCGTGGGGAGGTGCTTTCCTTTTTTACATGCCCTTGTGGGAATTAAGTCAAAAGCACACCCCGATGCTAAGCTGAGGACAGAGCATCCAATGGAGAGCAGCAGAACGACGCAAGGGCACCACCAAAAATGCGTCACTTAATTCTGCAGGATTAGGGTGCTGTGACTCACCCCCACTGATGACACTGTGGCTGCTGCCTTGCTCATGGTGTAAAAGAAATTTGCTAGCTAGCCTGTGACACAAAACTCATCTTTTTCAGAATATTTTAAGGCATCCCACTGTTGTTAAGAACGCCCAAAATTTTGTAGGGCTCAAAACTTACACAAGGTGCTTTCCCAACTAAGGACTTCACAGAATTTTAAGACAAAGATAAAGGCATGAAATAAGGGGAAAAAAACAACAACAAAACAAAAAGAAAACAAACAAAAGAACACCCCAGGAATGACTGTAGGAATGCCTATTGCCTAAATATTTTTTTAATGATGTAACAGATTTTTTTAATATATAAAAGCTCTATGTACACTTTCCTAGTTGCCCTTTTAAACCCAAATCCAATACTTCTTGCTTGCTCATTTCTTCTTTTATTTTTTTAATTCCTCTAAGTCTCAAAGAAACTTCAACATTTTGCATGTCCAGACAGGAACCTCATTTATTTGGTTTCCATTTTCTTTTCCCTCAGAAATAGGTTTGCAAAGTGTATTTCCAAAAACTTGAGAAACAAGGAGCACGACCAGCAGCCTTTTGACCCCCAGGTACCCTTCACCCCAGAGTTGGGGTACCCGGACTGGGAGGTTCGCTCATAGGGGATTCAGCTCAAGCACCTGGTATCAGTAGTTTTCACTCAAGTTTTCTACAGTGCTCCTGATGGCTCACTCCTTCCGAGATAATCCCACCAAAAAGTCAAGAATTGGAACGATGTGATTCTACCAAGAAAGGCATTTATTTCAAAGTAGGAATTAAAACCTCCAAAGATCACGGGGACCCAATACATTTTAGCACAGGAAAAAGACACAATAATCGTTAGCTGGCTACCTTCTGTTTCTCTGCCATCCCCATTATTAAACCATGGAACAAAACCTTTTATAGAGGAGAACCTAATGATCACTAAATATACCTTTAGCCTTTAATTTAAGCACAAACTCTGACTAAGTGCATAGAATTAGCTGAAAATAGCAATACAGCTGGCCACCTTTGGCAGATTCACAACCAATATGCTTCATCTTTTTGTAGCCACTTCCTTTTGACTGCACCACCTTCATTTAGCTGCCAAGTTGGAAAGAAGAGCAAATGTTGTGCTTCTTTTTAGAGACTGAGAGGAATTAATTCTTTATGCTTTAAGATTAGAAGGCCTCCATTCGAAAGTGTACAGGGGTTTAGTCCCATAAATCCACCCATTATTTGCTTAAGGAATCCTCTAGACTGAATTTACAGGGTATGACACTGAAGAAATCTCCTCCAAGACAGGCCTGCACTCAAATTGAACCTACATTTCATGGTATGGGGAGGAACAAAAAGTGAATGCACAATATACAATTATTATTATTTTTTAAACCAGCTGTTACAATGAAGCACTTTTTTTTTTTTTTTTAACATTCTTTCTTTAAATGAAAGTAGGGGTGTTAGCAAAGCCATCGAAACAGTTTTGTTTACCCACATGTGATTTTACAAATGCAACATCCATGAAGAGCCAGGCTCCGAGACCTGGAAGTACCAGCCCTGCAGGGATGATACCCACTGCCGGTCAGTACGGCAGCAGACACTCAGCAGCACTAGGTGACAACAGGAAAAGGTCTGCCAAGATACAGGTCTCACAGAAAGAAATGTCCCAGTTCGCTATCACTCTCGCCAGTAGAAAGCCAACCCAAACAGTAAGGCACACACCGAACGTCAATATAACTTTTCCCACCACTCCAATTGACTAGTTATGGCAGTTTTATGCAATTTCTTTTTTTTGTCTCTGCTCTCCCTCTCAGCACTTCCAGAAATGAAGTCACGTACAAGATACTCAGTAAAAACTAAGAAATGAGCCATCTTTACCCTCTACCAGCTCATGATGCACAGGGTTCAAAAGCACAACCTCTTCCAAAGGAATCTGCAATCAATTTTAAGACATTCATCGGGTCCGTCAAGTGAAGCATGTAAGCAGCCATCTCCTTTCATAAATACAGGGAGGGACAGAAAAACATAATAAATATTTTGCAAGACATCATGAAGTAATACACCACAGTTGACAGTCCAGCCCAGTCTGATCTGGTCCATCAACCGAAGATCCTTGTAGTCACCAAGAAGAGGGGTAAGTAAAGTTAGAGTGGTTTAGGTATCACTGCCACTGGATCTCCTTTGGAAAGCTGAGACAGGGACAGCACTCGCTATAGCCCGGCAGAGCAGGGAAGTGGGTTAGAGGGGCAGCTCCAGGGCTGGAGTGCTATGCAAGTTATTTCTGGCAGCTGGGCCCATGGGAAATTAAAGATGCAGTCACACTTTCCTGCAAGACTCTGAAAGGACAAGCAGATCAAATGCTGCTCCAAAACCACAGCAAAAAAGCCTCCTGCTTTACATGACACAAACCCAAGTGAACAACTTTTGCCAACCCATGACACTCGGCGTGTCTCACCGTATGGCATGTGATGGAATTCTTCTTCAAGCCTCTGTTTTCCCCATTGCAGAGCCAGGCAACAGTCCCCAGCTCCAGCTGTTTGGAAATACTCAGTTGCTATTTTTCTGAGGCAGAGGCTTGCACCTTAGACACAGTCAGAACCAGCCTTAACGCCATCTGGCTGCTGTAAGCAACATGAGTTTTGGCACCCCTACCCACAGGAAATCACAGATAATATATGCTCTCAAATCCTCTATTTAATGACATATTAATTGGTAACATACTAACAACTATGTATATGGCATTTCTGACTGGTCCTAGAAACACCACCAACCTGATTCTGCCTCAGTGACCTGTCCAAAGAATAGGTCAGTCCTCATCCCACTACACCCTTCAGCCTCAAGATGCACAATCGCAAATTTACAAAAGTTTAAAGCAACATTTCCCGATTAACTGGACCTACATGGAGTTGTGGCTTTGGCAAACAAATTTTTCTTAATTATCAGAAGACAGAGGGCAGGGAAAGGAACGCTACAAATTTTTACTGCAGTCATCGCAATTTAAAAAAAAAGGATAGATTTCTGCAGTTGGAGTACTGCAGAATCATTTTAACGTGCAAAAAAATACAGAAAGAAAAATGGTATGTGATACTAGGACAATTTGTCTCCTCTTCTGGCCTGAGAAAGCAAATCTCAGAAAGGAAATAGCATAAAAGGAAGGAAAGAAAATAAATTTGAAATTCATTATTATTTGAAAACACAAAAACAACCCCAAAAACTCATTCAGTGTCTTCCTTACAGCACAGCAGTATGTTTTCTTGTTTTCTGTCCATAATCACGTCCAGTTGCACTCCATGCCCAACTCAACACTCCCTGAAACTGCTTCTGGTGCAGGAATGCATTGATTATAAAGCTGCATGTGACTTGCACCACATAATACACAGGCACCTCTCCCAGCTACACAGCTCTTCTTGCACATCACCCAATAGGAGAACCGCTGCAGACCAAAAACCAGATCGTGGATGCTGGTCCTCAGGTCATTATTTTTTTTTTTTTTCTCCCCAGCTGTAAGAAGCCAGGTGGAGAAAACTAGAAAATCATAGAAAATCAGACTTCACACGAAAAAGCTGGACAAGATGATAGGATTTAACATACCACACAGCTGGAAAAAGTGTTTCGCTGAAGTCTTTGATACCCACCCACCTACCTACCTATCAAGAAAGAAATGCAGCTGAGCAACAAGGCTATGCAAACACTTCCAGGTTCTAAAAAGATCGAGCCAGTCAAGCTTCCCCCTTGTGGTTTGCGTGTCGTCATCAGCATTGCTTCATGTTTGTATAGCCTTATAGCTCAAATATGTTTTATATGTCTTTGGAGGATGAGTGCACATATTTATGAGTTACAGTGATTGCTTCTTCGTGAGCAGTGCACAGACATGTGCAAAACAGAGGTTCCCAAGACTGCAATCTTGTCTCCAACTAGAATGCTGTAAGAGAAAGAGAGAGGCAGGAAACCAAACTAACATACAATGATACTGACACGTTTTATTAGGAAGGAGCATACATAAATTAAACAATACCACAACACCACAGCTCGCAACAAATCCTCCCTGTTATGACTGATTCTTAAACAGTGACATTTTACACTGTTAAGGTAAATAAAATTCTCTCATTTTCTATATTTATTCGGTCTCTTTCCCCTTAAAAGATCCTACAATGTCATTTTTGGGGGGGTACGCATACATATCGCTCAGCTGCCCCTTCCATCCTCATTTTTACCCTCCCTTCTCCCCAGAATTATGTCGCAGCATTGGGTATACTAGCTGGTACAGGGGAATGAAAGTAGAGAATCCCATAAGGAGGAATTTACTTGGCAGAGATCCATTAACATTCGATTGCCAGTTTCCACCAGATGATCTCTCCTCACAATTAACTGAAATTTGAGTTGGATTAAGCTAGAAAGGTGCACCAAAACTACAACAGAGCTTGAATACTGCAATACCTGTGGTTTCTGCTGCCTTCCTACACTTAGATACCAGGAAACCACAGCTGTCATTTTCAAACATGGACACAAAGATCCAAGATCAAGGGCATCTCTGGAATTTGCATTGACGTTTTGCTTCTAGCCAAGACCAGATGATGCCCATGAAACATCTACGGGTCTTACCCTTAGAAGGCCTACTACAATTTTTGTTTGTTTCTAATCAAAAGCTTGGTTATGTAACTGGTTGATTTCTAGGTGTCTTTTGGTTTCTCATACAAATGAACAAAGGCAACCAGAGCATCTGCTATAACAATCACAATACTAAAACCCAAAATCAAGCTGTCTCCTGTTTACCTTCACGTCTGATACCATCTTGAGAAAAGCTTCTCCATTCAACTACACCCTCCTCAACTGGGTACCTATGACCTAGAAATGCTACCGCTAAACATTTTTAAGACTAGCCCAGCATCTCTCCTTTAGCCACCAGTTTAAAGAAACGGAAAAGCAAACATCCCACCCAGTGAGAGTATAGCATTTACATCACCACAGCCATCAGCAGTGAGAGCATCTTTCCACAGACTCTGGAGCCCATTGTCTTCATTGCACACATTTCTCTCCCTCTGATCCCAAAAGAGACTAAATAAATAAGATTTTAGCTCGCATCTACATGTGTTTCTAATTAAAACTCTAAAAATGATCGTTTCCCCACGTATTTCAGAAGCCGCCTATAAACAGTTCCTCTATTTATACAGTCCTAAAAGCAGGAGAGTGTCTTAGCTGTATGACCAGATGAAAGCTGAACTCATGCCCACAAACTCAGAAGTGAAGCCAGATGTCAGATCCCAAAGAATCACAGGCCCATGCCAGCGCACATTCTTCACACCATATATTTTTTTTAATTAAAATCATTATTTTACCAAGCTATTAGTAAGCTCCACATTTAAGTGCAAAATCTCACCTGCTCAGATACCACTCTTTCCCTCTGGTGTCATGTGCAATGTAAACCCTATTGCTGCTGGGGAGTTTGATAGAGCCTCTGGCCTGACCCGTGCAGCTCTGCTGAAACCCAAGATGGGATGGAGAGGACAGGGGAACCACAAAAACCGGAGTGCCCTGGAAGCAGCAGACACAGCACTACACAGAAACTCATTTCTCAGCTTGGCCCTGCTCTCATTTAACTCAAACAGATTTAGAGGAAAAGCTACATTACCACAGTTGCTTCTGAGCCAACATTTACTCTGGCAGGCTATCATCAGAGCTATTGAAGTTTTTCTCTCTCTTTTTATCCTACTGAAGTGTTATAATAGGAGCAATAATACATTTACGTTCGCTTTATTCTTCCTTAGCACACAGTTCAAAATTCTATAAATGACACTGAAGTAGGTAGCAGAAGCGTTTTGGCTCTACTGCTTACATCCTCCAGGCACTCAACCTCTCCTCTGCAGGCTACGGCAAGGATTAATCCTGCCACTTGATACCAGCTATTGACATTTTGATTAAACAGTGCTGCCTCCAGAACGGAAAGGATTCTCCTCAAAATATTTACATGAATTGGATTCACATAGATGGCTTCCAGATCACCAAGAGATCATGAATTATGGGTGCAATGAATGCATTTTCATACTGAATCAGTATGTTGGTCATAGCGACCAGCTTGGAATCAACGGGTGATCCAGAAGAGCTTTGGGAGTCCTGGCTGCCGGTGTAAAGTAAATAGTAGTCACACATTGAAATGCATCAACTATGGGGCTAAGAATCCCCCAAGCCTTTTCTGAAAGTCTGGAGATTAATTTTTTATGCTGAAACTATGGAGAAGAATTTATGTGGAAAAGTGAAGGCAGAAGATGAAAGGAAGGAGAAAGACCAGAGAGGCAGAGGGAATGACAAAGCCTATGATTTTGAAGAATCAAATGTTTAACATGTTTGTTTATACAGTCCTGAACTAAGATTAATAACAAGGCATGCAGCCCTGCTTACAATCTCTTCTTGTCATATGTATGAGATGGCTAGCATAAAGCCTGGCAATCTAATCCAGCTGTGATCCCATAATCCCACATTCCTACCACACAATCTGAAGGATACAGGTATGGCAGAAGAGTAAGAAGAGTTATTACGGACAGAGAAAGAAGGGTAAAAGCCATCTAAATGGATATGGATGAATGAAATGGGAAGACAGACAAAAAACCTTGTAGCAGCTGCCTTCCCAAAGAGCCTCCCTGCATCAACCTGCAGGAGCTTTCCCACTGGCCTCTCAAACGGCTAGAAACCTCAAACCACCTCAGCTGGGTCACATACATCTATATGTACACACACTTATATTAGACGCACACATATATACCTCATTAGTAACAGAAATAAGGAAAAGGAGAGGCTGACCAGAGAAGATGCATCCCCTCCAGCACAGCTAACTCCGAATTTATGCTGCTCAACTGCAAGATGCTACGCAACCATCTCGACCAACACATGGCAATTACACAAGTGGCTCACGAGTGGTGTTAACCAAGAGCACTTGACCGCGTACTGGCAAGCCAGTCAATAATAGCACCCACCACATGTAAGCCACCAGCTTGCATAAAAATGTACCAACATGGAAACAATCGCTGAGATGTGGAGTAAATCAACTGTTTACCACAAGAAACATGCTATTTTCTAGTGTCCCTGAAGATGCTGCCTGCATCATTTCCAAACATACTCTTTTTGTGTAGTCAAAATGGAGACAGATGATTTAAAAAGACTAGACAATCTCTTCCCCTTACTGTTGGGAGACTCATAACAGAACCGGGCCCCACCTTTCTGCATACAACTGCATGAACAGTTCTGTTAAACCCTGCAACTTGCCGACTGACTACCTGTCACTCAAAATACAATATGGCTATCAAGTGTTTCAAACCCCTCTGCAGGCACTAGTATTCATACCAGGGACAAATCTTGCCAATTCTTCCTGCAAAATGTCACTGAGACACAAATCTTCCTCAGAGCTAAAATGCTTTACGAAAGACTCTCACTCTTTTCTTTCCCCATTACTGCAATATTCTTTCACACCACATTGATGAATTCCATCAGAATATTTCACAGAAATCATTTTTATAACTACTGTGTTGGCTCGGTCACTTGCATCTTTGCAATTCTTGACTGATTCCCTTTTCTCTGCTGTTTCACACTCTAAAGCCCGCTACAACCTGTCTCCATCTTTCCTGTCGCCTTTGAATGAACAGTCCCAATGTTGAATCCTGCCTCTGATTAATCTACCAGCTATTTTTCAAGCCATAAAACAAGCAAATAGGCCAAATAAGCTTTATTCCTTTGTTAAGCTATACCAACTCGGCTCCTAAATTTTCACCTCTACTAAGAAGAGGGTTAAGGCAGTATCTTAAGGTACATCTATACTTGGACTCTTTGGCACCAATGTGGAGTCCAGGTTTGCCAGCTCTTCGTGACTCTTCATATCAAAATGTATCAGTACTAAAAAAATGAAATCATTTTTCTGTAGCTCTGAGACTGCAAATAAAACCTGCTTCCTGCAACAACAACTCTAATATTCAGGCTATTCAGCATTTAAATGAGCACTAGTCAAAACCGAGTCCTGCTCCTTTGCCTCTCATCTGTATGGGAAAATACTTCATTAGCACATTTTTAAAAATGAACAAGGAACTACGTCCAAAACTAGGTACATAATTATACTTTAGCTTTCTAACATCACACATTTTCTTGATATGGATATGACCTTACTCATACTTGCAACAAAGCATCAGCTACATGTAATTTCTGCAAAGGTGGAAGTTGCACAATATTAAAAATAAAACAGCTAATAAAAATTAACTGTCAATGCATTAAGAGACTTGATACACATAGATTTAGTGAAGTGACATATTTCACACAGGTTTAACTGTTGAGTAGTGCAGTGCTATTTTTACATAGGCACTCTTTTGACTAAGACTACTTTTTTGCTGAAATTGAGAGTCCCAGCTGTACCAGCTAATGAGGCGTACATGTGCAAAGCACTATTCTCATTACAATTAAACCACTACGGGACCACCATAGTCAAAATTTTCAATACCAAAAGTAAACTAAGGATACTTCAGAAATCACAAAGACGAAGCATTTTCCTGCCACTTACTAACTCAACTGACAAGGGAAAAAGCTTTTACGCATAAGGAAAAAAGGCTGTATTTAAGACCCGTTTTGAGATGACTACGGCTGAATTCTGGGCTGGGCACTCGGCGTTTCCCCATAGCCATTGTGGCAACAAAACCCAGCTCCAGGCCAGCTGCCCTGAAAAGGTCTTTTTGGAGAACAGCATCTAAACTGTGCTGTTGGGGCCAGGATACCGCACAAGGATGGCAATCTAGAAGTAAAGCAATTTTCTATGAAGTTTATGGAGAAAGCATTCAGAAGAAAAAGCTTTAATCTGGCCACATGTGGTACCGTATGTGGTTTTTTTAATTGCTGGAAATGTTTTTTTCCCTATTAGAAGACAGAAAGGGGGTGGGGGGTGGGGGCGCGCTTAATTAAAACTGTGACAGAGATACCAGCCTGACAAAAGTGGAACTATATGCACCAAGAAGTAAATACAGGGGGTAATCTTTATCACTCATTTCCCCTCCCCTCCCCCCTCGTTAACTATACACAGTCCCAGTTCTGGGGGTAGGGGAGGAAAATTTTAAAAAAAGAAGAAAAAGAATGAAAAAGCTCCTGTCCCCTTAGCTCTTTACTTTGCAGCTCCTGTTCCCCATTGCTCTATGGGGTACTTCTAGGGTGCTCCCCTTCTGCAGAATCCTCTTACTCACAAAAGGAAAAATATTTCTCATGATTTCACATGACACTTGACTCCAGACTTCATCAGAAAGACAGTTTCTTCTGCAAAACTTAAAGCCTCATACCATAATGCACAGAAGTGCATTAGCTTGCATCCATGACGAGAGAGAAAATTGGATAGATAGATAGAAGGAAAAAGGGCAGCATTTATATTCCCCTCAAACATATTTGCCAAAACTCCAAACTATGCTCCGTTCCTGATGAATTTTTTCTGCATGATCTCATCCTTATTGCATCTGGGTTTGGAAGAGGCTTATTAAAAAAAAAAAAAAAAAAAAAAAAAAAAAAAAAAAAAAAAAAAAGAACAAGATTTGTCAGTCTACAGACAAACTTCAGTTACTAATTTATTTTTTAAACTCCTGACCTGGGACAGTTTTTTCCTTGCCTGCATGTGCAGCACAGTCTGAGCACTGACAAGACAAGCTCCCACACCTGTAGGAAGTGGAGAATTTAGACTAAAAATTCTGACTGACATTTAACTTAACATGGTAATACTTCTCTGGGGGAGGGGAGTTTCCTATAGCTGCATTAATTCAGGCTAAAAATACCCATGCTGACATGCTGTCATGTGAGAATCTCTTTGATTCCAAGAGTTTATTCAGAGCCTTCGTGTTACTTTGAACTTTTTTGTTGTTTAATATGATCATCGCTCCATTTGTCATCATATGACAAGAGCAGACAATTACACAAGCTGAAGATATGTCTGCCAGTCATAGCATGCCATCTTGCTGCTGTCAAGCAAAGAGATGTGCCTCTACACACCTCTAGATTGAGTTCATTAAACCAGCCTGCAGGATATCCCTCGGTAATGACACAGATGAAAGACCAAATTAAAATTGCTTAATTCAGATACACAATCTCTAGCATTTTCCACCTTGCAGTCTAACTGGTTAAGCTGCATGTTTGAATAAGCCATCCTAGCACAGAAGCAGCTCTAATTCTCCACTTCCATCACTTTTAATTAAAACATCTGAAAGATTTTCAGAGTTTGTTTTGTACTTCCCTCAGCCTTGAACGTCAGCTAAGCTATTTAAAAGAAAAGCAGACTGGGCAGCCACATATTAACATGCCTTCTGTCAACTGAAGCACGGAAAGCAGTTCTCTCCTACATTAAACCATCACAGGAAGAGGTGAGCACACTGGCGATGGTGGGTATCAAGCAAAAAGCCATGTACCACCTCAGGGAGCAAGCACCAGTGTTTCCAGTGCTGACTACCGCTTTCCCAAGACCAATTTGTTGCCTCCAAAGCCTTGGTGGTTCATTAGTGACACCACATTACCTCCATGTTCCTCATCCAAAATCCAACTTCCCAGTAGAGCATTTTGAAATACTGTTTTTAACCATGTGCTTCTTGAAGGTTTTTTTCATTTCCTAATATAAAATGCAAAGTTCTTGCTGCACAATTGTCTTTTTCTCATACAAACAGGACAGAAGAAGTAGTATACTTAAAAAGCAAATATCCAGCAATTTTGCATTAACACTGTGAGAAGTCCACAGGGAAGTAGCACCTACCTCAATTAGTAGATTGAGCCATGTTTTCAAACAAAGCCTAATTAAAATAAGCTCTTCTGAATCTCCATCAAGAGCCAATTCACCAGCAAGGGGACAATTGCTTAACACAGCCTCCTATCATGAAATAGGTTCCCGACACTGGCACAGCAAACATCTGCGTTAACACTGACAAGACTACTTCAGAAGCCAATGCATTTACAAGTCTAAACATAAAGCTGAAATCCCAATTTCCATTACTTCCTCATTAGTGGCTTAACATACCGGAATGGGGGGAGTAATCTTAAATAAGAATAATAAAAATGCTTATTATACCTAAAGCATTACTACTGCATTTTTCAGGACAGCTAAATGATCCAAGGCTGTGTCTAACTACTAAAGTGTTTTCTTTACAAACATGATTTGGCACGGTACCAGAACCCAAAGGGCAACAGGAAACCACAAGGTCTATTTGGCTCAAAAATTGAGGTTTTCTAAAGCCTAGTTATACAACAACACATGGTGGGTTTTTTTAAGAAGAAATTATACTGTAGATTATTTGGTTTCACTTTTAAAATATTCCCATGAAGCAGCTCTATACCCTAAGCTCAAACTCCAGGGTCAGCCGGGACTCAGAGCGGAAGCAAGGATGCTGTGGTGGGCAGGGATGCGGCAGGAGTAGGAGCCACCCCAGGGACTGCAGGCAGCGCAGGCAGCCTGCCCTGGGAGAAAGGGAAAAAGACACATGCCCTTTCTGCTCCTTCCACCTTTGGGATTTAATAGCTGTTTCCTTGCTTCTGCCACCCAACCTTACAGAAGAGCATAGAGAGGAAAAATAAAGCTGAGGGAGACCTCAGGAGGCAGCTTGCCTGTCCCCCACCCCCGCAGGGAGCACTTGTGGCATTCAGGACAGAATATGGCCTCTTCTCAGTGTCCCCTGCAGCACAGAAGCCTCATCCCTGCTTGACTTCGGGCCACTGTGTGCAGGGACCGGACATGGGAGCAGCTGCGTGTGGGCCACAGCCGCACCACAGGCACAGACCTCATCTCCTGGCACTCCAGCACTCGCTTTCTGCCCGAGAGGGCTCCCTGTGTCTCACAAAAGCACGTTTCCAACGCGCTGCAGCCCAACCACCGCACCATGCGCACACCAAAACCAGCAGCTTCCCAGCTCAGCCTTGCCTGCACTGGCATCACCGAAGGCTGCTCTTAACTACACTGCACCCCAAAATACAAGTACCCCGTGATGTGCTCAAACAATTTATTTCCATCCATGCAAAGCCAAACCACTGCACCATGAGCACCCTAATGTTAAAAAACAGGCAGACCTTTTGTCAAGGTTTTGGTTTTCCTTCAAACCACCTCCCTCAGAAACATTCAATCCATTTCCACCTCTGTCAAGGGAAAGCGCTATGCTGCAGTTTCATCAGCCGCAGTTTAAAGCCCACTTTCCTCCCCCAATTTATAGACCGGAGGGACAGACCCTGCACTGACAGCACAGCCCTTTCCAAGCCCTGCCTAAGTGCTTGCTGCCGCTACAGCCGCACAGCAGCCCCGAAGCAGCCCCACCACCACCAGTGCCAGCCCCGCAGCAAACAACAAATAATAAAACAGCAGCAGAAACTCCAAGGGAAATAAATGGTAACGCTTACAGCGACTCTAAATGAGGTGCAGGAAAGGGAGGGATGGAGGGCACCAGCTGCCAAGTGGGGATTTCTTTCGGCCACCGCTGCTTTTCTAGCTACAAAGCACTGGCAAAGGGAGCGCTGCAAGCAACTTGCTCCCTGGACCAGCACAAGAAGAGGAGACTGGTCATCTTTTGAGCCTGAGCCTTAAAATAATAGAGGCCAGGAAAGCAGCAACAAGCGCAGGGAGGAGGCGATTCCTTCTCTCCTCGCAGGGAGGAGGCGATTCCTTCTCTCCTGTCTGCTGGGTTACAGCAGCTCATGTGCCTCAGTGAAGCAACCTATCTGGAAACGAAGCCAAGCTCCTGCCTTCCCACCTTCACCTGGCAGAACTCCTCGTCACACCTGAAAAGCGCTGCTTTAGCCACAGGCCAACGGTTTAGCCAACAAACATGGATACTACCAGTTGTGCACTGAGCTAATTGTTTGATCCGGCACAGGAATCTGCCTGCATTATTGGCAGAAGACCTTAAGCAAGAACACAGCTTTGCCCAGTCACGACAACCAGCCACCATAAATCTCTATTTAATTTGTATACAACTGTGCCTAAGCTACCCTACACTCATGTTGTTCAACTCACCCCATACATGTCCAGCAAGTACCAGGAGCAAGCAAGCATGCTTCCAGACAGGCTGGCCTCCCTACAAACCAAACTCATTCCCTCCGGTGACAATACTGCACCCCCAACCAGGGAAGCAAAGGCTGCCTGAACATTTCAGCAGCAGCCTACACTGACACCATTTAGCTCATTTCATTTCCAAATGCAAAAGACAGGTCTCCAATATGCAGACAACAAATCCCCACTAGCCTATTCTTACATTCAATTTGCATAACAGATCACTCTACAGCATTAGCAAAATTCCACGCTGCAAGCACATTTAATAAAATCATAGCGATGATGGCTTAAACAGCACATTAGTTAAAATTCCTGCAATGCCTATTATCAGTGGAGTTACATGATACGGGGAAGGGTGGTGTGCCCTAATGAAACCTCACACTAGCAGGCAACAGACTGCAACAAAGACTGGAAGATCAGATGAACGCTCCCACAGGAAAACAATTTAAAACCTGAACACACCACCCACAACACACACACACAGACACCCCGCTTCTATCCCTCAAAAGCCTGGCATCACGTAAGCCAAAGCCCTACTCCGTATTGCATCCCTAGAACCTCAAGCAAAGCAAAGGAGAATGGGCAGAGGAGCCGTGTGCTCGGCCCCACCACAGAGGCATGCTTTGCATTCTTAAGCAGCACCCTCTGAAACCAATCATCGTTACTCTCTAATTGGCTGGAAGGAACCTCGTTCAAGCTTTGACAGCCAAAAGAAGTATTCTGACTTCTGGTGACCATAGGAGACTGTTAGCGCAACTCCTCTGGTTGACAGTTAAGGGGGGGGAGGGGGATCTGCATTAAAGCTGTGCAATTATTTAATTGTGACTGCGTACGATAATCAAAGTATTAGCAAAAACGATGCACATGACAGGAGTAGAACTGAATTACTTGTGACCAAGGCAGGTACAGTGCAGCAATTCAGACGCACATTTACATGAGTCAGGGCAAACAAGAGGGGACTAAATTGAAGAGGGTCCTTAAACCATCTCACTCCTGAGATATTTTGCTCTAAGGCAAAACACGCACCATGTATTTTAAAGCATTAAGACACTAATTCTGTAAACAATAATGCCTCCAGCATGCACACCGCGTGCTGGAATGGATTCCTCAACTTGGCCTCATCACTTATGCATCTGATGAAACAAACACTGACAGCTTTTTTGCATTTGTAAAGGCCCCACAGCAGCTGTGGTGATCCCACCATAGAGCAATGAATTAAGCCTGAAACCCAGCTGGGTCTGCACAGAAGCCTTTTTTGCACAATACAGCAAGACTATCATTGTTAACCTAGGCATTATTGTAAAATATTCTGCATTACATTAGGAACAGAGATAGAGATGCCCTGGAAAATTAGCTCTAATAGGCAATTTATAACATTTAAAAATATGGATACCACACTGATTGCTAATTGACAACAGATTTCATAGTTTCATTTACACACAACCACAGTGAATCAGGTAATTACAGAATATTGCTTAAGTAGGAAACAAGGCAAAATTAAGAAATAATCCATATTAAAGTTACAA
Organism: Falco naumanni; assembly: GCF_017639655.2. NCBI lineage: Eukaryota > Metazoa > Chordata > Aves > Falconiformes > Falconidae > Falco > Falco naumanni. The sequence goes on along the minus strand of NC_054056.1, from coordinate 23,772,864 downwards.
AACATATGACAAACTTCTATAAAAGTAATGTATAAACAGCCAAGACTTAAAATAACTGTCAAAATTATCGATCTTGAGATCAAAAGGAATTTGAGACAGAACCTTAGAGGAAATGGACGCATGCATGCATTAATCTAATACCACTGTTAAGAGTTTCTTTCGGGACTAAAGCAAGCAACTTAATGCATTAAATAGTACTATTTAGTCAGGTATTGATTATAATTTTTTTTCCATTTTACAAGTACATAAATATGTACTGAAAAAGAGAGTCAGGAATTCCTTGAGAGAAGTAATTTGAAAGTAATTAACGGAAAAAAGAGTTTCCACAGGCAGAACACACTGGTTCAGAACTGAAAGTCTATTCTTCCATTGCATTTAACATCATATTTAAAAGACAGGTCAGAGAAACCCAAATAGAGCTGTCTACTTTATAAAATAAGACTATTCAGCTCATCTTGCTTAGTTATGAAGAACACTTCTTTAAGACTGAACCACAAAAACATGTCTTTTTCCAGGAATGCACAGAGACATGCAAAAAAAGCAGCTAAGCTGTGTAAAACAGAAGAATTCAAGGCGCTATCCCACTGACACAAGAAGATTTTAAGCCTGTCCTCACAGTTTCTCAATGTGAGGAAACCATTTCTCTGGGTACCATAACAGAAAAGTACTTTCTAATTTAAAGCAGTATATAGGCAGATATTGTGCACAGTTCGTCTTCTACTTGTTTAACCTTCTTCTAGAGAATGGCTCAATTAAATACATAAACGTCCCGATGATGACTTCACACAGGCTTTCAAACAATGATTTCCCAAGTAAAGGTACCAAAAAAGCAGTGGAGAGCACTGACGAAGCAGGAGGAAAACAAAAGTCACAAGGAGCAATCTGGAAATAAGCAGCTAACTTAAGAGGCAGGAGTATGGTTAGCAGAAATAGCAAGATGAAAAGTATCTTTCATTTGCCATTTCTGAAACCCAAGCATTTCTCCACAATGCAGAACTGATGTAGCCAGAGAAACTAAAGTCTTGTTAACAGAAACCAAAATTACAGGCAGCAACAGCAAAAAAACTAATTCCTTTTATTTGTGGCATTGCCTCTGTTCCCAGGCCTTTATTTTCAGCAGGAGGAACTGGGGGAAAGGGAAGGGGAAGAAAGGGAGTGAGAGCAGAAGGTAATGTTAAGGGGAGGGGAATGGTGGTGGTGTTGGATGGGTAGTAGGCAAAAAATGCACTTCAGACTCTGTGCCACGTTTGGCTAAATTGAAGATCCAATTGGCAGCTTTTGAATATATGACCCTCCAAAGGCAAGCTGTCAGCTCAATAACAGTTGAAGAAAATAAATGGACAACTCTGTACTGTTCTGAAACTCTTGTTTAATGAAGTTACAGTTTCATCCTGGAAGCCAGCCAAAAAGCATAAATCAATGAGGAACCAACCTTGTATCATTTTTATCACAACAGTAATAGTCATCCAAAGGTAGGTTGTTTATTAAGGCCTAGTAACATCAGCGTTGGTCCTCCACATCAGAAAGTTAAACTGACAATAACAATGACACTCTGCTGTGCCGAGAAAAAGAAAACGTGGGCAGAGGTACTTTTCCGAAGTGACAATAACGCAGATCTTCAACCTAGCCCAGGAAGCGCCAGACACATGAATCTTCTACAGAAAGAAGAGTGAGATTACCAACCTCGTCAACACAGAATTGCTGAGAAGGTTTACTTAGATAGGCATTAGACAAGGCAGGCACTGGAAAATATAACGAAATGAGGCTGTATAGCATTACAGTTTGCTCCAGAGCACTTTCTCATGCCATGGCACGAACAGAATATGAAATACGTGAATGTAAGCAGACAACTAGTTTTGCTACAGGTAACCCCAAGAGCAGACACTGACACTTTCAAGAACCTGAGGGTGGTGGTGTTGTGGAAATAGCCTTGGTATCTCTTTACGGCCTTCTTACAGAACCAACCAACCAAACCAATTTAAGAAAAAAAAAAAAAAAGCCATGCAAATGACAGCAACCTGGGAGATGCAGATATAAACCCCTGGTTTTGACAGTTTTATATTCTCTTATCTATGACAGGATTAGAAGCCCTGATAACTAGTCCAGTATAACAGATTTCCTTTACCAGATGTTGTCCTAGTTTCTAAGCTGAATGGTAGGTCAGTCAGCCAGTCTTAGAATTGTTCTTACAGACTTCTGTCTCAAACAATGCCAGCTATTCAATCTTCTTTCTTACGTGCTTAAAAATTTGTAAGATATTACATCTTGTTTCAAAGGGTTGCCTCAAGAGATCACCTATTATTTTGTTCTTCTCCTTAACTAGACTAGTTTATGCACAGGCTTAACATTATTCATGTGTGTTGACATTAAACTATGTATTAACTCCCTCAGATCAACTGCAGATCCTTGCTTTTATTGAAGGTGATCTAATCACTGAGAAAGTCAGTGGACTGGAAATTTGGAAAACAGCTAGAACTATCTCAATGACATTCTTCCATGGAGGAATGAGTTTTCAAAGCTGAAGTGCTACACTATGTTGCTTCAGCTTTGTAACATGTTGGTTCCTGATTAAAATACTGAGTTTTCTCTGGTGGGAAAAAAATACCTGGACATTTGGAAAGCATGAAATAAAGGAAGAAGCTGTGCAAAAGTATGAAGCCTTTTAAGGAAAAAGGATAACCTTTCAGCCCAGATGCGATTTACTGCTCCATGGGAACAGAAGAATGGTGATAAATCATTTATACAGAGGATAGTTGAGAGCAAATTTCAGAATACCTTCAAAAACATGCCTGAACAGACACCATCAAAGTCTTCTTCCAAAGACAACAGCATAGTGTGCTCATGTATACTCTTCCATTACAAGAGATGAAGAGGTACTTCCTTCCTAAGCTACCGTCCCTGTTAGCCAAGCTGGAGCTGATCTTCTGAAGGTATGACCACAACACAATGCTGAGGGAGGACCCAAAAGTAAAAGCAGCAGAGTATTGCCAAGATAGCTAAAGACAGGGACTGTGGTAAGAGCTAACCAGGAACCTGGGGGCAAGCCATCCTCCACACAAGCAGGACTCCAATCACGGATACATATCCTGGCCATTTTTCTCACGTCATACTAACCTTGGTTTCACAAACCGTGCTAGAGGGCAGGTTAGCTCTCCAGAGCCGACCACACTCCTGTTTCCCTGACAAAGCCCCAGATGCAGATGCAGTCATGCTTGTAGCGTGCAGGCAATAAAATGACAACGCTTTGAAGCGCCTCTGAAAAGAGCTCATGTGAAGGAGATGGAGTCTACAGAGCTGATAACCAGGCAGTCCCTCAGTCAGTGCTACATACCTACTCATGGTTACGCAAGGTGAACAGGGACATGAAAAGGACAGAAAAAGAAAGAAACAAAAGGCATATCCAGAAAAAACATATTCTGAAAAGCTAAAAAGCTTCTGACCACTTTGCCAGGGAATCCCTGTGGTCAACTCGATGCTATTCCAGAGGGGAAAGCAGGACACGTACAGGCAGGCATGCATGCAGGAACACCGCTCCGGGTCCCATCTGGGCCAGGAGGCAGACCCACGCAGGAATGGCCTGACCAGTCATCAGGCATGAGAAGACATGGGGTTGTAATGCAGTAAGAGATGGGCTGTCTGTAAGGGGAAAAAAATGACACTCACCCCTGGCAGGATTTGAGAAAAGTCAGCAAAAGAAAAAAGAAAAGGGAAAAAAAAAAGTAAGAAAGAAAGAATAGTTTATTCTCCTTTCACTCTCCTCCCTCTGAATTAGTGAACCTGTAATTTCCAAAATGCCCACAGGGAATTAATTTCACTGCATCCTTGACTGCAAGAGTAACAGGCATAAAATGATACCACAAAATGCGGAATCAACAAGAGTATAAGAAAAGATGCTTGCGAGGGAAAAAAACATCATCACCTACATCATAAACACATTTCCTTCTTCTGCATGATACACTACCAGCTTTCATAGGAGCCAGGTCAAGTATTATTATAATGAAATACTGAGTATGAGATAAAGAAATTACATTACTCAGAAGACGTTAAGAGACCATACTTTTCTTAAGATATTTATGCTGAAAACTGTATTCCTGCTCTCCAAAGCAACAGGGCCCAGAAATCATTATACCTGGTCTGCCCCCTAGCCTGGAAGACATCTGACCACCTGTAATTACTCCGGAAGGTCATACTCAAATGGAGATTGCAGAGATCCTTTCAATAATGGAAACTATGCACTGTTTTTTACGACTGGTCAGTCATGTCACTTAATGCTGCTCTTGACTGCAAGAGCATGAATATTAATGTCTTATAAATAAAAGCCTTTAATGTATGTGAATTATGAAATTAGCTTTTCCTGAATGCTCACATCAGCGGGATTCAATTTCCCAAAAGTTCATAAAAGGACTGTAAAATGGGATGAGCAGGGCCACGTTCTACTTTTCCTCCACAGTATTTGCGCATTAGCAGTTTGCTGAGCCTTGCATAATGTAAGTACACAGTCAGTATTTTCTGTAACCAGCGCTCAAATTCTGCACACAGGCTTGAGAGGCAGGTAGCAACAGTGCAATTCCTCCCCTTCTAAATTATTTCCTATGGAGCTGCCCCTAAAATGAACTGCAGGAACCTCCTCATCTCCCCCTCCGGCCCTCAGGAAAAGAAAATAATACTGCAACAACAGTTTGTTTTGCTTTTTTGCAAAGAGATGGCAGCAGCTTCGCAACAGCTAATTTCCTCAGACAGGGACGAAGTGGATAGAGGAGCCCAATCAGAAAAATACACAGAAAGGAGAGAAAGAGAAAAGCATGGGACTGGAAGACAAGAGGGTGGTGGGGTGAACTCTAAAAAATGCCCGTACTATGCACACATGCACACTATAATGAAGAGAAGAACAAGAAAAGAAAAAGAACAGTTAATACATTTAAATAAAATACTAGGAGAAGATGCTAAAAAAACCCAAAAAGCAAAAGAAACAGTTCAGAAAAACCAACAGGCAGGACTATATCTAGTAAAGCCATTAAAACCATTAAATGGCCATCACCCTCTTAGAAAACCAACATTCCTGCCTGCAAATACTTGCACACACTCTTACACAGGAATGGCAAAATCTCCAGCCCTGAAAAGCACTTCGGCATGTGCTTAACTCACAAGCTCCAAGTACTTCAATTGACGTCAGTAAGAGTATTCATACATTCGAGACAGGCACGTGCTACAGCGCCTTGCTGGATCAAAACTGAGGGTGCAGTTCCACACGTCTTTTTAATCCGCAGCAAAGCCAAAGAGGTCCTTGGGCCCCATCGTTCCCTTACTGTGCCACTAAACAGCAGCCTTTGCAGGGCTGCACTGAAACCAGACTATTTAAAGATGAGGAGGTAGGGGAAGAAAGAAGAGAAAAAGCATTGGCATAACTACTTTTTAAGCCTGATAAATTTCAGTGACCCTATTTTGTATGCAGCTCTTCGGTTGTATTGATATGGCCAAAGCACTATACGAAGAAGGAAAGATCAGTAGGGTCACCACTGCTGGCCTTCTATGGGGAGAAAAAGGCATGTGATGCCACATACTGATGTTCCTCTAATTAAAAGAAACCTTGTTTTTTATAGCTTCTTGATTTGACATGGTTTGGCCTTCTCACACTGCTTGGGAACCTGGGGCAAAATACATCAGCACTTTGGTTCACTTGCACATTTGATAGACACAAGTGGTTTTAACAAGAGAAGCCATCTGAGCTTGTTCTTCAGTAGTACAAAATAAAACAAATAAAGTCATGGGAAATTTCTGGAGGAACTCCCTTCTGTAAGCAAGTCCTTGCGGTAGAAAGTAAAATGCTACACTGGCTTCATTTCCACAGTGGAGCTCCTGTGCTGTGGGGTGGGTGCATGTGGCTGTTGAATTAAAAAGAGTACTACTTTTTCTACCACGTTTAGTGCTGGAACTCAGCTTCCAGTAGCACAGCTATCTTAATTTTATTTTCTTCCTCTTTTTTCTTCTCGTTTAAGGTTAAAATTGTTCAGATCCTACCTCAGCAAGCACAACACATAAGAACAGCGGCATGTTTTTAATCCTCTTCCAACATATTTTAGCACTTCGGAAACGATCACGGCACTACCATGACCACAGGCACAAACACCTTCAGCTTCATTTTCACCTGCATGGCCTAACTTCCATTTCAACCTTGTTTAGTATTCACCATGCTTCTAGCAGTAGGACAGTACAGCAAAATCCATGCCCGAACAATCCTTAGAACAGACAAGGACAGCTAATTTTGTTTGCTAGGAAATAAAACATATATCTTGACTCCTATTTAGTCATAATTTCACAGCCCATTTAAGCTCACACTATTGCTAAGAGAAGCAACCCTACCCCTCCCGTGCCACTTCATTTTATGTCCCTGCAGCACTTTCCCCAGACCAAGTATTTTTACAGCTACATCACAAACTGCAATATTAAATGAATCCACATTAAAGATCAACCACATTTTGTCAGTTCAGTTTTAACTTGGAAAGTCCCCAGTCTGCAGTGGGAGTTATCACCTGGTACACATGTTGGCCTGCAGAACAGAGGGGGAACAGGGAGCCGGAGGAAGACTAAACCACTTCTTTCAGTGCAGTGCAGGCTTAAAGTGATCATCAAAACACGGCATAAGGCAGCTTACAGGTCTCCACAGTCATGATGTTGTTACCAAAAGCAAAATGCAAAAGCTACACACAGGACATTCCCACCACAGACAGGAAGAAGGGGACAGGACAGCTTCTCTCAATGGTTACTCCTTACTTTTGGTAGTTTTTATTTGTTCAAGGCATCACAGACAGACTTGGGAAAAAAGAAAAAGCCGGCTTCAAAATTATTTGCCATTAGGACAACCATTATTTCTTCCAAGTTATAAATAATTCACAAGTTGCAGTTACTGTAACATGCTGTAACTCCAGCTTTTAAGTAACACAAAGCCTCTTGTCTTACAAAGTGGTATTACTGTGTCCCCATTATATGTTGAATAACTAGAACAAAAAAATTAACATTGGTAAAAGCTTTTCAAACTTAAGATAAAGGCCTCAGTGGCAGAAAGACTACGTTGTTCTCCTTACAATCTTACTCGGGTGTAGTACCTCTTTTTAATAAATAGTTAGAGGAAATACTATTCCAACACATCAACTTCTGCTTTATATCCAAAACTGAAAGGGACGTTCCCTGGTCTCAGAAAGCCAGCCTGCACGACGGGAATAGGCCATGAGAATTTTCATCATTATCACTATGCTTCCAGAAGGGAGGGGGGAAGTGACCATCAATCAGAAAATTGTATCTCAGGCATCCATCTATGTCATCCTTCCATGAAAAGCACTCACATTAAGGCTGTTCATTTGGAACATCACCGAAAAAGGAACCATGTACAACGCTGGCCTAGTTACCAGTCAACTTTACAAACAATAACAGAAAACCTTTTTGCTTGGCTTTGAGTTTTGTAAACCTAAAAGTCTGGACCAAGTTTTGCAGGGCTGAAACAAAAACAGAAGCGGTACTATTTCTTTTCAGCTTGAGTTGAGTTAAGAAGTTAATTGATCTGGCATACATGCAGGGTTGGAAATTTGTATTACGGGGTTTTTAGCATGCACACTGCAGCTGAGAGATTTGGCTTACAACTTTGATGTACCAAAAAGAACTCTGTGGGACAAACTGGCTGAAAGTAATATCCATGAAATAAAAAAGGCGAGAAAGAAGGAAACATATCCCTCCTCTAAATCACCCTTAGTCTGCCTAATAGGTACCTTATAAAAAGAAAAAAAAAAAACTATAAACATATGGTGGTAGCCTGCAGCAACTTAGAAGTACAAATGCAATTTCTAGGCCGTGTGCTTTGGGGGCTTAAAGACTCCCCAGTTCTAGAACAGCACAGAAAATTATATGCTAAATTATGCAACTCATAAAAATAATGATAAGTGTCTCAAAGAGTGAGACACAGGACAGACTCTTTGCCAAGACTCATGGTTTCCATTCACTTTATTAGCAGCAACCTCAAAAAATATTCGCACATCGCAATTCACTTGACTTGCATGCTTTACATCTGCAAGTTCCTCTTTGTATTTCTTAAAAATGCAGGCCATTCCCAAACATAGCCAGAAAATTGTTATTAGCTGTTTAAATGGAGTTGTCAGGGGAAACCCTAATTTCTGTCACTGAGGAGCCTCAAAAGCTTAGTCTCTTGGTTGGACTCCCCAAAATACAGCGTGACTAGCAGGATGGCTAGCACAAGACTAAAGTTTACTCACAGCAGTAGCAGATTATTTATTTTTTTTATCCGGAAGAAAATAAAGCACAATCCTCAAAGAGAAGAGAAAGTCCTTCCCCTAACATACAAATGTGGGAAAGGGCAGAGAATACTGTCCTGTTCCTGTGGGCAGCGAAGGGAAAAAAACATCATGTCAAAATGCCAGTACACAACATTGTCCAGAAATATTGGGGAACATGTACCTCTACCCACACACATAAACACATTCTAAAAATATGCACAGAGCTGATTTCCATATGCATATAGTTGAAAGAGCCCATAATTTCTCCAAACTCATTCCCATCATCCTTAATTTAAGAGCATGCATTGCTTCAACACTAATCTGCAAGCAAAGCTAAAAATGAATTGCTTGCAATATATAGTTATCCTAACTTGGCTCAGACAACACAGTATCAAAGTGCAAAACTAAGATTAGTAGATTATGTCAGAATGAGCTCCCATGGTTTATTTTTGAGCTTTATAAATATCGTTAGCCAGTCATCATAGCATGCGTGTGCCAAAACATGCTAATCTCCTGCAACCATCACGTCATCCAAAAGATGTCAGATCAGCGAAGCAAGCTCAAAGAACTCAAAGCAGAGCGCTGGGACGTGAATACCACAAGCCCTCCTGAAGCACAGCAACAGGCCACAGTTTGTCAACTCGATTCTTATTATTTGCATTTCTTCTAGCCTTTAGGAAGTAAAAGCAACAGAGTAATAGCCACAGATCCAAAGCTGACTTTTTGCAGAGCAGATCAAGGGAAGAACCGGGCAAAAAAAACTGCAAGAACCCAAGCAGGACAGACCAAGCAGATTACACATTACAGAAGAGAGACATTAAGAAAAGATTAAGTCATGTCCCTCAAGTGATGCAACTCTTCGGGGCCATCGTCACATTTTTGCTAAACAGATTTTAGCACTGTCAAAACGTCTGACTGCAGCTGTAGCAACCCTACAGCCACTAAACTGAACCTGACCAGAAACTACTCCTGCTCCACAGGCCTGACCTAGATGCAGAAAGTGTAAGGAGACCTTAGTATAGGTCTCTCATTTTGTTTTCACTGCATTTTTTTTAATCACACAATCCTGCTTTTATGCCTGATTAAAGGAGGGTTTGTTCCCCGAGATAAAAATAAGTGATATGGTTTATGATGTGCTAGTTCAGGATGAGAGATTTGCTGCAGAAATGCTGAAGCAGTTTCACATGCTACTCTTCCCCATGTGAAACAGTGGAATGATGATTTCCACCTGAGCGTGTTTTTTATCTCTTGCTTCTGTGCTCAGCCAAGCTGGTCACTCTGAAGAGCTTTCTGCAGCAGCATAAATTAAGCCGATAAACTTCGCACGGGAGCAGATGGGGTACACTCACACCATACGTCTGCTCGCAGACCAGGGAGCCGTGATCTCTAGCCAAGAGCCTCGAGACACTGCGTTCCACATGGCAATGCTCTCAGCCACTGCTCAGCTTTGCCACTAAGCGTGGCCACGCTTGCAGGGCAAGTTGAACAGCAGTGGTTTACAGCTTCAGACCCTTGATCTGCATAAGGAAACAACGGACAAAAAGAAAACCCACGTGGAGGGGAAGACAGCTAGCGCATTTTCAAACAAGCCCTCACTGCTATAATTAAACAGTTTATTCCTTTCCCACAGCCCACCACTGGAAATACCAGGCCTCTGCCGGATTACTGAAGGAACAACATCAGAACAGGATGTCATTACATGAGGGAAAGTGTGAAACCTGAGCAAGTGAAATGGCAAATGGTTTTAAACCTTCTACCTACCGATTCATTGAGAAAACGTTTCTGTGACTGACTGAAATAAACCCACCCTTACAAATGAAAACCAAGAGTTCCCAAATAAAACCTGCCCACTAAAAACCAAGAAGGATCACATCCAATATTCCCAGTAGTAACGAGCCAGCAAAACAACCAACCCATCAAAGATCTAAGAGAACACCAAATACATTTTGGCAAGCATATTATTTCCTGTATCTGAATTTCAGCGCCAAGTACTCCTCACTTACTAGACCTGAATTTTACAAGCGATTTGCAGCTTTTAAGTTTCCTGGTGGCTTCCTACCACTTAAAAATGCTTTAAATAAAAAATGGTACTATGTATAAAAAGTATATGCGTACCATACCCCATCATTCACTTGGACATTAAACTCCATTTACCCTTTTGTCTAAAGTCACAATAACAGGTTAAGGGGCTCTGTATTGGAAGGTGAAGAGCTAGACCATAAAAACCGTCAGCTGAAGTTTTGGCTGTAGCATAGGGACATTTAGAGCCATCAGCACCAGGAAACATTTAAGGAAAGCTCAGGTTTGGCAACACTGAGATTTGCATTATTAGACTTGAAAGTTAATGTCCTGTTAATCTTACACAGAGGCAGTCAAATCCATCAGCACTATTGTTTTCAGACTGTCTGCCCACTAAGGCAAATAATGCATCATTTACACTTGGTTTACATTTATAGTCGGGAAGAAAGCCATGCAAAGGACTAGGGGGAAAAAACGGCACGTTTTTAAAATGCAAATCTGGATTTCGCAGCAATGCATGTATTCCTCTGCAAATTCCACATCTGCTAAATAACACAAAAGCTGGGTGCTGGTAAATAAAGAATAATAAACGTGTCTCTGCTTCTCCTTTCCCTACTTTAAAATTACCTTTAAGCCTCCCTCTCACTTGAGTGCTGCAAACTGGAAACTTTAGAAATGAAAGCAGCTGGTGTTTCCCCTCCCTCCCCAAGTTCAAATTGATTGAATTCAGTCACTGTAAAATATAAATGGAAAAAAAAAACAAACCCAAACCATCAAACCATTACAAACCCAAATCAACCCCCAAAATCCATTTTCCTCCTCCTCAAGAACTTTTAGTTGCGTTCAGATCAGGAAATATCAGTAACGTGTATAAAGAAAATATAGATTTTAAACCTGGAGTCTCTTTAGCTTCAGACTATGAGATTAAAAAATTGACCTATTTTATGTAATACTCCCACAGCTGAGTCATCACAGTATCAACTGGTCTCTATCAGCTGCAGGGTATAATCATCACTCAAATAAATCAAGTATCCATACCAAAATGTATCTTTTTTGTTGTTGCTGCTGTTATTACATACTGTTAATCTAACAGTCCAGAACATAACTGGGGAGAGGGGAAATCTTGAAGAAAGTTTGAACTGCATAAAGTAGTCCTTGTATAGCACATGCTGTGCCTTGTAGCAAGAGCCTGTAAGCTGCAGAAATACAGATTAGTTCCATCTCTGCCACCGTTACAGTATGTAGCTTGAGGCAAATAATTTAGACTTCTGTTTCATCAGACAATAAAATGGAGTGAATGCTACTGCCTCACAGAATCAGCTGAGTTTGTACCACACTTTAGCATACGCGTAACATTAGCTGTTATCTTACATTTACAGAAAAGGAAGGGGTAATATACTTTTAATACTGGGTTAGTAGGCCTCATAAGAGAAGCCAAAAGTGCTTAATGAACATTAGAAACTCTTCACAGGGGCCTTGATTCATTACAATTCACTCTGGACAGCATCTTACACAGCCTCCTGCCTCACAGTCCATCAGAGTGAGCAGCAGTCCATTAGCATCTCAGGGTAAAGCATTTGTTGATAGCAAAAAATAAATATTCCTTCAAAAAGGAAGGATTTTAATTACTAGTTTCTAGTTACACACTGTCCTATAGCCACTGACAACATAATGCTGTAGTCTCAAGAGACCAGGAGGAGGTTAAGAGGAACCCAAACTCAAGATCTCCAGCACAGCAAGCACCCTTACACTGTTAGCTGAATTTACACACACAGCGGGAAGAAAAAAAAAAAAAAAAAAAGTTGAGCGTGCTTTTACTGCAAGCCTGCAAAAGACCCAGCACAAGAAAGCTCCAGAAAGTTATGTGAAATAAGATGCAATGTACACTGAATAGTACCTCTGCTACAACCGGTGTATTTACATTACTTCTTGTAGGAAGTGGTCAAACTTAAAGCATGCTGGCAGTTGTGGGGCTGCAGGAAGGAAACGAGGAAACTCTCACAGCAAATAAAGCAGGGCAGGAGGCTCTGGCTGAAGCCTTGGGGGTGCTCAGGGCCAGGCCCCTGCCCAAAGAAACATCCCTGACTGGGAAGGAGGTGCTGCTGCTGCATGGTCACCACCTCCCATCCCTCTCCAAAACTCCCTGAGCCCGCTACAAGCACACTCAAGCAGAAAGGATTGTTTCAAAGGCTGCAGCACCGCCGGGAGCTCTCCTCAGATGTCTGCAGCACGCTAATCCTGGACAGGCCTTGCCGGCCCTCAGCCTGAGGAGCTTACCAGGCCGTCTGTAGGTGAAGCGTGTCACCTCATGGCAGACTACAGCACTTTTACTTCTGCAAGGACAAGGAAACAAATCACGCGAGGTGACAGTAGCAACATTACTCCTTAATTGTATTTTGCCATCTGCTACCATAGCAGAACTGTGCAGGTATTTTAAGACAGTAATCCAGGTCCGATACGCAGAGATCTAAGCCAGCAAGAACAGCAGATTTGCTATTCAGCATCACAAAAACGGGCAGAAAAATGCACCTGTGAAATTACACTTAAGACTTCAAAGCTTTTCATTTAAGAACTATTAATTCCAAGCGCATACTGAATGCAGTCTGGCTTCTCGGCTGATGCTTTACAAAAGCTGTCAGTTTTCTGAGGCCTGAGCCAAAAGGCAATATTTGATATGTAAAGATGTTTGCGAAGGAGGAGGGTAAAGTGAGAAGAAAGATTTGTATGAGTCAGCCATGGTCCTTTTAAAAATTGATAGCGTCCTTAAAGCCCGGGAGAAAAGATGCACGCACGGATTTCCTCATTCCTGGGTTATCAGTCGCAAAAGATAACGCTCTCAAAGTTTAAGAGAACTTTTAATTGCAGCCACTTACGGCACGGGGAGCCAAGCCCCCACAACGGCAGCCCGCAACGCGCAGGCTTTACTCCATTGTTCTCACCACCTTTTTGTTTTCAGAATTCATTTCGCAAACGCCGAAAAGCAGCAGCAGCAGCGCGGGCCGGCTCCACTCCCCTCACGGCAAAGCCCCGACGAGGCGCGGGGCCGGCGAAGCGCCACTGGGCAGCTGCGGGGGCGCCCGGCCGGAGCCCCGCTCCTCACGGCGGGGTGCGCCCCTGCCCGGCGCAGCCCTCACCTCAGCGGCCAGGTCACCGTGGGCCCCGCGGCCCGCCAGCCATTCTTCGGCGGCGGGGCTGGGAGACCCGCGGCCGGCCTCGCTGAGGTGAAGGGCACGAGGTGAGGCCTGCCTCGGCCACCGCCAGTCGGCTGCGCCACCTCCCCCCCGGTCACCTGCGGCGGCAGCCGGGCCCGAGGCCTGCCCCACGGCGGCGCGGGGTCGGGCCTGACGGGACGGCGGGGGGACGGCACCCCCCGAGAAGAGACGAGCGGCCTCCGCCGAGGCCGGGAAGCCGCGGCCCCGACCCGGGGGCGGGCGATCACACCTGCAGCCGCGCAGGCGGACAACAAAAGGCCCGGTTGAACCGGCGAGGAGGCAGCCCCGGGCGTGCTCCGCCGGGCTGCCGCAGCACCCGAAGGTCACGGGCAGGAGGAAACGTGCCACGCGTGTCCCCACGCCTCCGCGTGGGCGACGTGACCGGCCCTCCCCTCGGCGTGGCGGCGATCCATCACCCTCCCGCCCCGAAACCGGCAGGGCGGGGCCGGGCCGGGCGGCCCCTGCACCTGCTCACCTGGCCCGGGGCCGGGCCGCCCCCTCCCCTCCCCCGCCGCGCCGCCGAGCGCTGCCCCGGGGCCTCCTCCCGCCCCCGCCCCGCCTCGGCTCTGACGTCACACCGGCGGGGGGGGCGCGAGGGGGGGGGCCGGAGCGCCGAAGATTCCACGGCGCGCAGGCCCTTCCCTTTGTGACGTCACGGGAGCAGGGCGAACCTGGCCGGGCGGCGGCGTGGCCGGCGGCCCGCGGGCTCCCGTCACAGCCCCGGCAACCTGTTGCTGCCGCCGCCAGCGCGCCCCGCCGGCCCCGCCGCCCGCAGCGAAACCGAGGGGGCAGGGAGGGGGGTAAAAACAAGCGCCGCCGCCGAAGTTGCGCCCGGGGAGCAGGCGGCACATTGTCCCCCCGCTGCGCTCGCCCCCGTCCCTCCCGAGCCTCCCCCGGGGCCGGCGGGAGCCGCGCTCGGCCCTTGCCCGGCGGTGCGGGAGCGGCGCCGCATTGTTCGCCCCCGCCAGCCCGGGGGAGCAGCGCTTTGGGGTGATCTCCCGGCCACGCGCGCACACCCCCACCCCACATTCCCCCCCCCCCTCCCCCGCCCCCCCCCCCCGCCCTTAATCATTAACACGGCGGCCCCCCCCCGCCCCGCTTTTGTCTGCCTGCCTGGGAAACGTGGACGCCTCGCGTGTTTCGCCAGACTTTCCACCCGCCGTTCCCGTTTCGATGCAATACTTTAAACTCGCCGGCCCCGGGCTCCCAGCTCCTCTGCAATGCGGATGTATTTTAATTCGGAAATTTCGGGGGGGGGGGGGGGGGGAGAAGGGGGGGTCCAGCTCCGACATAGCGCGCAGCCCACCCCCCCCGGGCTGCGTTTCAGCGGGGCGGGCAATCGATAGCGGCAGTCAGCTGGAGTCAACTGCAGTTTTTACCAAATCTATATAATAGCGAAGGAAAAGTGTCCCGAAGGTCACCCTCCTCCCTGCCAAGGGACGCCCCTCGCCGAAAACCATCGGGACAAGCGACAGGCGCGATATAAACTTTTAAAGCCTAGCAGCAAACGTACCCAAAAGCAAAGATTTAGCTAGATGTGCGTATATATATGTATATATCCCCCGAACGAGGAATTTTTTTAAAATCGTGCAGATAAAAAATATTATTCGCTTTACTGCATATTTGGCTAATCCCCTCAGTTTTTCCAAACGTAAAAAGAACTCCCCTACGCCAATCAAAACGTAACTGGAGCACGAACAAAAATCCAACTATCCATCCACATTTATATGTTTAAAGGATTAGACAATTACAAGGGATTGGTTAAGCAGTTGCATAAAGCCAGGCAGAAATACAGCCCGGGCTGCACTGCTGTCGGCCAAATTTTCGAGCCATCATCACTAGTTTTTTCTATGGGGTGTTTTTGTTTTTTTTTTAAACCGTACCGAGCCACCCCCACCCCCCGTTTCCCCGTTCCCCCAGGCAGCCCCAGGCACGCGTCCCCCGGCCGGCGGGGCTCGGTGGCACGGCGGAGCCGATCGCATCCAGGGGCTGGGATGTGCTAGTGCGAGAGACGAGCTCGCCATAACCAGACACTCGGTTTCAACTTAAAGGGCTTTCAACAACCAACGCCGCCGCTTCGCCAGGCGGGGACAGAACACACGCAGATCATTAAAAAAAAATTTTAAAAAATATCAAATAAAATACCTCCCTTCGCATGCAAAAGCGCAATATTAACAAAACCGCCTGAAAATGCAGTTTCATGACATGATCGCGGCAGCCCCCCGAGCTCCCCGCCTTTCATCTAAAACTAGATTATGATTGTGTCATTTGAGGTCAATACATTTATTCACCGGAGGAATCGCTCCACAAATGGGGTTTTATAACCCAGCTGGCTAGAAGGCTCCCCCGTTAAAAGGGGGCCTTGGAAACTCCCCCGCCACGCCACAGAAAAATAAAATTCAGGATCACATTTGTTCCGAAAGCCTGCTAGCTGCAGGATTCCCGATAAACTTGACATTCACTGCCATTTCCTAAAACTGGGAGTCAAATGATATATGTTATGACCACTTACGTATTTCTTTTGAATTATATTCCTCTTGGGTCTTTCTTTGCTCATTCTGGTATCCAAATTCTGATTGCAAAAGGGGACAATTGCTTCATGAATTAAAGCCGCGACAATTTAAAAAAAAAAAAAAAAAAAACACGAAAAAATCCTGGGGGGAGGGGGTTGTTTGTAGTGGTATCTTGTAATCCGACTTTCTTTCCTCACAATGTGATTCTCCTAGCAATAAATCCGAGAAATGGGGGACGGGGAAAAAAAAAAAAAAAAGACGAATGCGAAGGAAACAAAAAAAAATTCACTTTAGTGAAACATTATAATGGAAAATTTCCCCCTAAACACAAAAAACGACGCCCTTGATATCCCCTTTTCTCTTTCTCAAGCCACCTAAGCGATCTGCAGGTCCTTAGTGTCAGAGCTGTAGTTACATCTTGGAGAAGGAAAGGGGCCGAGAGGAGAAGATAAATAATCAAACCGGTGGAAGTCACGTTTGTGCCGCTGCAGCAGGGAAAGCGGCAGAGACAACTCCAGCGGCGGCGGCTCCGGCGGCGGCAGCAGCGGCAGCAGCGGCGGCAGCGAGGGCTGCACGCACCGTGTGTGTCTCCGCTCCTCCAGCTCCCCCCTAACCAATGAGAACAGCTCTCCGGCAGCAACTTTAAATGGACCTGGCTCTTTTTTTTTTTTTTTTTTTTTTTTTTTAATATATATGTCTGCGTGTGTGTGTGCGCGCGTGTGTGTATATATATACACACGGGCGCACGCACACACACACACACACACACATACATACATACACCGCTTAGGGCCTGGCCTGAACTCCCAACCGGGATATGAGCCGCAACGCCCGGCCCCCCGCCGCCTTCAACGCATGCAACAGGCCTCGCTGAGCACTTCATGCGGGTCAAGCGTCACACGCTTCCCTTGCCCCCCCCGCCCCGCCACCCCTCCTCCCGTCTCTGTCTTTTTTTGGGGGCATTTAAGCGCGGCGCCCCGGTAGCCAAGGTCGCCGCTAGCCCTGCGCCACAACTCGAGCGAGGAGTTTGGCGACGGTCCCTCGCTGCGCAGCACGCTCCGTCGCCCTGCCCTGCCCCCCTCCCCTCCCCGCCCCGCAGCAGCCTCTCTCCTCCCGTCTGCCAAGGGCTCTCCTTCCGTTTCGTCCCCGCTCCCGCCGCGCCTCCCCCGGCTTTGGGCATGCACCAGGGCCCGCCGCGCTGGCAGCACCTGGCCTCGCCGGCGGGGCCTCCGCGCAGGGCCCGAGAATCGTCCTTGCTGACGGTAAAGTTGTAGTTCCTTCGCCACAAAATGGCGACGACGGCGAACTACGACTCCCGGCGTGCCGTGCGCGCCCGCCCGTGCCTGCCGCTCATTGGCTACCGTGCGAGGAACCCCCTTCGCGACGCTCGTCCTTCCCCCCCGCCCCCGTTGGTTTCCCCCTCTTCGTCTCCCCTCGACCCCCCCGGCGGCGCCCGGTGGTAGAGGCGGGGGGGCGAAGCTGTGTGAGGGACGGCACGGCCGGGCGGGCGGATGGGGAGGAGGGAGGGGGGGGAAGTTTATTGGGAACCGCTGACAGGGAGCGGGGACGCAGGCGGGCGCCGCGGGAGGCTGCCGGCGGAGCGCGGGGATTAATGTGTCTGGGCTGGTGAAGCGGCGGCACGAAACTTCGTGCCTGTGGGCTGCGCCGCCGGGGAGGCTCTGCCCGCCCGCCGCTGGTGTCACCTCAGGACAGGCTGCCGGGCGGCTCCGTGCGGGGCGCCTCGGGGGTGCCCTGAGGTGACGCCTCAGCCGTCGCGCTGGGCCCCGGGCGGTGGCGGCGGAGGGGCCGGCGGGCCGCGGATAACCTTGCGGATAACACGTCCACACCGGATGTGTGCTTTTAAATCCCCGGCGTCAAAAACCTGGTGTCAATGCAAAACGCCGAAGCTCCAATACCCGATTTATTTATCTTACACCCCCACACACACACACACCCGGAAAAAAAAAAAAAGAGCCGGAAACCGGGTGCGAGGCGGAAGGCGCGTGTATCTTCAGAGAAAACACAGCAGTTCTTTAACGGTGGGTTGCATGTCTTCCAGGGGCAGGGAGGAAGGAGAGCAGTCGGTGATCTCCCTGGTGAGGCATCGCTGTACTCAGTCGGCCGTTTGTGCTTTTCTCTACAACTCACCGCAAACTTTGAGGTTACATACATCTGTGCTAATGCCTACGTTTATGTAATGCCTTAGGGACTTCACGCTGTCTTCCAGATGCAGCTTATGTGTTCGCATCCCTTCTGGAGGGTATTACCTGTGTTCGCATCCCTTCTGCAGAGTATTACCTCTGTTCGCATCCCTTCTGGAGGGTATTACCTCTTGTTTGCGTCCCTTCTGGAGGGTATTACCTCCGCTCCGTGGGGGCGAAAACTTTTGGGTGAGGCTGTTGGGTGGCTGTGCTCGAAGTCAGGAGAGCAGGAGACACAGGACCCCCCAGAACCTCTCTCTTTCCCAGCCTTCTGTCTTAACCATGAGGCTATCCTTCCTCACTTGCGTAGATAAGTGAGCATAGTGTCTCGCTTTAGAAATAGGATGCAAATCACGTTTAAGACACTAAATGGAAAAAAAGCAAGCTACATCATGATTTCTTAGTTTTTCCGTTCAATTCTTCATGCTTTCTCCTGATTATTTAAAAGGCTTTTTTTCCTAGTCCTAATAATAAAAAAATGAAAAAAAAAATCTGTGCTTGGCTTCATCCAAAATCAAGCTTTTATGGTAATAATACTTGTGATCAAGTTAATCTTTTGAAACCTTTTCTTTAGGCCTCTTGTAGGAAAGCATAAGTTATTTCTAAGTGTAAGTCTGAAGAGAGATTTTTGTTCATTTAAATGCACGTTTCTTGTAGGACTGTTTTAACTTTCTGCCCTCACTTATTTTTATTAAGGTATTTATGTAGCTTGAAAGTCTAGGACATACTTGGAAGAAAACACTTTTGTCTTGGGTTTTCTTCAATTAATAATGATGAGTCTGTGTGCCTGCCTCTCTCCAGGAGACGTTTTAGAAAGCCAGAAGAGACAAAGATAGTCATTCATTTATTTCAAAGTCAACGACTGAGCAAAAGGTTCTTGTAGGAAACCTACCTGGCTTTTCTCAAATAACATAAGGTAGTGAAACCAACTATTTCCTCCCCCTTGCTTTGGAGAGTATTTCCTGAGTGTTAAGTCTTGGCATTGCTATGTTTGCTACTGGCTTTTGTGCCATGTGTTGAACAAGAGCTTACTGTCAGTGCAAACTAATGAATTTTCTTCTTTTTTCTGCTGGGTGGCAGAAACCTTTTCCATAGATCTGTGACTCTATTTACATTTGAGTCCTGTTATACAGAGCATTGTATTATGTACATGCTGAGTATCATGTATCTGCAGTGGATCTTGCCTTTCAGTTCTAGCTTGTGTGCATTTTGGACACTGACCTTTTAAAGACTGGAGCTGAACTGGTTTACAAAATTAATTAAATGTTGATACAATAGCAGTTAGTATCACAGGTTAACTGCCGCTGATGTCAGTGTTTGCCATTACATTTGATCACTTCTGTTTTGCTGGTTTGATACTGAGTTTCATCCTGGCCACTTCCAACTATATTTGGCTTCAAAATGTTTGAGAATTGACTAATGTTAGCATGGTGGAGTTTCTTTCTTTGCATCTCATTTGTTTCTTCATTGTATGTAATCCTTTTACAAGAAATTACGCAGGTTTATGAAAGGAGCCCCAAAACTGGATTTATGTGTTCTACAGTTAGTTTTTGTCATTGTCCAGAGACAACCTTTCCAACAGTTTGCAAAGACTGGAACAGGCTCAGTGGTCTGTCAGTATGATACTGTTGTTCAAAAAGCTTTGGTGTGGTGTTTTTTTTTTAGTGTGGTGGGGTGATGATATTGTGGATTATTTGTTTGCATGAGAATAACACGTTCTGTGCATTGTACATTTGGACTTGTGTATATTAAACATCACAGGTGCAGTTATCTCTGAGCAGGAGGTGAAATATCATCACTTTCTAGCACATAATCTTATCTTCTACTACATGATCCCAGTGAAAAGTGAGAAGAAGCGCCATTAAGAAGGAACCTTGGTGATACCTCTCCAGCTGCTAGAGCTTTCATAATACTTGCCTACTTCACATCTCAACAAAGATAAAATCTCTTTGAGGTTATAGGAAAAGAACGTTCATCATAGCTGATTTATGTATGACTGCACCTTTTTAAATCAGGGACTACTGCTTTTGACATTGTCAGACGGAAGGCATGTGTATATGCAAAATGATTTGTGGTATCCTCGGAGTTCTGGGGCAAGGTTTTTAGTAAGCTAATGGGGAAGGTCCCGGTTTGCTGGTCAAAACAAATAAAAGAAGAATAGTTTGTTCATAAGGAAAAGGAGGATCTAGTATAAACCAAAGCGAAGCATAACCATTTCAGGTTTTTTGTTGTTGTTTATTCTTTCTGGTCAAACAGATAAAACAATAGGCACAAGCAGTCCAGGCAAGGCAGAAAGAACATGGGGTGAATTTGTGAGCCATAATTCACCAGTCAGCAAACAAAGGGCATGATGCCAGACAAGTTCAGCCATAAAGGAGCCTTGTCTTGGGGGCAGGCTGTGATTGTTTGTGGACAGATGGCTGCTTACTAGTTCATAAAAATTACTTCTGGATACCTTTTCCTCAACTGTGTTATATTTACCTGAATTATGCCTGCCTTGGAAAAGACTAAATTAAGTTCTTTAGTGTTAAACAGGTTTTCTACATCTGAAAGGATGCAACTTTGAATTCTGAGATCTAATTTCTTGTATGGATGAAAGCAAAACCTTTTATACACTGAGAAGGATGAGGGTGGGAGAGGGTTGGTAGCTTTGCACTGAGGGATACAGAACATGCTTCTAGCACTAGAATCAGGCTGGCGATCTGTGGAGATGCAGTAACACACAGGGAATTCACATTTTTTGAGGTGTAAATGGCTTTCTTAAATTGAAGCTTGATAAAGTAGGTAAAGAGACTACAAAAGTTGACCCTGAGGTTTGTAAAATCCAGACAGGTTCCTACAGAGTAGCTCTTTGTGCCACAAGTGATGACACCATTTATGTATTGCACATTTTGTTTCATGTTTGGGAAGACAGATCTTTACCACTGGCAGGTGAGTCTTTCTTGTAGCAGGTAAGACGGATGTGAGTACCATCAGCGAGGGGCCTCGACCTGTAGATACCTTGCCACTGACTTAAGTTTATGTCTAGACCTGACATCCTGGTTTCCACATCCCCTAATTTGAGTTCCTTTCCTCCTTCTCTTGAGTTTTACATCCTATCTTTACTGTATTCATATTCTACCTTATTGTTTTGTGTTGGTTATAAAAGCCCCATGCCACATTACTGTAATATTGGAGTAGAATATTAAAGATAGTGTTACAATACATATCTAAGAGAAAAATGGCTACTGCTGTGAATGAATCCCTTGCAGAAGAGGGAAGTAGAACTTCCTTTTATTTGTTCCCTTGGGGAAAGAGAGATATGGGTAGCCACTTGCTGGCAGACAGTTTGGCTGTGTCTCCACAACTTTTTTCACTTGTTGAATATATGCATAAATGTACACGTTTGTCAAATATGTACATAAAATGCAAACGTAATGACCATGCAACATAGTAAACTGGGGTACACACAAGGAGGTGTCTCTGCATCTGGGCCTAAGGGTTTCCCGGCCGGCAGCTTCTGTCACGCAGCTAAGCTCTACATGTGTAGTGGATTCTGTATCACATGCACAGGGAGACTGGATTCATGCAACACAGATTTATGCATGTGATATAAAATTCTCTGGGTAATTGAGACATGGTGCCTAGCATCTCCAGGATCCTTGAGGCAGCCTTCCGTACATGTGCAGACAGACACTACACAGATGGTCAGAGTGAAAGGATATTAAAGTGGCTAAGTTAACCACTCAAAAGTTACAAAATACCAGAATTAGGAAATGCTTATGCAATCTTAATTCCATCCATACATCTACGTATTGCTTTGTAATAAACTTAAAATAGAATGCATACACACACACCCCAGGATGATTGGGCTTTATTCAGTGTATTAAATGAGTCTGCTCTGGGGATGAATTGGAGTGCTTGCTGAAGGAGAGTGTTGTCTGTTGAACTCTTACCCTCCTGTGTTCCTGTGAATGCAAGAAGGGAAGACATAATCTCATTGTTAAAGCAGCTGAATGTTGCTTTGGAGAAGTTGATTCTCTGCCAAGGAGTGTGATGCTGGATAAGCCATTTACATCAATCTTTTAATAGTGGCCAGGTCAGCACTACTAATTTGTACGTAAATAGCTACAGTTGTCAGGTGGGTGATGAGTTGTGACTTGTGACCATCATAGCTCCTTGATCCAAATCTAGTGTGCAGGATACTTTGTTCCCCCACTTGAAAATGTAGAAGAGGAGATGGGGAAATAAATATGTCTGTGGTTGTTAAAGTGTTCCTGTTAGCTCTTGCATTGTGTTCCTCATTTTATGGGTTCTCTTAGGACTACACATGTGCATCTGCACCAAAGGCTGCTGGAAGCTGTATCCTTTGAGCACTCAAAGAATATGCACTGTGTAGTACTACCAAGAATCGGGTTTAAAGTATTTAGAGATGCTTCAGTTCTGAATTTCTGACTGCCTCAGTTTACAATTTGTAAAATGTGGCTAATGTGCCTTCAGCTGACAGGATTGATGAAAACGGGGCTTGTGAACAGTCATTATGTTCTTGATGTGAGCACCGCAGAAAAAGCAATATCCCTTCATTTGGCCCTTTGTCTGCCTCTTCTCTGCTGAATTTAGTCTTATGTCAGCTTTTCTTTTCTTCACATTTTATTTCACTGCTTTTTACAGCTGGCAATGTAAGGGTGCTTGTCCTTGCCACATTGTTCAGCATTTACTGCAGTTTGCTTAGTTGCCCTGCATCTGTTGAGAAATAGGACTGTGGGACAGTAACCCTTGAGGCGCACAAGCTCTAACAAAATTCTCAAAAGCACACGAGCTTGAATGAAAATGATCAAATTGGTACAAACTAGTTTTTGTTTCAGTGCAAGTTGCTGAACAACCTGTTATTTGTCATAAATGTGAACTATTTTAGTTGAGTTAGTAATTTTAACTGGTTCATTAAATTGAAGTAAGATGGTTTTACACTGAAATGAGAGCTGTATGTGAAGAAAGGGAACAGGAGTGTCTTAATGGGTGGAAGAGAGGCTTGAGAGAAACACTCCATTCTGCCTTTCTTCCTCCTCTTCTTCCTTCTCTGTGTCCATTTGAAATTGTGTGGTTTTTCTTCCCTCCCCACCAGCCTTATGAAGAGTATAAAGCTGACTTTGAGCCATGGGGAAGATCAGGCTCGTGGCACCAGTGCAGTCAAGGTTGTGATCAGAGGACGACGCTGGCTAGATGAGCAAGGGGAGGATCTCCTCATGGCCACCTCTGCTCTTCCCTTTATGCAAAGGTAGGTCTGCCCAACCTGGTGTGATGTACTGCAGTGCATGTTTAACTGGCTGGGACGTGGCACCCAAGGGAGCCCAGCACAGTCAAAAGAGGCATGGGGTAGTGCTGTAGCAGAGGAGGAACAGATTGTGAAATGGTGGGAGAACTGAAAGGGGAGGGTGGAGGTGGGGCTGGAGTTGAGTGCAGAGAGCCAAGTACGGTAGGCTGTGAGAAGGGAGAAGGACTGGGGAACAGGGCAAGGAATAAGTAGCTGGAAAGGGGCAAGGGCTAGCTTTGCTGTAGAAGTTGAGTCTGGTGATTTTGGGGGAGGAAGGGAAGAGGCAGTACAGGTTTTTGTGCTCCAGGGTAGACTGGAGGCTCTAGACACTCCCAGTTCAGCCAACAGGGCCACACAAGCCTGTCGCCTGCATGTCTGCCTTTCCTGCCTGCACATCAGCTGTCTGGGCAGAGCCTCCCTTCCAGGGCCATTTGCTAAGCAGGCCTTTCTCGAGAAGAAAGAAGGTTGCCTTGTTTGAGGTGGCTTAATTTGCAAAGAGAGTACATATGGCTCTGAGATGAGATGCAGCATGCTGGAGCCCATCTTTATAGGCAGTAATGATGCTCCTCTCAAGCAGAGGACACAGTCTTCTGTTGGAAAAAAACCCAAACAGCTCAGTTGCCCAGAGCTGGTTCCAGGTGATGACTTAGTGTGGAAAAGTGGTGAATCAGGCCTTGAGCTTGGCTCCAGTGCTGGCAGGGTCAGTGCTATTGGTGTCCAATTTACTAGCCAAAGTTGAGCCATCATTTTGCCTTGTAACTGATCATAAATTTCACCCATTTGAAACATCATTTGTATTACAGCCAAACAGAATTAATTTTGAGCACAGCAGAGGCTGTGTTTTTTAATAAGAGGCCATGTTTATAAATAATGAAGTAACACAAATATAGTGGAGGCTCCTGCTGAAAGGACAGAAACAGCAAATTATTGTTGCAGTCATAAGGAAGGTTATCAGACAAGTCAGTGTTTATTAACAACATAGAAGAGGCCTGATCCTGTATGGTGCTGGATGCTCTCAGTTCCTTTTGAATTTTAACCAGTTTTTGAGGTACCCCAGCACCACAGAGTCAAGCCCCTGAAATCACTAAGCAAAGAGCTGAGTGTATGATTTGCTTGTTCTTAGTAATAGCTTTTGTTGCCCAAAAACTTAGGAATGTTTCCTTCTTGTTTGTGATAGCCAGTTACAATAACTCCAGTGGTGATCTCTGTTGTTTTTATTGAATTCATAATATGTGCTGGCTTTTCATGCGCAGTTGCAAAGTCTTCTGCTGATGTGAGCTGGAATTTGTGCTGTTTGGTTCGTGCTATGTCTCCTGTCACTGCAATGCCTATATAAACACCGTACATAGTATGTAGTAGCTTGGTGTGAGAGGCTAAGATAAAACACCAGCTGTTTCTGAAGATATCACTTGCTGCTATCAAGAGGTTCAGGTTAGCAATTTTAAGTGTTACAAGGACCTGTAAGGACCTGTGTTTTTGAACTGCTCTCCTAGAGAGAAGGTTGAAATGTACATGCCTGGCTATTTTAGGAATCGTTCTTTCTGGAGTGTGCTTATACTTTATGAAATGCGAGCTCAGGGAATATGGATAATAAAGCTGAGTTATTTTCCTTGCGTGTTTGTAGATTAAGGATAGCGGGCATGAGTGAGTTGTGGCAAAAGCTGAATTACGTTTAAAATAGCACCAGCAACAACAAGAGAGAAAGGATGGCCCAACCAAGTGTAGGTCATGTCGTTATAATTCTTAAGGGATTCAGGTACAGTTTAAGGTTTGTTGTCTTCACTGACACAAACACAACACATCGGGAAGACGATGGGCTCGCTCAAGTCACCAGCCAGCCAGCTTCCACCGTGCCTCTTGCTGACCAGTCCAGGAAGAAATAGCTATTTGCCAAAGAAGCTGTTTGTTTTATTTCCAAGCCCCAGTGGGCCCAGCCCTTCCTGCTCAGCAGCTGCAGCAGTCTCTGTTCCTGCTTGGTGCCTGGCCTGGGAAGAGGTTGCTTGCTGGCCCACGAGAGTGGTTCTCTGTAAATGGCTTACAGGGAATGCTGTGCAGGAGCATCTGGCTTTTTTTCAATTGTTTGTTTTATTAAAGTTTGTTTATTAAAGCGAGTATCTGGTCACAATGGAAACATGTTTTTTGAAGCCTGTGTAGTGCCAAGAGAGCATGGTTGGGCACTGATGAAGTTATTGCTTCCCCAGGATCAGAACTACACACGCCACTCTGCAGGCCCCGTGGGCAGTGTCACAGCATCTCCTCTCCTCCCTCTTCCAGTTGAGTTCTGCTGGATTTGCTGTAGTGAAGGCTCCCTGCATCTACAAGCAGGACGGTGAGGTAGGAGTCACGCTGCCTGTGGCATTTTCCAAAAAACAAAGGTTAGATCTGTATTGCAGATTGCCGGGGGACCAAAGCTAGCTTTGAACAAGCCAATTTGAGTACCTCTGGCAGTGTAGCTGATGAAGTAGAAAGGTCTGGATGTGCTCATTTATCCCACTGAAAAGTATGATTGTTTGCCCTTAGATTACTTCTCTGCAGTGATAAATTAGTGCAGAAAGCCAAGTCTACCTCTAGTACCCAAGGCAGTTTAGCCAGCTTTGCCGCACACATGTACCCAGTCAGTTGTGTTCATTAATTAAAAAGTTTTCAGACTGCCAGGGTTGCCTGTAAATTAAAAATATGCTTGTCATACTGAGTTCCTATACCATTCTCCCATCAGTTGACAGGAGAACATGACGCCTGCAGCTGTCATGAAAAGTGTGGGCAACAGCCCTAGCAGCCCTTTCTAGTAAGTGCGTGCCTGGTAATTTATGTAATCGTAACATAAACTGTAATATGTCATCTTGCCTATCTGGGCCATGAGATGGCTCATCTTCTGAACCAGGGAAGATGAGTTTTAAAACCAAGATAATCTTGTTTAGAATTTATGGCTTTTGCAATTGGAGCATCTCATCACTATATAATTATATGTTTGTATGTTGTAGTTTCTCTGCATGGAGCGTAACAAAAATAATCTCAGGCTTTCTTAGCAAACAATTCAGGACAAGGGAACTGGGTGGATGAGGAAACGGCGTGGGAACACACTTACTTACCAGTGAGTCAAAGACTGGAATTCCCTCAGTAACCAGTAAAACTGTCTGGAAAGTTACATGCTCAGGGCTGCAGTGGTTTGGGTTTGTTGAAACACTTCTCAGTGAGGCTGGTGTTATTCAGTCTCATGGCTAGGACTGGCTTTGGGCAGCTGAGTGAAACAAACGTTCCTAAGAAGAAGCATGATCTGAAGGTGTGAGGTTAAAATAAAATATGTTTTGCTGGCCTAGTAGTAGAGTGGTGATTTTAAAATCCTGCCTCTGAGATCAGTGTTGTAAGCCTTGAGCAATGGTTTGTGTCTACAGGGATGAGTGCATGTAGGTGTCAAGTGTTCTTGTAGCCATAGCAGGAATTTCTGGTTGGTTCGTGACTTCACTCCGTCTTGAAGTGGACACCCTTTGAACTGTTCTTTCTTCTGTAGCTATCTGTATTCCCACCCTTGCTGGAGACCCAGACTTGACACCTCGCCATGATCCAGTGACACAGCTGGATGAACTGAGATTTCTGAGGGGAGGATTTAGAATGGACTTCTCTACTTAGGATTCATCTTAATTCATCAGTGCTCATTGTCCTGCGTGCTGCTGTGCTGTGCTGCAGAAATGTTCTTGCAGGGTTCTTCCACTGGCTGTCCTTAGACCGCAAGGGACTTGGCAGTGCTCAGGTCTTTCCCCCTCGGACATTTATATTGCCAGTGGGAAGAGAATTCCTCACCCCTTCTGTGGCAGATGCCTTTTTGAACAGTAAGGATGTGTGAGGCAAACAGGATGGGTTGCTAAGCAATTCCATGTTGGGTGATTGTCGCCACATCAGCTGACAGAATGGCCAGAATGGTCTGTTACCGTCTGCCCTTTGCCACCCATGCATTTCTGGCTTATCTTCTCCTATCTTGCTTCTAGTCTGCCTGCTTGAAAAACAAAAATCTAGCTGAAGAGACCTGCACTACTGGTTATTTGATGCAGATTTTGCTAAAATGCACTGACACATACATATAGTTCTGGCTGGTGGTAGCTGTGCATGAATAAACATAGCTACCCGTGGCTGTGGTGTGGTATCAAGCTACTGTAGATAAAAAGCATGCTTTTTAATAACTGTGTATGGTGAAATGGTTATAAATGCGTGACTATGCAGTGTAGACAGGGTCTGATATATCATTCATTTGTACATTTGTAATTAATTGTAAGAACAAGATTGTTCTTTGCATGTGTTCTTTCTTTGCTGCCAAACACGACAGAGAGCTATAACAATCTTATACCTTAAGCTTGTAATAAAATATTGTTGGTAACCTAGCAAAGAAATTTCTTAATTAAGTTTGCTACACAAAATCCCATAATGCTTTCCAAGATTTCTTCCTTTTTTTTTTTTTTTTTTGCTAGGGCTCCTTAATGACTTTTACCTCTGACTATAATCAAAAACAAAATTTCTGATGTTTAAAAAAACATTTCTGCATATTTTTTCCATCTGGATACAATGGAGTATAATTTAAGACTATGGGCAGAAGAGGGGGTAAATGATGCATGTAATGATTGTTTTAACATTTACAAGAAAATAATTTATTTAAATTGGATTAAGCCTTAATATTATCACACTTTTCTACCTGATTTAACATGGGGGGGAGGATGGGGGAAGGGGGAGAAGGCAATTTCATGGTAAAGTGTTTTAAGTATTTAATATTTTATTTTCTTTTTGATCATCCAAGCATACTGCCCCGCAGCCATGTAAATTTTCCTACATACATATGTTCATTGCCATCTTTTACATTCCTCTGCTGACAGTGAAGGGGTCATACTGATGGAGAAACCAGACATCATCTTTAGCCAGGATGCCCGAATTAATTCTACCAAAACAAGAGGTGGGGAAACAGCAAAGAATAGTTTGCTTTTGTGTATTACTGCTTTTAAGTACTCCATCATCATGCTGGTATCTCTGGTATACATATTCGGAGTGAGCCAATGAAATCAGTACTTGCTTGGGATGGCAGACCTCAGGGGCTTGTGGCTTTTTTCTGTCCCCAGCAGTTTTCCTACGAGCCTAATTTCTGCTGAGCATGGATCTCTGAGTCCAAGTCCAAACTTTCTGATCTTCATCTATTTCTTTTCCCTGCTCCAGGAGAGGAATCAAGTGGGGTAAATTCTGTATCCATATGCTCCTCCAGCTTTCAGTCTACTGATTGAAGTGTTTTGTTTATAATAGATGCTGTTTTCATGAGCGGGGGCAAAAACCCTCCTACAGCCAGAGGAGCTCCATTAGTGGTGGAACCACCAAAGCCACCTGGTTTTCTGTAGGTCAGTGTTTCATGGTTTCATAGTGAATTACATTTGTCTCTTTTTTTCCTACCGTGGGGTCATTTATTAGGTCTCTCTCCCATGTGGATTCTTTAATGTTTCATAAGGTTTACATTCGTGTTACAGCTTTTTTTTTTTCATTTTTCCTTCCCCCCCCCCCCCCCCACTAGTTAGGGCTCTTTTAGAATCTCTTTCTTCTCATAGCTATTTATTTTTTACAAAGAATGCAGGAATTTGAGACCTCTGTACCTCTACTGCATTTTGTTGAAATAGAAAAAAATTAACTGGAAACTCAATGTGTGACTACACAAACTTCAGTGTCCTACCAAACCAAGCAAAAATGGTATATCTTGCTAAGTACATTGCCTGGTTTGGGTCTGTATTTAAGTTCATACCTTCTGGGAGAAGTAAGTTTGGATTCCTAGTTAGTCCTGTTCATCCAGTAGAGCTACTGTCATCAATGGAAGATATTCAGGCTTTCTGAAGCACCAAAGAATGATTAGGTAAATTCCTATTAAAATGGCAAATTTCCTTCCAGTCTCATTTCCATTAGAGTCAACTGTAAGTTGCTCATCCTCTTCAAGAGGAGCTAGATTTGCTTTTACAACTGTAATCGGTACTGGGAGGTTGGAGTGGGCTTATTGTCACTAACATACTGCTAATTGCTGCTGTACAAACCAGAAAAGATACCTTCCCAATTCCAGTTTCAGTTCACAAAGCTCTATGTGTGTGTGTATGTGTAAAATCTTATATTTGTAAATTGAGCAATTTACCTTTGTGCATTATGGTGATACACTACACATGGAATTCCTTGATACCTTTTTTCTATAATAGATTCACTTTTAAAACTTAAAAGTACACTTCAGATAAATGGAAGGTTAAATTCTAAACACATTCTTAGTATGTGCATAAGCTTCTGTTTACTTGGGAAGTATAATATCAGTAGAGTACTTCTCACTTTAAAGTTTATGAATTTCTTTCTTCTCTTCCTTAATTCTTTGAGGTGTCAGTACTGAGAAAGATGAATCATTTATTAGTGGGAGGCCTGACACATGATGAAATCACTATCTGACACTTCAATGACTTCCAATGTTGTTTTGTGAACATTCAGCAAAGCACAGATGATGTGATGTTGCAGTTCTGTGGGTAGTGTTTTCTTCTTTTTTTTTTTTTTTTTTTGCAAATGGGTGAAATGCTTTATCATAGTGTGTGAGAACTTCCCCATTTGGTATGAATAGCCTTTGCCTATTATTAAGAGTGATTCAGAAGCTCTGATGTAGGAGAAAAAATAGAACACATCTGCAGCTGGCAGAGAGGATCTTTATATTTCTCCTGAGAATCAGTGAAAAAGCAGAAC
Organism: Falco naumanni; assembly: GCF_017639655.2. Classification (NCBI taxonomy): domain Eukaryota; kingdom Metazoa; phylum Chordata; class Aves; order Falconiformes; family Falconidae; genus Falco; species Falco naumanni. The sequence goes on along the minus strand of NC_054056.1, from coordinate 23,742,621 downwards.
TCAATCCACTTTTTTGGGGGGGGGTGGGGAGAAAATAACAGTCTTGGCTTGAGTGTTAATACCTATGGAGCGTACCCCTTATGACAAAGCATGCAAACCTCCATAACGGTACAAATGAAGTGCAGCTAAGGGACAGTCCTGTGCTGGCCATTGGATTACCCCTTGAACAGGGGTCTCAACCCAAAGACATTTAGGGTATAAATTGGCAATGAAAAACTGTCTGTTGGACAATAAGCTGAACAGGTTGACATATTTTAAAAAAGGTGTAATTTTAGTTCTAGTGTCTTCACTCCAGTAAGCAGTTCTGCAAGCATATAGGTTAGACCTTCTGCTTTACTGAACTTACCCCGACTACATCTTTCTCTTTTCCTCCTCCTTCCCTTCCCAGTATAAATGTTTTCGATTTGCTTCAGTCAACTACATCTTCCTGCCAACAAACGTTGGAGTAGTTTCAGGCTATTAAGATATTTTCCTGCCTCACACAATTTGAAGGCTGAGCAATGTTACTCCTGCTCCTTTCCCAAGCCACATCACTCAACCATTCAGATGTGCTGCTGTAAGTGAAATGTCACAGGCTGGGAACTCATAGGTATAGACTTGCCTCCCATTACCAAGGCTGGCATCTAAAAGGTGGCTTCAGGGTTTTCTTCTAACTTAACTGGTTTTTCCCTTGGTTTCCTCAGAAGCTCAAGTGCTTTTCCCAGTGAATCCAGTCTTTCCTCTCTCATTCCTTGAACTTAAAATGTTTTCTCTTAATTGCTTTATACAGGCCTTATCACTCTGCTGTCTGAGCATCTCCAGAGCATCTCCAGTTCCTAATGTGTCTATCATCACAATACTTTGTGGAATGTACTCTTCACAGATGTATGTGGGTCCAGCAGTATTAAATATGTGTGAAACTGCGCTGATGAGGGAAGGCTGTGGAAGAAGTGGCAATTAAACCCATCTTTCAAGTAAAGACACAAGGTGTATCTTATGGGATGTTCTCCCTATCTAGTGGCTAATTTGGGTATCCTTGATTTTACCCTCCAGAGTTTTGGCTCTAAACTGTTCCACAGCTACTACTGGAAAGAAGCAGGTGACCTTTGGAGGTAGTAAAAGTCTTAATTACACATTTTCTGTTTGATATGGTGTGTTCCTCCCCATCTCTGCACCAGCATGCATGCATCAGATGTGATGATGTGTGCAAACAAGTCAGCAAGTACCAAACCACTTTGTTTACTGCCTCACTACTCAGGATCTGATGAAAAACCTGGTAAACTTCAGGAAGGGGGAGTCCCTTCCTTCTAGTCCCTTCCTTTTACCATCTTTCCTTAGCATGTCTTTACATTCAAATCATCAGTCACATTGGGCTTGAATCGTGGTAGTTCATCACAGCTTCTCAGCATGCCCTGGCTGTTGTGGGATGCTTGGAAGCTTGGCTTTGTCCCTGAGAGGGAGCTTCCCTCAGCTCAACACGGAGGGCTGCTTGCTTGTCAGTGCCTGTCCTGCCACAAGAACACAGAAACTCCCTATAGGTTTATGGATCGCAGGAGGCCATTTCCACGAAACCCTGCGTGCAGGTGTGTCTGAGGAAAGGGCTAGCAAGAGGAGGCTGCCCACCCCTTCTGATCTGATGAGGAAGCTCTTTTTAGGACCACTCCCAAACTTAAGCCAGGCAGAAAGTGCTAGATCAGCACAAGCAGTTTAAATATCAGGCGTTGGCTAGCCCAGTCTGGAGTGCGGTTCCAAGATGGTTTAAACTGATCCAAACCAGAGCCGTTGGAGCCTGGCTTTGCATCATGTATATCCCCACCCCATCTCTTGCACCAGTGCTGGTGCTTGTTTTGACTCCACGGGGAGCTGAACTGGCAGGGATGTGGTTTGATTTTTCGAGTTAGTTCTGCCTTTTCTGAACCGGTTTGGTGTGGGACCAGACAAGCATCCTGGCTGGCATGGGGAAGGGCAGCAGCTGGGGATGGAGGGACTGCGGCAGCCCCAGTTTAGATCGGATTAGACTGTCATGGAACCACAGTCTCATTTGGAGAATGCACATGAGCATCTCTGGGAGATTTGAGGGGACAATGCCCCCAGGCAGGAGGAGGGGCATTGCGATAGTAATCTCTCCCAGTAGTGCAGCTGATCCAGAGCGAATATTTGTCTACAGTCTAAAATTACAGAAGAGCTCTCTGAACCCATTTAAAAGACCTAAAAGTTTGTTGTTAAGTGTTTTGTAAAGCAAGTTAATTCAACATAGGCTTAAAAGATGTTTCTTTTGCTTCCATCCCTCCCCCTGGCAGCCCGCCCCATGTTCTTTTTGCAAGCCATAAAGATATCCTCCTGCCCTGGCCCTCTTAGGTCATGGTATGATGGGCACCCTGCCAAATGAAGCTGATCTTATAAGCTGCTGCTGCCCTGGTTGTTGCTGGGACTGTTTGCATGATTTTTAATTCACTTCTGTGGTGTCCTAATTTTTTTTTCTGCCCAAGCTTCAAGTGGGAGTTTGTTTAGCTGTGAACTACACTGCTGCACATTCGTGGTCTATTAGCACCTTTTCAAAGCTCCACTCTCCGTTCTCTGAATAATTAGAAAACAGCTATTAAAAAAAAAAAAAATCACTCAAGGCTATTGCACAGTGTCATTGTTTCAGGCTTTGTTTTTAAAATTATTGCTAAGATAGGTTTATTTCTGTGCTTGCTTACTTTCCCCATACTGTGTTTAGATTTGAAAACAACAGCATCAGTAATAAGATACTGATGAACCTAAGGTAGATGTGACAGCATAATGTGGATAGTGCATGTACAATTTGTCAAAGCAGACGAAATAACCCCACCTTGGGCAATTTTCAAAAGAAATCCACTACAGTACTTGTCAGGTCTGGGTGACTACTCCATAAACATATTACCTGCTGGCATACAAATATCACTTTGTATAAGGCAGTTACACACTGAAAGGAAAGGGAGAGGCAGGGCAAAACCACTGATCTTGCAGAGTCGCACAGAAAGCCAAGATCTCGGATAGAAAAATGCTGAAATAAAAATCACCCAGATTCAAGGATAACTACATTTATGTGTAAACTGTCTACACATTTGATTTGTATTTATCTTCTGAGAAAATAAGTGCTGTTGTAATTTTTATCCATGTATTTTCGAGAATATATCTACTGCCATTGGTGAGGATACAAAATTAGGCTAGAAATAGACTCTTTTTCATTAAAACATTACTAAAAATTTCAGAATTACTGCCACAGTTTGGCAGGAATATCCTGCATTATGAAATGACTAACAACTTCAGAATCAAAATCAAAAGCCCGAGATCCCACACAGTATCACTGTAGGAATAATTTTTGTGTTAAAGACTTATTTTGGGGTTGTTTTTCCAAGATACATCTATGGATCTCTTAATTTATCTTTCATTGGAAGAAGTAATGAAGGAATGATAGAAAGCAGGTAAATTGTGCTAAGATTCCACAATGCTTACCCATTTATGTATGTATATTTTTCTTTCCTAGGAAGTGAAAAAGAAAACAATGGCTTTCATAATATACTCTTACAAAAACACTGACAGCTTTCAACACAACGTCTGTGTGTTTGTAATGCCAATTTGCACACATTTTCACACAAATTTGTATACAGAGGTATGAAAATCACATCTTAGAAATCAGAGGGGGCAGATGGAATCAAAATTATTAAAAGCATAGCCAAAGCATGCAGTAAACTGTAAACCACAGTTTGTTTACCTCTGTGATCTGAAGTGGTTTTCTTTTTTTGCTATTTCACCAGTGGCTCCCAGGCACATGGGTGTGCTTAGATCATAAGTGCACCGCCTTCGCATTTATACTGTAGGAGTCTGGGTGTTGACTACAGAAAACAGAATCATCTACTAAAGTGTGGGAATAATGTAGGAACACCTTATGCTGCCCTAGATTTTGTATGTTAATTCTAGGAATATGTTGATTTAACTTGACTGAGGCCTCCAGGAAGAGGAGCCATCCATGCCACCAACCCTCCCAGAAAAAAGGCATAGGAAAGGATGACTTAAGATAAGATATTCATTGGTCACCTGAGAGCTGATAACACAATAGCAGCACACTTGGCCATGTGCACCTTGTCTTTGTCTTCTGCTGAGCCTTTGGGAGTCTCTTAGCCAGAGCGGTAAAAGCCCAGGAACTCACAAAACCATTTGAATTTGGGAGGATTGGAAATGTTCCCTTTCACAACACAAAGGAACAAGGTTCAGGAGTATGCTCTGGGTATATGAGGAAGTTTAGCAATACTGGTTAGCCATCAAGGGATTTTACAGGGAGAGGGTTTTGTGTGGGCTGTAATTTAAAATGTTATGTGTGTAATTTCCAATTGTTGCAGTCAAGGAAGTTTTTCTTTTAAGAAGGCTGTGCATCTGTGTGTACTGTAACTGAGCAAGAAAAAGGAAGAGCTTGACTTTGGGAAAGGTTTTCATTTTGATTTGGGTGGGCAAAACCACTCTCTGGCATATCTTTGTATATTGTATATTCTGTAACACCAAACCTGCTAATATGGACTCATTTCCATACCTCACATGCCTCATAGTTTTAATAAACTAAATAGAGCCTCCAGTTGCCCACCTAGCAAGATGATGTGGAGCTAGAGGAACCAGGAATCCTGGCATCCTTAGTGTGTAGCTGGTGTTTTAATGGGGAATCATTCAGTTACAGAATTTATATCAGTGCTTCTGGTTGCAGAATCCAGAAACAGGATTGTAGGCTGACCAGTCAAGTTTGCTCTGCAGGACAAGAATGGCTAATGAACTGGACCTCTCTGTCTGTTACTTTTTAATGAGTAAAAGTTCAAAATTGGCTGGAAAGCAGATGTGTAATCCAGCAATTCTAACCAAAGTATTTTTCTTCTAATAAATAAAATAACATCCAAGTATATTCCAGAAGACTTTCCTTCTCCTTCTTTTCATGGATATACCAGCCTCTGAAAAGATGTATATCTTTTCCCCTGCTTCTAATCAATTTATAGGGTGTAATTCCATGTTATGGTATGCACAAGCATAGAGAATGTTAGAAATTAGTAAGAGAAATTCCTATCGTTTTTGATCAGATTTACAAAGAAGCTTTTTTTTTTTTCCTTAATAGCTTCTTATGTTCGTAATCTGAAAGTTGTGGTTCAGAGAAAGGTGCAGAGGCTTATGTTACAAAGCATCTCTTCTTTGCTGAGCAGTGCTAGCAGACCTTTTTGCTACCCAGTGCAAACTGACTACAGAAATTCTCCAGTGTGTTTCCATCTTCCCACATTATGGTCTCTGCCTTGTTTACTGTCAATGCATCTAGAAATTTCTAACAGGTCAATAATCCCTGAAAGAGAACATCCATTAGGTTAAAGTGAGGAGTCACTGCCATGAAACACTGGCTTTTCTTTGTAATACAAAAGCAAATATGATTCTTTCTAAACAAAGTAACTCCCAGTTGCTAAAGAGATTTTCCTTCTCTACCACAATGTTGAAATGTGCCATTAAAACAAAAAGATGTGGTTGATACCCCCAGAAAATATTTATATGGACAGAGATAGGTGAATTGAAAAGAGCCATTGTCTTTCAGTTTAGGTTCTGCAAGCCCTTGTTGGCCGTAAATACTCTAATTCCAGAAGGGTACAGGGAAAATCTGGCCTGTGAGACTTCCTCTATAGTGGCCAAAAGACATTTCTGAGAACCCTTTAGAAGGCTTAGGATCAATAGTACGTAGCATATGCGTAATGTGCTACAGGAAGGCAACCAGGAAGGTCAGGGCATGACTACATTTCTTCAGTAGCCAAAGTTCAATAACATTCTCTAGATGGTCTTAGACAGCAGACTGTTCTGTGCCACAAAGGAAGGAAAAATGGGGTTGTGGGTTGTGACAGTCTAACATGAGGGATAATTCATTGGTGATCCCAAAAGTATGCAAACGCTCTCTTAAGCCAAGTTCTCTTTTTTGTGCCTGCATCTTCATTGGCCTGACAACACTGCACCTCTTTTTTGAATGGGGTAGTGGAACAGATATAATTCTGGAAAAAGTTCATCTATGATCAGATTTGCTGACGGCAATGCCCATGTGAGGATGTCAGTATGTGGAAAATGAGGAGGAGACACCAGAGAGATGCGCAGACAGGAAATTTTTGTTCTAAAAGACAAAGTTTTATACACGGGGAGTAAATGACTGTATGCAAAGCCTAAGCACAAAGCCACTCTTGTCACATTAATTTGATTTTCACTGAATGTCTTTGATCTAGCTGTTGCTGGGCTCCATACAGAATGCAGGCAGGATGTAGACTGTTGGTCAAGTCTGAGGAAAAAGGGGCAAAGAAAATGGCCACCAGTTTATATGCCATAGTTCAAATAATTGTTGATGAAATGCCTGTGTCTAAGATATTCTGCCATGGTGGTTAGCAGTTGTCTGTTTGCTATTTTAAATGTTTCTGTCTGCATTAATGGTAGATAATTGTCACACGATTATAGTCACAGTTTACGAGCTTTGTGTTGGTATAAAGAAAAAGTCCAAGGTGATCTGACTACTCTTGAATGAAAGTACTCTGGAAAATTTGGATGCTTTTTAAGTTTCAGAGATACAATTTCTTTTTAATGAATGACAGCAGCATTTCTAACAGAAGCTTACTTCCAGAAGGCATCAACACTTGCATGACCTTACTGAAAAATATGAGGATTCTGTTAATTCTTAGTGCCAGTGGCTTCAATACATTTTCCTTTGAAAAAAAAAAAATCAGCTCCATGATGGAATAAATTTGCCTCTCAAACAAAAAAATAGCTCAATCCAGGGCCTGGCTATCATAGTCGTGTATTGCAATTTACAGTCTGTTGAATGTTGGGCTGTAAATTTACTAAGAACCAGGAAGCGATTGATATGCAAACCTTAATAAAACAACAAAGCCTGGCTTTCTGCTAAGGGGAGTTTAACATTCTGCCCAGCTAAGCTTAGGACATACCTAAATGGGGAAACTGACACAGCTATTGTGGGACAAAATGCTTTACAAAACAGTCTCCTGTACGGATGCTTTACTTGAGAATAAAGATTGTGTTTAAATCCTAGAACAGTTACTCTGTTTTATGAAGTGAGTAATGATTCCAGGATAAATGCATTTTCACAGAACCTGTAGAAGCCTGTATGGTGAAGAACTTGGTAACGCCGGTTACAGAACAGATTATATCCTGTGAGAAAGCTTAAACAGAATTCAGGCTAACTTTCAGTAACGCAAAATGTGAATCAGGTTATAAAATAAACCTCCAAATCAACACCAAAACAGGTGTAGTAAAAAATTGCCTTTATTTTGTGTGATTTTTAGCAAGATAATTCCTTGGATACTTCCCATTATTGTTTAATGGGGGTTTCCTATATACATCAAAGGAAGAATATCCCTTTAAATGCTTGCTATTGATTTGCACTCAGAAGTCCGATTGACTGCTTTGGTGGGAGTTCCCTACATTGATCAATGAAAGTATCAAGTTGATAAATAATTCACTTAACAAAACTGCATTAAGATAATGCTGGAGGTTTGCAAAAATCTTGTATAGGGGAGATTTCTCACATTCCTGACTAACTACCTGGAGTCAGGTTTAACTTGGTGAGAGTGAATGGAGCTCCAGAAATATAGCTGCATCATGTTCAACAAAAGTTACGTGCTTATTTCCTGTCTTGTCTTAGGTGAGTAGGTGTTAATTGCTGGAATATCACCTTCTAGGGTTTTTTTTCCTTCTTTTTTCTTTTCAGGGTTGGAAGATTGAGGTTGGTCTAAACTACCTGTTCAAGTAGGGTCACCTAGAGCAGGTTGCCCAGGTCTATGGCCAGATGGCTTTTAATCTTCTTTACCCTGGAGGTAGGTATACATAACTGGCACTGACCTTCTGGCAAGAAAACTTTAACATATCAGTCTTTGACGCTTATGTCCAGTGCTTCCATTTTACCAGGAGAGTGTTTGAGCATTGCACAGATTTCTGGAGTGTGCTTTTTCATAACACTCTTTTGTTCTCCCAGATTCTGGCTGTTACAGGTTTTGGCAGAAGGGTCTGTGCTGTCGCATCTAAGTACAGCTTTGGGGCCTACATTCACATTGTTAATAACTTCACATTTTGCTAGCTGATTGTCTTTCCATTCACGGGCTCCAGAAGGAAATGAAGTGCGGAGTTAACCTGGATGCATTTTGCTTCTTAACCAAAATATCCTTGGGGATTCATTTGAGTACTCATTTGGAGAGCCAAACACTTTTCTGAAAATCAAGCACTTCTAAAGAATAAGCCATCATTTGTGAGTTCAATCTTAACTAAGACTTCTGAACTAGTTATAAGTTTTATGCTTCAAATCTGTGTGCAGGGGGTTAAGAATTTATTCCTTTATAGCCTGATAAATATATATATAAACTTTATTTAAACTCTAGAACCAGGGAGAGAAAAAGATAAACTCCTGTTAACCTGTCTAGGAGACTTCACTGTGCTGCTTCACTTAAACCACTCTAGTCTTGGACAATCATCTAAATGATGTGTAAATAACTGTCACCTCAGGACCTTGAGCAAGGCTCAGTGCTTTGTATTTGACTTATTAGAAGCTTTTAATGACCAGGATGAAGTCACAGGGCAGAGCCACAGATACATAGTTACACATTCAGAAGACTCTATTAAAGGCCTTTTTAGCTTTGCTGTGAATTTACAATTTGAGAATTTCCAAGAGAGTATATTTTCTGAGACAAATTTTATTGCCTGAGGATAATTTCAATCTTTTTTTTCTTTAATGTGATTTGCCATGGTAGAACCTAGACATTTTCCATGTGGGTTTACTCTGTGCTTTCTGTGGCCTGCAAGGAATTAGTTTTAATTAATATGACTGGCAAATACGTTGTTGAAATAGTTGTTGTGGCAGGCACGCCTTTGTGTTAACAGTTGGGTTAAACAGCCCCTTTATCAGCGCTATTAGCACCTAATATTACTGTCTGATTAAAGATCATTCAGCGGATTATCCGGTCCCAATGCTTCCACAGACCCCGAGACAGGTGCCCAAAAAAAGAATTTATGTTAAGTAAATTAGCACTAGTATCGCATCGTTCATAGCTTTGTCTTGGCTGCGGGAAAGGAAAAACTTATTGGGCTGTTTTGTTTTGGGGTTTTGTTTTTTGTTTCCTTCTTAAGCAGCAGGTTAACTTGTACAATCCCTGCAGATTTACATTGCAAAAGAGGCAAGATCAGCACTAAGGCCTTTGTCCTACAGTTGTCCTGTCCTTCCTATCTCATTCAAAGAGCAGTCTGCCTTTCCTCCGCCCAGGTTGGTTAGGGGGATAGGTGTGCTTTTACACTAAAATCATATTTCTAGGTGGGTTTTTTTTGACAGTGGAAGCAGCATGTAACATAAACAGTCTATCCCCTGTCTCTAGAAATGCATTTTATTTTAAATGCATTCATTTAGACTGGCCTCGTAGGTAAACTGGAAGTGCGTAACTTAAGAAGGCAGGAAATCCCACAAGAGTTCACAGAGCATAGCTTAGCTGACAGTTCACTTTTTAATGGGTGAAATGAAGCCTTGACATTAATGAGCACAGGCCCCCTGACTTCAGTGGAATTTTGCATCCTTATACCAGTCGGATTTCTGTCTCAATTGTGTCAGATGGCAATTTATAGTATCTTTCATGTCCCCCTGAAAAGCTATGTGTCCTGTGTAGCCTGGGGACTGTTTCTGACAACAAGGCTGGAGAGCAGAAAATAGTGGGCTGATGACAGACAAGACCCCAAAGTTTTTGTGTGCCTTGAAACAGGAGCAGTGTGTCTCGCCCCTTGATTTCTGTTAACTTTGAAAGGGCCAAGAGTTTAATATAAGTAGCTGGAATGAGAACTACCCCGCAGGTAGGTCTAGCATTACCATAAGAACTATCTGATCAGTGCTCATTGTAGGATAAGGAATTTTCTTGGGTGCCTGTGAAAGAAACATAATAAAATAAGCACTATGTATCGTTGAAGTGTTATTCTTTGCTGTTCTCTTTGGAGAGGATGTCAAAAGGACACGCTGCTGTCAAGTAGGTCTGGAATTGTGCTACCTTACGTTGCTTAAAAACGTGCTAAAAAAATCTCATGCTGTGTCTGGTTAGATGGAGGCAAGTGTCTAAGATGCCTAGGGACTCCAACAAAAAAAAGGAGCTAGCTTGGAGCCTCTAGTTCAGTCTTGCTCTAAATATACTGCATCTTAGGTTAGAAAGTGGTGACATGTAAAGGGAGCTTTAGAGATGCCGCACAACATTATGAGACAAACCCCTTCTCCCCCCACCGCTAACCCCCTGAAGCATCACGCTCTGTAAAAGATGCATTAGATTTATCAATAGACCTTTCTTTACTCAACTGTGCTGCAATTCCTTTTGGGAAAAATTGGATTTTCATCAAAGACACAGAAGACTATAAAATTGGAAGCAGATGTGAGGTTGGATTGGATAGCTCTATGGCTGTTTCTTTTGTGGAAGCACTTTTGAACAAACCCAGCCTTATGTGCTTCTTGCTGTTTTGCCCCATGTAACTCTCTTTCCTGCTTTTTACATTTTCCAGAGAACCAGGAGGTGCAGTGTGACTAACTGATCTAAATGTAAACTTCTCCCTATCACATCATCTATCTCTTGATTTTCCAACTGTTCCTGTATTCTTTGGAAGATATGTTTAAACAATAACCTCAATATTTTGCATTGTTAACAAGATACAAAAAAATACAGCCAGTCCTCTGCACGTAGGGGCTGAATTTAGTCATGGCTGCTAGCACTTTTTCTGGCCTGGATGAAGTTTATACCTGGCCCGTATATGACACCTTAATTTATTGGCATGTTTTAATTTGTTGAAAACAGACTTAGATCTCATTTACTTAGAGAAAGGCCTGTCTTCTGGCATATTGATGGTGTTATTAATGTAATTGATGAACTGGGAGGAAGAACACAATTTTAAAGATTATTAAATTTTTTTTGGTGCATTTTTTTTCAGTGTCTTTGGTGCCACATGCAATGTGCTGCAACGAAAAGAGGAGCCAAGCACCAGGATTTATGATGTTGTTTATCTGTTGGTGATGTTTCCTCGGTTCTGATTTACAGCAGAACTGAGCCTGGGCCCAGTGAAGTACGGTTTCAAATCCAAAGCTTGCCCAGAATTCCTGAGAGCTTACCCAGCTTGATCCAAGACTTTATAATGCTTAGCTCTGCATTTAATGCCTGCAGTATGTGGTACATGCAGTCTCCTAGGAGTTAATTTTTTCCCAGTGCGGGGCTAGTACCTGATGAAGATAGTCCCTGCTGCTATTGCATTTGCTCCTGAGGGCATCACCACAGCTGCTCCAGTGCGAGATTTTAATGCCCCAGTGTAAGCCTCCTAAGACGCTCCTTGGAGCCTTTGATGCGCTGATAACTTGGCACAGAAATGCTGTGCTCTTGCAGGACAGAGGGAAGAGCCCTGAGCCTGGAGTAGACTGGTAGAGTCCACTTGCTGTGCCTACTCCTTCTATGTCTTTTATGAGCTTCTTCCTCTACAGGGTCGGTCTCACTTTGGCTGGCTTGTCTTCTTGATTTCTTCACTCCTGGTGCTAAGTGGAGTTGATGAGACAGGAGGAAAGAAAGTGACAGGGATTGCTAAACATCTGAACATCTCTCCTGCTAAGCTTGGAGCTGCACTGAAGGTTATTTTGAATAAGAGAAGTAATTAACATGTCTTTTTTCAATGGTAAAATGGCCCATTGGAGATAACAAAGTGTGGAATTCAGACCCTGAGATTTAACTATGGATAATCACAGGTGGGAGAGTGGAAATGGCAAGTTTTCAATTTAAAAAAGTTACTTAAAAGGCTCCTTATGCAAATGCAAATCAATACTTTTCTGGAACAGGCACAAGTGAAATGCAGTTGTTTTGTGAAAAGTAATTGTGTCCAAACAGGAGATCAGAAGTGAGCCATTATAATGCAGAAGAGATCCAGTTCAGCCCATGGGTGAAGCTACTTGTCTGAGGCTGAGCCCAGCATGGAAGAGGGCATAACTCATGCCAGATCTTCCTGACTGTGGGGTCACTTCTTGAATCTCCACAGCTCACAATACATAATATTGCACAGATTAACTGTGGATTTAAGTGACACTCCCCAAAATGTTGTAGGACAGATCAAGATCCAGATTCTGTTTTCAACCTCACCTGCAGTTTCTGTTTCATAAAACAGTTAAGAATTGGGGTGTAGGTGTACTTTTCCAGAAATACAGGGTTACCATGAATCTCTGGCTCTTTTCTGAACGATTAACAATGAATCACTGTTTTTTACAAGTCTCAATGCATTCACCATATGCCAGGTGTCGCAAGAGCATGAGAACATGTACCAATCTGAAACTGGCTAAACAGCCTCACACTGGCATCTCTACTTGGTAGTAAGAGTCTTGAGAAGGAGCTACTTGGTTTTAACCTTCCTAGTATGGATAAGATACTTGTCATCTTCTTGAGCATAATTATCTTTCCACCCCCACCATCTCATCCTTTCTATATTTCCCAGTAGGAGGATCAAAAGAAAGTTAGCTAACTGCAGCATTCATCAGATAATCCAAAGGAGACATTAATCTAGAAGACAGTATTACCAAATAATTAATTCATGGGTTAATTCCATCCTTATTTATCTGATTTTCTTATGATTGTGAGCGTGGGTTTCTCAGCCTAAATCCTAGTACAAAGGACTCTGCTTGAGGAGAGTGGTCCTGGAGGGGAACAAAGAGAGAAGAAAGAAATGTGTGTCTTCTTCAGGACACTTGCTAGCTACTGATAAGTTTTAAGGGAAATTATTATCTCAATATTAAGATAATACTTGGTGAGTTGCTGAAAAGCTGAAAAAACAGTACGCAAAAAACTCCTAATTTTGTATGTACATGCATAGTTACTTGAAAAGATTTGTACTGAGGCTTACTTCCTTATTCTGGAATTATTAAATTTGTTTTCTATTTCTCAAGTCATCTCCATCTTTCGTTTGCTCCAGGTGACCACTGAGAGGTCACTAGGAAAGCAAATCTGTCTTTTCACCAGCGCATTTTCCCCTGTGCTGCTCTGATAGTACCAGTGCTGTCATGTCATATGTTAAAATGCAAACAGACCATACAGGGGAGAATCACCAACGAAAGAAGCCAGCCTGTGAGCAGTGGGACTAATAAAATGTGGTTTCCGTTGGTGGGGTGTCCTTTATCCCTTCCCCTTCATAGTGCACATAGTGGACCTTTCTCCATTTCTGTTGCAGCGTGCCGTTCTGTAAAGAGCAGGGCATGCAATGTCTATGCCCACTACTGCTTCGGCAATTGGTTGCTGCCAAGGGTAGCAGCTGAGCTCTGCCTGCCTTTCCCTCAGAGCAATCACTAATTTGGGTTGGCCAGCAGCTCAGAAAGTTCTCTGAGATGATAGTTGAGGGAGAGGGAGGGAGTGGGAAGAGGTAAACAGATGGAAAGAGGCAGATAGCACAATCATTTAAGCCTCATTATGTACAAAACTAAGCTGAAAATGGCTGCTGGTGATTAACCATTAATGAAAGTTTATCCAGAATGCAGCAATGAGATGTCAAAGGTGTGATGGCACCAGCAATGCATTTGGGCAGTGTGGCAGGGGGCTATCCCTCCCGCCCCCATGCTTTAATTACAATTCTAGTAACTTTAAGGATCTTTTTGTCAACGATTGTAATTGCCGGCCAAGCCAAGCTCACCATCCAGAGTCCATTTAATTCCTTGCAAGAGGCTGAGATTGATGTGTGTTGAATACTAGCTCTCTTTCTGCATCTTTACAAATGTGGGCGTCATCTGTTTTCCCTGGAAGTGCTTCTTTCTCACAGACTTCCACAGGTTATTCACCCTACCTGGGAGTTTATACGAGGTTATAGTAAAACATGACATCATAGTTGTACTCTGTTAGCCGGTTTCCAAACATTTTGCAACTGACTGTTTTATCTTTAAAAATAGACTGTCTTTTTTTATTAGAAATGCTAAGCATATGTCTTATTTTGTATGTGGTATCTAGATATTCCAGATAGACTGGAGATACATCTGAGTTTGCGGCTGTTCAAGTAGATGTATGCTATAGGTTGTGGTATGGATTAGGTGTCGAGAAAGGAAATGGTGCCTCGTTACCCCTGATGATCTTAGCCCAGAATTACATTTTACTTACATTTTGTTGTGATCTATGTTGAAATCTAAGTTGTGATATACTGTGCAGTACAATGGAAGATATTGAGTAAATAAAGAGAAATTTTGTTCTGAAAGAGGGCAACATTTTAAAAATTGCGCCTAAAATAGGCTGAGTCTGGGCAGCTGAGCACCTGCCAGTCACTTCAAGCCAATTGGACCCACAGATGTAGCTCCCAGTTGTAAGTTGGTCAATGGTAGCTACTGGTGTGAAAATAACCTTAAGCACCCAAGTATGAAAATGGTTATTAACCATTAATTTGAGCCTTTAGCTGGATATTGTTTTAATAAAATGTATAGATCACAGATCCAGGAGTTTTGCAAAGGTGCTACAAGAAGCTTATTTAAACATTTATTTAAGTTCAAAGAAGTGGATTCCAAATGGTGTGGTGGTTTCTGTTTAAAGACATGTCAAATGAAATACTGCATGTTTGCAAGTGTTAGTTAAATCCCTAGTGACCTTTAGCTCACATAATAAGGTCGCTATCCAAGTGTCTGTGCTTAAGAGAAGCCAGCATTTAAATGTCCATTTAAAAATTGATTTGGTTGAATGATACTCTTCATCTTGTCCAAGGCTCAACATGTCCTAGAGGAGAATAAAAGGAGTGTTTCCCTTCTAAGTGTTTTCAAATGAGAAAGAATGATTGTTCCTATTTTTTGCATATGTCAGCATAATAGAAGCTTAGTCATGCAAATCCTTATTACTTGGCAGTTCTGCAGCAGGGGAAAACAGAGTTACCGTATTTTATCCGTGTTTATAGTTAAAAGCATGCCTTTCATTGTGTTTTTTAAGAACAGATGTCAAGACAATCTTGAAAACATAAATAAGTGCTAAAAAATATTGTTCTGATTTAAAAACCAGGGAAACCACCCCCTAGCTAGTTGAATGTGTTGGTCTTCATTTCCATAAAAAGACATGAACTGTTTATATGCTTCCTTCCATCTTCCATGGGGGGAAATAAAACAATTATTCAGTTAACGACAGTTTTTATTTTACTATAATTTAGTGATTCTGCTAAGTGCAGTAGTATACGAAAGGAGTTTCAAATCATCAAGGATTTCTTAGCCCTTTATGGGACTACAGTATGTTGTAGTATGTTGAGTAAATGAGCTGTGGTAGAGCAGTGATTCACTCATGTAGTCTGTAGACACACGTAAGAACCAAGCTGGAGAAAAGCTGACTTTAGAAACATTAGCAGAGTAAGAAGACAAAGGGGAATGCAGGTGTCAGTCACATTTTAAGGTGCTCTTTACAGTGGCACAGAGCCAAGTGTATTAGGGACAAGGCCTTTTCCTTTCTTGTCTTTTCCTTTATGGAATTGTGTCAACCATAAGAAGACATGTCGGGTAATTACTGTTGGCTGTGTCAGGACAGATCTAGCTGTGACTCACCAGGGTAAAAACTGGCTGGGTCAAAGTCACATACTTCTTCCAAGCTAGCTAAAAGTGGTTTGTTTGCAAGTGAAGTTTTGCTTCCTGGCTTCCTTACGCGGTAATAATTCACCGACTTACTGGTTTCTATGTGGAAATGTCAAGAAGGGGGTTTAGGTGCTCATTTTTGCTTCTGTGCTGTATTCAGGTGCTCTGCTGAGGTTGTGCACACTGATTACATGGTATAAATCATTTGATGCCTGTTTGTTTCAGATCATCAGAGGAATGAATGAGACCTCTTAACGCAGCCTCGCTCTTTTGTGTAGATATGCAGAGAGTCATTGCACTGCCTGCCTCATCTGGATTACCAGCAGACTCCTCATAGGAGATATTAATTATAGGTGAAGCCGTGAATGCCACCTATAGTTAAGTTTGCTTGACACTTTTCATCACAAGATCCTGTTTTCAGGATTTGCTTATAAATTTGTCAAATGTGTATTATTTGGATTGAAAATGTACAGATTGGGAGACTGCATCTGGCTGAGTATCTAAAGCTTCAGAAAAAAATGGGTGTTTGGTTGTTTTTTTCCCTGATAACAAGTTTAAGAGGAATGTGTTGCTTTTTCACTTGTCTTAAAAATAAATGTGTCTATCCATTTTGTTGAGAAGCTCCAACGATTTAGAAAAATAATTCAATAATTGGGAGGCAGAAGTGATGTGTCCCAATGTTACCAGAATCCAGGCTTTACAAATGTCCTGGCACACGTGCAAGAAGAACTCAGTAACTGTTAAAACATAGGAGGGACGTGGTGGAAAGTAAATTAATTGTGGAGATTTAAGTGAAGGTTCTTAATAACTACTGTTTTCCAGGTTTTCATTATATGATCTTTTCACCTGTGGAAATGAGGGGAAGCTCATCCCATTCACAAAATCACATGGGTGATTTCTTAATTGCAAAGCACTTGAGTAGTACAAGGATGGCATGACAGAAAAGTCAACAGACATTCATAATCCTGTCTTTGTAGCAAGTCTTGAGTACAGGTCAGTAAATAAGATCTGGTGCTTCACAGAGAGCAGTAAGAAAAAAAAGAGTTGAACATTCATGTGTGTAACAATTAGAATCTAGTCTGTCCACTGAATGAGGAAATGGCTTTAGGAAAAAATACTCATGTCATCTGTAGTCTTGTATGCAATGTGTATGCCAAGGGGCCTGAAATGCAATTGTCTGGGAAATCTTGGAAGGTTGTAAGTTTTGAGTGATTGACTTTCTTTCAGTAATGTTCTTTTAATATGATTTTTGGCATATGATTTGCTACTTGGTATTATCTGTGGCTGAAGCAGTAGAGGAGGTAGACAAATGCATGAAAATAAAGTAATTCTGCACTGAAGGAAAGAAACAGCAAATTCTTTTCCTAAACCCTTGGATAACTTCCTATTTTGTCTGCAAAATAATATTTTTCCTTGGAGAGGAAAAAGGTGTTAGACATAGCAATTTCACTTGGATAGAAACGTCATCACATAAATAGCCTGCTGTGAATGACATTTTAGGCAGCTCAATCAATATCCTGCCAGGAGAAAAACCAGAAAAAATCCCTCAAAAACAGTTGTAAATGCAATGCATCCCTTAATTGCAGTTATATTGGAATTTTCTCATAGATACGTATTACTTATGAAAGAGTGAGAAAATAGACCTTGCATTATTTTAAAGTCATAACCATTCATATACCAATACTAATTATTTGTTGATGAAATATCTGTATGATGCGTTTTCGTCTTTTTTTTTTTTTTTTTTTAACTTGCCAGGGAATAGCAGATCAATATTCTTAATAACAATTATCATACACAAACACATAGCACTTCTCACTCAGATTTCAAAGAACTCTGCAGAAGTCTTACGGTTTTGTAGGTGGGAAAATAGCAGATAAAGATGAGGAGCTTGTCTAGAGCATCACAGAGTATCTGAAGTACTGTGTTCTGCCCAGTGCCTCCCAACATCACTGCATCAGAGCTGCACTTTGTGCATGTTGTGTCCTTGGATATGTCACACAGGTCTGCAGGATGCCTTTGCACAGTGTAATAACACAGATTTTGATTGTTGTTTCTAAGACCACGAGTTTGGTGGGAAAGTGGTGTGAAAGCTAATCAAAGCAGAAAGTTAGAGTTGAAACAGGACAGTAGTTCACTAGCACATTTAACACAATTGTCAGTGTTTAATTAGGTGGTGTTTAAGGCTAAATATTCAAGTGTGGCATTTGGGATTTGATCTCTGGTCCTACACAAAAAGGTGAGAAAAGCTTCTGCCCTGACAAGTTGGGAAAACTTGCAGCCTTGTGAAGAGTGGAAGTTTAAAGGTACAGACAGGCACGAACTCTTTCAGCAGCTGTGCTAGTTAGCTTAAACTGTCTAAACAGTAACGCCACTCACTTTAACATGAAGTGGCTTCGGTAGTGTTTCTATAAGCAAGCTCTGCCAACAAATGTGAGGGAGCAGTAACCTCTGCAAAGAAGTGATGATCAACAGCTGGGGCTCTAACCTCTCCCTGGCTTGTCTGCATCCAGCAGGGAACATCTGTCCAAAGCCTAACATCCAAAATTTACAGAACAAAGGTGTAGTTTGTTTAACAAAATTGCTCATATTAGCTAATAACGGAATGTGCTTTGATTCTGCTGGTGCCAGAACCACCCAACTTTTACTTTCCTTACTAAATCAGGATTGATTTCTTTACTGACAAAATGGCATCATGAACTTTAAGTAGACAGATTGCTGTTTTGATTTAACAATGGCCAAAATGGTACCCAGAACATGCACAGTACCATTTGAAACTTCAGTGTAACATGGTTCTTTATGTCACTACTTTGAATTCCAATGCTATTTTGTACTTATTTTCATAAATAAATAGTAATCGAATTTGGAAAGTTAGGACAAATGATCCATGAAAATAACTATTTTTTTTTCTTTCCCTCAGAGTTTTTCTAGCCGTATTCATCTCTGTGAAACTACAGCACCTGCCAAAGGAGGATAAGGTCAAGCTGAATGTTGATTCCTGCACTTACTTCTGGGCATTCCGTGGTTAAATCATGCATTTGTCAGCCATAGAATAAGCCAGCGCTGAACAATCCTTGAAATAGCCCAAACCTTGAGGAAGAGCATTTTGTTATAGAAAAGGAGACAGGCAGAAGAGCCCTTGTAAATGTATCATCTACCGCCAGAACACAAATATGTAATTTGACAGTATTTTTTTGTGGACAAGAGGAACGAAAGTTATTTTAAATTTCTCTCTCTTTTCCTCCTGCTGTTGAGGTTACAGCTGTAATGAAATACCCCAAATGTCATTTATTCCTCTCTGCGCTTCTTTCAATATGAGTCTGCAAAGCAACAAGCAACATCTCTTGTGGAAAAAAGGGTATCTGAAAACTGTTCTGAGTACTGCAGATGATGAAATAAGAATGAAAGTCAAAGAAATACGATAAACGGTGTCTACCGAGAAAGCTCCTGTGGAACTGCTGAGTGAGGATCGCTGACGCTTGGAGTCACGTAATTATGAAACTTAGTGAAGATGAGCTGTCAGGAGATCTCTAATTAGATAGTGCAGCCAACCCTGATAGATAATGTTTCCTACGGGGTGTTACGTCAGAGAAGCTGGTGTGTTGTGCTCCCAGGGAAGTGGCCAAGAAAAGATATGGACTGGTAAAAATACACGGGAAGTTTTTTTGGTATGGGTCTTTTTGTGTGTGACCTACTGAATTCTCGGTTATTCAGCCCGGTTGTGAAGGAAAATAAAGGTTTTGTATTATCTGGAAAGCAGAGAGGTGGCTAGATACCCAGTAGGCAGGGGTTTCATTGCAGTTTACATTTGCCTTCATTCTGCCATTTGGAAGTTGATAAAATTAACACCTCATCCTAACTGCTCTGCTTTGCAGGTGTTATAGAAATGAGAGTGAAAAAATACCATTATTTGTAAGAAACCTTTTTTTAAAATCTCCTTTTGCACTTGAGGCAGCAAGTTGTGTTGTTTTATAGAAGAATTCTCTATTTACTTTGCATGTAGCTGTTCTTTTAGAAATATATTTTTTATACAGGAAGGTGTTAGTGGCTGCCATCAGATGGTTCTTACATCTGTAGAAAGTCTCAGATCTGGGTAAAGATGTTAAATGTGCTAAACAGCTTTCCTTCAGGCTAAACGATAGGAATATTTAAACATGTTTTTTGTTGTTTGTAGGAAGGCAGTAATCAAGCAAAGCAAGGGCTGAGCAGAATTAGGCCACGCAGTCTGAGAGACCATTTTCAAGTGCAGCAGAAGAAATAAGTCAGGTAAGAAGCTGTGAGTGTGGCTTAGGAGCAAGCGGGGAGTCAAGGCTTTTTGGGGCTTATGACTCACTGGCCAAGGAGGCTTGGGTGTGCTGAGCAAAGAAAGTGGCTGTTACTGTTGGATTTTTTGCTTCGTGTGATTACATACTTTGCAAACAGTGTTGCACAAAATACAACCGCAATGAACACCCGTTTGTATCCTCAGCTTCTTTCTCAGGGATATTGCCCGTGGCTAGTGCTGCTCATCCAGCTGTGCAGGAGACATATCTGGACATCGGGTCATGGCAAAAAACAGTAATGAACTATTCTGCCTCTGAAAGAATTTGTGATACGATGGCCAGAGAAGCAACACTAACAACTTCCTTATTCTTGGCAGAGAAATGAAAATTATATAGGCCACTTTTACTCTTTAAAGAAACAGTTGATCACTGCTTTAAAGAAAGCATATCTATTACCTAGCAAAAGTACTTGAAGATAAGGTACATGGAGTGGAGAATGGAGCAATATTTACACTTCAAGACTGTCCAACTAGGCAAGATATCCCTTCACATTGCTGCAATTCTTTCTGCAGGGCTGAGAAGTATTTTGTGCAGTAGTAAAGCCCAATAACTCAGCTGCAAACAGGATCTGTTGAAAATGCATGATCTGCCAAATTCTGGGTGGGTGTGCTCAAAGGTTCATAGCTGCTTGTAAGCTTGGACCAGTACTTAATCATGAGGAAGTTAAGAAGGAAAAAACCTGAGCATAACATGACTGCCAAGAATATTATCAAAACACGCCTAGAGAAAACAGTGCTCTTTTATCATTATTTTATTAATAATATTATTGATATTTTTATCACAGCTGGGGTAATAGCTGGGGCTTGCAGGCCAGTCAGTGGGAGCTGTGCATGATTCTGAGCTCTAATGGTAGTATCTTAAATGAAAAATGCACCATATTGTAACATCAGTGAACATCATGAATACGGGAATGAAAAACAGTTGCAAGCTGTAACCCGCCTGCATCAAAGCCAGCAAGGAAAAGGCATGTTGTACCCTGTATGATTGGTAAAGTAGAACATGATCATACAATTAAAGGTTCGTGTCATACTGGATACACGTAAGGAAAGCACTGCAACCTTGATACTCTCTTCACATACTAGGCATGATGAGCTACTTTTTTTTGTGTCTTGCTGTGCTAGCAGCCCCGTTGAAATTATGGAATAAAATGGGTAGGCATGGTGTGATCTGTCCTTTAATAATTGCAAAACACTCTAGGATCTTCAGAAGAAGGATGCTTGAAAACTGTGAAATAGCTTTTGTTAGATCAGGGGGTGGGGTGGTGAGGGGATGGAGAATGATATCCTGGGCCCCTGCTCAGATGGTGCTTGTTTAAATCTGTCACGTCTGAGTGGGGCACTTAAAGGCATGTTTAATGCCAAGTGATGAAACCTTGTTGAATAGGTTAAGCATTAGCTGAGTCAGGTGTGTGCCCGTACGCAGCTTGCCCTCTTCCCGGCTCTATCAGTCTACAGCCTGGGAGACTAACCGCAAATAGGGAAAACTTGGCAATGGAGCTGGTTTCTTACCTGATAAGTTGTAACAGACACATGGGTGATGCTGCCTGTTAATTTAGAAGGCATTTAACACTTAATCATGCTTGTCTAGTACAAGCCAGGAAGGACACTGCTTTCTGCAACCTCTAATTGGGTGCCATCAGTAATATAAGCTTAAGATTGTCCCAGTCAGCAACTGTATTGCCTAATCAGCACAAGTGTGTGCCCATTGGGGATCAGACACAGATAAACGGGAGAGAGGGAGAGAGAGATCTGAACATATCTACGCGATGAGCAGCATGTCAGGAGCATAGAGGATGTCTAGATTTATGTGCTTTTTGGCAGCACTAGTGAGCTATTAATCATTTCTCATGAATAGGGCTCTTGTAAATCAGAGGTAGGAAACACATTTCATCGATAATCATGGCAAAAATGTCAGCTTTGCTATTTGGTCATATGCTGATAGGATGCTTAGCACAGGAGCGAATGCAATCACACGCATAAAATCAAAATAGTACTCCCCTTACATGATGAGTAGAAAGCAGGGAGGCAGTAGAGAGGAGAACTTTTCATCAGTATTTGAAAAGCAGGGAGCTAACGTGTAATAACAGAAAGGGAGACCTATATTTTTAAGGTGAAGCTTTACTGAAGGACCCAGGGCTGAGTCCTAGTCAGCATCTGGATATAACACATGTTTAATAAGACACACTTTGCATCATTTTAACAGCTGGCTGATCAGTTCATGGTTTTTCTTTACTTTTATTGCCCTGTAATTTACTGTAAATGGCCCTTACGTGCAAATACTTCATTAGTCACAGGGTTGCATATTTCATGAAGTATACAGAACGCACTGTCAGAATTAAATATTGTCAGGTTAACAAGGGTGGGGTTTTTTCAGCTTTATCACTGAAGGCAATGTTCAGGGTGAATAGAAAAGCAGCTGGAAAGCAAAACGCGGAAGGTTTCCCTTCATGTTGTGCAAGCTCTGGTGGATGAAACCCATTGCTGAAGGACTGACATTTACAGAGCTCTTGGGAGGGAGTCCTGTGTGAGGGAGGTGAGGGACGAAGCCTCAGCCAGGACTTTCCAGTGCATTACTTGCTATAACCAGTTGGAGCTGAAAATCTCAGTGGCTAAATTGGGATTAATACTAAATCATTCTTACATTAAATATAATGGTGTCCTCGGTGTGCTTTTGGCTTAAGAAATTCCCTAATATTCATTTCCTTAAGGGAGCAAGCATCCCCGCTCCCCCCTGGTTTGTTCCACTGGCTTCCAGTCCTACACTGTTTCTCTATGTATTAGCAACATACAGAACTGGAAATGACATGTAACTCTTGTCTGAGTTAATGCTGGTTGTGTTTACACCAGGGAATGGTTTTCACACAAGCCACCCGGTTTCGGGCACAGCCTTCTATAGCATCCATAGGAGTCCTGCCCCTCGCAGGCATTGGGATGGAGGCTGCTGGTGACCGTCCCACACTGCTGGTCTGAATATGCTGAAGTAACAACCTGTGGGAGACCTTTAACTGCATTTCCTGGGAGTTGTGGGAAAAACAGTCCAGGCTTTTGAAACTCCCTGGGAAATATCCATAAAACCCCATGAATCACAATCATTTTTAAATCTCCTTCAAATTAGAAGTCACAGTTTTTGCTTAGGGGGAAAAAAAAGTTTTGAAAAGCACTCATGAGTTAGCTTGTAAACAAAATTATCCTGACAGTGACCTGTGCCAGTGCTCTTCTGTCTTTGTGTGGACCCGAGATGAATCGGGTCACAGCCAGACTTGAGACGGGGATGTGCTGTCTTTGCAGGCATCTCCAGTTTGGTGCCGTTGGTGTGTTCAACGCTGCAGGCTCACCCCCAGATTCCTCATCTCCTCCATTAAATGACATCAATTGAATTATACTGGAGTATTTCCTTCCAGATGGCTAGAATACCGGCTTGTGTTTTTAGAGGGATTTTGTTATCACTTTAATTCTTGCCATTTGCAGGGTTGTGAAGCTTAGGGTAACTGTATTATAGCTATGGGGATGAATTTGTCCTCAGATAACTTTTATCCACCAGAAGGGGTGATTTCAACATGCTTGGTTTCTCAGGCAGTATTAATTTGCTACTGCCTGGCAGTGTGGAATCAGCGGAAAGAGAGCAATCCCTTCTCCTCCCTGTTACTTGAAATGCAACATGTCCCACGTACACTTCTTCAGATTTAGTGTTCCTGTGGTGGCTGCAATTCAGGACAATTCAAAAAACAAACCAACCGACCAGAGAACATACTTATTCCAAACAAGTATTTCAGCATCTTTTGTTTTTCTTTCTAGGTTTTTAGGTGCTACTTCATTCATTGTTGTGAAATTAGTTCTGGTTTATATTCCCAAACCTCAGTCACAACCTTAGAAGTTCTGTAGTTTCTGTTATCACTGTCTCAGGAGTGAGGTCTAAGTACCAGTGAGTTTCTGGAGGTGTTGGGAAAGGAGTGGGATGAGAGTCAGGCTGTTAATATACTATGCTGACCTCTTTTTTTTTTTTTTTTTTTTTTTTGGCTTAGATGCAGGCTAACATATTTTAGCTGACCTTTCCTTTTGCTAATTTAACAAACTTGATGCCTTTCAGGGTGTGGGTCCATGAAGCAGATTGCTCCCTGGTGCCACAGTTCAGTCTTGCTTTTCCTCTTTCTGCTTCTGGCTTCAGAGCCCTACCTCCTCTGCTCTGTCATCCTTCTGGCTTGTTGTGTGTTGTATAAGGCTCTGTTAAAGTGTTTGCTTTGGCTGAGGTGCTCTTCTGCCTGTTCTGTGAGTTAAAGCAGCTCTGGGCTGGTACAGAGGGAGCAGCAAGAGGGGAGCAGCAAGAGCCCACGGTTCGGAGAAGGGGGGCTGATGGAGGGAGAGGAGGGGGACGAGGGATGGGAGAAACAGAGCTGCTTGTTTCATTGCAATAATCTAAACTGTGCCCTCGCCAGTGGGTTTGTACAAAGCCAGCTGAAAGGATTTGCTGCATTTGCCACAGGGACATGAGAAGAGGCAAAGTCTGTGCCTCAGTCGCTGTGGTTTGATAGCCCAGTGTCCCAGCGCCCTGTCCATCAGCAGGTAGCGGCACCCTTCTCCCCCTGCATCGGGGGGATGTTGCTCCACCATGGCAAAGGCATTGGATGTGCACAGGAATCGAGTGGTGCTTGGCATGGTCTTGGTTAGCCAGGAAAGACGCCTGCTACTTTTTGTTTTGATTTCATGTGTCTGGGGAACATGCATGTGTCTGCCTCTCAGACCCAGTATCTTTAGAAAATATTACTCCACAGCACTTTTAAAAATGATTCAGATACTTCTAAATGACTTGTTACTTGGGTGCCAAATAGAATACATAGAGCAGGATATTTTTCATCAAGTTCTTATTAAAAAGAATGTAAAAAACATTAATTGATACAAAGTCATAAAGATCTGGGCCTCCAGTTATTTTCAGAGCCCTCAGGGTGAAATTAACCCTCAAGTAGAGGCTTTTTAAAGGCTTTTACAGCATGCCAGTCCCATGGGGGGTCTGAATAAAGATGTATTATGGAACAATTTTACTGTATAATTTTCAAGTTCAGTATCTGCCTTGGTCTTTTCTGTGTTTAGCTGACTTATGATCTTGCAGTACATATATTGATCCCTAATCTCAGACAGATTGAGAGTTCCAATATAAAGCCGCATTAATAAATTTGTCAGGTTGGTAAAAACCTGACCCACAATAAAGCAACGATTAATGTTATGTATGTATAGTATATAAATGTTTATTATCTACTTGTTATATATGAGCCTGACAGTTTGGTAGCTGTATGTGATAGACTATAATTATATGTATATAGTCATTATACATACACATCTTATTATGTGTTTATATGTAAATATGTATTATTTTTAGCCATTGTGGGGAAAAGTCAGAGGAGAGAATGGGGTGGCAAATGCCACCAGTTTCACTCTACGATACACTGAATAAAGCAAGCTTCCAGTCCAGACTAAAGAAAATATTGCCATGACTTAATATGACTTTTCTAACTGAAGAGTGTAACTTCAGAACAAGAGTAGCTGGTTGTACTTTCTTATAATGCTCCCCGTGATTTGATGCAACTCTTCCTCTGTATGTTTTCTTTAATTTTTATGTTTTATGTGAAAGCTGAACAGACTGAATTTGTTTGTAATTTGGAATTTAAAGCAAGGCTCTTTGTTAAAAGCCCAGAGGAAGTTTCCATATGACTTATGGGCCATTTGGGCTCAATTGAATTTAATGGGTTTCAGCTGCACCTCCACAATGGCTTTGAAGGAAGTGAGGGGAGATCTATAGGTCTTAATTGCTCAAGACTGGCTTGTTTCTCTTGAAAAGGCTGTTTGCAAGAAGCAGGTTGGGAGTATTAAAGTATATATCCTGAAAGGGATGAAGGAACTGCCGTTTGAGGAAGGGGCTAGGTGGGAAATAACTTTAGGACATTACTCAGCAGCTGTACTAGTCAATCTGAACTAGTCCGTGCTAAGTTCTTGTTTGTTTGCTTAAAAATAATCAAATAATTGGAGGGTATGGCTAAGCCCAAACTTCCTTTTGAGAAAGGATTTGGGATCTTGGAACTGACAAGATAAATTAGGCTGAGACCAAAAGACAAACCCAAACAGATAGTCGCCTTGGCCTCTCTCACGCTGGTTGACAGACATGAGTTTTTGAGTCAGCAGGTGAACCATGACTTCTAAGAGCAGCGGTTTGTTTATGCTTCCACTGTACAAAGCATTTCAGTGGAACAGAACAAATCTAACTGGGCAAATTTCCATTTCTATTTCATCCTTCTTTCTGTATATGCATCGCCAACTGGCTGTATGGATTGTTGTTACTGAGTTTGCTAGCGTTATCCCTTGGCTTCACATTAGGAGGTGTCTGACCCAGAAGAATCTCTTATGACCCTGTTCTCCCGGCAGGCAGGAGAACATGCGAAATGCAAAGTTAAGAATATAAAGGAACTATTGTCTTACTCATGATAAGCCAAGAGACCACATTACAGGAAGTTAACCTTCGGTGTACTCTATCATTTTGGCCGGCATCATACAGGCAAGGAGGAAGGGGACATTCTCCTGAGGTACCCGGCAGATGAATGCCAGATGGTACTGTCATAATACACAAAAAATAGCTAAATACCTACCGGTTGTGTTCAGTACAAAAGGAACATTTTTCTTTTTCCGAATCCTGCAGGGCAAGAACTCAGACAAGCATCTTAATGCAAACATCCCAGTAACTGAAATGTGAAGCTGGAAATCCAAAGAATTCTCCAAAAGCTTTAAGTAGCTCTTTAGGCTCAGTTCATGTTGGGCCTAATGGATCCTCAAAGGGGAGAATGGTTTATCAAAGACAAGCGTTTTAAGTCCAGCATGTTTACATGGTAGGTAAATGGGAGTTTGTTACATCAAATAGGGAGGCTTGATGAAGAACAAAATGACAGAGCTTTGCTGATGCGGCCAGTGCTGCCTATATTGTCTGGCTAAATAGAACCTATCCCCAGCCTAGTGTCTGGGTCAAACCGAGGGGTTCGATTCTCTGTGGGGGACTTTCTTCCTTGGTGGTTTCTGAATCACGGTCAGGTATGTGTAGAGAAAAATCTCAGGCCATGGTCATCACCAGCCCAGGGATGCAGCAGTGCCTAGCTGGGGGGAGATGTGTTCACTTTTCCCATGTGCAAATATGTCCATTTCAATTTCCATGCAAGATTGTAAGAACGAAAATATGCTGCCCTTTAGGGGAATGGCATTTGGCTAAATACCATGCATTGCTACAAACCTTAGATGTGAAGGGCCACGTGCAAACATTTACATACAAGAACATTACGCATGTGGAGCTGGGTCTCAGTCTTAAAGGAAAAATATTTCTGACTGCCTGGCTCTTTCAGGCTATGAAATTTATTGCCTGCAGACAGAGGCTGAGTAGGTAGGTGTGGTGCTGTGACAGAAACTGAACGGTTAGCTCTGCCCTTCATCTCCTGTCCTTAAATCCTCGCCACCAGGCTTTATACAGCCTGTTTTCCTTAGCTGAGCTGACCTCGTTCGCCAAAGCAATACCCTTGTATATACGTGCCTCAGTCATTATTGTTCTGTATTCTGGCCTATTCAAGATTAGAGGAGTCTTCCTCAAAGCTTCCCAGAAATGCTGCTAACGTTTGTCTGTGCATTGTCTTCGGTGGTTGCATCTTCTTTCATTAACTAGGGTAGCTGGTGTTGAAAACCAAACAGAAGGTAATGACAGACCACAGCGAGCTGTCTGTTGCTGCAGATGGAGGGTACCTCTAGGATTTGGGTCAGAAAACACTTGGCAAGCATCCCTCTGAATTATTCCTGTCACATGTTGAGGAAGCCTGCTTAGTGGCAGGGGTGAGGAAGGAAACTGAAATATTAAAATGGCTGCAATACGATATTTTTTGTTGATTTATTTTTGTTTAGCATCGAAGCTATTTACAGCGTATCTTGCCAGTTTATTCATACTGTTGCTGTCATGGTTTTTTCCTGATTCTTTGCTTTCAGAACAGGAAAAAATCCCCACACAATCCCATTTAAGTTTGCAATGGCAGGAAAAACGAGGCTTACTTATCCTCCCTTTAGAACTGGACCTTGCAGAGGTACTATAAGAAGCCATTTGTTTTCTTTAAACACAGTTCAACTTCACAGAGGGGCACACACACATTCAGATGGTTTCCACTTGAAATTCCTCATCTAATCCAAATAGCTCTCAGCCTTGACTGTGAAGGGGCTCCCCCTGCCCCATGCCTCCCCAAGCATGTGGCACTCCAGGCTGGGGAAGGCAGCACGCTCACAAAGTTTGCACGCTTTTGCTTGATTGCAGATACACCTCCAAAAGCTTTGATCTCCCCCTTTCTCTGCTGCAAAAGCTTTGATCCCCCCTTTCTTTGCTGCAAACGCTTTGACCCCCCTTTCTCTGCTGCTCATGAAAAGAAGTAGAGTGATATTTGAGGGTATCCTTCATTTCTTTGGAGACTCTCTTTATCATGCAGTCTGCTGTCTTGGGCCGAATAAGTTTGAGGTTTGCAAGCCTGCAGAAGGAGTCGCTGTATTTAAAGCTGACAATTGGGCAGGTCTGCATGACCTGGAGGCGAAACAGAAGTGAATTGCACCACCATGCTGTCCGTACCATCGCTACTCTGTGTACCATCGCTACTCTGTGTAAACTAACATCCCGTATTGTTTATAGTTCTTTGGTACAGTCTTTTAAACGAATACCTCTTTTTTTCCCCTCTTCTAGAGCATGAATGGGTTACACAGGATTCAGGATGGATGGATGGATGGTGGCAGAGCTGTTGCACCCTACTCCACTACTCTTAATGACTGGCTTACCAGTTCTTCTGTCCAGGTCGCCCATATTCTGTAGGAAAGGTTAGAAAGCACCAATGCTCTAACACCCTTCTTTGCCAAGAAATGGTCCCCTGATGCAACTGAAGCTGCTGTGGCTGCAGGCAGGGGAAGAGGATGCTGGCCTGGAAGAAATGACTGTAGGGATGGGAGAATGCCCACATTTCGTTCCAGGTCCTGGAGATGCCGAGACTGCATTGCCCTGACTTTGTCACATTCCTTTATCTTTATGGGGACCTGCAAATCCAATTTATCACTCATAATGCAGTATACCTACAGCTTTTTTTGTATTTAACCAGTAAGAATTATTTTACAGATATGTCTCCTTTGTCTGCATATCATCTGGAGAAGTACTTGGTGCATATATACATGTTGACCAGACTTCTTTATTTATATTGCCATACCAGTTGTGTTGCTCGTTGATCCACAGGATTACATTAGGCTCTATAGAAGTACAAAATCATAACAGTTCAAGATGCACATTCAAATATATAATTTTTTTCTTAGAGAGGGAAGGAAGTTGTTTTTTTCCATGTGTTCAGTAATGTGTATTATTTTTGGTGGCTCAAAACCATGCAAAATGAAAATACAGAAATGAAAAGACAGAAAGACTTTTGTCCAAGAAGCTCACAAACTAAACTTTGAGGTGATGAGTTAGGCTAACAAACAGAAGTGGGGCAGTGGGTTAAGGAAGGACAAGGGTTATAGAAATAAGATTAAGTGCAGTCCATGCAGCACACCCTAATACACTTCTTTATGCCCTGCTCTAGCCAGATGCTGCAGAGAAATGGCCAAAGATTAGCTCTCAGGGGCAGGGAACTGTCTGTCTGTGTTTGTTTTTATAGCGCCTAGTTCAATGGAACACTAATCCCTGTTTGAGGTCCCTGAGTGCTATAGCAATACAAATATTATATGCAAAATAGTAGCAATAACATCCCTTGGCCCAGCTCCTTGCTGTGTGCTGTGCCCCCTTTTTGGCCTTAGCCTAACCTAAGAAAAAGGAGGGACTGTGCGGCTCAGAGGATGCAGCCTTATTTTGGGTGTTTGTTCTTACCTTTTGAACTTTGCTTATCCCTTTCAGAAAGGATGCTTCAACCTGTGACTAAATTTGATATTAACCCTGCCCTTCCTCCCGTTCGATACTTAGTGATATCTGAAATGTTTGGATCTGACTATGTAGGGGCAGGAATGCCAGAAAAGAGGACTGTATGAGATCAGAGCATGGTTTGGAGCCCAACTTCTGATAAGGAAGCGGGAACAGGACACATTATTTTTTTATAAGAAGACAGTAGTTCTCAAAAGTGATTTCCCAGAAACTCAGGTGCTTGTAAAAGAGGCATCAGGAAACACTCACGCCTGACTGAAGGCTTTTGCTTCTGATGGCTGAAGTGGAGCCCAGATTTGAAACCGTTGTTCCCTGGCCTGCTGAGACCCGGTAGGTCCAGGTCTATCGTCATCCAGCAAAGCTTGCCAGAGTCAGGAAGGTCAGTAGCTTCGTGGGCTGTGAAATGTCTGGTCTGCTCCATCCCATCAGGATTAGCATGTGCAGTTGGCTCCAATGTGCTGGTCTTTGGAAGTGAAGAATAAGCTGGAAAAGTCAAACTGTGTTTAGAGCTTAGTTTTACATGGGGTCTGAGCCCAGTGTTCATGCCTCAGACATGCTTCTAACATATTTTGGCCACAGTGTGCGGTGTCAAAGTTTAGCTGGAAAAGAGTTTAAACACTGGTTTACTGGTTTGGGCCCCATGGTGGCCATCCTTCTCTGCTCCTTTACCTTTATTTCATCCTTTAAGTACAACTCCCGGCAGAAGCATGAGCTCTCACGCATCTGGTCATTCTTATGTATCTAAGTAATGTGGATTTGGGTCCAGAAGACATGGTCAAAGTTTGTCTAATTAGCTTCCTATCACTATAGCCAAGGCAGAAATTTAAGGTGCAGTAACTCATTTTATAGTCACTCTATCTGGCACTGGATATAGATTGGAAAAAGTCTTTGCTTGAGCAAGAGGTGTGGTAATACTGTTATGCTATATTAAAGTGCTCTTTAAAAATAAATCAGATTCTCATGAGTGCGAGAGACTAGTATCCTCTACCACAGCCAGACCCAATGCAGGCAGGTCTCCTCCTCACCCAGGATTGCTAAATCCTTCCGTGACGACAAAAGCCAGCCAGAAAGTTGTACCCTTTTGGGTTTTTTTTTGTGACCCCTGAAGGATTTGCTGTTAGGTCTTCAGAAAGGCTAGATAAAGCATTAGCTATGAGCAGAAGAGTGCATTAGGAACCACACCTGTTCATCAGGGCTGTGCACGCACATCTCCCCTCGCCAAACCGGGCTGCTGTATCCAAAAAGGGTCCCAAATGTTTAGGGCAGAAATACTTGCGCCACTTGTGCTGTTTTTCTTCTGGTCTTCCTCTCAGCTTCCGAAAGCTGCCCCTTAAACACCACTTGTGAATAGAAAAAATGACGCACTTTCAAAATCTCCTGGGGAATGAGGGCTCATATCTCTCCCTCTCACACTGATACTGTAATTTCACACTTTGTTTTTTCGCCAGCAGCTGAGCCTCTGCTTGTTACATGTGACACGTGTGTTTCATTTGCGTTAGGCTTTTGTAGTTTGAGGGGCCTGATGAGCAAGGGATAGGGAAGCGGCCGGGTGGAAGGGTGGCAGGAGGCACAGGGCTCTCCCGTGTCCCACATGGTGCCACTTTTGTCCTCCCCCAGGTGATGCAGAGTTTTGCTGACACTGAAGCCTCCAGTGAGACCACAGCCTTTAGAACTGCTCTCGCGATGCGGTGTGTACACACAGGGGGAAGAAACAGGGCTGGAGAGTGGAAGGGATGAGTCAGGAACACCCTCCTTGGCCTTGCCATCGGGATGAGCCCTGGGCACAGAGAGCCTAGAGGCCATTAGCCGAGCCTCTGCTTAAACAAAAAAAAGTCCAATGTGGTTTTTGTTGGCTAGAAACCAAGCTAAACCAGACAGGAGTTACGCTCTCCCATGACTTAGGATTTACAGCAGCTAGGAGTTAGTTCCTTGTGTCTGAATATTGTTGTGTCCCAGCTGCCACATTAGGTTAATTGCCACCCAATTATCAAAACTTTTGGGGCTGATGATCATCTCAGAAGAGTTCACACGTTATTAGTCTTGTCTTTCACCAGGAGAAGGGCAAGTCGTGGAAGCGTTTGTGGGAGAGAAGCTGGGGAATGCCACTCGCTGCATTTCATAGCTTGCCTTAGCATGGCTGGACATCTGAAGTGTTGAAGAATAGTTTGACAATTAGGTGGAGGCTACTTCTTCCCATGCCTGCTGATGGGATGAACTCTCAGGCACTTGTATAATCGCTGCTGGTGCTAAACTGTTTGCTTGAAGGGGGTTGTCTGCTTTGAATCTGATGTCTGGACACCGCTGTGGGTCTTCAGTTTCTGTGCTTTAATTACTTGTGGAACTTGCCATACGTAGGAAGAAAACTGAATTAAAATAACTTAGCTGTAAAGAAGATATTGTTGTAATAAAAGCCACCCCAGATGTATAAGGTTGTTATGTAGCAAAATTAAGCTAGGCAAATCTGTGGATAAACATATACAGCTTAGGTTTTGAATACCCAAAGGATACTTTCCTCTGGATGTCTCTTACTGATAACAGTGCAGCATCAGAAGTATTAAACGGATTCTCTGAGCACGACAAAAACTGATAGCTGTAAATAATGGCCTGTAAGCTCTGTGTTTCCTGAAATGCCAGCCCACACTGTGGCGATGCAATCAAGCTGCCTTTATATGAAACCTTCATGTACTGTCCCAATTCTTTTCCTCTGCATTCCCACCTTCCTGCCCCTTGGCATTCATTCACGCTGACATGTTATTAAAGTTGTCTCTGAAGCTGGCCCAAGGAGTTGTACATATTATTTACATCACAACAGAGCCTGGGGGCATCAGACAGGGCTGGGGGTCTGTTGTGCTAGCTGCTATTCAGCCTTTAAGTACAAAGATTGTCCGGCCCAAAGAGATTTCTATCTTGAATTTTAACAGGTAGACAGAGGGAGTCGATTGTTTCCCTGATGCTTCAGACTCTCCATTCAAGTTGCTCTTAGTAGCAGTCATTAGGAAATCCTCCTCCTCTTTCGATACTCCAGGGGTATCACACAAGGCTGCCAAATTGAGATATCCTGAGATCGTCACTAGCTGGTGGTGCAGCAGCCAAGCAGTGGTGTGGACACTAGAATTAAAGTGAACACAAAGATTTCACAAATTCATGGCGAATCCAATGTAATGCTGGTATTCAGAGCGTGTGTGTATTTCCACCTCAAAAGAAAACAATCCCCCCAAGTCCCTCAGAATCAACCAGATTTTTAAAGCTTTTCACTGGAAAAAACCCTTTAAACCATTTAAAGCCGTGTTAGAAAGTCAGCCTGTAAGTATACAAAACACTGGAGACCATCATATGCTAATCTGAGCTTAACAAAACACATAGCATTACCAAGTGTAATTATACAGTCCAGCTATTAGTAGCTTTACCTCTGGCTGTTCTCCATCCTGCTTTCAAGCTACATCCTTTCCTTTCATCTTATTCTACACCACATGAAACAGGTGAGCTGTTCCCTTTATATAGCTCAGGGCTCCAGTCACATGGCTCTCAAAGCTTGGTATCTTCATTTAATCAGTTAAAAGAATCGAAATAATCAGAGATCTTTCATGAACTCCATGCCAAAATTTAATTCTGTTAAGCATTCAAAGCTTACCAGGTTCAAAAAAATCAAGAAAAAAATTAATTAATTTTTCCTAGGAATATCTACTTTGAAAAGCTGCCCTGGGGGGTACATTTGTAGTTTAGGAGAATATCTCTCACAAATCACCCATACATCACTGCTAGCAAGTTCCACAAAAAGAGAACTCCAATGCTTTTTATTGTCAAGGCAACACTGTGGTTTCTGCATCCCATTTGTTCATGCATAGATAGTAACAGCATCCACTTTTTATCTGATTCCATTTGAATTTTTATCTTGACTTAACTGTTACTGATTTCTTACAGGAAAGTACAAGTTGTTTAGGGTTATCTTCACCAGTAACAACTTTTGACAGCAAAGAGATGGTGATACTTCCCCTGAAGTCTGTATTTGGTACCTCACCACTGGATTAGATGACAGTGCCAATGAGTTAAACTGGATAGAGACGTAATATTTCAGTTTTGGCGTCCTTGAATGCATGGGTAGGAATAGGGAATTATTTTTAAGGAGTCTGTGAAAGGTAACTCAGATAAGGCAGACTCATGACAATTGGCTTAAATTGGCTTGAAAGGAGCCTGAAGTGCCCCTGGAAAATGCTGTGGGGTCTGCAGTGGGGAAAAGATTAGAGCCCTGGGGCTATGCTATCTGCTGTGATTTAGGAGCTTGGGTCCATGTTATCTGTTGTGCCATTCTTTCTCCAGCACAAGATTAACCTCACATTCTCGCATATGGGTATCTCCTCCCACCAAGACCATCTGACCCCAGAGAGTGCAGATATTGCTCAGACAGGCATGCAGCAGTTCTGTTGCCATCCATCGCATGTTTTTTTTTACAGCCAGTCGTCGGTGGGTAGTGAGTGCCATGGCACATCACAGGTCCCAGGGTTAGGCCTCTGAAAAGCTGCAACAGTACCTTGTTGGTGAGTCAAATATTTCCTGACCTTCCTACATTCCCTTGAACAAAAACAGGGAGACATCTTATTGAGTTTCTATCAAGATCTGTGCTGCTTTTAGCAGCAGAGGGGGCTTAAGATGTCTGTTCTGTGAAAATAAATAAAACGTGTGTGTGGGAGTTTGATTGTGAGACGAAGAACTGTATTTTCCAAACAGAGAAGTAAGTGGTGATAGTTTTGCTGTGAGTTCATCTGCTCTGGGAAGCCACCTTCCCGATATGGGGGTCGCTTCTGCCTATTTTGCTAAGGACCTCTGGAGATCATCTGGTCCAACCTCTTGCTCCAGACAGGATAGACTTTTAAAGTTAGGTCAGGTTTCTCAGGGCTGTGTCCAGTCAAGCTCTGAGTATCTCCACGAAGATTCCATCTGTCACGGTTTAATCCCGGCCAGAGACTAAGCCCTGTGCCGCCGTTTGTTCATCCCTCCCGCCGCTCCCCCCAGCCACTGCAGTGGGATGGGAGAGAGGGCTGGAAGACTAAAAATGAGAAAACTCGTGGGTTGAGACAAGGACAGTTTAATAGGTAAAGCAAAAGCTGCGCACGCAAGCAAAGCAAAGCAAGGAATTAATTCAGTGCTTCCCATGGGCGGGCAGGTGCTCAGCCATCCGCAGGGCAGCAGGGCTCCATCACGTGTAGCGGGGACTTGGGAAGACAAATGCCATCACTCTGAATGTCCCCTCTCCTCTACCCTCAATTTATATGTACTCAGCATGATGTCATATGGCACAGAGTATCCCCCTGCTAGCTGGGGTCAGCTGTCCTGGCTGTGCTCCCTCCCAGCTCCCCGTGCCCCTCCAGCCCTCTCGCTGGCAGGGCCTGAGAAACTGGAAAGACCTTGACTTAGTATAAACATTACCTGGTAACAGCCAAAACCATCAGTGTGTTATCAGCATTGTTCTCACACCAAAGCCAAACTGCAGCACTGCACCAGCTACTAAGAAGAAAATCAACTCCATCCCAGCTGAAACCAGGACACCATCCTACAGGCGAGCTTTGCAGTGGTGAATATTTTTACTCTCTTTGTATTTTGCTCCCCTTATATCTCATCAAAATTTCTCCAGAGGCAGCCTGTGCCTGTCACCTCCTGTCCTGTCACTGTGCACCTCCAAGCAGAGCCTGGCCCTGCCTTCCCCATGCTCTCCCGTTTGGTGGCTGCAGACTGCAGCGTGACCCCCCTTTGCCCATCTCTTCTCAAGGCTGAACAAGCCCAGTTCGCTCTGCCTACCCTCCTGCATCCATCGCCTGCTCCAGCCCCCGACCATCTTGGTGGCCCTCCACTGGACTCCTTCCAGAATGTACCAGGGAGCCAAGACAGGACATGGCATTCCCAATGCGAGCTCTTAAGAGTGAATACAGAGGAATAATCACCTCCCTCAACCTGCTGGCTACATGCTTGTTGAAACAGCCCAGCGTTTGGGGTTGAGTCACAAGGAGGAGGTGGAGGCAAGCATGGGTTAAGGATGGATGTGCTGTAGGGCACTGAGGTAACACTGCTGCCGCACACTCCCATCGCAACCATCGCAAGTGGGATGGCGAGGTTTCGGCAAACAGGGTGTCTGCTCACAGCTTTCTGCCCCACCCTGCTGCTCAGACAGGCGAGAGATGCTTGTGAATCACTGTAATTCAAAAAGAGCGTCCTTTGCTTGCAGTTGCCACAGCTGTGAGCGGCGGCATTCGCACAGATGATTCACAAAGGGCTCAGCTTCACAGGCCCAGGGGTTGGGGAGGCCACCGTGTGCAATGCCAGACATTGCAACCTCATCTGTGTACGAGAAGTCTTACGTGTACCGTGGGAGTTGGTGGGATTTGAATTAAAACCACAGTGGTTATTCCTTTCTCTCCTTTTCCTCTGTTCCTCTGCATTCACGATGGAAGCTGTTGAAGAGCGTGTTAAAGGATTTGTTTGCTATTTCGTTATTGAATTTGGCTGGAGAACTGTTGTAGGGAATTGCGTGGAGTGGAGTTCTCCCTCTTCTCCCAGCTCAGCTTAGGAAACGTGGCAAGGTCACCCAAGAGTGGGCAAATTTCTTTGTCAAGCCATAGACAGATTTCATATGGGTCATGACAGGAGCTCCAACTTTAACCCTGCCACCACCAACAGTCTTACAAGAGCTGTGAACTATTTGGCAGAAAACTGGCAGCGTGGTAACCAAAATCCAATTTTGCAGCAAAGTTAGCTTTCTGCCTTTTTTTGGCTACTGTTTTGCTGTTGTGAAAAGCAATACATATGGAGGCCCATTAGAGCCTAAGGCTATTGTTGATACAGTCTTGACTTGTTCTTGGCACTCCTCCTTCACCTTCCTTTGATAGCTCAGCTGGTAGAGTGGAGGATGTAGGCTGTCTCTAGAAAGTAATCTTTAGGTCGCTGGTTTAATTCTGGCTCAAAGGAAAGGTTTTGGGGTTTTGTTTTGGTTTTTGTCTTTCACTTATTTCTGGAATTTGCAACTTTGCAGAACTGCCCTTCCCAACCATATGCCACTCTACCACCTGTGAGAAATCTAGTCTGTTTAAAACATACCATTTTCACTACCCTCCTTGTCTACTTCAGCCTGTTCCTACAGCTATGGTGTTCGGCCATTGCCACCTCTGCCCATTGTACGAGCTTCTCTTCTGCAGGGGCTCAGCACCTTCCACGGTCCCTTGTTGTTAGCTAGAGCAGACCCACCGTGTGGAGCTTGCAGAGCCTCTTTTAGCTGATATGGGTGTGGAAAATGGGGGCAGGTCCAGTTATTGGGGCCTCCTTGTTGCTGGTGTGACCCCTTTTCCTATGCCATCCTTGCATTTTGAAGTTCATAGTTTTTCAGGCGGGGAGACTAAGAGACGGGGAAGAAAAATGTTTTTGTGGCGATAGGAACACCATGATGACTCAGGTCCAGATATTTGTCTGAGGCAGGCACTACACACAACGATGATTGCTGGCCTCGTGAAAGGGTTGTGAATGCCACCGTGCACGCTGCCCCGAGGTGTACCGTTCCCACGCACTGCCCATTTCAGTGAAGGCTTGTAAAGGCTGAGGCTGGTTACGAAGGGAATGGGTAAGACAGAGGCAGTAGAGCCCTATGAAAGGGCACCACAGGCCAGGTTAACGAAGCATTCTAAGGAATCCTTCTGACAGAAACCAATACCAGAAACTTTCAGAGCATAGAAAACAGGGCACTGTGACCTGTTAAAGAAAATTTTGTTTCACGCAGGAAGCTGACTCACTTTCACAAGACACACTCAGTTCTGAGAGGTCCGTAAGAAGCTTTATTAAAGAAAAGATTAGAGGTTTTCAGATGTTTACATTAGATGAGACGACATTAGGGATCCAAATCCCAAAGCTCATGCAAAGCTTCTCATGAAAAGCATCTCTTCATGCAAAGTGCAGTGCTAGGCTGAACAAAGATAGGAGGAGAAGGTGGCAGTTCTGTTCAGTTGCTTACCTTTCATTGTGTTATAAATATATTTAGTATTGTTTAATCAGAAAGATTTTCTAGAAGTTGAAGTCAAATGCATCAAGGAGCCAGTACTAAGCTAGAATGAATAATCAAGTGATTATATGTCATTCCAGTATTTTAATAGATTTTTTTTTTTTTTACTAATTAGCGTCAGATCAATGACCATCGATCATAGTAGAACACCGGTTTTCTTTGTCCTTCCAAATCCAGCTGCATTAATTCCTCTCCAGCCTGCACAAGAGTACACGCTTACAACCTCATAACCATGATGGGTTTTTCAGCACGGGGAGGCACAGGAGAGGTGAGAGGCTGTTCTGCCTCTCAGCACCGCTGCCAGCCCTCCGGGCCCTGGGGAGCGGGCAGGCCACGCACTTACTGCTCCCTACGTCCTCCCACAGCGGGATGGGGTTGTAACAGCAAGGGTGGAGAGGCAAGCAGCCTCCGCAGTCCTGCCAGGACTCCCAGGGAGGAGGATGCACAGCAGTGGTGTGGGATTCTCCGGTGGGAATCTGGCAGTGGCTTCAGATGAGGAGGAGGAGGAGAGGGGTATGAGCCTGGTGATGCCACAGGAGGAACTAGGGTGTATTTCTAACCAGCTTGCTTTACAAATCTGTCCTGTGGTGCCTGGAAAAGATTTCCTCCTTGCAATGCACCTTGTACAGTCTTGGTGAGCATTAAGACAAAGTAGGAACCTTTCCAAATGAGTGAATACATGACTCATGCATTTAATTGCTGCAATAAGCCTGAAGCTTTTGCTTCAAAATCTGCCAATAACTGTGAAAAGTAAATCCTTGTGCTCGTATCACAGAAGAGACTGATGCTTTCCCTGGGACTGGGGAATGGTAGTGACTGATGGACAGACTGACTGCCTCACAGGTATTTTGTTGATGTGCAGATCTTTGCTGACTTAGTATTTCAGTCTAGGTTACACAAGGTATGACTGAAGCAAGAATGGAGGGAGGAAGGATTAATTAAAAGTAGGTTCTCATCACAAGTGGTGTTCATTCTGTGGTTGAAAAGGGCAAGTTGTTACAGCGTCAGTTCACCCCCATATTACTGCGCACCAGTGGGTAACTGGGTCCTGGTGGAGAACATCACCTGATGGGGTTAGCTTCTGTTACCCCATGGCTATTCCATGCCATGCTATTTCAGCTACCAGGACTGCCCATGCTGATACAGTGGTGACAGTGACTTTGTACCTTTCTCTGCAATGACACCTGTGGAAAGTAATTTTATAAAAGCTCCATTGAATGTAGCCATCAAGCCAGAAATATGAATTTAAATAAAGTTCTGCAGTTGTTCTTGCATGTGTGAGCTGAATTTCAGATAGCAAAGGTAGGAAGTATTTAAAAATTTTATTGTTTTCAGTGTTTAGAAGCTTCAGACTTTTCTTTAACCTTGAACAAGATCTTCCCTGGCTCGTCAGATATTGTGAAGGTCACCATGTCCTTGTCTGAGGAGTGGCGCCCCACAGACCAGACCTCTGAAAGACGTAGCCAGCTGGGGACACAACAGACCAGCATTACTAAGCTCCTATTAGAGAAGATAATGTTTGTTATCCATGGGATCCATTCCTTCCCTTTCCAAATTACTTTTTTCCTCTTCTTATCTCACATCTTGTCCCAACCCAAACTTTTAACCTACCTCCTAGCTTAGAAGCAGCACACTGCATGGTGAAGGAACTGAAGCTGACACAGTTGACGTAAACATATTGCAAAATATCTGTATTTTCTCCCTAAAAGTGCAGAACTTGCTTTCCTGTAGGACAGCTTGGTGAGTCGGATCTGATTGCTCGTGCCCACAGCACTTCTTAAAGTGGTTATTTTGCACCTTGCCTAAGCAGCAAGCGTTATGTGGTTTGTGACTGGTCTTGTCTGTGCTCATTCTGAAAGTAATTTTTCATTAAAAATTAAAAGTGCAATTTTGGTACTGGCATGACTCCCACATTCTCAGTGGAACTCGCTTTTAATGACTTTGTATATCTTGAGCTTTGTTTTGATTTTCTAAGTGAATCCTAGCCTCGCTTTAGACACCTGATTTCACCTGGTTGCATCAAAACCGTATTGCAGGGAACACTTCTTCTTCTGGCACAACATGAAATGTCTGAGCGATGCGGGACCTGCCTAAGGAAAGGTGGTTACCCTTAACGAAACTTCAGAAAAACTGGGGAATCTCCAGAGTTTGAATGATGTGAGCTGGATGCTCTGCTATCAAGTGTCAGCCCAGAAATGTAGCACTGCATCTGTGATTGGACTGAAGACCTAACTTTGTACTGAGCCTGCTGCTTTCCTTTGAGCTCTGGAAGTATTTTCTGCTGCCCTTGCTCTCTTGTAGCCACCTGTTGCCTCTGGTCATGCAAATTTAGATAAAGCTCTTTGAGCAGGGTCATATCTTTGTAAAGTTTTTCATGATGGCAAGGAAAACATGGTCCTGGTTCCTGTCTGGAGTAATAATACAAATACACAGTAACAACTGCATCATTCCCTTACAGCTCTAGAGGTAGAATCATGGCAATTAAAATAATGTGCAATTAAAGAGAGCTTGGAAAGTCTTTTAAGACCAGGAAGCAAGTCAAGATGTTTTGCTGATGTTTTGTGGGTTTGTAGAAATTGCAAGTGGCTGCAAATTGGTTTGCTTTTGCCATGAAGTAAAACTAGTCTCCAGTGTGCATTTGGCTGAATTTATGAAAAGCTTCTCAGCGTGGCTGGAAGTGACCAACAGCAGTTGTTGCCTTTACTGGTGACCACCAGATCAGGTAGATTTACACCGAACCAAGCAACAGTTTGCACATTTCTTCGGGCTTTCTTAACCACCCTCTACCAACAATTTTTTCTTCTTCCTATTGTAGTTGTTATAATCAGGCCTTGATAAGAATTGCTGCCAGAGACATCCAATCAGTCCCATGTTATCATCTGGAAATGATTAGAGTCCTCAGGACAGATTGAAGCCATTTGATAGCATTGATTAGTTCCTTATTTCAAGTTGTGCCATTTCACCATTCACTGTTTTAAAATTCTTGCCTCATTTACAAGGATACTTTTTTTTTAACATTGTAAATAATAAAATGTATTTTGTTGGGTGAATCCAAATAAGCTTTGAAGTTTGTGGCTTTGTAATTTGGAAGTCATCTGGACAGTGTATGCTCTCTTGTCAGCTTTAATCAATGCACGATAATCAATTATCATATCAAAGTGTTCAATTACTCCTTAGTGATGAGGTGCTGTAGCTGTTTGGCTTCATTTCCGAGAAGATTCTCAGCACTCCCACTGCAGCGCTGGGGTTACTGAGCTGACTGCTTAAAGATGTCTGCTGTGAAAATGAAGCTGGTGCT
Organism: Falco naumanni; assembly: GCF_017639655.2. Taxonomy (NCBI): domain Eukaryota; kingdom Metazoa; phylum Chordata; class Aves; order Falconiformes; family Falconidae; genus Falco; species Falco naumanni. The sequence goes on along the minus strand of NC_054056.1, from coordinate 23,701,450 downwards.
ATCCAAACATCAGCCTCCTCACACAGAACAGTGTCACGTGCTTCTTTGACACCTCAGACCACTTCTTTCTATCTAATTTATCAATTGGATATACAATGTTGTTGCCAATTCCAGAGAAAGGAGTCTGTCCATCTGCCTGTGCTTTTATGCTTAGGAGGGATGCTAAAGGTCCTGGCTCCTTTGTTGAGTCTTCGGAGGTTTCAGTATTCCCTTTTCCCGCAGTACACTACCCTTCTGTTTCCCAGGGATTACAGGAGGAAAGTTACTGCCAACTCTTGGGTCAGTAGGTTTCATGTTTATTTGAAGGCCGATGAAAAGAAATGTGAACAGGCGAGGCAGGATTGCTGCTTAAGTCCCCCCAACTTTATAGAGGCCTGAGGAGATCTGTATTTGTGAATTATGGGTCTCTTCATATTCGGAGCTGGGATGTTGGTACTCCATATTGCCCTTTTTGCAGTATCTGGAGATGAAAAAAACCCTCTAATAATTTTAATGTCAATATAAGGCTGCTCTGGGATCACTACGTTTTGAACGCCACAGTCTTTAGTGTATCCATCCTCATGTCCCTGTGACATGGAGTGCTGCCAACATCCCTATTTCACATAATGTTAGTCCCTATGGCTGCTGCTGTTGAGTGATGCGTCCTAAGAGCCTGCAGCAGAGCAGGAAAAGTCACCTGAATCTTCAGAGGCTTTGGCTGCTGCGTGTCCTGACCACCCTTCCTCGATTCTGGAGTTCATTGCTTTCGGTGTACCGTTGACTTATCCCTCCAAGAAACCAGCAATGAGTTTTCCCTTGATTTCAGGGAAAAAAAGATTTGCAGCCTGAACGATCTCCGTGGTGCCTTCTCCCAGCAAGATATCGAAGTACCAGTGAATGAAACTCCAGGAGGATATTGCTGTGTTAAACCTCGGGGTGTTGCTGCAACCAGTTTTCAAGTCCTGAGTCCATGCCAGGACAGCCAAGTGGTGTGTGCTGGAAGGGAGAGATCCTTCTGCTGTGGTCAAACGGAGAAGGAGAAGAGCTGTGGCCATCAAGCAGGGCTGCTGGTAGAGCAGCCTGGCTCGGAGTGTCTCCATCCACCCACCCACCTGCTGTGGCTTTCCTGTGGGAAGACATGTGCGTGTGAACAGGCTGGTGCTCGCTCCTTCCTGAGGAATGGAACGGCACATGCAGCTAGGGAAGGACAGCGAGAAAAGCAGCGAGGACGTGAAAGCTGTGCTTGAGCCAAGTTTCACCAGGCTGAGGGAAGGAGAGCATGAGGGGCTTTGCGGTGAGTCTAAAAACACAGCAATTATCCTCAGCTCAGCTTGCGATTGAGAAATAATCAAACTTGTGATGAGCCTTGTGACCTGCCAGACCTCTTAACTGAACTGCAGCTGAAGAGGTTCACTATAAAAGGGTACAGGCTGCTGCTTATTGTTGATTTTTAACCGTGAGAGTTCCTAAGGGAAATAGCATATAGTAATAATGTTTAATGGTCTTCTGATGAGCATCTGGTGCTGGGTGTTTTTTTTCTTTTAAATTGCATTAAAATTAAAACTGCAATATTGCACTGAGTCCTCATTTCCTGTTGGGAGAGGAATTATGATGCTCTATTGATTGGCAAAGCTCTTTCCCGTCCTGCATAAGTGTGGTTAGTGGACAGAACTTCTCCTGCAGACACAGACGTGCCCTACCACCCCTGTCAGTTCTGAAAGTTTTTCCCTCTAAATTATTCATAGAGAAACCACTGATCCTCAAAATTTAAAACAGAGGAGAGAAGGTATAAAAAAAATACTCTCATGTATGCCTTTGCATTAATTTATGTCCTATCACATTGAATAAAAGGAAACAGCGAGTTAAGCATGTTCAAGAAGGCACATGATGAGCATAATTGATGCATTCAGCCTATAGAACATACATATAATAGTCCATTGTAGTTATGGGATTGGCCAGCCAGTATTTTTGCCTCGGAGATCATCACTTAAGCAGATGACTCTTGACCCTTTTCTTTTAGTGTTTGGAGGAGTTTGCCAGAAAGTGTCCTTTTGTGCCAGCCAGCCTTTAACATCTCCCTCTGAGCAGCCTTGATTTTTCATTTAACTTACTTCTGAATGCTAATCTGCTTTTCATCCCAAGGATCTTTATGAGAAATACATTGGAGCCTTTTCAGAACTGCAATTGTAAAAGCGTCTTCCTTACTTGTTAAAAGCTTGTCACAATGTAGCAACAATGTAGTTGTTGTAAAATGGTGTAAATTTTAACAAAACCCCCAAAACAAAAAGGCAATGGAGCAATGCTGAAGCAACATGCTGGGTGTTTCTGCACGGAAACTCGCTTACCTGTGCAGTCCTTGGAAGCGTAGGGAATTTAATTCATAGCAGCAGATGGGAGAGCAGAGACACTTACTCTTGGAAACAGAAAGATCTGCTCTGACGTAACTTGGCAGTTGCCATTGGTCCCGGTCCCTCCGAGGTGGCTGATGGGCAGGATGAAGAGAGAGGCTCAAAGCCTGGATGGCAAACCTCAATAAACTTATCTGCCTTAAATAGGTGCTGACTCAGGAAAGCAAGGGTGCTGGCTGAGACCTCGAAGATTGAAGTAGCGCATAAAACTGGATGGTTCCTTTTCAACCTTGCTGGGAAAAAAGAAAAGGGGCTACCAGTAAAGAGAGTGGGCTCACTGGGGAGAGCCTGCACTGAGTGCACGCATCCCCTGGGGGCAGCTGTCACCTGAACGCTTGTTGGTACCCAGGTCTCCCCCACCAGATGTGCTGGTGCGTGCAGGGACCGGGAAGGAAACCCCAGGTTTCAGCTGGATTTGGATTTGCTCTTTTAGGGCTGCGGTGAAGGGGTATTTTTCTCATCAGCTACCCTCTTAGAAGGGGAGTGCAGGTAAACTTCTGGAACGAATTATAAATAAATCCCATACCCTCCTATAAAACAGAATAAAAAAGCCTAACGTCAAGGCGAGTGATCAGGGCTCATCGGTGATTTAGAGAATGAATGTGACTTGGAGCCCCCCTCCCCCTGCCCTGGTCACGGTGGGTGAAGAGCCCCCTGAAATACGGCTTCGCTAGAGCCAAGGTGCCAGCAGGCTCCTGCCTGTTGGCTTTTTCTGCCGAGACCTTCCTCTGCTCAGTGCACATGACAATACCCGCTTTATTTTAAAAACCTACACAAATGATGGCTGCTTTTTCCTTGCTTGGAAAGGCAGACCTTGGCAAATAATTACTTCTGCTTCCTACTCCTAACATATGTATGACTTATTATTTATAGAGCCAAGTAATAAAAATGGGAATGATTTTCTTGACTCGGTAAGTTACAGCTTAAACCAATAAAAGAACAAAGGAGGGGGACATAAGAAGAGGACGTAGGAAAGGGTTTTGTTTAAAAAGTCACATGCACGGCTAATAGATGTATCCAGAGAGAAGAGATAAAATAGCCCAGATTAATAACTGTGTTGTTCTGCTGGCTTATTGCTTTCCAAAGGCTTTACCCTCTGTGGACACAGAGCTGGATAAAAGATGAAGCAGTCGCACTCCACATTTTAGTCATCCCAGTAATGATGGCGACATCTCTGTTACAAACTCATGTTCTCCAAGGAAAGCAATCCTCTCTCTAGTACTTCCAAGGGAAAAATTAATCGGGTTCACTTCCCTCTGTTGCCTCTGTACTTGCTCCTCCATTCTTTGCTTCTCAGTGCTTGACCTTTGTTGAATTAGTCATGTAAAGCAACAAAATGCTGCTTTAAGTTCATAAATCTTGATCCTCCTATTCCCGGTGAACAGGTCGAGCTGAGAAAGTGAAGAAGAAACCTGTCAGGATGCCATAACAAGCACCGTATATCAGAAACCCACTGGACAGAAAACCTAGCTCAAACGCTCACTTTGTTTTTGCAAAGCAGGAAATGTTGCTTAAATTCATATAATAAACGTTTCTTTGTCTATCATTGGGACCTTTCATGTAAGCTCAGATTAGCTGGAACTCAGGACAAGGCCTGAACTTTGCTCCCCCATCGCTATGAAAGCAATTTTCTGGGGCATTTTTTGAGGAAACCCCTCAGCTTTTTAGCTAGGCAGAAACACAATTGACCTCAATACTGTGTTCTTCACTGACTAGAGGGAAAGACTTTCAGGCTGATATTTAAAAATAAGAAAATGTCTCAGAAGAAGAGAGAGATGGGCAAAGATCCAGAGGTGGAGAGAACCAGCGAAGGGGAAAAGTCCACCACACATATGGGGAAAAGAGGGACAAGGATGAGCTTTTTAAATTTAATTCTTTCAGTTCACAGGGGTAGAATCAGAATGCAAGTACAGGTTGAAAGAAACCCACACTGTTTTAAACTGTAGAGAAGTTTGAAACTGGTGTAAAATGAGTTGATTTTCCTTCTTTTTCTTGCTTCATACGAGTGCTGGTCCAGAAAACACTGTTGTGTGCGGCATCAACAAGATGTGGATCCATGGAGCTGCAGATATCCTTAGTGCTGATGTCTCTGAGGGATGAGGGCTGGGGGGCTCAAGGAGGGTTGGGGTGATCTGGGCATTAATCGCTTGGGTAGGTACAGGGGAATGTGCTACCATTCATCTGCGGCTTTTACCAGGGCCCAACACTTCTCCTGGGGACTTTGCAAGCAGAACAAGCTTTCCCAGCAACAACCTGGTGTGGGCTTGTGTTGTCCCTGCTGTCCCCCTGCCACGTACCTGGCGGCTCTGCCTTCTGCGTGGAGGACCTGGAGCGCAGGGGGTGAATGTCTCGCCTGCAGTGGCGGGTTGCTTCAGCCGACAAGCCTGGCAATCTTGTGCTTTTATGAACACTAAGCTCACCTTGGATATTAAAAGAAAGAAATGCATTAACTGGTAAGCGTGTTGGGTGTCTTCCAAGGCACACTAGCCTGTTGCTGCGCACACCAGCATGGAAACAATTTGCAGGCTGGCGAGCCGGTGAGCTCGCTCCCAAGGAGCTGTGCCACATGCTCGTCTCTCCCTTCGCCTTCAGGGTCGTACTTTATTCAACCTCTTTTGCTCCAGTGTCACCATCTGAGCTTGAACGTGGCCTTCTGACACGGAGACCCTGGGTGAGTAGAGCCACAATTGTTTAAAATCCCTAGCCAACCTTATTTTTTGGCATGAAGGCGGCTGTTACGGCATTGTTTTTATTATTCATCAAAAGGAAACTTTTCAAAGTAAATACATCAAATACCACATAACATAAGCTCTTCCCAACCACTGCTTCCTCTCCCTTTTTCTTTTCCCCTACCTCCTATTTTTATAAGTAATCAAGTTGTTACTCTAAAGTCAATTCCAGGTCATCTTTCATTTGCTCAAAATATATCCTTATTGGCAAGCTATTTTCCCATTATTCAGGAACACACATATTGTTTTACTTACAGCTGTGTGCTGTATTTTATGTTCTCATATAAATGTTATGCCTGGATTATCATAACTAGAGCAAACTGGTTTTAGGGTTTGTTGTTGTTGTTATTTTTAGGTTCCTCCCCCCCCCCCCCCCCCCCCCCCCCCCCCGCTCCAAAACAGGAGAGAAATGTTGTTATATCTATTTTTTGATATCTTTTCTAGTTCTTAAAGTGACTCAGCTTTTCACTTTTCTCTCTAGTAACGTAGATTTCCCCTCTGCTGTGTGAGTTTTCCCAGTCTGGGGAATGACGATAGCTCAGGTTTGGGAAGACTGAGGGGGTAAGCAGCATTGCTTCCATCCCAGGAGGGGCAGGAAAGAAGGCAAGGCAGGGACAGATTCCAGAAATTCATTACCTGCTGCATAAAAAAGTAGTTTTTCTTACCTGTTTCAAACTTGCTAGTTTCAAGGAGTGCCCGTGTTTCTAGTGCTGCGGAATCTGGCAAGATCTGGTGAGTTCTGCATTCCCTTACTATTTTCTTGATTTTGGGAGCTGATCAAATAGAAGCTCATGTTTATGTATCGAGGGCCCAGTGAGGGGAAGCACCTAAGTCCCATTGGCTTCAGCATGTCCTTCAATATTTACCGAAGTGATTAACTTGAGGTCTTGGTGCAAAAGGATGCATTTGTAGCAAGAAATACATGTTGTTATTATCAGTCTTATCACTGTATTTCATGCTGGTGTGGGCTGGCGCTTGATGTGCTGTAGAGACGTGCAGCATGCAGAAGAGACGGATTTTCTTCTGTATGGATGACAAAAGACAAAACAAATTTTTCCTCTTATTTTTAGGATGTCTGGGACAGTGGAAGACCTCCGGAGGAAAGCGTGCTGCTGAACTCCCTGCAGCCTTGTGGTTCATGGGTTTTTTTGGTATGGCCTTCTGATGCAGAAAGGCACAGTCGTGCTCCCCCTGCCCCCATGGGAGTAGGACCACATGCACATCTTAAGCTACTCGGTTTATTAGTACTCTGTGCTTGTTAATTTGTGAATGACTTGAAGGCACTCAGAGCATTAAAGGAAGACTCCTCCTGCAGGTTTTTAAAAGAGTCTCCTGGATTTTTTTGAAGTTGAGATATTCATAGTTTGCATGGGCTTGTTTCTTCTGAGTAAATGTGTGCTAAATGCTAATGTTTGCATTATAACTGGGTGTCTTACAGTATAACTGGCACCCAAGACTCAAGAACAGAGATGAGGCATGAACATTTGGGCCACATTAGGTGAAATGTTCAAAAACTCTTGGCCTCTCTCATTATTTTTACCTCCAAAGAAGAAATCCCCTATAGGATAAATTTTACTCATTAAAGCAAACAGAAAAACCAACCAACCAACCAACCTTTTATCATTGCTGGTGGGAAAAGTATGCCTCACGCTTTGCAAGACTCACAAGCAACAGCAGGCACACTTCTGGTTGCGAGTAATATTCTGGTTGTTTGATGTTTTCAGGAGGGGAGAGAGGAGCTTATAGCTGAATGTTTCTCTGGCAGCTTCCCGGCTTGAGCTTCAGGATGAACATCAAGAGAAATGCCAGAGTGAATGACACTGACTGGGACATGCTTGTGTGACCCTTCTCTTCCCCAGACTAGTTGAGTTTTGCCCAGCTCCACAAGTTGTTCTTGAAACTGTAGGGGATCCGAGGAAGCCCAGGTTTGCTCTCTGCCCACCTTGCCCTGTCCCCCTTCCAGGCTGCCTGGGGAGCGTGTGCTGCCCCGCCGGTTACAGCCGCCGCTGGGGCTGTCTGTCGGGGATGCTGATACCCGCACAAACAAACCAAGGGTCTGGTCTTGATTGCTGGTGTCTTTACAGTTCGGTTTCCTGTGGCGTGTTTGTACAGATGTAATGGTTGGTATTCCCCTGTTTTTAAATAATCACGACCACATTGGGGGGCGGGAGGACAGGACTAATTTGCCAGGAGTTTGCTGTAGGAGCCCCCACCCCACTCCTGCGGCTTTGCTGCTGTTGGAGCCTCGCTGCCTAACCCACCGCTTGGGGTGGTGGCTTCTGTTTCCATCTGTCCCCTTTCAGAAAGGGCTTGTGATTGTTCACGCCTTTCAGCCTAGGAGAAGTGCCATTAGCGTAGCTACCGCCACGTAATCACATCTTGTCTGCAGATTGAGGGAATGCTGAGTGGCACGCACCGAGCACCTCCAAGGACAAGGACAACGCGGGGACCATAAATAAATGACCACCGTCTCAGCAGATCCTTTGTACAGGAGGATACATGTCCTGGGTATGTCTCATTTCCTGCAGCCGAAGAAATATTCTTTTTTTGCTCCTTTGTACCCTGCTGGCCACCTGCTGTGGGATCGGGCCGGAGCTGGTGCGGTGCAGCTCAGCCTTTGCCCCTTGGAGCAGGGGAGCAGGGAACAAGCAGCTCCTCGTCAGAGGAGCTGGAAGGACAGTTTTGCTTTTCTCACCCTGCTGTGCACTCGGTCACAGCCTGTGATTTGGGTCACGCCTTGATCCCTGCTAGACCCAGCAAGCTGCTGTAGGGACAAATGACACCGTGAGCTCCTCCATCGCGCCATCCCTTCTGCCCCAGGCGATGCCCTCACTCTTATTTCAAGCTCTTTCCCCCTACACGTGTTTGACGTGTTCAGGGGTGGAGCTGGGAGCATTTAAATCCTTCGATGTTTTGTGGCCAGCAGGACTGGAGGAGCAGCCCACCCCAAGCCGAGCTCCTCCTCAGACCACTCGCCATCGTATCCAAACGGCAGCTGGGGGGTGGGGTGGGGGTGGTGGTGGGGGGGCGAGGAACAGGCTAATTGTGAGCTCTCCTATTTTCTGTTAGGAAGATCAAAAGAATTGCTGCCTTTACTGGCAAATCTCAAGGATGAATTGTGGCAGCCAGACCAGTACTGGTCTGTGTTGAACTGTAGTCACCCAGAATAAATCAGCACTAATTGCGGTCTCGGGCTGTGATTCCAGAGGGGCTGCTTAAGCACTGCGTGGTGACCCCGGCTGCCCGGCTGTTAAAGCTAGTGGCAAAACTCCCAGGGACCTCAGGAGGTGCAGTGAGGCTGCACCCTTGCATGCTTCAAAGCCAAATATCTTCTTACCTCTCTGTGGAAGCAAGACGGACAGGGTGATGCAGTGGGCTCTGTGATCCCACCTTCTATGGTGCGTAGCTGCCCCGGTGTTGTGGGATGCAGAGGGAACGCGATACCTTGGCTTTCTGGCCACAGGAGACCTACACAAAGTTGCTGTGGTGGTCTTGGAGAAGATGGAGTGGCTGCTGGGTCACATTCTTGTCCTTTCCCAGCTTTAGCCATGGCAAGACCTGCCACCCACCACAACAGCAGCCACCTCCTGGCCCCACGGCTGGCTGTGGTGCCACCCAGACCCACCATTGCCACCATGGCCAAGCAAATTGTTCTTCTCTTGCTCTCACCTGAGAAGTTTCCTCTTCTTCTTCCTCCCTCCAGAGGCAGCAGGTGCTGCCGTATGGGTGATCTTGTGTTATCAACGCTCAGTCACGTCGGTCACAGCAACGCAAAAGAACGAGCAAAACCTGGTGTGCACAATACAGGTTTCTATTATATCAAATTTTATTTTAATTCCATTCTTAGTGAAACTGCCTTTGAAACTAATGTAGCTTTAAATATAAATTAAATATGTATGTATACATTTCAGGTTTTCCTTATAAAGGACAGGCAGGAACAGGAATTCAATTCAGTTTAAAAGCCTGACTAGCCTGAAGACTCAAGTGCCTGATGATTTTGAAGCAAGTTGCTTCACTTCTGTAAAGGGAATTGCTTTTTCTTCAGAAAAAACAAGGCAAAGGTTGGGAAAAACATTGGCACAAAGGCACAAATGCCGTCTGCAGGAAAGCGAAGGGGATGGGCCGCCTTCTGCCACTCGACCATGGGGAAACGCTGGCAAAAACTGTGGGGCACAAGTTGGAACAGCTGGAGTGCGTACAGGGGTTGGAGCTGTGGGAGGTGGTGAGGAACCAAGAGAGCAAACCTGACCGCTCCTTCCCCTGCGCACACCGATCCCACCTGGATTAGGGGGAAGGACACCCCCCTCCATCAAAATAAGTGGCTGGAAAGCAGAGGAAGGCGGGTGCCTGGGCAGGGGGTGCAGTGGGGCTGGGGTGGGAGTGGGTGCTCTGCACTGAACCTCATCCCAGCACCTGCCCGAGGACCAGGCGGTGCCTCCTGGTCCACAGGGAACAGCAGCATGGGGCCGGGCATCGCCCTTGCAAGCCAAAGGCTAGGGAGTGGGTGCCATTTGCTCTCTTATTAAGAGAAATTAAAAGCAACCCTGGGTCAGCTGTTATATGTGATGCTGAGAAGCTGGCACCGATCACTCCTGCACTTGACCCCTCAAGAGCGATTTATAAACAGTGGCTAACTAATCCTCCCCACATGGCCCGGGGAAAGAGCGGGCAGGGATTTTCCCTTCTCTCTCTCCCACCTCCATTTTGTAGGAGGAGATGGGAGGAACAATCCTGCACCTATTTTCTCCAGGTGACAGCAGGTGGGAGCGGGCCTGGCCGTGTCTGTTTGATGCCATGGGAGATGGCATGGGACAATGTGGCCAAGCAGGGCACAGGTGAGGACCACAGCATTGGCTCGGGAGGGAGATTTATAGGTAGCACACCACGTTGCTGTTCTTTTTATATACGATCGGAAACGTCTTGAAGCCAGATGCTCCGCTGGTGTAAATCAGTGGAGCACCGCAGATTTATACCAGCTGGAGAGCTGGCCCCTGTGCCCCAGTGGGAAGGGGATTGGGGAAAGGGAGAGGGGCTGTTTCTGGTAACCGCTCCACCAACCTTCCTTCTGGGTAAATATCTCCATATGTTAACAAATGCTAATTAAAACCAAAAGCACAGAGGAGCTCTCAGGATGTGTGTGTAACAGGAGCACCCCAGGATCCTGCACTGCTGTAATCTTTCTCCTCCCCCTGGATCTCACCTTTTTATTTGGTGTTGCACCTCTCTCTGACTGATATTTAACCTTGTTCCTGGGGCTCTTTGTTGGAGTTTTGCCATGCGTGCAATATTGCTCTGATGGCTGTAGGGCTGGTGTCTACAGACACCTGGGGGCAGCCCCAGATGTTTCACTGGTCAGGGGGGAAAATAGGTTTTGTTGCAGCGTGCCTTGCAGTCATGTAAGTAGCTGTGCTCGTCAATCAGGAACTTTATGGGAAGAGACTCTGGAAATGCCACTTCTTTACTGGCCTCCAGGTGACCACCACCTTCTGTGTGGACTGGGATAGCTCTGAGTACAATTGTTTCTGGCAGACAAAGGCATTATGCTTTAGAAAAAAAAAACAAAAAACAAACTATGAATATGTGTGATGCTTTATAGATGATAATAACAAGCACAAATTTGCCCTTGAGGTGAAGAGAAAGTTTCAGAAGTGGATGTTCAAAATATCTGTTTGTACAAGGGCTAGAGCATCTCCAGGGGAAGCTGTGCATCGGAGCTGTCAGGCTGGTATTAGAGTGACATTTTCAAAGTGATGGATTGGATTGAGTATCCGATTCCTGCACTGCCAATAATGGCAGCTGCACTGTTGTGAAGATGTAGGGATAAAATATATTACATGTTCTCAATGTGTCATTTCATAGCCAAAACTTTTAGAGGAAAATTCAAGAATACGTGATGTGTTTCCACAGAGACCCTAGCACTTCACAAGGGGATCCACGCATTGATTAGCGAATCACTCATGTGCTCTCCTTTACTCAAAAGCCCAAGGATTTATTACTTTTGTAAAAAATTGTCATTATTTGCATTTGATAGAGCTGACTTATGTGTTTGTATTAGAAACGGACCCAAGAGAATTGCAGCAAATTACGATGGCAGTGTAACAGAGGTACGTGTGTCCAAACATAGCAAATAACCTCTCTTTATTTCTCAGTAAGAGCGTGTTTCTGCTGTCTTTAAGCCAGTGGCAAAAATCCTGTTGACTTCTTGTGGGTCAGAAGTGGGTACAAAATACTATTTCCCTACACCATCAAGTCAACCTAATATTTTTGCAGTAGTGGAAATGTGGTATATGCAAGAAAATAGGGATGAGCTGTAAAGCACCAGGCTAGCATTTGGGCTGTACGCAAAACATAATGCAGGTGCCCTGAAGGATGGGGAGAAGTAAGGTCCTGCATATAGCTCAACTTGCCCAGAAATGCTCAAAAGATGAGACTACTTTAACTTCTCTATGTTTTCTCATAGGTTTTTGCAGGCTTCCTGTTACTGAAGTATTTGGCTCGGATGTGTTTATGGAGATTGCTATCTATTATGCCAGGTCTAGCTTTTGTCTCAAGTGACACTTAGGTGAGCAAATTAGCACTGAAGCCAAATTTGTTTTGTTACGATGGCTCTGCAGCAGGTATGGCTTTTGTAAACAGATGCTGCAAGAGAGGTAGGTTTTTTGCATCACTCCAGATCTCTTGAACTGAAGTGTTTGGGTAAATAACTGGTTGAGAGGCAAAAGAAATACTGTTAACTTAGAAGTATTCTAGGTCTGCCTCTTCTTAGAAATTTATTGCTTACAATTTCTGTCCCTTTGTTAGAATTTTTGGCTGAAAGTATACCACAGTAATTCCTTTTCTGTATGTTTAGTTGAAAACCATTTCATCCATACCATGTGTGACTCAAGTGGCTAACAAATACTGCACGACCAACTTTTGAATTTTTATATTGATTTTCAAAATAGGTTTGTTTGATTTTAATGCATTTCTTCCAACATTTCTGTAGGATATGTTCCATTTTTGAAAATACTACAAGCCTAATCTATAGCCCTGGCAAAACCCTTCCAGGAGGTGAAAGACCGGCTGAAGATGCTTTCCTTACCCTCCTGCATGGGTAGCACAACCCTGTTGGTTTTGTCTCGTTAACCTTTCCTCTGCTGCTGAAGGGATGGCCAGTCTCTTTCATCACCTGCTGGTGGGTGTTTAATAATATGGGTGTTCCCTTTCAAACCTCTGAAGTACAATGATCTATGAGTACCGTGTCCTCCTAAAAGGTTTTCACGAGCTGTTTTCAGCTGGGAAATGGCAGCGGTATATGTCTAACTCTTTTGGCCTGTTATCATAGCTTCTCTCCTCTTATCTGCTGCATGGTTCAGTAGTGCATGCATATTACTTCCCTGCCTTGGTCAAAGCCTCCCAGAAGCATATTTCACTCTACAACATCTCACTTGCCATGGAGATTCATTTCTCCTACCTTATTTTTTCACCGGAGTGGGTCACAGGGCCATGGACCGGCCAGATTCCTCTGCCAGGAACCAGTGATATCTGCAGGTGTATCATTCCATACGCCAACTGCACCGTTTCCACCCAAGGCTTTATGAACGGCATGTGGAGCAGCATCACTGTGAGGTGGGATGGGATCTGGCAACGGGCAGGTTGCACCTCAGCCTTGGGTTCTGCCCAGTTTTTTTGGCTTCGCGTTTCTGGAGGCAAAGGAGCCTGTTGCCGATCCAGCTGAAATACTTGTTACTGGTTTTCAGCTGCGGTTGCTCTGAAGGCTGGAAAGCAGTGATGTTGGCAAACATGGAGCGGTCACGTCGGGGTCACTGTCAGGCTCTACAAATCTAAGCACCTAGGAATTAAAAACACACCTACAATCACAATGGAAGCGGTGCCAAAGTCAAACCAGTCATGAGCGCCATGCAGCTCTGGGCTGGCACCAAGTGCACTATTCACACACACCACTGCCATCTCTGGTATGGGGGAAGAAATCGCCACCAAACCGCGCTGCTAGGAGGCGAGCAATCTCCAAGATGCACCAAGAACAGTGCAGCAGCACAGCCTTTGTTAGACTTCATCTCAGCATCAATCCCACAGCGATGCTGAAATACTGATGAGCAGGCATAGGTATTGTTTCCATACCATGTCTTCCCAGGTTGAGTGTCAGGTCCTGTTTTGGGATCCTGCCTACTTCCTTCAGCAGCCACAGTGCTGGTACAAGTGGTCAAGTGGGATTACTTGAAGCAAATTACTTAAACCTAATCTATGGACAAAATCTTCTTGCTGCATGGAGCTGTGGCTGATGGAAATAGGCAGCAAAGACTGAGCTAGTGTTCATCAACAGGATTTCAGTGGACAGGTGGTAAAGGACTTCACCCTAGGCTTGCACCCGATTTTGGTGGACAGGTGGTAGTGTACTTCACCCTAGGCTTGCACCCAATTTTGGTGGACAGGTGGTAATGGACTTCACCCTAGGCTTGCATCCTAAGCCAGTTGCTGTGCAGATAAAAACAGCCCTTTCAAGCTGTTCCATTGGGTTTTAAAAGCAAAACTGAGAAGGCTTCACTAGGGAACTTGATCTCTTGTAGTGTTTATTCTCACCAACCAAGAGCAGCAATTAATATCTCTTTCAGATGGTGAGAATCTCTTTCAGATGGTGAGAATAAACAGTCTTGTAGACATGCAGAGGAAATGGAAATGACATATGAATTTTAATTAACCGACTTCTCAGCTTTGCTGTGTAGTGCTAAAATATAATGATGTGGATCCTTCAGTTACATTCCCTGGCTTCTTCCTGGGCTGCTGGCTTTAGTTGAAAGCAGGTGACTTCCACGTGTGTACCTGAGATCCATGTGTTTCTGGTGGGTTGTTTACCAGAAAGGTGCCTAAACCCTCGGTGCATGTGGTCTATCTGCATATCCCCTGATATTTTTGAAGGTATCCCTGTTTTTAAACACAACAGTTTGGTTGTGAAATCTCTGAATGATATCACTTATTGTGATACTTCTGACCATCGCTCTCATTACAGTCTCAAGCAGTGCTTGGTCTTCCCTGGATGCTTTGTGTGCGTTGATATAAAACAGTATGGCAGAAAATCTGATGTCATCTGCAGCTGCCGTGCCAAATTCCAGAGGAGAAGGCATTAACCCTTTCTAGCAAAATCTCTCCTGCAAAGGACAAATGTCGTCTTGTCCAAACAGCATATTCAGACTAATTATTTATGTCTGTACCCACTTGCCAGCCCCAGCTCTCACTGGGGTGAGTTGGCACTGCTCCACGGAGGTCAGAGAAGCTGTAATTCTCACTGCCGGCAGCAGATAATTTTGACCATTTTGCCTGGACTATGTTTTATTTTCCCAACTTCGTGTCCTCTGACATCTGGTACCATAAAAGCATTCAGCCAGAGGGATGGGGCTTCTATAAATACGTTTCTCCCATAAGGAGATTGACAGCATTCAAGTCACACAGCATTGTGGAGCTGTGTGGGAGGAGGGAGGAACAAGGTGAGGAGGGAGACAAGGTGTCTTATTTCCCCTCTCACCGCCTTCATCTCCAGTCCTGATGTCCTCCAGGATGTGTTCTTAGTGTTAATGGCAAAGGTGCTCCAAGGCGGTGGTAAACGTGGCCCCCAGATGTGCTAATTCAGCCTGGGCCAGGCAGGGGAATGCATGTAGCATCACACTCACCGGGGCATAGCTCTGACAGCTTCACTTTGGGCTAAATCTCTGCTCCCCTGTTCCTGCCCTCACCCCCACCTGCTGCCCTGGCCGGGCATCACCCCCTCCACGCCGTGGCAGGGGCACAGCTGGCCCCACGCAGCTCTGAGCTGGGGAGCATCGGTGCTGCTGGCAATGCCTCATCTGCCTCCTGCGTGCTCCGTGCCAGGTCTGGTCACCGCCACCACAAGGGCAGGCGGCCAGGGGAGCTGTAAAATAAAACAGGCCGGGGCACTAGTGTAGGCAGCCGCTCAGCGGTGATGGGTCCTGCCTGTAACCTGCTTTGAAGGTTGTGTAAATCAACGTAAAAAATCACTATCCCTTTCTGTATACCCCTTACCATGTAGACAGATGGCCTCGTGGGTACCTAGAGGTACCAAAAATGTCATCGTGTGAAAGCTGTAGGTATAGATGACATGTATCACTGTCACAAAAGACGAGGTGGTTGCCCTTTTTGTTCCTCAAAATACAGCCCTTGCAATCTGCAGCATGTGCTACGGTACTATTGATTTACTGCTTGATTGTAATGACATTTCATAACACAAGTGTTATTAAAGACTTGTTAATCTTGCTTAAGGATCATATTCCTCAAAATGTTTGAGCAAAATGCTTTGTGTTTATCTTTAAGTGCGTGTTTAAATAAACTCAAATGACTTGCTGTATCAAGATTTAATTACCAGTTGCTCTCCTTAGTGCAGAGCTTGTGGCTTCTTTCATGTTCTTATGGGATTTCTGAAGTTTTACTAAAGCCCTACTACACTTCCAGTATTTGTCTTGCCCCTTCTCTCTCTTGTGTCCCTCTCAATCCCAATGCAAAGCGGACAAATACTTTCTGAAGTATGCCTGATTCAAAGCTAAGTGGATTTTGCTGAGGTTTGTAACTACGGTGGATTAGCAGCCATCCTTGCCAATTAGCACAGAAAATATTTTTCAGCATACAGGGACATTGACGGGCGAGTGCTGCGTGCACCAGGCATGTGGTCCTTATTATTAAACATCTACGTTGTGCCAGTGTCCAGAGGTGGCAAGAAGCTCAGGGTCCCATTGTCTGGGGGGTCTTTGCAAACACGGAGAACGTCCTCACTCCAGAGCAGACATTACACAGTGTCTTCAGTTGTTCGTGCAACAACAGCACTATCTTCAGCAGCATTATCTGCTAAACTTTTTATCTTGTTATTTACGTGACATGTATTAAGGGGGCTTGTTTTCAAATGACAATACACTTCGAGGTACTTGATGAGGGTGTGCAGCTGTTTCTGCTGTTACTATCTCTGAATGCTTATGGGCAGAAGCAGGTGCTGAACTCAGTCTTTCTGCCTGTAGAGCCCTAACTGTGAGCAGGAGCGAGTCTTACCAGCCTTATCCAAAACTCTTTGATGTCAATAGAAAGATTCCTCCAACCTAGTACCATAGGGCTCTCATTAAATACTTGTGCCGAGGCTTTAGCTGTGTACCTAATCTTTGTGGTTTAACTTAGTTCAAAACCTGATTTTAGCTCAAATATAAATAGCCTTGTAGGTGATCTTTTCTGTTAAATCTAGTCCTGTGTTTAGCTTAAGTCTGCAGCAGTCCAGACACATCTCCTTTAATTGGGACTTTGCCATTTTTAAGAAGTGTAGAAAATGGAATGAGAAACTCTGAAAAAGTGTGAAGCCCCTCCTCTCCTTGTAATGTTTGAAATAGGCTTTCTGTCATTCTTGCAATGTTCAAAGTTAAGGAAAAGTAGTTGATAAAAGGCATACAGGCGACTCTTAATAAAAAAAATGATGCTCTATTTGTTGTGATGGTTGAAGACAAAGCAATTGTTTTTCTGGAGTCCTTAGGCAACTTGTGTGCCCATTTTCCCCTGGAGAGGTGGAAAATGGAAGAAGGAAAAGCTGCCTTCTGCCTAGCAGGGTGAGAGCCTGTGTGCCAGCCACCGCCGCGGAGCAGCCAGTGTGCTCTACGTCCACACCTTTGTGTGGAAAGCTCACAAGCTGCTTGGTGGTATCTTGTTCATTTCTGTCCATAACCTGACACAGATTTTTTTTTAATGATTTTTCAGTTTAATTACAGTGGTTTGACAACGTATGTTGATTTTTTGTCATGGTGGGGAGGAACAGGTTTTCTCCAACCAGAACAAGCCAGTTGGCTGTACATGCACAGGGTTGCCTGCAAGTTGATGTTAGACCAATTTAACTTCCATTGTAGGATTTCTTAGGCTTAGTTAGGCTGGAGTAGCTTTAGGAACAGAGAGCCTGTGCTGCCTTAAACCTGCCATAGGCAAGTTTGGTTTTGTAAAAGGTGGGGTGATTCCCCTCACACCGTGCCTAAGGACGCCCCTCCGCCTGGCTTACAGCACAGCAGCCCAATTAGCCTTGGACCAGCTGGGAGCAGAAAGGGCCTGGGAAGGGGGAGCACCATGAGGATGGTGAGAGACTATTCACGGTGCTAAAATGAAGCCGAAGTGCTTGGGGTTTGGCTGTAAATTGTGAAGAGTCGCGGGTACCAGAGACCCAGCAAGGTGTGGGCAGCGGCGACTCGCATCGCTATTTTATTAGTACTGTAACTCGCCGTTCCTTTAGCAGGGCAGTCAGAATAACCACAGGGGGGTTTTACTGCCTCTGGGTAGCAGAGGTATGAACATCTGTCATATTTAAGCTAGGGAATTCCTCCTGTTAGCTTGCCACTGGTGGAAACTTCCCGATGAGCAAATTCCCTCCTTTGCATGCTGGACCTCCAGGGTCTGGAAACCAAACACTCTCTTTTCTCTGAGTTTTTTCTGTCTCACAGTGCCAACATTGAAATATTTTTTTTTCCCACCACAGGGTGTTTTTTGATGCTGTTGTTGATGATTGTTTTCATTTTTAGTGTTTTCTTTTATGGCTTTGAGTCAGCTGTCTTAAAAGAGGAAGGTTTGACCATCTGGTTCTGGGAACAATCAGCATCTAACAGCCGCGGCTGGTTTGCGCATCATTCCAGGCCTGGTTAAAATAAACAGAACCATCATCCTTAGAAAATAAGATGCACCAGATGTAAAACAACTTCAAGCTCTGTGAAGAGAAGGTGAAATTTATGCAGCACTTGAGAGAGATCTAGGGATTAACGGAGGGGTGTTATAAAATGAAATTCTAGTTTCAGTTACTTCTGATGCCTTATCTTGAAAGGGGAAGGGTGAAGGGAATAAAATCCAGCCAAGAACCCAAGAGAAAAGAGTACCCTGAAAGTTATGGGCTCCTCGTCGGAGGAGCTTTCTTTCTTTTTTTATTATTTTTTTTTAAATTTATTTTTTCCCCCCAATATGTTGACTCAGTAGGTGTGGTATACAAATCACCCCTCCACCAGGGAAGGAGTACATTCTCTGAGCTGGCCGTGAATTGCCATACACAAGAAAGTGTAATTAGAGGGAGCCATCAGAAAGCCCCAGAGCCCCTTTCTGCGGGGCGCAGGGGCAGGAATGCTGCGCTTTCAGCCGGCATTGTTCCCCTCCCTATTCAATGGAGTGGGAGACTTCAAATTTCCCCCAGTCCCCAGCCTGCTGGTGCTGCTCATTCCTACTCGATGTGGGGATGTAGTTTTGTTTCTGCTTTCTTTTTTCTCTCTCCTTTTTTTTTTTATAATTTTTTAATTATTATTTTTAATATCAATATATCTCCCAGAGTCTCCTGTGAACCTGCAGGCTTGTGTATGCTTGTTCCCTTTTTCTTCCTTCCTTCCTTTCTTTCTTTTTTCTGTGACAAACTTTAACCCTTCTTTTTACCCTCTCTCTTTCCTTCCAAGTAGCCTTTACCCTGCTTGTGTGAGCCGCTGACAAAGAGAATAAGTAATTTCTTAGCCTTTCAGTGTTGAACTGCTTCTGTTTTTGTGAGTGGCCTTTGCACCTGTTGTGATAAGCAGAGCTCCCTTCACAGCAGCACTGAAAGGGTGGCAATCTCTTCCCCCCCTCCCTTTAAACTTACTCTTTCTTTCGGTGAATACCAATAATTAAGGAAAATGCTTGAGTCTGCAGCGGATTCTTTAGCCTGACAAAACCTAGTATTTATATGGATGAAAATGAACAGGGGGATGGAGGCACCTTTCTCATGGGCTTGGTGAGAACCGTCTGGAGCAGGCTTGTTGCATGAACAAAACAGGGTGACCAGTTCCCTTAACTGAATTTGGTTTTACCCCACCCAGGCTAGTCTGTCCTGTTTGGACCTCCACACCGCGTTCTCCTTCTGTGAACCTGCCTCATCATGTGCGTCAAAGCATACGAAACAACACGCGCCATCGAGAAAAACATAAACCCCTGCTATTTAATGTTTTCTAAAAAAGATACATTTTGATGTGCTTTTTAATACGCCCCTTCTCTCTTTCATTTGTGAAATACTAGTAGCCGTGGCGCTTGATGTGCTGAGGTTTGGTCTGCTGGGGGTTCTTGTGCTTAAGGCTGTCCCCATCACCTGTGGTGGGTGTGCCATCCCCAAGCCAAGGGGATCCTCAGCACTGGTGGCAGGGTGGCAAGGACCTCCAGTGACTGACCCTCAGCTCAGGTCTCGAAAAAAGGCACTGTGGACCGAAAGAAAAAAAAAAAAAAAAGAGAGTGGAAAGGCTACCCAGCTGCTCACACAATGCAAGAGAAGGCCTTGGCTGCTGTTCAAAGCCGCTCTGAGTGAGTGTTTCAATTTAATTCTAAATTAAAAGCAGCCAGTGTTGTATAGCACAGGGAAAAGATTATGTATTAATGCTTTTTCCCCCTGACATAATCCTAATGATCGCACTAAAATAAATAAAAGTTAAGCCTTCTTCCTCTCTTTCCCCCGTTGCTATATTATGCTGTGGCGAGCAGCCAGATTTTCGTAGGTGAAAAGAAGACGGGAGGGGTCCCAAAACTGCAAGGCTGAGAGGGGGATCGTGCACCACCGAGCTCCGCTTCGACCTTCTCCCCCCTCCTTTGCTGCTGATGCACTTTGCTTTGGGCCCCTGCTGAACAATAAGTAAAAGAAGCCCTTTAGCAAAAAGTCTGAGTAAAATTGGAGGTTGCCAGCAGGAGGAAGCGGAGGGCGGCTGAGTAATGTGTGTGCAGGGGGACGTGTCCGACCGCTCCTGCCGAAACCCCCATGTTTGCTTCCGTGGGAGCAGGTGAGCGATGCTGCACTGTGCCCTGGCTGGAGAAATGTCCATCTTCTCCAGAGGCAGCAGTGATACGTGGTCCCTCTGGGGATGCTCTGTGGTCACGCTCCAGAGGCCGGGGAATGGCCCTCTTTGGCAGAGGTGTGATGAGGGCTGGGCGCAGCGGGCTGGGGAGGTGGGCACAGCCCCTGCCAGCCTGCTGGGGGCACACGGGGTGACGGGATGTGGTGGGCTTGTCAGTCTTGGGTTAAAGGTTGGACTTAAGGATCTTAAAGGTCCTTTCCAACCTAAATGATTCTATAATTCTACCTCAGCTCTCGGCCAACCCACATAGTACCCGAAAAGCAGTGAAAACACCCCTGCAGTGCAAATTCATGTTCCAGGTGCAATGTCATTTTGGGTGTGGAAGTTGGGAGAAGCAAAACCAAGAGACCAGACACCACAGTGCTGTGGTTTAGCACTTGCCAGCCATTTGACTGCACTTCCTTGGCATGTGCCTACAATACCCCAAATTCCCATGGCTCCCATCCAACATGCCAAGTCTCTCTCCTGATGGCCAGGTAGGAATAGCTCAGCACAGGGGACCTGCTCAGGCTGGGAGGTCCCCACTGACCGGACAGGGCCCTTGCTGGCATGCCCTGTGCCTGGGGCAAGGGATGCTCCTCTCTGCTTTGGCAACCCTGGTGGTGCTTCTCATGGGTGCTCCTCAGCTGCTGCGAAGCTGGAGCACCTGGATGGCAATATGCAGGTTAAAAGGACCCGAGCAAGCAGGGAAATGGGAAACATAAAGTTTGAGCTGGTGCTTGGGTTGTGTCCCTCATGCTCCACTTGCTGAGTTATAAATAGGGATTTAACAATTTAACTTTGGTGGCTATTTCACAAATCTGTTTTCCCCACTCTTCCTGCTTTCCTGATTTGATGTGGCAGGGCTTCACATCGTGCCTTTGTCCATCTGTGCCTGCCCTGCCCTCTCCTCAGGATACAGGAGATCTGTTTGAATTATTTTAATTGGCAAACGCTTTGTTCAAAATAGTAGCCGTGGTGGAAATGCCTCTGGGTGGGAAGCCCTCCTCCTGCCCCCTCTGTCAGACCCAGCCTCTCCCCCCTCCTCCTGCCCCCTCTGTCAGACTCAGCCTCTCCTGGGCACCCAGCCCCAGTCCCCAACCACAGCCACCACAGCTCCCACCCGCTGTGTCTGAGCACCCCCTCCCAGCCCGGCTGGCGGTATTCTTCTGGAATAACTGGAATAGGCTGAAATATGGATCATGCCAGGAAATCACATAGGAAGGGTAACGGCAGAAACAGAAACTTTTATTTCCTAGCTTCTGATAGTACCCTGTAAGTCACAAGCTTTCACTCTTTTACATGTATGTCAATAGCAATCTTCATGATTTGATCGTGCATTTTCTGGCTGCTGGTCAGGGAGAAATAAGTATTAATTACTGGCCCTGGAGATGCCAGGTTAGAAGCATTTTCTCTGGGAGAAACTGCCTGCCAGGCCCAAACACTAGGGCAAATCCTGCAAGGAAAACCATGTGCACAGCCGTGCTTGGCCAAATGTACAGGAAAGGGGTGTCCAACCATGCAGCTCTCTTTGGAGGACCTGGGCCTTAAAATAGAAACTTTATCCTAGAAAACTTAATAAGGATTCATAAAACCTGCTATATATTTAGAAAACCTCATGAACTTGCCTTCAGTTTGAAACAAGGAGATAACGTCTAAATCCCAAACTATTTCTGCAGCTTGTCCTAGAACGAGAAAGCGAGGGCCAAAATGATACAGAAGAGGAAAAGCGCTTGTACGGCAGATGAGGCTGTTCCTGGCAGGGCTGCGGGCTGGCGGCTCTGCTTTCTGTCATGCGGGACTATCTGTAATGTGCATTTCATTAGGGCTCAGCCAGCGTTTACACGCCGCGTCCTGCGAGCTATTTCTGAGGCTGCTGAGCCTCGATCGCCGTCAAGTGAAACACCCCACAGTATGGGGGGAACCAGGACCTGAAATTCCTGGGGAAGCCTCCGGGGAGACCTGCCCGTGGTGGCACAGTGGGGCAATGGACGGTGACGCTTTGGTTGAGAAGGGAGGGATGGCAGACACTAATTCTGACAACAGAGCCAGGGACACAGGCAAACAGATTTAGTTTGATGGCGGGGCTGGGAAGGAGGGAATAAACTCTGTCCCTTCCTTCCTGCCCACCTTATCTTTAATTTAAGGCTGCTGGATTGATTACCATTTGTTATGGTAAGTCCATATGTGTACAGATCCAGCGGTAGGATTAGGTTCCTCCTCCTTTGTTATTTGAAGTCAATCGCAGTTCATTAAATCTCCCTCATCAGTTCCACCACCTGCTCCTCTTCCTTCCCTGACCCAAAGTCGCATGCCCGTTTACCCTCTTCTCTTTGTTTTCTGTTTGTTTCTCTTTTAATTACATCTCTTGGTCTTTTCCCCATCAATTATTTTGAGGAGAGAATTGGTCAGGAAACATCAATGCAAATGAAATTGTGGTTATGAATAGAAACAAAGAAATGTTCGAGGGGATCTTTGTTTTTCATTTTCTGAACTGCCCTGGACTTGTGCTTGAGATCCCAGCACACCCTTTTCCCAGGGCGTGAAGCAGGGAGTCTGCAGCCCAGGGACGGGGTCCGTCCTTCCCTACTCACCCCTGCAAATGGTCAGTGAAGGATGTAACAGGCTCCTTCAGGGCTTGGTGGAAGTTTTCAGCTTCTCCTGACAAATCTCACACTTGGCAACACCAAGACCGTGGTGGCATGCCAGTGGGAAACCCAGGACCATCAGCAAATTCAACATAGATGAAACCCCAGTTCTTGCCTTGGCAGCTGGATCACTGGACAGAGCTGTCTGCAGGACAGCCTTCGCCCCTGGTTATAGCTGAGGGAAATAGCTAGATGGGTTTAGTCAACAGGGTTTATGATTAATAGGTGTTGCAGTCTCTTCTTGGGACCCCAGCCAAGCCGAAGGCAGCGGTGGGTTGGTGCGGTGCCAAGATGGGATCAACAACCCCACCGCAGGTTGTGCTGTGATGGGTTAGCAATGTGTACAGGCCCAGGGGGATGGGAGTAGCCAGTAACAGCTGAAATAAGGAGTGGTGACACATTTAAAGTATTTGAGCACTTGTCTGACCAGACCTCTGTGCCTCTTTTGCAAAACAGTGTTTAAGAACACACTGCTTTTTTACTCAGGTGAGGAGACAAGTCTCGGATCTTGCTGCATGGAGCACCTTCTAGCATGTCAGTGTTGGGGGAGCGGTGCAAAAAGAAAGTCAGGCAGAGGAGAAGATGCTTCTTCTGCTGTCAGTAGACAAACGTCAGAACAGCCTTAAATTGAGTTCTGAAGTTAAACCAGCTGTTTGGCAGGCCTGGACTCATCCCTTTATTTTTTTTTTTCCCTTGGGTCACTAGAAATCTTCTTTCTCACACCCATCTCCTTGCTTTGCAATTGTCTGTGCTGCCTATTTCCAACAGGAAAACACACACACGTGCGCTGAGATGTTGTTTAATCCCTAAATGGATAAATAACCACAGAAACCAGGTGGCAATTTTCAAGTTTTATGCCCATTTTCTGGGGCCAAGATGTAAAGAAATCCGTATGTTCATGATCATAGGTGCATATGGGCAAGTGAACCTTGTGTCTCACTTAACTACCTGCTTCTGCTTCTCTTAAGTGCTGCCCTTGACTTGTTGAAGGGCTGTAACACATCCCTGTGCTGGGGTCACTGCAGCGTCTTGATCTGTGTGTTTTTATCATGTTTTAAAAAGTTTTAAAAAAAGTTTATCCTGCATTGCAGTGCCAGCAGAAGGGTTAATGTTATTTGGGATATTTCAGGTACTGACAGGGCTTATCCTAGGCAGCGTGGAGCATGGTCAGATGACTCTCAAATGGACAAAAGTCCAGCGATGGAGTTCATTTTGGATAAAGAGTCCTTGGCCTGGACGCTTTAACTGAATTTCATTCAAACCTCATAAATTTGCACATGGTTGGGAAGCCAGGAGAGAGTCTGTTTTCCAGAGGCCTCGGTGTGTGTTGTCTTTCCCCAATGCGTCATGCCGGATCAGCTTTCTCCTGCCATTTCAGTGCTCTCCTTTTTGTTCCTGACAGCAGCCTGGCAGCAGCGCGTCAGGCCAAGGAAAGCAGGCTTGGAGCCCAAGCGTGCGCTCCATCCAGAGCGGAGGGAAGGAGAGGAGCCACAGGTCTGACAGCCTGTTTCCCAACACTGACCAAAATATGAAGGTGAGCAAGCTAGAAGGTGGCTGGTAGGCTTGGCTTTTTATAAACAGATCCTGGAAAAACAGCTGAGGATGGAGGAAGAGAGCCCAGCTGTGCTACACTGGTGGACCTCAGAAGGAGCATCCCCTTTCTGGGCTTAGCTGCCGGGGGGGCGGGCAGTGCTTCCTTACTGTATGGCCAGCAGGTCAGGGCTGCTAGATCAGATCATTTATAAGGGACTTTTTGTTCTTTTCCTTTTGGTTTGGGGCTCGAAACAAATTTGCGCTTGTCGTCACGAGCGGAGTTTAGGTTGGACTTGATTTCAAAGCATCCCTCTGTGGTGCAGCAGTGAGTGGCTGCAAAGGGTGCAGAGGCTGGAAGGGGATGGGGTTACCTGCGGTGTGACCCCTGCTGAGTAAAGAGGGCTTGTATCCCTGCCCGGGCACCAAAGCTTTTCTGCACTTTGTGTCCTGAAAAGGCTTCGCCTCACATCATGGCTTACTGTTTAGTGACACGCAAAGTTAGGGGTTTGGTGGAGCTCCCCAGAAGCCAGGCGCCTGTCCTCCTGCCATTTGGGCAGCCCTGTGATCAGGTTTAATGCTTCCCAGTTGCAGGTTAGGTGTAGCTATGCAATATCTTGGCTTTCATACTAGGCCAATAACTCAGTAGGCTTTAATTTAAAAGGCCTGTTTGTTTCCAGAAACTCATATTTGGTTCCTTTTTTGCTCAGAGATGGGAGGGAGGCCTTTTTCAGGGCTCCAAGAGCTAGTAAAATAATAAGGGAGTGTGCATGAAATGACCAGAAAGTCCTGCTGGCTGTGTTCAGCATCTCTCTGCGTTCCCTGCTGGGGGAAAACCAGAAAAATACCTTCATTCGGCTGCAGAGGCATTGCAAAGTGACAGGTTTGTATTTAGGATTGGTGTTGGATCCAGCCACTGGTGGGATTCAGTGGCCCAGGCACCCTCTCTGTTTGCCTGTGCTGAGGTTTAAATATGTCCCTCTCTAATCCAAATCTAAAATTCAAATCCCAAGACCCCCTTGTGCCTTTTCCCTCCTGCCTGCCTGCTTTGGGATGTTCTGGGTGAGCAGCAATAGGTTTCACCAGGTACCAGGATGGCAAAGCACCTGGGACAAAGTCTGGCTGTAGGCTCAGGTCTGAATAAAAACTTAAAAAAGCTAGTTTTATGATGGGTGAACCCCAAATCGCGCTTTGTAACCAAGAGCTTCAGCTCCTGTTCTAGCGTTGGGTCAGGCTCACCTCTCACTGGAGATGAAGAAACCGTCCCTGGGAACATGTAGATGTGTTGTGTCAGTGGGGAGCAGGACGCACACAGCCCGCAAGGCACTGGCGAGTGAGCATTTTGCATGTGTACCAGCACATGACCGTGACATATTTTGCAGCTAATATAAAAAAACCCCACATTTGGGCAATCCCCCTCATGCCTGAAATACACCACTTTTTAAAGTGAGTCATGAATTCTCGAAAAAAAAATCCCCCCTTCAAGCCCTTAATCAGTCTCAGGAAACCGCACTAAGATATAGACTGGCAAAAAAGCAATATGTCTTTCAGTGTCTGACAAAACACAAACTCTTACTTCTTTCCATCCCTGGCCAAACATAACTGCCACAACGGTGTTCTTGTAGTTTCTTTAAATCCTAGGTGAAGGTTTCAATGCACAAAATAAATATGAAGGAGTTTTAAAGGTCTCTCTTTTTTTTTTTCCCCTCCATTATTAATTCCGTCAAAATCCCGAAAGGGGAATACAGAAGGGGAAAAAAATATTACTTTTGTATAAGTAGGAACCCAGTCTTGTCTGCTTTGGGTACATGAGCAGAGGCATTGAACATAATGTGATTATTCATGTGCATAAAGGTTGTTGGATCAGACCCTATCTTTGTAAAATGTTTAATTGCATACCATCAGAATCATGTCAGCTATAAAAAAGCAATAAAAATACTAAAGTGTGTCAGTGAGCAGTAGTAGTAACTGTGATGATATAAATCCATTAAGGTTTTACGTATATCTCACACACACCAAAGGCAGCAGCAAATCTATGCTGATTAATAATTTGCAAACAGCACACCAGCATCACAGTGCATGCTCAAGCAAATTATTATGCCTGTTTTGACAATTAGTACTCAAATTATGCTACGTGATGCCTTACTCCATGCCTTGGGTGGGGAAGGCGAGCCACAGGCTCGTCATCTGCTGCTTGGTTCTCCAGTCAGCGCTCAGGCGTCGTCTTCCTTGCTACGAAGGTGAAGGTTTTATTGCTTTACTTTGATTGATTGGTAAGAAACAGGAACGATCCCGATGCTAAAAACACGACCGAGGCAATGCATTTCAGTTTGACCGTGAAGTCATGTGTGTCACGAAGGAAAGGCCTGTGCCTGCATAGAACTTTTCCCTGGGAATGGTTAGTGGGAGGGTAAAACCAGAGCTTTTCAAAGCCGCAGACTGGGAAGACGTCAGCTTTGCCAGTTTGTGTGCTGGCAGGCAAAGGTGAAGGCAAGAGTCAAGCTGAAAGCAAGCAGGGCTTCCTCATCCCATGTGCTCTGGGGGAGTAATTGTGGCTCTTGGGGGGCGGTTGCATCAGTGTTTGGTGCGGCACTTTCCAGAGTTGCATCAGCTTGTACCTACCGTGTTTGTGTTGTTGGTAGAAACTGGAGTATTAATAACCAGCTCCATGGGGAAGGTCAGACAACCCACAGTGGAAAGCAGAAACTGAGATAGGAAATACCCACAGCATCTTGGAGCAAATGTAAATCGTGAGGAGAGAGGGCGCAGCTACTCGCCCATCTGTTGCTGGCAATGCCTGTGTGGGTGGGGTGGTGGGTGTGGAGCAGGTGGTGATTTTACTCGAGGTCAGTAAATACAGAGTTAATAGGAACCGGTAGCTAGCAAAGTGCTTCCTGCAGCTGAGTATCATAGTGCACACCAGTGGAGCTGGCAACCAGAGGTCACGACTGAGTTGCATTTCCATAGCAGGTTTACCTGGCGCTGCTCTGCACCACAACCCGTGGTTAGGCTCCGTGCAACTGGTTGGAAGCAAAACGTGATTTTCTACGCAAGTGTGCACAAACATGTTGCACTTCAAGTTCTTCATTTGAATCTTTGTTCACAACTCCATGCTGGCCTTCTACTGCTTTGCTGATCTTTCTTTTTTTCTTATTTTCTTTTTTTTATTACTACTTCTTCCCCCCAGCCCCACCCCCCGCCCTTTTTTTCCCCCCTTCAGCTGAGTGACTGTAATCTGTACCTAGTACATGCTGTAAATAACAGAGATTATATTTGGTGGACAGCAGGGTGCAGGACTCGAGAGGCGTTTCAAGAACCAGCAAAAGTGCTGTGGTTGGCCTCGTAGCTCTTAGGTTGTATCATCCCCTCCTTCTCCCTGCTCCCCTCCCCCACGATTTCCTGATGGCTGCTTTTAGATGGATTTTTATCAGGGGGGAAAAGCACTGATGCAAAGTGGATGACAGCAGATGTGTTCCCTTAACAGGGTCTTTCACTGAATGGCTCTGCTAATCATTATGTTTTGCTCCATAGGACTTTTTATTCATTTAACAGGTTTATTTCCAGATTACATATTTGTTTTTATACTGTTTCCGCATAAATACAGGCACTGTAGAAAAAGCTGGCCCCACCATATTTCATGCAGTATTTGTTTATAGTAAGTGGGCCTCACTGAACCTGCATATACAATAAATACCCTTTCAGGATTCCTAGGCAGGAGTGGAGGGAACAGATGGCAAAACAGACCCAGGATTCCCGTTTACAAGGGGATCTTCAAATAACACAGGAGGAATGATAGCCATTAAAAAGCCTGCCTTCCAGCGCCTTGATTTTTGGCCATAAAAATTGGATACATGAGTTGCTTTTTATTACTGGTTTTGGGGTTTATTCCTCTCTTACATTCAATAACAGGCTTTCGAGGACTTGATGTAAATCAAGGTGTGGGCACCTCCTTTCTCAGCTCCATCTATTCCTCACCCTCCTTTGTCACAAGTCAGGGGTAAGAGCCAACCAGACAAGAAGCAAACATGGCTCAGACCCACGGCCCCTGAGAGATGCTCGCAACGCAAACCTGGGCCCAGGGGGAGATTTTGCAAACAGCTGCTAAAGCTTACACTGGGTTGCAAGGCTGTGCCTCAGGGTTACCAGAGGGCTGGGAGAAACACTTTGCATTGGGGACCGATCTCTCCCTTCCTTTGGTGAGGGAGACCAATTTGTAAATTGTTTTGTTTCGAAGCATCACGAGTGAGGGTAAGAGGAGGCTGGTCACATGGTGGTCTTCCGTGCTGTGAGAAGTTTGCATCTGTGTGTAACCAGTGGGGAAAGATGCAGCAGAAGGTTGCAAGTTAGGATATTTCTGTAGTAGAGGTCTCTTAATTGTCTCAGAGCTTAAGCTCTGCCTGGTTATTTGATGGTGCCTCTGCTTATACCTGCTACGGCACTTACCTGCCTGCTTGGCTTGGGGCACCTCCCCAGCAAGTTTTGACCTCCTCCCTTTGCAGAGAAGGTGCCACAGGGGTGAAGGTCCTGAGTGGGTGTTTTGAGGGACCTCCAGGACACGTCACAGCTCTCTCCATCCCGGGCATCCTGCCTCCCCCCCAGCTCTCGGTCACAGAAAGCAAATTGCCAGTGTGGATATATCTGCTTGTCATGGTCAAACAGCCCCATGTCCTGCTCTCCATCCAAACCCAGCCCTTGTGCAGTGCCCTCACAAACTGTCTTCAGCTGAGAGCAGGCTACGGAGCACCATGTTGGAAAAAGTGTTTTCAGTCTGCAATGGATGTTAAAAAAAAAGGGGGGAAAAAAAAAAAAGCCTTGAAGAAGCCAACAGACATGGGATAAGGTGGATGGCTGTCAGGTTAACACAGTGCATTAGAAAATAATTAGGGTATTTCCAGTAACAAAAGATGGCAACCACAAACCTGGAAACCTGCCATCTGCTCGGAGCCCACAGCCTGCAGCCTTGCAGGCTTCCACCCCGGTGGTCAGGGTGTCCTACAAGTCATGGGCAAAAGTAAAGCTGAGGGCACTGGAAGAGACTGCAAGGGCTGGAAGAGGACCCAACTCCCACACAGACAAGAGTGCTGGCATGAAGCCTCACAAAACCCCCCGCGTGAGATGGCTGAGGAACCCTTGGGCTGCTATGTCAAACCCAGCTGGGGTGGCCGGGGTGAGCAGCTCGGGCTGGACCGGGGAACACAGCAGGAGCCAAGTCACATGTGGCTAAGTGGTGGCTGTCATCTTTTTGTTGTTATGGGGAAAATCATAGCTTAAATGGACCAGGAACTATCCAAGAATTATTTTGGAGGCTCGCACAGGGGGATGGCCCTGAGGGCTGGGGTATGGCATTGAGGTGAGCGCATCTTGGTAGTGTGGAAGCCACCAACAAGGCACCCCCTGTGACACAGGGACGCTTGGCGGTATGTTCTCCAGTCACACACCTTGGTTTTCAGGTCCCGTGATCCTCTCCTCCGTAACCGAACAGCCACATACCCACCTGATGGGTGGTGGGTCAGGTGGGACCACCTGCTGTCAGGATCCCTCTTCCGATAGGGAGAAGCCTTTTTCTTCCTCAAATTGCATCAGCCAGGTGCTTCGCAGCCAGGGGTTTTCCCTCAAAATCTCAAATCCTGTTCCAGCTAAATGTAGCCACCAGCCTCTTAGCTGCTGCCTCTTTTCTTTTTTTTTAAAGTGTTTTAGTTTGAGGGAGGAGGTGGGAGAGGTGATGATAAAGTGAACTCTCCATATTAAGCTATTAAATTCCTGGATTCTGACGAGCCTGCTTGTAGGTGTGGTCCTGGGTCTTTACCAAAGTGCAGAAATTTTGCTGATCTGGCTTCTGGGATATAACACACACTGCTTTGGAAGGGCAGAGACCTATGCAAGGGAAAAAAAAAAACCCAAGGTAAGAAGCTGGGATGCGTGGCTAGAGCTAAGGCAACTTAAGCACTGCTAAGGCAACGCTGGGGGGGAGCAGGAGAGCCCCACAGAGCAGCGTCCCTGCTGGGGCTGGGGGTGCAGATCTCGCTCTCCCCGACCCTGCCAGGCTGTGCCTTGGCAGCATCCCGGGAAAGATGGATTCACAGAGCCCCCTGTGTTTCCGTATGCTGACAGTAAAGCACTTGCTGTTTTGTTCCCAAAGCAAATGGCTTCAATTAAGGTCCCATCTTCAGGGCAGAAAGTGCTCCGAGGGCAGAGGCTGCAGCTTTCCTTAGCCATCGCCTTTATGTTCTGCTGGCAAAGGTGCTAATTCTGAAGTGGGAAATAATGGGCCTACTGGGGCAGGAGTGGGAAGAAAACCAAGGAGAAAACTGAGGTATGTCCTTTCGCCTAAACAAATCTGATGCCTCGCCCTTCCCCCCGCCTCGAAGCAATATTCAAGCTCAATCCGCAGCAAGCGTGGGTTCGCATTCTGCACCGCCCCCGATGCCAAGCTTTCTCACCCCCTGCCTCCCACCCTGCAAGATCACGCAGGATGGCAGCGAGCGCTACATTTCACGCTGGAGGTCCCCATCTGGGGGATGCACCTAAATGCATGCAGGTACCAGTCTGTCAGCTGAGCTCTCCCAGCACAAACCGGTGGGATTTACACCTCCTGGCTCATCTGCATTTACTGCAGCCTGCTCCAGGCTGGTGTGGTCGCGGTTCACATTGGTGGGGTTTATTCTAAAGGTGGTTACGCCGGTGTGTGAAGTGGGCAAGACATGAATAGATTCAGGAAGGTCTCCACAGGAGAAGGCAAGGCTTTTGCAGCCTGCCGGTACCTGGTCTGGCCAGTCTGACACGGCCCCTCATCGTGGCAGGTCTGAGCAATGCTCAGTATTTGAAAATAGAAACAGCAACAAACCTCTTCCTTTTCTTCCTTCTCAGTTCACAGGAAAAATATTATGACTGGTTTGAAGGCTAGGAATTATTTTTTTTCCTGTGTCTGTTTAGATAAGTGAATGAATGAGCGTGTGTGCCTATGTGTGAGAGAGAGAAACAGAAGTTGCTGAAAGTTAATTTGAAGAAATTAGCCTTGCATTTGCTTCATTCATTTGAAGCTAAATACTATTATTAGTTCCACAAGTGTAATGTGCAACATTTCCACTGGCTTCAGTGGAACATGTACTTCCAACCTGGAAGTCCAAGACCGTAGCCACTACTTTTAATGAAAATTATTTTTTTTAATGTAAAAATCTTGCAGTGGAAATTCAACGCAAGCTGTTCAAGGTGCTGGGCCTTCCTTTCACTGGCCACCAGCTGAAGTGGCCATGTGCTGGAGTTTGCTTTGATAGATGGGGTCCACCTGCAGCAGGCTGCCCGCGAGCCAAACCCTTCGGACAGTCTGTGCTCCGTGGAAATGGAGACTTTGCATCAAGAGCCACGGTGTGCACTGGCTGTTGCCATGAAGTCTGGTTATTCCAAAGGCTTAAAGCCGTATGTATGAAGCAAGTTAGTACTAAATTGTCTACTGTACCTTTCATTAG
Organism: Falco naumanni; assembly: GCF_017639655.2. Lineage (NCBI taxonomy): Eukaryota > Metazoa > Chordata > Aves > Falconiformes > Falconidae > Falco > Falco naumanni. The sequence continues at coordinate 23,669,841 of NC_054056.1, read as the reverse complement.
ATCTATTATCCACCTAGAGGCTATTTTCACTTTGAAGTGGCATTTGCTCCATAATAAGTAACGTCTCAAAATGCTGTTAATTAAAGTTTCATCTGTTTAGAGGATTTTCTTTTTCTTCCTCCCCCTCTCCTTTTTTCTTTTCTTTTCAGAAGCTAGTAATTAGTCCAATAATGTGGAGACATTGTTACTGCAGCTCATTAAATTTGGCAATGCTCACTTGGACCTTTGAGTGCTGACGATGTCAAGTTGACCTGAAATGCAAAGATTCCATCTGTCGGGAATTACTGATGAATTGGCAATTAAATATAAATATATATATATATTTAACTCATTACTTGTGCTGGATTGACAGTCCTGCAAGCGCTATCATTTTATGTTCATTGACAGACTAATAAAGCTTCCCCTGGGCTCCCTTCCTCATGTGGAGGGACCAGCAGCACGGATGAGAGGGGAATCAGATGCCGTAGGGATTTAATTTTTGTTCTGTCTTAGACTACACTGATGAGAGTGTCAGTTTGGGCTGGGGTGAAGCGAATATCTGGGGTAACAGAGACAACGGATGCTGCGTGGATAACCAGACAGCCCTGAGATGGTGCCGGCTCGCGGCTGTGATTGCCTCATGTTGAACTAGTGGCCGAGACATGGATCTCTGTCCTATTTCCCAGCAGCATCCAGGCACAGACAGGGGAATTTATGGGAGTTTATTCACCACCGCTTAAGGTTGTCTTCTATTCCAGAGAAAGTGGAGGGAGGGAGGGAGGTATCCCTTACGTTCTCTGGGCGTTTCTGGGGAAGCGGCACCCGGGAAGCGATGAAGAGGTGAGGAGCGCAGGATCTCTCAATTCTGGACTATGCTGCCGGAGTATACACCAAGGTGCAAAAACATCGTTCACTGGTGACACCTCACGTAGGCATGCTGCTGAGATTTGCCATCCCACTTCTAATGGGGGGAGTTGCTGTTGCAGCAGGGAAGAGGTGACAGGGAAACTTGAGTTCATGTTGAGTCCCACAGACGTCAGGTTAATTTGGGACCTCAGTGTTAGGGCCCCCACCTGCATCCTCAGTGAGTGCCAGGTCTCAGTGCTGTGGAGCACGAACCCTAGATGTTGGTATGTGTTGGCCTGACACCTCCTCTCTCCTTGGAAGAAAGGCAGGTCCACCCGATGGCTCAATGTTAAAAGATTCAGCCCGGACCAATAGCTTACATTCTAGCATCACCAGCAATTTGTTACGGCAGGAGGAGCCTGAGCAAAACAAAAGAAAAAAACAAAGCTGTGAAGGGAGGGAGAAATAACCAGGTGCCCAGATCCAAGGCTGCCCAGTTTGCTCCTGAGGCAGCTGGGAGCAGATGGTTTGCTGGGAGAGAAGGCGAGCCCAAAGCCGCCAAAGTCTAGGATCTCTGCAAAACATCCTCCCCTCGGATGGTGTCCTCTTGGCGTGTCTTTTGCAGATTCGGTCATTTTACCCACCAGCCAAACAGGGTCTACCTGCCCCAGAAAGAGAAAGGGCTGGACAGGTCGCCCCTGAACACAGAGCTGTGAGGTTTGCCAGGAGCAGCCTTTAAATCCTGCGTCCTCAGATTCCTGCTGTTGCATCAGAGCCCTGCTGACTCCCTGGGCCTAGATCCACCTTTAGAAGCAGGAATGACTGGATCCAGGCATAGGGAGGCACAACAGAGCAGATGAAATGGCTTCATATTTAATAATAAAGATTGTTCACACATTTCCAGCTTAATGTTACTGGCCAAGGAAAGCTGGATGTTTCACATCAGGTTCGCAGGATATTGCAATATTTTGGCTGCTTATCTGAAGTGGAATGAATGGAACTGCCAAAGCTTTTGAAGTTCACTCATGAGATAATATTTTATTAATTTTCTGAGCTGAGGGCACTTTAGCATCTCCTGTGAGTCTTCTGAATATTAAATGCATGTAGCTCTATAGGCAGGACTCTTTCAACATTCGCTCATTCACTGTTTAAAAGCGTCTGCTTCCCATAAATTGAGAGCAGTCTCCTTGGTTTTCTGAGAGTTATCTTCCCTCCAATAAATTAGAAAGTATATCAATTTCCTACTTATGCCCTTTGAATTCAAAGCAGGAGCTACTTAAGCACAAGGGAAGATGCAGTCTGTGTTTGTCTTGTTTGTCTGTCTGGTCCACAGAAAATGCAGTTTAAGTCAGAATGAGCTACTGTGCTTCAACTCCAGCTGTGAAAATAATTTTATTTTATGAAAGCACCCAGTCTTTTAGTCCTGCTCGGAGCTACCCTGGCCTTCAGCTGGAGTCCAGCCTGCGGAGCGGAGGATGGAGGTATAAGACCTGACAGCTGCTGTGTGTGGTACCAGCACGAGCAGCCAGCCTGGTCACCCCCCAGCTCTCAGCCTGCTAATCTGAGACTCATCTCCTCCAGCTCGGGCTCAGCAGCCCGACAGCTGCTCACCTGGTTGTACTGCCCTGAGGAGAGCAGCCTTGCTGCTGGTGGCAACAGGTACCTGCGGGATGATCCCGATCTTTGGGTGCATGGGTTTAACGTTGTGGAGTGCTAATGCAGATCATGGAGGTGGTGATGTCTCATCCATCAGCCACGGCTTCCTACCTCCAGCCGCAGCTGGGTGAGAGCAGGAGAACTCGGGAGAGCGTGTGGCAGCCAGGGAGGCGCTTGCTGTGCGAGATGCAGAGCATCCTCCCAGCGTGCAGGGCTAGGCAGAGCTGCCAGCACGGACTTCTACATCAAAAAAGGACAGGCAGTTCCTAGATCTAACGTTTGGCGCTTTATAAATAGGGTTAGATGACAGGGAAAAGCAAAAAGAATACCAAAAAAGAAATGAAATGACAGCCTTTGTCCAAAAATATGCCAGTTACATTGTTTCTTTTCCTAAAAAAAGAAAGAAAGGGGAAAAAAAAGGTTGCTTTTTCTGCATTAAGCTTGTCATAACTGAATGATTATAGTAACACCATGAAAAGAGCCAGCCAGGATGTGACACTTTAGCTTTCAAAATAGCTCTTCCTAAAATAAACCCTTCCCTCACAGACTGCTACTGTGATACTTATGGGAAAATATGAACAGACCACTCGTTCTCCCATCTTTCCTTGGAGCCTGAGGAACTTTCCATTGGTTTATCTACTCTAAACTCCCGTCCCTCGGATGGGGAGGCCAAAACCACAGGAAAATGGTGGGAGTGTAATTTAATATGTTGCACCAATTTGCCTTAATGGCACTTTGGAAGCCTTCTGATTTAATTAGATTTACTCTGTGCCCACAGAGAATAAACACGTGTACCTGCCGTCTACATAAAGGTCGTGCTATTCGCAGGGAATCTGCCAGGCGAAGCAGGGCTGGAGCGGAGCCTGTTGCCCCCAGCCATGTGGCCTCGGGAGCTCACATCCCGAAGCATCAGAGCAGATGGCACGAGCTGGGGGCACCTGTCCTCTTTGGGTGCCGCAGGGGCCTCGTTGCCCACCCGCACAACCCTGTGCTGTCCGTCCCCCCTCCCGTGCAGAGCTTACCCCCGCTTGGCTCAGCCTGCCTGCTCCCTAAAGGCGCATCAAACAAAATCAGCTGGGCTGGCAAAAACATGCCACTGGGAAGGAGCCGTAGCCTTTTTGGCCAGCTGGGATGGACCAGGAGAAAGCTACAGCCCCACAGCTGCAGATGCACAGGGCTGGTGCTGGCTTCCCGTGCTGAGGGGAACACCAGGCAACTGACTGATCTGCTGGGCCACGCACACGTGACACCTCGAGCAGCCTGGCCGGTATCGCTGAAACATTTATTTCCCTAATTTAATCTTTTTATAAATTTGCAGATGCTTCCCCCCATCTCAGCAGCAAAGGGGAAGCGGCGATAGCTGTGTTCCCATACGCACTGCATGGGAGCTTGGCTTAAGCCAAAAGCAAACCGTGCGTCTCTGTGTGGTGGGGACATTCCAGTCCAGATCAGAAAAACGTGCCTTCCGAACACGCTTTCTGCTCAGTTGTTTTCCGGTGTTGGGAGTTCCCCGAATGAAGCCAGCAAAGAGCAGGGTCTGGTCAGGTTCTAACGATGTTTGCTCAATCTTCCACTAATGAAGTTTAGTGACTTGTGTAAATTATTACACCAGTTACTCCCCCCACGGTATCACTTTCAGGGAGCACAAGGACCCTTTTCCAATGCGTCCTTGCTGTCTTGGTAGGCGATTTCTTGCTCCACTACCCATCACATCCTTGCAAAATGAAATGTATCACCACTGCATGTTTGTCACGTTTGCTTTCTCCTAGCAAGTTTTGGGCAAGTTCGCTATTAGCTGCAGACCTAAGACTGAAACCGAGTGGGCATGTGGTAACATGGAGCTTCTTGAAAGGAGGAGTAAAACAAGGCTGCTAACAGAAAGATAAAATACAGAGGAGGTTTTTACTTGGGTTAGACTGGCTTTCTCCTCACTGAGTCAAGTAGTAGGGTTTTTTTAATCAGGAAATAAATATGAACTGGGGAAGTTCAGGTTTCAAGTCACTCCCTACAGACCGACCCATCACGAGTTACGTTGTGAAATCCCTGGGAACAGACTGCACTTGTGCCAGGCAGCAGAGCATCCTGAACAAGACACTTGCAATTTAGGGTAAAATGGTAAAATTCCATATCTGATGAGATGATATAGCTTTACAGTCTCATGAGCGCTTGTCATACTGGGGAGGGAGAGGAGATTCCTCGGTTCTCTTTCACATACCAGGAACACAAGCCTCATTTTCTAGTGGTTTAGTATCATAGATGTCCTGAATACATGAATACACGTATCACAGAAGCACGTGTTCACCTACACAAAGGTTTTTGCTTGCTCTTTTAGCCAGCACCACCCTCCCCTCCTCGACCCTCTGTTGTGTAGCCACGGCCGCAGCGTTCAGCTTGGCATTTGGAAACCAGGGCCAGCCAGCCACTGTCTGCCCTGCCAATGTGTCTGGATGTGCCAAAGTCCTCTGAAGCCTTGTCCTTCTCAAAGGATGGCAGCACACCCCTCTGCTACTCTGCAGGTTGTAGCTGGCCTAGAGGGTAAAAGTCAGGGTGATGCCGGGCTAAAGGATGTCAGGCATGGAAGGCGATCCGTGGCAGGGAGATAGTTAACATCCTCCCCCTCTGCAGGGAGAGGTTGCAGCTGCCTATCCAGCCTGCCAAACTGAAAGGGGATCCAGCCCTCAGGGAAATGTGTCTGGAGTTATTTAATCCCAAAAGGATTATAAAGAGAGTATGCTCTAGGGAATCTCTGAAGCCCTATCCTTGTTAAAGAAAAACAAAACCAACCCCCAAAACCAACAGCCCCTTTCCCCCAATGGTTTGCAGCAATAGATACCCCTGAACTTTCACCGAAAAACGTGCCCCCACGGAGGCAGTTGGTGCTGCTCCTCTGGAAACCTTCTTCTGCTCTGGCTGCCATGGCGCTATCATTTCCTGCCTCTCTTACCTCTTTAGTCTCCTTCAGCACGTCCTTTGTAGGGCCTTCTTATCTCCCTCCAACTTTTGAATGGGTTCCATTGGGCTGCATCTTTCACCCCCACCTCTTCCTCCTCTATATCTTATCCCTGGTTAATCTCAGCTGTGCTCCCTACTTTGCCTGTTCATCTGTTCTCTTTTTGACTTGTGTTTAGACTGTAAAGTCCTTGAGATAGGGCTCGTCTTTTTATTTCATACTTTTACAGTACCTCTAGGAACATGAAATCACAGACTGGATTTAAGTCATCAAACAGAATAAAAACATTAAAAGAAAGCTAGTCTAAAAGGTTGCATGGAACTATCTCTCTCATTTTTGGTGGAGGCAGTCCAAGGCAGTGAAACTTCCATTTGTATAAACACGTGAGCATCGCTCTCCTGCACAGCACAGCAGGATGAAGCAACCCCACCGGTTCACCTTCTGGCAAGTCACCCATCTCCTCACCACCAGCAGGCATTAATTCACCGGTGAGGAGGAAGACGAGGTCATGTTCCTTCAGTGAGTAGCACCGAGCAGCCTTGGTTACCCTGGCTACATGGGAGATCAGCGAGGTTACGGTGATGCTCAGCTGCTGCCACACACACTGTTGTCAGCTCACATCATGTGAGGGGTGTTTTTTAAGAGGTTGGGACAGCAGGGTTCTTTGTCCATTTTTTTTCTACTTTCCCTTTTGGAGGGTCCTAAGAAGGGTTAAATGTTCTGTAAAAGAAGAACAATCTGGGTGTCTTAACTTGCACGCATTTTGTGTGTCAGTGAGCTCTGGTCAGCACTTTTTTCTTGAGTGAAACCTTCAGTGAAGTTTCTTGCTCCGGGGCAGGTACCTATTCCCATCTGCTTTGCCTGCTCTCATTCAGAAGACGAAAGAATATTTTGTTTGGTTTCTTTTTTGGAGGAGGAGCTTCGGTCATTTTCTACAACCTCTTCTCTAAAGAGCTATAGAAGCTAATCACCGCCTCATTAATTTTAAGCAGGCACGTCCATGTAACCACTCATCTCTGATGGCTGCGATTAACCTCCAGCCAGTGTGTGCTTGCTTCCGCGTTTGGCTCCTTGATTCTTGCGGTGTTTCCCAATGATCCAGGAGGGTGCCGGGATCTTCCCAGAGCTCAGTCATGCTGTACAGGTGCCTTCCTCCCCCCTCACCTCCCGGCAGCCGGCAGCACCCGCACAGCAGGTGCCTGCCTGAGCTCTCCTGAGCTTTGAATACAGCTGCCCCAACCTTACCATTTCCTCCTCTACTTCCCAAACCTTCAACTGTAAGTAGTTTTCTTTGCTGTCTTTGCCACCGATGAGGGAATCTGGCCCTCTAGGCATCTTTGAAGCTTTTCCCCTGACATACATGTGGAAGTAGCAGCTGATTTATTAAGATCTAGCAAACCATTAATTCACTCATTCAGGACCCAATTAATTCCTTTTGCTGCATCTTTTATCGAGCCACCCCTGCTCTATTGACGGGATGATTACCTGTTTCTAAAAGTGACTGCAAATTACCCAACCACCTGTTATTTGCCTGAAGAAAGACAAATGATAAATTGATCGATAGAAGTACATTTAGGGTGAATGGCACGTGACTATATTTGTGCAGGAAATATCTAGAGAAAGGCAACAAGCTGAATGGGAAATACTGGACCAGAATCTCTGATCTGGTAGGGAGGTGTGGCTCTATTCATTGCGTGCTCTTAGCAAATTTGTCCTGCTGCCTCTTGATGTTGCACACGGGGCCACTGCTCTTACTTACCCATGACAGTAAAACAGCTTCCATAATAATGATAACAATAGCTGCTGGTCGTTAAAATTCTGAAATAATTCATATGGCTATTTTTTATGAGCCTTGTGCCTGCTAGGATTGGAAATGTGCCATCTATTCTTTGCAGTGCAGGCTTGGAGGTTGGGCAAGGCTCTTTTTTCCTTTCTTTGTCTTTACAGACCTCAGTTTCCCCTTCTGTAATAAAATGGGGATAATTTTGAAGCAAATTATGAGTAAAAGGATTAGCCAGGGTATGGGTTAATTGGCATATAACAGGTCTGTTGTGGGGTAACGTATAGAGACTTACGTATGGACTACTGAGAATTAGGAAATGGAGCTCCTCCTTGCCCTTTATTTCCTGTTTTGTTTGGAGTTTTTCCTCACTCTGTTGATGATGCTGTTAAACAAAGCTTGCAATGCTGCGAGTAGCGACTTTATGTTTACCGACTTGAGCCATGCTGACTTTGCAAAAAGTCAGTAATGAAGAACTCTGACAGTTCATGGTACTGTGATGCCTTATTATACTATGGGAAGCATATAGGATGATTAGTTTTATCATTAAAGTTCTCTGTAGGCATTATTTGTCCCATGCATATGCTGCTTTCAAACACTTGCAAGCAGAAGAGGTATTTCAGGAGTAGCAGATGTATTTGGATTTGTACTGTACAAATCTGCAGACCTGACCTTTGCGTGAGGGGGTATCGTTTTTAGTTCCTGGGAATCATCTTGTGCTTTAGAGACACGGGAACTGACCCAAGGAACTTGTCATCTGGAGACCTGATACTGCAGCTGGAGGGGCATGAGGAGACCCCTGTGCCGCTGCAGACCCACCACTTACGCATTTGCTTATGTAGGTTCAGAGGCAGCAGTGCTAGGGCCCAGAGAAGGCATGCAGGGACACGGTGATGCAGAAGGTAGCTTCTCCTAGGGTGCCAGAAGGTAGGGTGTAGGAAGAGGAGACTGTTTTATACAATAACCATGATGGCACTAGGGCCATTTTGTAGATCCAAGTTCAGACTTGGTATAAGCTATCACAGCTCTGTTGAAATGTATAGGCTTGCACACAAGAGCATTGATGCTGAATTTATCCACCACTGTTTAAGATTGTAGGAGTGTTTCTTCACAGCAAAGACCTTTGCTCCCGGACTTTTTTAAGCTTTGCATGTGTTGTAATCCCTCCTCAAGGTACCCACCTTTATGCCTCTGGTATTGAAATTTGAAAGAGGACTTTAGACATCTCACACCTCCAGCAGCAGATCGAACGCTGAGTCTGGCATGTCTTGTTCAGTTTAGAAGTAATGATAATGTTAGCAATCGTTAGAATAGATGGCAGTCTATTTAACTAGTTTATTCTGTAATAGCTGAAGCAAACCTCTATGAGACTTCAATTTAGAGTGATATATGCCCCATTTTAGAAGAGTTATCAAGTGTTTGTGGTGAAATTTTCAGTGTTAATTTAAACTGATTTTGGTAAAATCTGCTCTCCTCTAATACACACCACCTATACTTTCCATTTGCCTCTCTTGGGGAAGAGTAATTTAGACCTGTTTTTGCTTAACCAAGGAAACAGAGCTAATGTAATAAGCTTCTGAAGATTTCTATAAACCAGAAACATTAACTGGGATATCACAAACGCTAAAAGTATTTCAGCGCACTGTTCTTCATTGCCATCATCATAATTGCATTTGTGTTTTAACAGGCTGCATTTTGAAATGGTGTGGCTGCACAGCGTCAGGCTAGTGGAGGAGCAAGCACCCCGCTTTCTGCGAGACCCCCTCCAACATGCATGTGGTGGAAGGGAGCCGCACTGTAAATCACTCTCACGTTAGTGGAGAGTGTTTTTTCACCAATGATTACGGTTGTGCCTTTAGTTGAGGAGGATGTTTTGGGGCAGTAAATTGTGCAGTGGGTTATGTCTGTCTGTCTCCCTCCCTGGCTGTTTTTTTCTGGCTGGGTAGGAAATGGCTGTTGTGAACAGCCAAGCCCTGACAGCCTCCTGGGATTTGTGATCATCTTTTGTTTCCATTTTTGCGAGAGGAGTATCTGAAAGGGGGATTGAGAGGAGCTGGCTTTTTGTATTAGAAGTACATACATTACTATGTCCCAGGGTGTCATCAGAGCTCTGCATCTCACAGATGAAGCTAAAGCAGCGGCCACCGCCACGGAGGGTGGGATTGCTGATAGCTACCCGTGCCGTGCTGGGCAGCACCACTGCATTGCCTGATGCACATGAAGAGCATCCATGCTCTGAAAATGGGAACCAGCCTGGGACAGGGAAATTCAGGGGACCACTGATGTGGGATAATTTTTCTGGGGACTCTACAGGTGATTTAAAAAAACATAATTGTCTTGACAGACTATTTGCTTTCGCCACTGTAGGCTTTACACAGCACATTAAGTTGGACAACATGAGAACTACCAGCCTCGTGACCTGGCAGTGCATAAATCTCCCCCCTGTTCTGGTCCCCTTTGCATCTTGTCATCTCCTCCAGCGCCATGCCCGATGTGAGCAGGGGTATAAACACCTCCTCGTATTGCACTCGACATCTCACCCGGGGCGCTTTGCCTGGATGGAGGCAAAGGCTTTGTGGAGGCTGGCCTCCACATCTGAAATGTCACCCCAGGTGCTGGTGCAAAGCGGCTCTCACAGAAATGGTCATGCGTTATGTGAGGGGTAGGCTCTATTGACAGACTAAGCTGGACCCATGCCTAATACCAGGTAAAGAGTTCAGTATATGGTTGATTGATCGCTATAGATGACAGGAGGTCAATGGGCTTCTCAATTTCTGTACCACTTGTATGGTTTTGAGCATTTAGAAATACATAATATTCATGTCTGTAGCAAGTCTGTAGTATCTATTGGTCATTTATTAACCCTTTATAAATGCTTCCCTAATACAAGCTGTCAGTTAGCAGATGATGGGTAGAACTACTTGAAAAATTCCTTTTCTCTCTATCAGAGAATGAAAAATCAATGCATTCTAGATTACAAAAAAAGCCCCAACAACAGAATGAAAAGTTTGCAGTGTGGTCCAGACATTCCTTACAGACCTTGTCAGACTGGACCATTCCAGTGCCTCATTTAACTAAAACATCACTGAAATATTTACTTTGCATGCTCTGTGACAAAGCATAATCTCTTATGAAGCAGATATCCAAATGAAAAAAAGGTGTTTTGATGTTACTAGAAAACAAGGTTTTTATTGATCCAAACAGAGCTATGCGGGTTTTAGAATTTTTGTTTTGCAGAAGATTAAAAAAAGATCTTACTTTTCATTCTTGTTCTGCTTAGAAACACAATTAAATGGGGAAAAAATGGAATTCCCTTAGCAGCTAGCAAGTCTAATGTTTCTGCATGCTTCTCTGAAAAATAAATGGGATTACTTCGTTTAAAAACTGCTTTTAGCCACCTCTGTTAGAGCCCTAAAATGCACAGGAGGGCATGATCCTTCTTCCTTTGAAGTCCCTGGCACAGTATCCATTGACTTCACAGGGAGTGGGATTGACTGGGTAATTGTATTGCAGTATGAATGTCTACCCTGACACTGCACAGAGTCACGCTGAAAGCCACTTGATGTCATTCTAATCCTGTCTCCTCACAGTGGTGTTCTGGAGAATAGGGCTGGGTTTCCCCCCACCCTCCCCCCGTATTTATTATTTGCAGAACGAACTAGTTAACAAATAGAAAGGACAAAGCTGAAAGACTGTGTCATTAATCTCCAAAGTAACTTGGTCTGCTACTGAAGTGATCAACCTCTGTGCAGTGAGTGCTAACAAGGGGTTTTTAGCCAGTGGTGCTTTAATGTGCTAAGAAGAAGCCCTTTAGCTGGAGGTATCACCCAGACGTGGGGCTGAGCCTTGGAATGCCAGTCCTGTGAGGCTGGCAGAAGCCCCCGCGGTTACCAGGGGTTTGATCAGAAAAGACCCCAGCGCTTTGCATCTCAGCAATCAGAAAAGCAAGCACCTGCCGGGGGAGAAGAGAAGGGGCTGCGATACGCAGGCACCGATGCTGGCAACACTGACAGCTTCTCCCTTGGAACACCGGACCCTTGTGCAGGATTGCCAAACACAGCTTGCACCCAGCAGCTTGCTTGCACCCATCAGGTTGCACCCAGCAGCTTGATCCCACCAGCCCAGCCACAGAGGTGTGCGTGGTGTTTTGGCATGGCTGTGTCCATCTGCACTGGGACACTTCCGCTGCTGGTGAGATCCTTGCTGACTGCTACTGAGATAGATGCCCAGAATAGACGAGGCCCGTGTGGATAGTCTCCTGGGAGTAGTTACAGCTAAACGGTGCCACTTAGCCACAGCCTTTTGTGCTCGTGGTGCCCAAGAGCGGAGAAGAGGGATGAAATCTCTCCTCCTCTCCACCGGACACCCCAAGGGAGGGCAGTGCTGACCACAGACATCCTTGTGAGGTGAGTGCTGGTCCTGAGGGTCTAAACAGGGGAAGGTGGTGGGTCACTGCCCAGGGAACCTCTGAAGGTGCCAGCTTGCCCCAGGAGCGCTGGCTGTAACCCACCTGAGCTATCACATAGGTGTGTTGCCCTTCACGGGACCACTCACGAACATATGAGCACATATGGGATAACAAGCTTTAGAAAGAGCACTGTTGTGGTGGAAAATGTGAGAATCATTTCATACTGACTACAGCAGATGTGGCCTTTGTCTGCACCTTGCCCTCGAGCAGGAAAAAACCTGTATAACCCTTTTTAACACACACACACATCGGCAACCCTGCTGCAGGCTGGGAGAGGACTGAAAAACAGACAGATAAGCTGCCTGTCACAGAATCATTTAGGTCGGAAAAGACCTTTAAGCTCATCAAGTCCAACCTTTAACCCAACGCTGCCAAGTCCACCGCTAAGCCATGTCCCTAAGCACTACGTCTACATGTCTTTTAGATACCTCCAGCGATGGTGACCCTGGCACCTGTTCCCTGGGCAGCCTGTTCCAGTGCTTGACAACCCTTTTGGTGAAGAACTTTTTCCCAGTACGCAGTCTAAACCTCCCCTATGTTAGCTATTGTGGTCGATGGCAGGGACAGAAAGACTGGAGACTGATGTGAGGTCAGTTAAGGAGGACTGAGCCTATGAGAAACACAAAGGTGAAACTGGCTTTAAAGCTTTCCACATGAGGACATGTCCTGCTTCTGCAGCCCATCGGAGCAGCTCAGAAATGCAGGCGTGTGCCCAAGGTGGGCGGCAAACAGCCCCTGTGCCGGAGGGCTCACGGCACACCCACGCAAGGACGGTGCTGGTACAACTCGCCATTTGCTCTTTCCAAGCTGTTCACAGCTCCTGTGCCCTCCAGAGAGTATCCAGGGACGGTGGGGAAGACATTTGCTGAACTTCTGGTTGCTTTTCCACAACAATCTGAATCTCTCCACTTCATTAAGCTCCTCTGTCATTGAGTAAACTAGGGGGTGCCAAATTCCATTCTGTCTTATACACTTAAACCCCAAAGTTGCCAAACCAACAAAATACAGGTTAGCGGGAATGGGACGAAGCCAAGTGTCACTCTGGCATTGTTTTTATGTTCAGCTATCCTAGAACATGCAAAACATCCAGCCAAGTCCTGGGCTTCTATTTCTTTGATAGTTAATTTGCCTTGGTGAGGGCAAGGTTGTCAGATGCTCCAAATGTCCTTTTTGACCAGCCAAAGAGTAAAGTTTCAATAAGTTGGTTGCAAAAAGAAATACCAAACCTGTAGTTTGCTGATGTACATGAAGTAGGACTTTCTTTTGCTCTAAAACAGACCAGATTGTTGTAGGACAGCACATTTCACTTCCAGCTGGCTGAGAGTAAGCTTTGAAAAGCCAACCCCCCCTAATGTACTCCTGTTAATCATTGATACGGTCTTTGATCTGTTTTCTGTTCTGTGTGGCTGATTGACTCTTCCCCACTTTTTTACCAGCTTTCCATTTGTGCTTTTCTTCTCAACGTATCTCTTCTCCATCACAGTTTGAGCAAGGAGGAGACACCATCAGAGTTAAGTGTATTTTTGTAGTATTACTGATCAATTTATGTCTTTGTGCAAAATTTCTAGTACCATTCCAAAGGATGGAAAGGGTTTGGGATAATATCTGAACTGCCCAAACTCTCCTTCTCTGCAGCTATTTCCAGCTCCTCTGTGACAAAGACAACATTTTGAGGGAGAAACCTCTTACAGTTACCCGGTACGGGTTTCCTGAAACACATCCCTCGGAAGGCCAGCAGAAAATCACCTTGGCTTTAGGGCTGAGATGAGTGCAAGTGAACACACTTCAGGCACAAATTATTCTGCCTCTTCTTTACCATGCAGCTTTTAGCCAAGCCTGCTTGGATTGCTCTGCAGACTCTCCAGTCATGGTGCAACAAGCTGGGGCAGCTGCAGTTGCCCCAGGAGTGAGTATCTCTCAGGGGGATACCTGAAGATGATGTGACTCTGCCACCCTGCCACGTTTGGGGTGGCTGGAGGGGGTTGCTGCCTTGGTCAGTAATCTCTGAGGGAAGTAGCAAGGGTGTCAGCTCCTGTGAAACCCAGATAGTGGAAACATGCAGAAATGTGCCATGTCCTGGTTCTGCTGGTGATTTTGGTGATGGTCTCAAGTGTCCACCCAAGGTCCAGTTCCTCTGTTTTTTTCATAAAACTAGGCAGTAGCTTTTGGTTTGTGCTGAATGGGTACTAACTGGCTGGTCACCATGCCACCCTGCTTGCTATCTTTCCATTGCATTGGCTCTGCAGACTGCCCCTGCGTACTCTGCTGCGTCCCTTAGCTGTGATGCTCCAGACACAGCTGTGCTAACTCCGGAGTTATACCACCCCATCCCACCACAAGCGTGTGCACATCCCTTTGGTCCTGTGCTCTGCTCTCACACGGGCTTTCCACAAACAGTTCTGTTTGGTGAAACGCCCTTAAGCGCACGTGATGGCAAATTAATATGAAAAATGGGACAACAAAATTCGAAGCAAATAACTGGGCAAAACACTCCCTCCCGGGTCATGCTTCTTGCTTGTTTCTGACACCATGGCACAAAGTAGGGTAATGAGTAAAGTCAGCCCACTCGGCCTCTTCCACCGCAGGAATTGGCTGTGTTTTGCTGTTCGCATTTTAAACAAGCTGGAGAATAAGTTAGTGGTTCAGGTTCATCAGCGTTTATGCGGAGGGCAGTCAAAACACTAAACAAACCTCAGCACTGAAAGGGAATCACAGAGACTGAGCAGTCAGTCACTTTAAATACCCTAAATCCACCTCAGACTCTCTGTGGCTGCAGTTAAAGTGAGAAAGGGCTGAGAGAAGCACTCTTACATTCCCTGATAAAGCAAATGTTTACCAGATACAGGAACCAGTCTTCCTCCTGTCCTCTTCAGATTAAATTGCCCGATAGAGCAAAAGACGGAGTTAACTCTTTGCGCTACGCTCGGAACAGAAAGCCCACGACAAAATAAAATCATTGAATTCACTCCTAAGAAAACTGCTTGATCATTTTGTGTGTATGGGAGGCACAAACCTCAAATTGCATGTTTGGCAACATATGAGGGCTATATACATATATAGTCAGTTGATGTTGTTATTTCCATTAAATGAGGTCTCTTCTTTTTCTCTATTTTCGATGCATTTCTCCGGGGAGATTAATTTGTATGAAAGTAGAGCGCTAATTGCACAAAACAAGCTGGGGTACTGCAGAAGCGTAATTAAATTTAAAAAAATGTGGTGTTAATACAATTGTGGTGCTAATTAAATAAAATTGGTGACAAGTGTCTAAGGCAGAGCAAGTGTAAGGAGAAAAACTGACAAAATGATCCATTTAAAAATTCTCGCAGATATTATAGTTCACTGGTAACTGAGCCGAATTAAAAGTAATTGTACGTGAAGTGCTGCGCGAGTGCCTGATCTTGCTCTCAGCAAAGTGGGACTTTTGCCAATTCAGACTCTAATGTTCCATAAATTGCTGATAGGAAAACGATAGGCTCATTTTATTTCTGCATGTGTTTAAGTGGGGACTAATTCAGGACCGGTCAGACAGACTTGGACCACAGCCCTCTCAGCCACATTTGCAGTCGTGCCCGGAGTAGACTGACGGGTCCCGGCTTCAGTAGGAACTGCTGGCTGTCCCTGTGCCAGGGGGACCGGGGGGTGGCGTGGAGTGGGCTGTGCCAGTGGCACACCATGGCTCTGACCTCAGCAGTAGCAGCCTTTCTAGACCTGTGGAGACCAAGGGTGCATCATCAGAGCCCTTCCTCCACCCTCTGTGGAGCAGGGGGGCCCTTAATCGGCATCCTAGTTCAACTCCCTTCTTCTTTGGCATTTATGAGTGGCTCACAGGAATCACATGAAGCTTACTGCAGCCCCAGCTTCATCTTTGAGCTTGGCCATCCCCCATCCCCGGCATTTTCCTGCGTGGCACCCTCTGACCTTGTTCCCACCTTCTCCAGCTGGTCGCTCCCGCTGGCTGCCCTGGGGATGCTCTGCCAGGCACACCTGCTGCCCTGGTACCCCAGCTTCCAGCACTGGCACTCACTGGGAGCCCTGGCGAGAGCCCTGCCAACCTCCCACTGTCCTGGGGCACCAGAAAGCTGCTTTTCATGAACTCTGAGTTTCCTCACAACTTGTGTTGATGGAGGATACCTACCCACCCCTACTTCCACCCACAAACCAACAACCCCAAGCTGCTTCTAGTCTGTGTGGTCCCCAAATAAATAAAAGTCCTTTCAGATGTGAAACAAGGCAGCCCTGTTCCTGAGTCAGCAGCCTAAAACAATAGCTAGGAGGACTCACCTCACAGCAATTTTTACCCTCTCAGGGGTCACATTATAATACAGTAGACCCCCAGCTGTGGCTTTAAAAATGCATTGGCTTATTTTGGGAAGCTGGCTGGAAAAACTTCACTGAGTTTGCAGGAAATTAGTTATGATCCTTTATACAATGGGAATTTTGCCTTTGACTTTGCTGGGAACAAGATCAGGACCTTAATGCCTACAGAAGGATTGCCGGCTCTGTTGCTTGCTGGAGCAGGGGGAGCCGGGGGAATAAGTGATTGTCCCTGTAGGTGGCTCAGCCAAGAAAAAAAACAGAAAGAAAATAAGTTCTTTTTCAGGTCAGCTCATATGTTATGGCCAGGGTTGCTGGTCACTGTCCTACAATACTTCTGGCCAGAACGAATAGCTGAATGCACAAATCTCTCTCCTTGTTTTTATTCTTTTTACATTTTATGGATGATAATCCTCAGGGAGAGCCCACCACCTGGGACATGATGGCTCTCCCTTTTCTTGAGGGCATTTGCCCTGAGCAGGCAGGGTCTGTGGGGCTCCACCACCCGTTGCAGCTCCTTACCTCGCTGGTGACTAATCCTGCCCCGCTATCTGTTCTCCACATGGATACTGCTGGGCTGCAGGGGGTGTGTGATTCATTATAAACATGTTTTTAATCCCAATTTCAGTTTCAGAAGGTAGCTGCTAGAGTAAAATTGCTGCCGTATTTCAGCCTGATACTTTTATTCACTTTCCTGACTCTGAGTTCATCATCCTTCCTGTCTTCATTAGTGTGACTCTTGCTTCCTCTCTGGTCTCTGCATAATAGCCGGCACGTTTCCTCACCTTCTTCTCGAAAGCAGAGCTCAATGCTGGGTGTTAATTACCAGTGGGTTCTGCTCAGCTCAGTCCTCCTTCATATGAAAAGGCAAGATAGGACTGAAGGAAAAAGAAAACATAAGAACCCAGAAAAATAGGAACTGGCACAAAGTCATCATCATCCCAAGAGTGCTCATCTCAGCGGTAATATCAACTGCAATGGCGTGTGTCCCTCCTTCACAGGAACAGTGTTGGCCTTGCCTGGCTTAGTTTACAGTAAGACTAAAGCTCTTTCTTCACCCTTTCCTTGCCTTAGGTTTTGTTGTGCCCATTAATTGCTTTGGGGTAGAAGAGACTACTAAGATTACGCCTGAGAGTTAATAACTAGTTTCAGCTCGGTGTCGGGGATAGATGCTCGCTAAGCGTGACTTTGGGGCTTGTCCCTGTAGCACAGGCACACATTCAGAGCATATACCTAGGCTGAGCTTGTTTCCATGTGCACATCACACGTAGGCAAATGCAGCCCTAAAACAGCCTCTGTAGATGGAGTGATTTGTCTAAGTCAGAAGCAATATCCAAAGACATCCTTTTCCACTGTTGCTGTGCAGAACAACCATAAACATGTGGGATGCAGGTTGTGCCTGAGGCTACAGGTGCAAATTTACCAGAAGGGGAAGCTTTCCACCATGGCCCTGGTCTGCACATGACACCCCACGTGGCCCTTGCCCGTGCCATGTGATGGGAGTGCAGCTGCCTCGTCCCTGCCCAAGTTTTGGGCTTGCAGAGGAGGGATTTTGTTGGTGCTGGTGCCCTGGGAGGTGCTTTGCAATGCAGTAAAAACAGGGAGCAGGGGGGTGTCATGGGGCGATGGATGCTGGTGAAAGACTTGGGTGACCAGAGGTGGGGGCCAGGGTGGCTGGAGAAGCTACCAGGAGGTGAAGAGAACCAGGTGAGGATGTGTTGGTCCTGCATCATTTCTACTCTTTTCTAAAGCATGTTCTGGGCTCAGCCAGCGTCCTGGGTAGTCCTGGGCAGAAAACTCCCAGCCCTCTCATTCAGATCCTTGATCACTGGATTTCTGAGCATTCAAGGCAAGAGCAAGCATAAGTGAAGCCTATGTATACAGCAGGAACTTTGTGAATTCACAGTAACAGCTGAGGATGCCTTACAGCTTTTCTGACACTGTGAGTTACTGGATAAAGAGGAAAAAATAAGAGATGACACATCACAAAGTGGACTTTCAATCCTCTTATTTCTACAGCTATAGTCCAGTGGTAGTATATTTATATGCCACATTTCTAAACAAACCAACATTTATGTCTAGTATGTGAATATAGATGCTAAACATGTACATGGCATAATATGGCTACACTAGATACATGCCCTTCATCATAACATATATATGATTGCAATATATTTATATGGGAAAAAAGTAATGAAAGAGTAGCTAAGTAGGACAGAACTGCAGGATGACTATTTTTCTAAAACTTTGGGTAAAGACGAACAGCTTCTGGTCGAGCAACATTCTGGTATAGCTGTGATATTTATGGCCAGATTCTGACTGCTGAACTCAAACAGTAGCAAGCGCTGAGTGCCTGTTAGGTCCAGGCTTACTTATTATGGCCATAAAGTATGCACATTTTATTAATTTATAGGTTCACTCTCTGAAGGAATAGCCTAGCTTCTTCCTTGCTACAGACACTTTCCCAGGACTCAGAGGTGATTTGCCATTTTGGGATTAATGTGATAATCCCTGTCTGACAGATGAGCGGAGAAGGGGAGATGAGAACCCTAGAAATGACTTACATAACTAACTCCCCAGTTCTTAATTTCCAGTTTACCAGGCATGAAGCCTTGCCCCAGAGCTGAAACATCAAATAGAAATCTGTGTGGGAGACACCACAGCAGATAAAGTGATGTGAGTCTGAAGCTTACTTAATTTGCATCTCTGGTGAAAAAACATATTTAGTCCCACTGCTGCCAGAGCAAGGGTCCTTTGGGGAGTAGCCTTCCAGTATTGCTGGGGAGAGGGATGCAGAAAAACTGCCCTGCATAACTAAAAAAAAAAAAAAAAAGGCATTAGCTGTCCTCCTCTGTAACAAGAATTTGCTGCTCGAAGCCCTCTGTTCTGGCGCTTTCACATACTAGCTCTAATTTGATATATTTTTTTAAATATTCAGTTTTCTAAATAGCAAGATAAATCAAGCTGCCAGCAGTTCAGCAGATGTTAGCTAATTGTTTTCTGGGGATTCTTTACCATTTAAACAACTATTTCCCTGAGACCGATCACTGATGCATCACTTTCACCACTCTGGTGACTAAGCTCACTGGATGTGGAGCAGAGTGGCAGCAGCTTTTCCATCAATATGCCTTAGGTCTGGTCAAGGCAGTTCGTCTAGACTGATAAAAGGAGACTATTTATGGTGCCCTTTCCAATTAAATCCTCAGTGTCTCTGTTAAGATGACCAGGGTTGCCGGTGGTATTTTTAATGATGTGAACAGCTGCTACCTAAGAAGCCTAAGGATCAACTCCTGGCCATGAAATAGGTGCTGTGTAGGGACAATGCTTGATAAGGTCCATTGGCTGGGCCATATTCAGAACAATTACCTCGCTGCTGAAAGGTTCTCCAGGCTTCCATCACCCCCGTAGACCTGTTTCCTGCCTCACCTCATGCTGCCTCTGCTCCTGCTCCTCTGCCGGGGAGGATACAGGGTTTTTCAGCACCAGTTGACTGATAAATGGCAGTGGGTACCTCTGTGCCTTTTCCCTTGGGGCAGCAGGAGGGGAAGCGGGAGCCTTTGCTCATGCTACTGATGTTCCCAGGCCATCCAGCCTGCAATTTGCTTTCATCTGTAGCGGAAGAAATCCACTGTGTACGAAACGCTGCCAGGTCCCTTCGGTCCAGGCTTCGGTGAGCGTGTGACCAGGGAGGCTCCTTGTTGTCCCGATGAGGCTGGGTGGGCTGGTCTGTGTGTGCTGGCCGGGTGGAGCTGCTGGGGCAGCTGTGGGGAGTGTTTCCTATCGGTTTTTGGTGTGATGTCATGGTCAGTCTCCAGTGCGGGAACATGCCGTTTCCTGCCTTTCAGGGTAATTACAAACAACTAGTTGAGAAGTCCTGCTCAGAAGTAGGACAAGAAGTAAATAAGTAGCCAAACTTGAAAACTAAAAAAAAAAAAAAATTGGAAAAGAAAACCCAAGCAAATGAAAGCCACTGGCACTATGTTTGCTGCCAGGTCAGAAAACTACTCTATACATCTCTAACATAGCCTCTGCGTGCCACATGGGCTCCTTCCAAATGCTTCAGTGTTAAATGTGCTCAGCAGTGACTCAAGAGAAAGCTATCTGGCAGGTCTGTTCTCCATGGTCCTCTCCATGCCTGGCCTCTCTGCTCAGCCTGCCAGCCTCTGTGTCAGCAGGGGAGGGACCGTGCCAGCAGCCCAGGGCTGCCTCTTGTATTTGGCTGACTCGGCTTCAGAAAACATGCCAATGGCTGGTGTGAATCCTGAAGCTCCCAGATGCGCCTAATCCTGCCGGGCTGTGGTTTGAAGCGAAGGGAGGGTACCTGGATCACACATGTGTGCGCACACACAGGCTTGTGTCATTCCTTTGCTTTTCTCTCTTGGATGAAGCTTTATTTTAAAGTTCAGGTCAGGCCCTAAATTTGGTGATCTAATGTCTCGAGTCTCTCTTTTGTCTTCACAGGGCATGAGCTGCCACAAAAGAGCTTTGATAAATTGCCCTGGCCACTCATTAGTGTTACACATCCACATTATCCTCCTGGCAGCAGGCAGCAGGGTCCCGGGAGCCGCATCCCTGCCCTCCCCGGGGGAGCCGGTGGCAGGGCGCAGCGGGAACGCGTGTGCAGGGGCACACTTTTCGCTGTCTCATACTGGCAGGACTGATCCCCTGGCAGGACCACAAAGCTCCCCTGCTTCCCAGGGCCCCCAGGGGATGACACCTGTCTGGAACAAGCAGAGTCTAGGAAAATGCTGGCCTCACTCCCTCCTTCCTCACTGAGAGCAGCGGTCCACCTAGCTCAGTGTCTGGTCTCTGCATGGCTGGCACGGATGCAGTGGGAGGATTTGGCAAGCAGATCATGTCACTTGTGCATAGCTTTTATCTGGTCCCCAGCGATTTGTGACTCAGGGACTGCCTGACCAAGGACTGATGTCATCATAGCTATTAGCCCCCCATGCATGACTTGGCTATGAATTTTGCTAGTTGCCTTTTGAACCCATGCCAACCCCATATGCCCACGGCATCTCATGACAAATAATTCTTCTGCTCCAACATTAATGGATGATCTGTGTGCCCTGTACTGCCCAATGTGTGTTATTGCCACATCCACCCCCTGTGGAGAACACAACTATCCAAAATGATGCTACAGAGGTGACAGCAACCTCCCTCCCAAGGCTCACCCTCCTTACCTGATGCCAAACACAACAGCTCACTACCGTGCACCTGCAGGAGAACCTGCAGATAGATTCTGGGTATGGAAGAGCTCTGTAACACGATTAGATTGGACTATTGTATATACCAGTGAAATAGCAGAAAGTGGGCCAATACCTGGGATGCATTCCTCTTGAGAAGATGTGAAGGTGTTTCAGCAGGGGAGCTCTGGGAGGCATCAGGTCATGTCAGGAGTGACCAGACTCCTGCCTGGACTGCTGGAGTGAGTCCTCCCAGGGCATCTACAGCCCCTCTTCTGGGCATCCAACTTGGTTACCTGTATTCAGAAGAGAAAAGAGTGGGCTGCTGACTTAAGCATGTTGAAAATACCCAACTTGTGCTTCTGTGGGTCTAACATGCTCCCAGCGTGCACAGCCACTGGTCTGCTCTTCCCAGACCTTCACCCTCGTGCAACCACCCTGTTCCTGTGGCGGGTGCCAGAGGGAATTGGTGGCCACCCTGCTTCCTTCTGCTGCCAGCCTGCAGGCCATGCTCATCCCTCTGCCTGCCCGGCCGTCCTGAGGGCCCCGACGTCTCCTTGTGCTCTCTTGCAAAGCCCTGTGCAGTCACTCCAGCTTGCAGGCGCAGATGGTGAATGCTATTCAGGTCTCTGCCGTGGCTGAAATGCTGCATCGACTGGATTCCCTGGCTGCCCATCTGCACCCCCACGCAAACAGCCCCCCTCTACAAGGCTTAGGAGCCATGTGAAAGAGCAAAGAGCTTTTTTCCTGGCCAAAAAAAGCATATCTTGTTGCTCTGCGTACACATGTGGGTATGTGCATATGGGATAAAGGAGGAGCATTGGTTTGGCTTGATGAGTCTCATGTGTGGATACGGGATCAAGGGGGAGCAATGTTTTGGCCTGATGAGTTGCAGAGGGTGTGGGGGCCACGTGCTGTGCATGTGGGCTTGTTGGAGGCAGTTTGTTAATGCAAGCAGCACACCTCGGGTTTGTTGAGTGGGAGGTGTGTGAGGTGAGCAAAATACTTCATGCAATGTGTCATGAAGACTGCTTCCCCCCAAAAAAGGAAAAAAAGGAAAGAAGAATGATTGCAAGAGGTTATTCTGGGCTGATGAGTGCCCCTTTGATGTTGGCATGCCTTTTGCTGTTTCCAAACCACAGTGCAGCCGGTGCTGCACATTACATCTCAATGAAAGGAGGGGTCCGCTTTCCAGAGGGGCTCACTCTTCTACTCCAGACCTGCTTTGTTTCCCTTCATGCTTGCCACAAGCCTGCCACTGCTTGTTGTTCGTGCCGAGTGACAGACAGCACCGATGGCAGCAGCTTCTGTGGCAGCAGGATGCACCAAGTGCGGTGTTCTGGCATGGAGGGCTTTGCAAGGCAGCAGGTGACCAAGGGCACCAGGACCTGCTGAGTGGAGATAGCACATTTTGAAGCCAGGGCCCTGCCTCACAATGAGGTTGACAGAAAGCAAGCTGAGGAAAGGCACACTATGGCCACAGCGGCTGTTTTCTGTAGGGGCAAGGAGAGGAGACTCAAACCCAGGAGACTTACATCCCCTCCATCATGTTAATCCTGGGCCCTTCCTCAGGTATGCAACCGTGCCACCAGCTTGCTGTGTGTCCTTGGCCAAGCTGTCCGATCCCCCGCACCCCAGCCTTCTCGCCTGTATGGGTCTGTCCTCTGGCAGGCGTTGTGCGTGCAGGCACAGATTTAACCAGCTCAGTGGCCTCCATTCATCCCTGTCTCTTGCTCTCCCGCTGCGGTGCTGACAACTCATCTATTCCCAGCACTGCGCTGTGGTTTCTCTCTGGCTTTGGGAGCCCATGTGCCAAATACTGCTGATCAGCCTGCTGACCAGCTGCATCTGCTGCATCCAAAGCCAGCCAGAAGCTGTGGAGCGTATGCTCCTCTGTGATGGCTGCCTGGCACTGGTCACAGCACACGAGTCAGGTGGCAGTGCAGGGACCTGCTCTGCCACTCGCATCCCGCATCCCATCCCGCGCCCAGCGAGCATGCTGCCAGCCCCTGACACTGATGCGGGGAGCAGTTCTGAAACCGAGAGGTTTGTGCTGCTCTCTATCCACCCCCAACATGATAAAGGCTCCCTAAAACGGGAGGGGGTATCTAGCCCCTGGTCAGCAGACTTCTGGTCTGTCCTGAACACAGCATGGCAAATTGGGGAATTGCTCTGGGGAGGCTGATATTGAATTGGGTGTATGCATGCCAGATTACAAATCCTGGGTTAAAGATAGGTGCCTTTGTCTTCTTTCTTTGCTCTTTGCCTCTGTGCTGATCTAAACCCCACAGCAAACAGCAGGAGAAATTCCTGCACCTGGCCCAGAACGCAAACAGGTGATGGTAACAAGGTTTGCATGACCACCCACCAGTGAAAAGCATGCTTGGGCAAAGGGGTGGTCTCTCAACCTGTTTTCCCAGTCTGAGCTGGTGTTAATTAAGCAACAGGTAGATGTGCTTGGGACTTGATCATTGTTAATGCTGATCAGGTGGGTCAACTGAAACAGAGGCTGTGATGTTATAAAAAAGCCTCCTCAGCAGGGGCATGTGGTGGTAGTTGGTTATTTACCAGGAGGCTTGGACCTGAGTGGTGGCAAAAAAAAAGTCTCTAATGTTGTGGAAGACTGATGTTAGCCTTGGGAATGTCTCAGAGTCTTGAAGGAATGGCAGCAGGTAAATAGGTATTGGTATTTTATTGCTGTTAAATGGATATATTTCTTGATTTGCTGGAAGTCAAGAGCATTACCTGCTTTTGTTTTCCTGTGTTTCTGAGACCAGTTGTAGTCTTCTCTGTGGGGGGGGTAATGCCCAAATTCTGGGGAAAAGTCTGTTAAAGCAACTGAAGGGTTGGCACTTGTCCTGGGAGCCCAGGGCAGCAGTGGGTAGTCCCCTTTCTGTGAGAGCGTCTGCAGGCAGAGAGCCTGCCCCTTGGCTGCGTGAGGGGTGCCCGGGAAGGACACCATGCTGGAGCTTATCTTGGGAAGCCAGAGACACATGGGTATGTTTAAATGCTGCAGCAGCCCTACCAAGGCTCTGGAGCATGTAAATTGCTTCAATGACGGTAACACCATCCCTGCTCATGTGTGTGCTGTGCCTTATGTACATAGGCACTTGGCATGCACCTGACGGAACGTGGTTTTTATGTGTTGACTCCCTGGAGAGTTGTACCTAGAGCTCAGTATAGGAAAATTTAAGGAAAGAGCATATCTCTCCTCTCACTTCAGACCCCTGCACTCCTTAGCCTGGCAGCCCACACGTTTACCTGATTTAGTTACTGTGGAGAGGACAGAGCAGCTGTGGTGAATTAATTAGTAACTTCCAGAGCTGTTGCAGCCTCGGGAGCCGAGTTATTACCTGTAAAGCCTTAGAATAGTCACACGCAGCTCTGTGAGCACAAGGACACCAGTGTTGTCTGTGGCAAAGGGGAAAGCCAGCCCACATGCCTGGCCTGCTGTTTCTGCTGCTCTTGGAGATGGTGGAGAGGAGGGGAGATGTCCAGAGTGGATGGCTCCCACTGCCGCCCTGGGGTCCTGTGGGTACCTGCAGCCTTCTGGCATGGAGGTAGTGGGATGCAGTTGTCCTGGGGTGAGCTGAGCTGGAGCTGCTGAAGCCCTGCATTGTGTCAAAGGGCTGTGCTTACTTGTATGCTCTTGTTGTTGGTTTTAGCTTCTGGTACTGAAAAAAGTGGTGTCAGTCCATTTTGGAGGGTTACCTTCCATAGCCAGCATGACTGTAATGCATTAAAAGTGCAGTAAGAGCACTGATTTTAAAAAAACAAACATAACCCACTAAGGGTCTTTTGGTCCAAATGTTCTTAATTGTTAAACTTCTCATCGATCTTACAGAGCTGGAGAGACATCTGGAGATGATTCCCTTTCCTCTCCTATGTCATATAGGAGTGTGCAAACTTCATCTAATGTATCAGCTATTTATGTGTCAGTAATACTAAGCAAGCCTCAAAAAAAGGGTAAGTGATGTACACGATAAACTTGTTTGGAAACCATAATATGTTTCTTTAAATATGGCCAATACAGGGATTTATCTGCACTCTTATCTTAAGAGTACCCAGAGAAATGTCTGACAGTCTACAGGACCCTTATCAGGCAATACAGGTTGGGAGCTTAAACCCCTTAAGCTCTGTAATGGCTACTTGTATTTTTCTCATAAACTGCTACTGTAAAAATAATTTTGGAAGGGTTTGGAGGCTCTTACATATGCTCTTTGGTTTCATTTTTTGAGGCCACAGTTACCTCTCTGGCTTGCACTGCTGCTCACTCAGTTTTCTGTGTGAAGTCACAACCTAGCTCTGCAACAGGCTGGAACTCATTAAATCTGAGCAGGATGGTTGATTCTGTAGATCTCATTTGAAAGTCAGCTGGTGATTCTGATGTATTATTACAAATTTGCAGTTGTCCTTGGTCGATAATTATGTCCTAAGTCTGTCCTTCAAATTAATCTGAGTGCATACTCTAAACAGCTCTGCCATGGCTTTGGTCTAAGTAAATTACTTACAGGAATGACACATTTGTTACTAATCCTCCAGCCTCTTATAGCCAAATTCTGTAATTCTCTCCCAGACTGGTAATTCTTTCTTATGCAAGCAGACCTACTGACTTACATTTATTCACCCAGTTCAGACCACCACTTAAGCACATGGTTAATTGTAAACATGTGTTTAGGTCCCATTGACTTCCGTGAGGCTTAAGTGCTGTCTTGAATAGGCATTCTTTTCCAAATCGGAGCTGGAAAATTAAATTTGTCCCCCTGTATAAAAGATCAATTCAACTGTTATGCCTCCAAAAGAAAGCTCAAAGTTCTGTTGGATTAAGGCAGGATATACACTTTGAGTGTAATAACTGTTGCTGAATGTGAATACTTTACCAAGTAAACTTGTATTCTGAAAGGAGCAAGAGATGTAAAAGGATAGCTATTTTTGACACTGTCTAGAGATACGAAATGTATCTCGGCTATACCTGGAAGGTAATTTTGGTTTGTGTGATTACTCAGTGAAAAGCCTGAAGTGACCTATAACTGGGACCACAGCAAGGAATTTGAAATTAATGACTAGTAGAAGCAATATTAAGTAAAATAAAAGGATCGTGTGTGTTTTATTTGGAGCAAGTCACTGTTACGCATTCTATTCCTGGTTCAAGCCCCTAGTAGATTCACTGGCCTGTCAATTCTCATTAAAAGGAGTAGCAAGTGGACCAAGCTCTGGCTGTCTGTGTGCACGGACATGCCACGGAACCTGGGGGAGCAGCGTGCTTTTACCTTTACTTTGGCTCTGTTGAGGTCTGTCAGGAGGCAGAGATGGGCAAGACTACATCAAATCTGCCTTTGCAGCCCTCCCCTGGTGTGCAAGACAAGTGGGCTGCAAGCACCATCAAAGGGTAACCACGTGGAGGGCAGTTGCAAGGCCAGTGTGTGTCCCATCGGCTTTTCAGGGCCGGACAGTGTAATACCCACATGGTTCTGGTTTAACTTAGCCTCATGACGGCAGCCCGAGCGAATAGCACTCATGTGGAATGAACGAGAGCGACCCTACCCCATGCATGTCTGCAACCCTGGCTACTCAGGACCCTGTGGAGGTTGGTGTGAACTGGAAGGCTCTTGGTGACTTTGCAGTAGCTGGTGTGGGCTCAGTGGGAAAGACAGCTCTTGCTGATGTGCTGCTGTGCTCAGGCTGCTGCAGGTATCGGCTTTATATCAATGTACAAAATGGGGCTGAGAAACTCTAGGTAGGAAAAACAGGCTCACTGGGAGCAGCAAGCCCAAGGAATCATACTTCTGGCAGGAAGGAAATTTTATCAAGTCTCTTAACAGTTCTTCAGAAGCAGAAAAATAAAGGGTTAACCTTTAAAAACATTTTCATCAATTACTTGGCTTTCCCATGACATCAGTCCTCTCAGCTTCTATAGTCCTTTGAAGAACAACATTACTAATAACTAACCTCATGTCTCTCACATAATCCTGAATTTTCCTTTGAGCCTTCAAGGAAAATCACAATTTCCCCTGTGCTAAGCTTCACTTTGAATTTGGAATCTGAAATTTTATATGTAGGACACGGTGAAGGAGTCCTGGGAGAGCAAAAAGATTTTTTGCTTCTCATGTTTGCAAAACACTTAGCATTAGTTGTATGATAGCATTTTAATTCTTTATCACTATTGCAGCTATATGCATGCATGTGATGCATACTGTGTGCACAATGTGTGGAATATACCTAGATATTCAGGTGTATTTTCAGTGTGCAAGCCAGATGCATTCATGTAGGCTGTGTGACAGGCTGGCATAGTTTGAAAGTGCTGGGGGAATAAAACATTTACACGCATTTTGCCCCTCTTCCAGCAACATCCTTTCTGATGTCAGTCATATCACCACATTTCTAAAACATCCAAAGGTTTAAGAGTGCTTCCATAAGTAGCTGCAAAATGTTGTTTTGTTAGGTGGAAAAAAAACCTTGGTAAGAGGAGAGGCCGTGTCTGTGAAAGGGCAACACACTCCTTATGTGCAGGCTGGAATCCAGTGGTATTTCCACTGGAGCCCAGCTTCCTTTTTATGGTGCCTGGTAAATGCCAAGGTGTAGATGGTGACTAGAGCATCCCAGAGTGCTTCAGGTATACCTGAAGAAGGGCCTAATCATGTAAGCACCAGGTGTAGTGCTTCTAATAGGAGCCTATGGGCTGACTTGTCACAGCAGTGGCCTTGCAGGGATGTAAGGAGAAGCTACGTGTTTCCATAGGTTGACCATGCTTTTCCTTGCTAATCCACTGCGATGTTTTATGCATCCTGAACACAGGGAAAATGCTGAACAAATGTGGTTGTAACCCCCCCCTCATATTCCTGTGTTGTTTTTTTTTAAGGGTTTTATTTTTTTGCTTGTTTTTTCTTGTTTTTTTTTTGTGTGCACTTTGAGGCTTCTGTTTAACTGTTTCAAAGAGCAAACAAAAGAGTTTAATAAACTTGCTGATGTTCCCTGTTTCATGGCCTGTTGATAACTACACGATAAGATTCTCTGCTGGATTCTTCATTTAGGGGGGAGAAAAAAAAAAAAGTAAGAGGAAGGGGGGAAAAAAAAGAGCCTTTGTCAGCCTCGATTGCACTATTCACTTTTACCAACAAGTTACAGTGAGACCATCAGCTTCCTGTCCTTTCATTGAAGCCCATTGATCTTTCTCCCTAATAAACAGAGTGGCTGTAGCTTTTGTTTGACTTGTGCTCCCCATTTGTGTCCCGCATTTCAGGGCTGAGAAGCTTCTGCAGAAGGAGGATCCGGACAATGGCAGTAGGACAATGAGTGGGAAATGTGTGGTGGCTGTTGGAGGTGGTTGGGCCACTGCCATAAACGCTGTGGCCTTTGGGGAAGGGGCTGGGAAAGGCTGTGGCCAAGCAGCTTGGAGCCGGGCAGTGATGGGATTTCAGGTTGGGCGTTGCTCACATCTCCCTTTAGGTCAGGCCTGTGTGGGTCAATGCAGGTTGGAGGATGGATGGCAGGATGTGCTTGTCCTAATGAGATAAAAACCCAGCCCCTCAGCGGTGGGTAGGAGGGATGTAGTAGCTAATCTGAGCTGTCGCTCTGGCTTTGTGGCTCACAGTTACCAGTTCATTACTACAAAAAATGGTTGAGATTAAGTGTAGGTCTTCAAGCTGGGGAATTGTGCTGGAGCTGCAGGACCAGCTGTGGTCATTGAGGAGCCCCTTAACTAGTAAGGTCCCTCTGCTGTAAGAAGCTGAGTATGGAGGAAGACCTTTTGGCATGTGTCAGGTACCGGCCATGTGACAGGGCTGAGGCTGAACGGGCAGAAGGTGGGAACACTGTGAAGAAGTTTATTTTTTCCTCCCGGTCACTGGAGTGAGCAATGCTTTAGGAAAGAGATCTAGGATTTCTCTTCATGATAGTAAGATGGTCCAAAAAGGTGTGACTGCTGGCAGAAAGCAAGAATGTGCTTTGTTTCATCTTAAGTAGCAAGAAGCAAAGAGTTTACTTGCTCTCTCCTGCCTTTCGTACTTCATTGAACCAAGGAAGCTGTTCCTTGTTGACTTTCATTGTATGCAGGTATTTTTCTTAGCAAATACTGTCCCTAGAATTTGGTAAACTTAAGTAAAAGAGAAATAATATAGCAAGTCTCAGGGCAATAATTCCTGTGAAATCCCAAATCCACTGAAATGGAGATTTGCTGACTTTTTCTTCTGTTTTGTTTCAGTAGTAAAACCTGATTTCACTGGGATTCTGGCCTTTCCTAGTTGCTACTTACCTATCTTGCAGTGATGTCTAGAAGGCTTGGCTACCAACCACAACTTTATGATGCCAGGCACTTGGCACCTGCAGAACCAAACCACAAGCCTTTCTGCCTGAAAGCTTGCAATTATGGCTATTCAAGTTAATATTTCCTAGTCTAGCATTGTCTACTGATAGCCAAGCAGAAATGCTTTTTAGCAGCTGAGCTCTGAGTGTGGGTTGTGCTACTTTTTTTTTTTCTTTTTTCCAAAAGTATGTGAAAAGACCTAAAGTGAGTAGATGCAAGGGTGCAACTTTACTGATCCTGGTGTTTCTGCAGATACTGCTGAGCTGCACTGAAGGGTTGTTGCTATAGAGAGGCTTAAGTAGACCTTTGCGGCACTGTGAGTTTGAACAACCTCTTCTTCTTCCCCTTTTATGACTGTTGTCGAACTTCTTGCTTCTCAGGCATAGTTCTTGCATGTGATTAGCCAATATATTCTCCTTGAAACTTGTAGCAGGAAACTTTGCAACATAATTTGTCTAGACTATTTCAGAGGCTCTTAAATCATTTTTGTGGGAGCATGCAAAATGTGGGGAATCTCAGATGAGATGAGAATGAAACTGGATTGTTCCTTGGCTACAAACAGGGTTAAAATGTTGTGACGAGAATCTTGTTTCAAAAGTTTTGAAATAGCAAAATCTGAAATGCAGAAATCTTCAGAGATTTGACAGAGTTCTGTCATGTGCTAACCCTCTCTTCACTGCTCTTACCGTAGGTAAATCCACAGAGAAATGTAGCTTTCATTATGGGTGGCATACAGCTGACCAAGATAGTTTTTGTGAGAAGCTTGTGTGATGAAGCTTGGGCTTTTAAAGTGTTATGTTACAGCAGAAAATTGATTTTAAAATCAGAGACAAACAGCTGTCTGTGCAATCTGATAAATAATTGTCCAAACGCTTTAAATTTGGAAACATATTTCATAGTCTTTTTAAAACATGCATCATGCACACCTATTAGTGAGAACAAAGTTGTAGAATTTTGTGCAGAACGTATAAGTTTCTGTGCATCTACCAGCATAATTTGATTGGTCATGTAATGCAATATACATCTCCTCTCCTTGTGGAGGGTGTGAACCTCAAGCACACTTTTGCAATGATCATGCTTGTTTTGAGTTCATCCACTGATGCTGCACAGCTGAAGTTTCTGGACCTGTGGGTTCTTTGTCTTGACTGCTATGAGTTGCTCCATTGATTTCATGGGGCAAATTAATGTTGAAAAATTATACATAGGCAGAAGTCAATAAGCCAGGGGCTAAGGAAAGGGGAGACCTAGCGGAATGCTGATAACTTACACCTGGACTTACACAATGAAATTGAAACACTAAGATCAACAGCTAAAAGCTGTTGAAATAAGTTACTGCCAGAATAGCAATGTAAGCGTGGTATACTTCCAAGTAAGGAGGCTCACTACCACAAGGTAGGTTAAGCTTAAAGAATATCAGTAATAGAAAGCTTTTGCACTAGTTGAGTAACATAAACCCTTTTCATGACTAAAAAGACACTTTCAGCTTCAATGTGTTATGGAAAAGGCCAGACCCTTATGGCGTCAAGCTCCAAACCCGTATAGCCAAGTAGCCTCCTAGCCCTTGAGGATTTTGCAAGGCACGTAGAAGACTTCTGGAGATCTATGATCTGAAAATGCCTTTTCTTCAACCAGCAGCTACTGAGACAGACCCTGCCCTGGGAGGCAGTGTGGGTTGATGCTGACACCTGAATGGGACAGTACAGATCAGCTGTTGCCAATTTGCTTTTCACTCTTGGGATCCTTCCCTTGCTTGGCTGGTAACCTTCTGGGGCAGGGATAAGTTCAAGAATAGCCACAAAGCTGTTGGGCAGTTACAGAGGCTTTCTTTGCTGCACCTGAGGTGCTGGGGAGGTGATGCTGGTGCTGACCACCACTATGTTCCCACCCTAAGCCAGGCAGGGTGATGGGTGGCATCTACTGGTAAAGGCAGGGAGAAGAGGAGAAACCTGCCTGCTGCGGGGAAGGCAGGAGCACTCAAACTGCTGGGTACAATTAATCAAAGCAGATTTTGGCAGGGGTGAAATTGTAGGGACCCCTCCACCTCTTCAACGCATGCTGTGGGAGGTTTCCAGCCTGCAGAAAGTCAGGCTGTCAGCTCTGCCTCCTGTCTGAAAGGCAGGAGCCTCAGTAGTACAAAACCCTGCTCCTGGATGGGGAAGCATTGTCCACCAAGCCAAAATCAGGAAGGGGAAGAGAAGGAGAGAAAGAGAAGGGACCACCTACATCCACCATAAATCCTCCAGTAGCATTCACAGCTTGAACTCCAAGCTTTGCATAGCCCGCAGCCATGGCAGGTGATGGAGAGGTGAGGGTTTTGGGGACACAGGGTGCCTGCTGGGGAGCTCCCTCCTGAGCTCCACCCTGTCACTGCGATGAGGGATTCCTTCTCCTACCCTTTCCTTTGTTGATTTTATTTGCAGATCCCAGGCTGGAGCCTTGTGGTGGGCACTGCAGGTTGGTTTTGGTGTGGGCAGGTCCCCCCATTTTACAATGGCACCATGTTCCACTTTTGATCACTTGTGTGCAGCCCAGAGTCCCTTTTTCTCTTGCTCTTCCTCTCCTTAGCTCTGTTTTTTAATTAATACTTCTAATTGTGTGATTAAAAATGGGCATGCTTTGCCAAGGCTTATTAAAACAATGCTGCTCGCTGTTGGGAGGCTTGCATTAGAATTAGGGAAGGGAAGGTTTTTAATTTTTTTTTTCTAGCTTAAAGAAAACAGGGGTGTGGGTGGGATGGGGTAGGGATTAAGTCAAGGGAAAGGATGACAGGTGGGCTGAATCCAGCCATGAGTTCTCCTCTTCAAAGGTAGGCTATTTCCTAGGTGCTTATGTTCTCCCACAGAATTTGGGCGATTAGCACAAATTGTGGCCTAATGATGCAACGAAGCTTTTAATGTTGCTGTTCTCCTCGTGGGCAGTTTGTGCTGTAGCCCTTAAGTACGCTCCAGGCTAAAACAGTCAGGTGGAGCCTAGGGCTGGGGTGATGGAGAGAAGCAGGAGCTTTCCTGGCTGCCTGGCCATCCAGCACATATAGTGTGCGTTCACAAGCAATTTGATTGCATTGGAATTGGCTTTTACTTTTTTTTTTTTTTTCCCCTTGCCTCTGTTGTTAAAAACTGTGGGAACTAAGTGGGGTGGCTGGAGAGGCCACATCCAAAGGGCCTTTTGGTGTAAATTGATACGTATCTTTTAGCACCTTGCTCTTAAAAAATATCCGTTGCGTATTTGTACTGGAAAGATAATACTGGCTGTAGGACTGGGTTGCAGGGAAGTAGGATGCACTTTAGGGAGTTGGAGCAGGGCGGGGGGGGGGGGAGAAGGTGTCAGCAGGGTGTTAGAGGTGAGAGAGGATGATGATGCATGCAGTGGCAAAAAGCCACCGAATATTTATTAGGACTGCAGCCTTCCTTCTATGGAAGGCCAAGCCTGCCTTGCAAGGAAAAAATCTCACAACCAGAAAGTAGGACCCCAGCGGAATTTCCTGCAAATACCACAGGCAGGGGATGACAGGGCCTTTGTTTTAAATCACTTCTGTAGCAGCAAATGGATCTTCCACTTAGTTAACCTGGCTGTGGGCTTATGCTGTTACAAGCGCATAAAGCTTGACCCAATAAGTAAATCCCCGTGTGCAGATAAATCCATTGAGGAGATGCAAGTTTTTCAGGTTTCCATTTTCTTGCACAGGAAACTAGTCTGGGAATGCTCTGGTCCAAAATACTGCCTTTGCAGTAGCCTGTACCTCTGTAATGAAACTAATCAGCATGCAAAGACTTGCACTGGTGAATAGAAGTGCATGCAACTTATTGAGCTAAATTGTTTTGATTAACTTTAAAACTATTTGCATATTTTTTCCGTATGGGTTTTATTTCGGAGTCACTAGAACAATTCTGAATCTATTTAAAGATTTTAGTCAAGACCTCTGTTCAAGATGCTGTCTTGGGGAAGATGTGATTGTTGAAGCTTGTTACAGATTTCTAAAAAGTGCAACTTTAAAAAAGTGTGTTTTTTTAAACTGAACCTTTTCGTGCAAAATCAGGACTGTGTTTACTGAGAACTGTGCACCTCTCCTTCCAGGTCTGCTTTCCTTTTTTTTTTTTTTTTTTTTTTTCCCTGCAGGAAAGGCACATTACAAGCAAGAGAAATGTATACAAGGCAAACTGAAAACAATGTAGGCTTCTAACAACAGCTTGAAGAACTGCCAAAACTTTCATGATAATTGAGATATGTTTGCCTTTCCCTAATTTAACTTTACTGCCAGGTTGGACTCTGCTGTTGGCATTGCAGAAGCAGAGAGCATCATTTACGCTGAAAGTTTTGAGAAAAATGTCCTGTTATAGAGCTGGATGCCACGGAGATATAAATGCAAGTGGGTAGCCTCTCTTAGTGCTTTGGATTGTACAGGAATGGCAACAGACCTTCTAGTACTGATGTTGGGAGAGAAGGCTGAGAAGGCTTCACAGTGGCGTAGGGAGAGATGTTCCTTAGGTAAAGATGGTTTATTCTCTTCAAGATTTTGCAGAGTGAATGGATGCTTCCTGAATAAGCACAGGTCTGAGTTCAGGTCACTTTGGGCTGTTGGGTTTTTAAAGTATATAAAGCATGAACTTAAGACCTTAAAATAAAGAAGGCTCATATGTCATATAGACATAATGTGATGTCTTAACAGTCGGACTGGTCCTGTGATGCTTGCAGTGGAATGAAACACAGACACTGATAAGGCTGTGAGTATATTTAGCAGCAGCGCGGTGGGAAGGAGTGGCTGCTCGGACGCAGTGACAGAATCGAAGCCAGCTGTAGCAGTGAAAGTCTTACAGGGTTAACCACAAAGTCTGCCTGCAGCTGCTGCAGCTCAATACCCAGCATTCACACACGGCCTCACCAAACTGCCTTGTGACATTTTTGATTCATGTCAGGGACAGAGTACCATTGTTGGGGGGAAAAATAACTGTTTTATAAAATGTTCTGCAGGCTTTCAGTCATTTCAGTCTTTATTCTCTCCTCTGTGCCACTCTTTAGGTTGGGAAAAAAGTTCTTCTCATTTTGCTTTTCCACTCACTGCTTTAAAAAAAACGTTCTTCTGGCTTGATTTCTTTTATTAAAGAGCATGAGCTTCTCCTTAAAGCTCAGGAAAAGGCTAATTGTGAGCCCTATTCTGCATTTGTCATGTTGCTGTGACCCTTAGGGTTTGAGGGAGCTGTGTCTCTTGATGGTGTGACTAGCAGGAGAAGCGGCAACACGCTTTTACCAGCAGGAGGGATACTGGGGTTCAGGGGGAAGGGCCTCCCCTTTTGCAGCAGGCAACTGGGCAGGATTTCTTGAGCGATTTCTCTTTGCTGTAAGAACAGGGCTGCCTGCTGCAGGTCTGCTGTCAGACCATCAGCTTGATTGCTCTGATCACTCTGGTGCGGTGGGCTCTGGGGATGAAGGCTCTGCTCGTTTACTCTTTTCAGTGCAGAGATAAAAAGCCTCTTTGTTTTTCAGATTTATAGAAAAGTTTTAAATTTTTTTGCTCATTGCGCTGGGTAACCCCATACTGTGCTGCTAGTTGGAGCTCCAGGCCGAACACCTTAGGCTGTCTGGGACAATGGGATAGTATGAAAAGGACCTTTCCCATTCTCATTCCTCCCAAGGAAGTGCTGCTGAAGGGCCTCAATGCATTTTCTCAGCTTTAATGCCTCATTTGCTTCAAGCACGTAGAAGGATTTGCAGTTTCAAATTAAATTAGCGCTGTTTCTTCTCTTCCTTCAGCTTGTTTCTAAAGGATTCATCCCCCCACATCTATGTTACAGCAGATGCTCAGACAGGGACAACTTGAAAAAATGTCCTAGTGAAAGGATAAGTTTGGGGTTTTTTTTGGTTTTATTTTGTTCTTTTTTAAATGGTTGGTGTCAAAGTGACCCTGAACAACAACTTCTTTGAAGGCAAGGTGTGCTGTAACAGGGGGGATCATTTGACCCCTTGCATCTGCCCATTCAGGACTTCTGGCAGAAAGATCTCCAGGTTTGCTGTGGGATGTTAGAGCCTTGCTGCCCCTCCTCAAAGCAGAGCCTGCCTGGACTGCACTGCTGGCTCCAGGCTCTCCAGGCACAGCAACTGCAGCTCTGTTTCAGGCATGATCTGAGCACTGAACTCTCACTCTCCATCAGCACAGATCTCACTTCTGGCACTTGGTTATAACACAGACTGCAGCACAAGCCACTCAGGGCACAGGTGATGGCCACCTCAGCAGCTGTAGCCATTTCTGTTCTTGACATCCAGGATGGTGGGTAAGTTACTGGGCACTCTGCAACACACAGACACAGTGCCTTGGGTGGGGTGTGAGGGTCTGAGCTTGGTGGGCTCATGCTCCTCCATCCCTGTGCCTGAGTAATGAGTCCTCTTGGGACAAAGAGCCCTGGGGAATTCACTGCTCCTGTCCCCTGATCTGCCACAGCATTTGGGAGCCTGAGGTGGTGATGGGTGCCCATGTGTTATGCTCCCCTGGTGCTCCAGGATCTGCAGCAGAGCAACAGTATCCAGGCCAGCTCCTCAGAGAGCTGGTTCAGGCCTGGCAAAGCTTATTAACTCGGGCTCTGTGCTGCCTGAAATAGGCTAAACTGCTCCAGGACTAGGAGGAGCAGGGCAGCAGTGCACGTGCAGCATTGCACCCATACAGAGCTGGCCTGGGAGTCTCTGCATCATGCCAGGCTTCATCCACAACCTGGATAAAACACCTGCAGGTAATTGGGAGCTAGCTGTGCCTGACCGGAGGGCAGTGTCAGGTTAATTAGACATCTGCAGGCTATTCTTAAACCCTTTTTTTCACCTTTGCAGTTCCAAAATGGGGAACTCTTTAAAATAAGAGGGGAAGAAAAAAAAAGGGGGAGAGGGGGAAAAGGAATTAAGGCCTTTTGCTCAGATTGGCATAGAACACAATTTTTAATTGAAGACTGGTGTGGACTGATTTAATCTCTTAATAATTTCCCTTTTTCAGAGGCTAAAACCCGTGGCTCAGCATGGTTTTTCTGATTTTCCTGTTCTTTGGTTTACTTTCCATATTTTGCATTCATGTATTTTCTTCCCTGATTCTTAATGTGCTTAGCCTGTTAAGATGAATATAAGGTCTTTATAGTAGCATCTGAGATCGTAATCTGTCTATATCAAAGGCCAGAATTATTCCCTGTTGTTTGTAAAGGAATTATTTAATAAGTAATCCTTGTAAGTGTCAACATTACACATGAGATGACATAACACTTGGGGAAAGTAAGGACTAAGCCAATATTCCCACACCAGCTTCAAAGCTAAATATGCTTTCACATACAGATGCTTCCTATTTCTCATCTGTGGCTTCTATTTCCTCCTAATTGGAGTTGACACTGGAAATACCAGTTCTCCTTTTCCTCCTCCTGGATGTTTTGATTGGAATGTTAATACCGTCCTCCCTCATTACCAGGCTCCATGGAGTAGCTGCCACGTGGTTTAAGGTGTAGGATCAGTTTTCCTATAGAAGCTTAGCCTGCCCCAATGTCAGAGGAGCGTTAATTCACAGCTGGCTACTAGCTGCACAACAGTCTGAGTCCTTGTGTGCCTGCACTTTTGGGAGCAATTGAAATTTGGACCCAGATTTTTGCCTTTCTGGCTTATCCTACCCAAAAGCAAACTTGCTGTTGAATGAGCACAAAGAGAATCGGTCTGTTCTGTAAGTGAAATAGTGAGATCTTGGATGCTGAACACACACAAAATATTTTTCCCTCAGAGTGTTTCTACGTGTTGAAAACATCAGTCTCTGCAAAAATCTGAAAGTGTTAGCCCCTGGGTGGCAAATAACTCCTCCAAGGCTAGAAAAGCTGCCTGTT
Organism: Falco naumanni; assembly: GCF_017639655.2. Taxonomy (NCBI): domain Eukaryota; kingdom Metazoa; phylum Chordata; class Aves; order Falconiformes; family Falconidae; genus Falco; species Falco naumanni. The sequence continues at coordinate 23,632,522 of NC_054056.1, read as the reverse complement.
TCCTGCAGAACCCCTCCCCATCTCTGCCCCTGCGCTCAGCATTCTTCCCAGAGAAACCCCCCCAAGAAATGTTAACTAATCTGTGGTGTGAATTCAAAACATCAAAATATCATGGAGAGTTTATCCTTTCTGTTAACGAGGGAAGTGATCAAAACAGCCCTAATCCTTGCCTTCCCAAAGCAATCTCTGAGGTGAGGTGGTGTGGAAAAGGGGGGGGAAAAACCAGGAAAATGTGTTGTGCCAGTGTGGGTGCCTCTGTTCCCAGCTGGATGTCGGCAGGTCCCAGGGTGCCTGCAGCCTCCTCAGGAGTTGTGTAGCTGCTAGGAAGTTGCAGTGATTTCTTGAGAGCTTACAAACTTGCATTTATTTCTTCTCTGAAATCACTGTGAAGGGATTGTAAACCACTGGCTTCCAAATACATGTTTATTCCAAGGAAAAAGGTTAGAGATTTCCCTGCAAAGACTTATCTTGCCATCCCTTAGCGTTGGGCACAAAGCCACCCATCGTGCTGCTGTGGCCCAGGCCCTGAGCAGGTGTCCTGCGCCCAGGACCCTGCTGAGCCTGATTGCTCAGTGCCCAGCTTGGAGCTGGCTCCTGGCTGAGGAGCTCCCTGTGTGGGTGAAGGCAGCTTTTCATCTGTTTGCAGAAATAATGCCCAAATATAATTCCTCAGAGCTGATCGTTGCACCCAGCTCGGTAAACTGGTGTCCTCTACTGAAGGGCTGTTGGTGTATTTGCAAGTCTTTTGGGGCAAGGGTTCCCTTTCCTTGTCCTGTGTTTGCACAGCTGAGGCTCTGCTGTGGTGCAGCACCAAAAATAATGCTCATGAAGTAACCGCCTGAATCCAGCGGGGCTTTCAGCATCTTTTCCTTACAAGAGTATGTAATGTTACAGCGACACGTGGATCTCTGCTTCCCTGGTGCTGACTTGCAGATGTGAAAGCCTGCCTTATTTCTTGTCCTTCTTTTCAAGGTCCCTTTGGCTCTGCTGTCAGCATCTGTCCCTAGGCATATCCAGGTGCCATAAAGCCTAGACTGCAGCTGGGGGTGTTTTGTATTGTCACTCCACAAGTAATAACTCTATGAAATCTCAGCACTTGCACAAAAGCAGAGGTTTATTGTTACTGTGCTTTGCAGGCAAACTGGTGGAAAACGATGATCCGCTATGGGTCACTGGGGAGGATCCTGAGGCTCTATTGCATGGTATCTGTTCTCCATGTAAGAGCTGTGGAGGTGCCTTTGGGCCTCTCATGACCAGGAGGAGTGGGAAACATGCTTTTCTTTACCCTATGTGAGCTGAGGCAAGTGCCTTCAACTTGGAAAGCTTGGATTTGTCCTGGGCCCTCAGTGACCATGCAGTTGCCCTGCATGAAGCTTTCCTGTCTCCTGGCAGGTGTTAAGCAGGTATAAAAAGACAAGGTATCTCACAGGGCTGGGGCTTTGTTGGCATAGTAAGAGAGCAACAGTTCTCTTGAGACAAAGCTGTTCTTCACTTTTGTGATCAGGTTCATAGGCTCTCCACCTCCTTTTAGACGTAGCTAGCCTGTTGAATTATTTTTACTTTAGTGGCAACGGGGGAGAGACAGCCAGCACAGGAGGCTTTATGCAAGCATTCTTCACATCCCCAAGCTTAATCTGAAACTGTGTGAAGTCTCGTGTGGTCCAGACCTGTGCTTGCCTTTACCAGACACTGTAGTGCTAATTGTGTTGTGGATTTGCACGAAGGACAAGTGGTCCCCAGGGACCATGATTACTCCATCAAAATAATTTCCATCATTGATCTAAATGGCATTTGATTTAAACATATTTTTTAGAGGCAAAATACAATGGTATTAGCCCAGAAACCTTGGGACAGACACCATCTTCCAATGCGTTAGTACGCTACCTTGTGTGCCTGTAGCACTGCTGCAATACAAATATGCCAACTACCTCCTCTAATTTCTTGTCTGTTTCTGTTATCACAATGTTCTTTCTGGAAATCCGTGCAAAATGTAACGGAGCTATATCAAGCCTTTTGCCTTGTCTTCAATTCCCGAGTTCTCAACAGTAGTTTCCTAGAAAAGTGATACCCTTCTTATCTATTTGTTAACTCCTACCACGTAGCACAAGGCATTCTTGCAAATTCCCATCAGCTGTGACAAACTTATCTTGTAGACTTATGTAGTGATTTTGATGGCTGTACAGACCTGTTTGTTTTGTTCTGAACTAAATTAACAACACTGCGATGGCACCCACTCTAGCACCAAACTTCTAAAACTCCCCTAATATACTAATCAGCATGTCAGTAGAATATTCTTTCTGGATAGAGACAAGCCTGGTGAAACGGATTAGACATTCGCATGGCATTGCATAATTCAGAGAGCAGGCATGGTGCATATGATTTGCATTAATAGCCTCTACTACTGCAGCAGCTTCTCACAGGTCTCTCTCATTAGATCGTATGTGGAAGCTTCCAGACTGTCAATCAATTACAGTAATTTCCTTTTCCATATTTATTCCATCACGATCATTGACAGTTACCATTAAGTGACATTAATACAATACAATACCACCTTGCATTTTCCAGTGCTCCTCTTACAGGGTGCTTAATCCGTGTAAGGCTGAGAGGCTCCATTATATAGGAGAAAGGTGTTGGCAGTCCCTAGCTCAGTGTAGTGTGGCTCATCTGTGGTGTGGAGGAGGACGGAGTACCTTGTGTCATGGTGTCTAGCAAGCCCTCTGGGCTGCTCAGGAGCAGGATCTGCTGGATCAGGATGGAGGGGGCTCCTGCCCAACGGTGAGCATGGGGTGCTGTGAGAGGCTGGCAGACTCATCAGGAGATGCTTTTATTAACTGCAACAGCTCAGTGCAGCTCATGTGGCATGTTCAGGTGCATCAGCCTGGGATTTTTAGAATGGTTGTGTTTATAGATGCTTTACCTTGTTTGATGCCCTTGGATCTTCCCAGTGGAATGATATAAGCCAAGTTTTCAGATGTAGCAGCTAACACTTGAACTCTGGTTTCTCTAGCAAGAATGCCTTTTTCTTCTGTCCCCCCTGCCCTTCCTGGCTCATTGACTGTGCTTAAAATCTCCTGCCCTGCCTTAGGTAGACGAGGCTCAGGACTACCGAATCCCAGTAGGAGTAGCGTACCCTGTTGAATAGGCACAGGCCCAGCAGCACCACCACCACTGCAGAGCAGGGGAGTCTTGAGGCACTTTAAAAATAACAAAGTGTTGGCGTTGTCACACAGCAGCTAATGGCGTGATGCAGCTGAAGGGCTCCTCCTGGTCTTCCTCCGCAAAGTGTGTTACAGTACCTGTGGTGCAAACTGAGGCTGGTCGTCTCAGCTCTCCTCTTTGAGATCCAGCTTCTGAGGGTCACCTTGAAATTACTCTGAGGGGGCAAACAGTGGGTGTGAAACCTATAAGTAAATGTTGTCTGAGAAATATGAGTGTGTTACTTCAGCAAACACTGTGTGGGGGGTCAGCTGGAGCACTGCATATGTTTCTGGCCACTGTTAGCCATCACTGGTCTTTTGTTAGCTGATGTTTGCTGGGAACTCTCCTGTGGAGTTAGAAAGGTTTTTAGCCACAATGCACAAGTTTTCTTAGGTCCTCTTATCCCTTAGATCCCTGATGCCCTCCCCACATATTTAGAGGTTTAATTTTAAACTTAGAAGGTGATCTTGTTCTTTGGGGTGGGTGGGAGAAGAAACGTATATTTTGCAGGTCAGGAATAAAGGAATTGGTTCCATATCCCCTGTGGACTGCTGCAGCTTTCTTCCTCAGCTTCCCCATATTGTACTAAACATGCTCTCTTAAGAATGCATTGAGCTCCCTTTGCATTTTTGCTCCTTTGTTCTAGGGACTGCTTCTGCCCCTTTTCAGTCTTGAGGTGCTTTTCCCAGCTTGCTGAGCTGACATGATGAGATTCTTTCACCACTCATCAGTAAACACTTCATCAGCAGTTCTGTACGTGCCCAAGGGTTTTTCCTCTCTTGTCTTTGCTGAATTTTCTGGTGCTTCTTTCTTCTTCATTTCTCCTCCTAGGTTGAACACTTTTCCACTTATCCCCATCTCGTTCTTCTTTGATACATGTCAGAGACTAAGCAGGATCAGTTGCCACTGTGTCCCTGCTCAAGACCCTCCTAAAGCTATTGCTGCCAAATATGCTGGATGTCTTCTTTCTCACAGTGCTCTACTTCCATCCTTGTCATTCATGGGTAACAGTTCAATGATCTTTCCCCTTCTCTGTCCACTGAGCTCATTTAAAATCCAAACAGTTTCTGGCTGTCAGTTCTCCTGTTTGTGACTTCCACTCTGTTTACTTCTCTCTTCAAAATCTTTCCTGTCACCTCTCATCTTCAGAATTGTCAGAACCTCTCTGAGGCATTCATTTCGCCATTCCTCTTTTGTTCTCATCTGTGGCTTCTTGTTCATGTTCACGAGCCTGCAGTGGAGAGGGTCCCCACAGTTTGTTGTACTGCCACTGTGTAATTTAGGGATTCTTGGTGCTTCAGCTTTCCCCAGGACAGGAGTGGTCTTGGCTTCTGGTATTCACTGCTCAGGCTGTACCTCAAAGTTCTGCTTCGTTGTTCTGTAATCAGTTCTGTAGCGGCATGAAGTACACATAGTGCCTTGTCACTGTTTTAGGATCCTGAGTTGTGCTTACAATTATAAACAAGTTTCCCTCTAGATAGGTCTGAAATTTGAGTTTGAATTTCCTTTACGTTTCAGTTATGTCCAGATTTTAGGATTCTGTCTTACAGAAGTGTGTGCTAGGCGTGGACTTTGGATGCACTGCCAGACTTTCCCCAATGGTTTGGATGGCAATCACATCACATATCAATATTCTTGCTTTAGTCCAAGCTGCTTTTCCCTCAAGGTAGAATAATGTTCTCAACTTGAGTGCTGGCTAAATAATACTTATGCATCTAAGTAAACGTGATTTGATTTTTACAGCTAACAGATGATTTGGTTGGGAGTATTGAGCACTTCCCATTAAGCTTTATTGAGTTATCTTTGCTAGCTGGTTATAGTTAATAGTGTGCATTTTGTTCTGATCATGCAATCATTTGAGAATTTTGGCACTGTGCATTCAAAATGTAACCAACTTCTTCTTTGTAGAATGGGTCATGTTGCTTTCTGACAGTTGTTGTTTCAAGAAATGTTTCGGTGAATTTAAATATTTCAACTGGAATTGTGTACTTGTCTACTCAAGAAATAAAACTCAAGAAATAGAAAAATAAAAAGAAATTACTTTGCACGTAATGCTGATCACTTAATCTAGACAGGAATAGGTCAAGCTCAACGTGCTAACAGTAATTTTGGAATAAAAACATGTGAAACTTCAAATGCTAAACTAAAACTCGGAATAATGACTATGACTGCTGTATATTCTATGAGCTGACTCAAGTAAACTGTCCTGTGACTTTTTCCCTTTGCTTCAGTAATAATTATACAATGGATTTTTGTCCATTGGTGGCTTAAAAATGATACTCATGGGAATCGCTGCATCTCCATTTATGCAGGACTTGTACGCATTGCTTTAGTGGAATATGTCTCCACAGTCCAGCAATATGAAACATGCTAAGCACTTTATTTGCAGATGAAGGTCTGAAGGGAAGAGCCACAGAAAAATATTGTACCTCTCTGTACAGTGTAGGTGACCACCTTTAAGATCTGCTGCTGAAAAGTACTAAAATACTATATTAAAGTTGGATGTTATTCCTATTATCTGCTTTTGCCAAGCTTGACATAATGATGCTGCAGCCTGGGGAGGATTTGTGCTGATCGACAGGAGAGATACGCGAAACAACCCCCCAACAGTTAACTGGTGTGCCACCCCCTGAAAGCAAAATTTATACCGAAGACCTTTAAATGGTGTGGGGAACGCGTGTACTGAGTGAAGTGCCATAGGATGATAACAGGGAGTGGGTTGCATGGAGTAGTCGGGTAAAAGCTTTCGTGCCCTCTCGGAGAAATTGTGTAATGAGGTATATGGGAGGGCTCAGCGATTTGTTAATGACTTGAGTGCTGCTTCAGGAGAACAGTTGTGTAATCTGTGGAACAATACGTAGTATTTGTGCGTGATTAATGAGAATTTGTCATCTGAAATACAGTCAGCATAGTGCCTTTGTAACTGTGTGCCTCAAACTCAGAGTCAACCCACGGTGGAATATTAGAGGAATTACTCAGCAGATTACTTCCATGTTGTTTTTGTCAGCTTATTCATCCCAACGCCCATTTGATAAAAGGAAGGGGGTGTGAGAGTTTGTGTTATGTGTTTTTGTTAGTGTCTAACTTGTGGCTCTTCAAAAGGTCATGGGTACTTGAAGCTGTTTCAGACTGGTCAGACTATGGCTATTAGTCACGGAGCATTATTCACTCAGTCCCTTTCTTTCTTTCCCCTTCCCTGTCCTTTTAGCTGAAGAAGTGATCTTTGGAGAGGAAACAATAGCTGAAGGAAACTGCACCCCCCCGGATGTTGAGTTTTTCCACTGGAATTTAATAGAAATTATCGGCACACTGTTGGCTACAGGATGACCCGACCTCCCCTGTGACAGTTCGTCAGAGCTAGATACAAGAGATGTCTTAGTAGTTTTGTCTGCTTGTTTTCCTGCTGTGTCAAGTGTATCCTTCTCCTAGTCCTTACTAGGAGACCTTCCAGGGTTTAACTGGTTTCCTGTTACAAGGCTGCTTGTTTTGTAAGAATTCTTTAACACCGTTGCTCAAAGTTTCTCTTTCAGTTACTACTTAGATAAAATAACTGGGGTTTTGATAAACAGGTGAAAATCTGGCAATGCATCCTGGATGAGGACCACAATTGATACTGGTTAGTGTGACGTTGCTACTTTTTGTAAGCAAAACTGATAGAGGCTTACGCTGTTAGCTGTTCGTATTGCAGTAGAGCCTAGAGAAACCACCTGCCCGGACCCTGTTTGTCTTGGTTCTGTATGGGTATTAAAATGTGTTCCTTGCCCCAAAAGTAAGTCCGTGTGACAGACAACTAAGTGGAAATGAGAAGTGTCAAAAGCACACGATATTTTCAGAAAGTAACTGCTGCACATAATTCTTAGTCAATCAGCAGCTGTAATGCTTTTATAAGCCATTTGATACGTGAGTGTGAAGACTGGCAAAAAAGAAGAAAGAATACTTTCTCCAGTGAAAACAAATGGAAACTATTTTAATTTTTATGTACTGTTATGGTCCAAGATGCAATGGTACTATGACCTGTATGTTTTTGGAATATGCCTCAAAACAAATGAAAGGCATATTTCTGTTCAGGTGATGAATGGAAAGGCTATTCAGACAATAGACTGGATATAAATCCTTGCTAGATTAATGTTTTATTTAGGTTGGCATCTAAATTTTAAATATCTAGAAGTCAGTGCTTATTTGAGTAAAGGTTTAGAATTTATTTTTATGTGTCTGTGAACAGTAACTTGTAAATCAGACTATCCAGCAGCAGATACTGTGTACTGATCAGATCTCGATGTACAGAATGGCTCCAATAGCAGAATGTACTTATGTAAACTAAGGTTTTATAGAGTTTCCAGCCCAGTTCATGGCTTTGTGGAGTGTACTAGTTTTCTTGGTTTCACAGGAGGGCTATAGCAATTCTGTTGTTGAAATATTTTTATGAGGGTGGAAAAACCCCTGTGTTTTCAGGGTCTGCATAAGCAATGATGCAAAACACTTGCTTTCTGCATACCATTTCACTGTGCTGTCAAAATATCACCTGCCTGACAATCAGAGTTTCCCTGGGGAAGCAGGGCTGTGGGGACAGCGTTGGCTGGGGTCCTGCTCACCCCAAGCCTTGTCCAGGGGCTGGGACCTGGCCAGGCAACATCTCTGCCGTGCACTCCAGCCGCCCACGGCAGGGAGAATCTTGGCCCGGGGATGTAGCCCTTAGGGAAATTTGAGGGATGTGAAAGGCTGTTGCTGATGGATCCTAAATAAGCATTTTTATTCCTTGGGTATCTTCTCTGTTTGCGTAGTGTTGTGTCTTGGTGTGCTGGTGGAGGTCTGCAGAAGGGCCTGAGACTTGAACTTTCCTAGAGTTTAAGGTACTCATGTTTCAGAATTTTCATTACTTTGTTTCCATAAGTGCAGTCCTTACTGATTTCACAACAGGGTAAATAATTTTAGTAGTAGTAGCTTTGTTGCTGGGATGGATGTAAGACCATAAATGAGCCAGGTTTTTATGGTTGTGCAGGAGGAGGCCGTGTAGCTGTGCAGAGGACCAGGCATGCTCTGGAACCCGTGGGTGCTCCTCTGGGCATGGAAGAGACAGACACAGTGAACTTCAAGCAGAGGGAGTGAAACTTTAGCTATCACAGTTCTCATTTTTCTGTTTGGAGAGGCAGTTAAATGCTATTGATCAGCGATGGCTTTCTGACGTGCCCCCCACCTCTGAAGGTGTATTTCACTCTCCTTTACCAGGTGCTGACCCTGCAGACAGGCCTGGCTTGGGTATGGCGAGGCTGGGGACAGGTGTGTGGCACTTCAGCATGCTGGGGTGTCTATTCCTAAATCCATCTGTGCTTGGGTGGGTGGGTTAGTGTCATGGAAGTGCATGCAAGCGTGGGGCTGAGTGGCCCTCAGGCCGTAGGTACCAGGCAGGCAGCTCCTCCTTGCCATGGGGCCTCAATGGCTCCAGCTGCCGTTAGAGGCCCAGTGCCCGCAGGGATGGGTTCCTCACTGAAAGATGCACCTGACCACAACCTTCCCTACTGGCTGCGGCAACTAAATCATAGAAATGGTAATAAAAAGGAAAGCATGGGTGTTTTAAAGCAGCCTTCTGTCTGTGAGAAGGGGATGGGTGTGCTGCGGTCCGGCTGGCTGTGCCCTGCGGCAGGGTGAGGGCTGCTTGCTGCTGGGCTCGCCTCCTGCCCCTTCACGCGAGGCCTTTTAGCTGGTCCCCAGAGTCACCTGCTCCTCTCCCCTTCCCAAGCCCCACATGGTGGGTCGGCCGAGCTCTGGGCAGCTGGCCTTGCCTGTTTGCCCAAGGAAAAGGCAGCTTTCAGGGTGCCTGCTGCGCCTCTGCTAGGGAAAGGGACAAAGGCTGGAGGCCCAGGCCCCATCCACGGCTGGTCTTCGATAGCCTGAAGTCATGGCATGCCATGCTTTCTTGCTGGACGCTTTGCCTCTATAAAGGCACAGGCAAAATTAGAGGGAGGACCCTGAAATGTCACCCCCAAATACTCCTTATGGGAGGTGTTTTTTATGCCCACTTGCTCCACTTCAGTGCATCAGCAGCTAGTACCTCATGGGGTCTCGTGTCCTTGAAAACATCTGCCTTCTGTTTCTGCAGGGGTTAGTTGCCCTTGTGCTGGCTGGTTCCTGAATTGCAAGTTTCAGCTATATGGTCCTTCGTGCGTTTCATACTGCTGGCGCTCTGTGCCGCCATTTAGTGTAGATGCAGGTCCCAAAATAACCTTGAGGCTTGCTGGCTTGGTGGGGAGCAGATGTGCTGGCAGCACGGTGTACTTGGCTGCGGAGAAGGGGGATGTTCTGGCTCTGCTTTCCTTGGAGTGTGTCTCTTCCAGCTAGTCTCTTACATGACATAAATGGCAGCCTAAACATATGGGCAGGGGTAAGAGGACCAAGCAGTGGCCCATGTGTGTCCATCTGCAGGGAACAGACATAAAGCAGAAGGACCAGGTGGAAAAAAGGCCAATGTGAGATGCCTCACACCTTGTGTGATTGAAAGGAATTACTTTTTTTTTAATCATCTTTGGTTTAGGGAATTTCCATTCTTCTCTTGGCTACAGATTTGCACTTGAATAATGCCAGCTTTGTACGTAATCATAAATATATGCATAATTTTGATATTGTCTCCAGAAGTATTAGAACCTCTGATAGAAAAATTGCCAAGGGGGATTACATAGCTAAACCTCAAAAAAACACACACATCACATGATTATTTAAAGCAAGATCCTGAAAACCTGGTATGTTTTATTCAGCAAAGACTATTAAAATGGCTGATAGGAAAACCAGATTATTCAAGAGCAAGAGAAGGGAGATAGTGCAAGTGCTAAGTTAGCTGATCACCTCCTCGCCACACCGTGAGACTGTTGCTTCAGTGCTTCCTACAAGGTTTCAAGACCCAGAGGCTTCTGTAAATCTGCTGTATGCTTGTTACCTAGGTGTCTGCATTTTTGCTTCCCTTGAACTTATGGTAGATCGGGAATCATCATCCTAGCTACAGGCAGGACCATACATCCAGGTGTTGTATGAACTTTGGATGCAGATACCTGCCAAGCACCTGAGTCCTGATTTGCAGCAACTCATATTGCACCTCTACGGAGAATCTTCCCATCGTGCCAAATTGGAAAGGATGGATTTGGGAACAGAAACTCGAATTAACTGTTTCAAAGAATGTGCCAGGCCCCTTTCACTTGGAGCTTTAAACAGATAGAAGTGTAACTCAGAAGAGGTGAAGGGTAAAGCTGTCCTCATTTTAGCTTACCTTTACTTTCTCAGCATGTTAATAATTGGTGGGTCCTGGCAGAAAATATTTTTCCTTGACTTGTGGATAGTATCCATAAAATACAGATGTATCAAGCAGCTGCATTGTGATGCTGTTCTTAGAAAATGATGTAATGCAGCAATAATCACTTCTGAATAGTTACTGATTTATGAATTGAGAATGTTTGCAAATTATGGGTAAATTTAGCTAGCTCAAGTGAAATTCATGTCAGGTGGTAACTCTGGGACTGTTGGCTGGTGCTCCAGTTGAGGCTTTTGCTCTGCGGGCATGGTCTTTTACAGTGGCTTTCCAGAAATAAGTCTCATTTTGGCGGGCTGTCATGGTGGGAGTGGTGAAGAAAAGGCAGAATGCTGACAGCTCTGGTGGGTTGTGCGGGTGCGGGCAGTATTTGGAGCTGTTGGTGGAAGTATGAGCTGACTCCATTCACCCCTTGTTCTAGACATGTTTCAGGTGTTGGGGCTTCTGAAGAATGAGGCGATAGACTGAGAGATGAAACACCTGGGATTCACAAAACCAGGTTGCTGGTTCTGAAAGGGGCCCATTTTTCTCTGCGTTAATGTTTGTTGTGTGGTCAAAGAATCCCCACTGTCTCCCATTTCCCCAGGCTCCAGTTATTTTCCTGACGTCTCTGGCAGGGGATGGCCAGCTTGGAGCAGGAAGCTGGTAGAACCCAGTTTTAAATTCATGCTTTTTGGTGAGGAGCTGTTAGTTGATGGACACCTAATTAAAGTAATAATACTATAGCTAACATTTATCTTGCACCTTTTCTTAATCCTCGGAGACCTCAGCTGACTTTGAGATGGACCACAACACGCTGATTGTGCATAATAATGCCACAGAATTGTTTGAGAGGAGGGGAGGAATATCTGGTCCACGGAAACTGCAAGAGGGCATAGTAGAATTATAGTTATTTCAATGAGACATGAATAATGTTCCAGAAAGGAGAAACTGCCTTACTGACAGGGTGCCTGAAGAGAGAGACGCAGAAGATGACTGCTAATACAGGACCCGGTCTTTGTAATTGCAGGAAGTTTTTTGCTGTATAAACCCAAACTGAACCTCTTTAGCCTCAATTTAGCAGATGTGTCTGCTGGATGTGTTTAAAACAAAATAAATGTAAGATACAATTACTTTTTCTTTCTATTTTTAGCTAGTCGTGTTTGCTTTTAATGAGATGGTTGGGTCCTGAATTATTTTCAGGCCGGATCACCCTGGCATATTCTGGGAAGAATGACCTTTTGTCAGAGAGGCTGTGGAAAAAGTAGAAAACGTCCAGACTCATGCCAGGTTAAAGCAGTCTTATAGATTGTGCTATAGAAATATTGACTGTGATCAACAAGGGTACAGGGAAGCCAACTGATTATGAAGACCAGCTGAAAAAAGAAACTGCAGATGCAAGATAACAGCTTTCCCAGAACATCCGTGGTAAAGGCTTTCTGGAAATCAGCGGTGGGTGCATGAACGTGTACCTTCATGTAGGACTAGACTAGTTTGCGTGACTGGATGCAGATCCAAGTTTTGAGAAGTGGGGTGTTGCACGCTAGGAGCCCCCTTGCTGATTGGTTTATTACAGAATAGTCTATAGACTGGGAGGATTAGCTAAAATCAAGAACAAACCATCCTGAAGGAGTTGGCTTTTCTGCATCTGGAATCATGCCATGATCATTTAATATGAGAGAATCAGCCCTATAGTCATGGAGGGATTTTTTTCAAGATCTCTTGTTCCCAGCATAGCTATTGTGCTCAGTTGATGGCCATTAAACCAGAGGCTTATTTCGTTTTTATAAGAATTTTCTTGCTTGAAAAAACCAAAAGTTATAAGCTGAGTGCCCTATATTTGCTACTCCCTAAGTGGAATAAAGAGATGAAGGGAGGGAATTTTTGTGATAGCCAACTGCTGATTGAGTGAATTGCTTTTAGCAGCATGAAAAAAAAAAAAGTGTGAGAACACCGTGAGCTATTATTTTACAATTATCCTATTCTTGCCACTGTGGGCCTCTTCAGGAATCAGACTCTGGGTAAAAGAGTAATTTTTTTGTTCCTGTAGCTGCTGGATATAAATATGCACCCTCTCTCATTTGTTTCCAAAATGTGGCTTTCCCCTTATAGCCAGTCAAGAGGAGTGTGTTAATCTCTGGTTTTGGTTGCACCTTTGTTAGACTGGGGGGGGAAATATCACACTGCGTTGGCTTCCCTGGTAGGCAAGACTATGCTCTTTATTACTTTGATTAAACTGGCCCTGAGATTTAGAGATGCCAGTCCCTTTTTGACCTTTGAGAGGACATGGGTTCCCACTAATCCTTTCTAGAGCTACCTTGCCAGTTGTGTAACAGGCAAAGGACTTCTTGTAGAAATGCCAGCAGAGTCTTACTGTTACCTTTCTACCGAGCAGTGGTTTGCCATAGGACTGGGCTAACTTTTTGGAGGGAGGCAAGAGATAGTTTTGCTCTGTGATGCATTTATTTCTGAGCCAAGCAAAAACTCAATGCCTAGAAGCTAGGCTTTAAAGTGTAAAGTTGAGTCATCACATAGATCAAGATTACTGGGTCTTTGCTCAAAAATATTAGAGAGTTTGTCATCAGGAAAAGTTAAAATAATTTATATGTCTAATAAATTCAGATAATGTATTGAAATCCATCTCCTTGCTCTCTTTTTTTGGCTGTGTTTGGAATCAAAATACCACGAGGGAGTCTGTTCGCATGTTACTTCTTGCCAAGCCAGGGTTAAAAATACTCAAAATTTCATGAGAAAGGGCTTTCTTTAGAGAGTTCAGTCCATTTGTGCAGACTTGTGTGGTGCTTAGATGGTTTGAATCATTTAGATAAGGATCAGATCTTTCAGATGTTTGACTGTCTCCCAAATCTGAACCTGTTTAAAGGGTGGATCCTCCATTTGTGGTCTTTCTTAAACTGAATACCAAGTTTATCCATGCTACTATGTACCTTGAACCCAGTGCTGCTTGAAGCAAAGACAACCGAAAGCAATTTTAGCCTTGAAGGGAGTGGGAGAGGACCCTTACACTCTGCAGGCTGTTGACAGGACTTTGAGGACGTGTATCCATCTCGGTTGTAGCCACTATGCTGATTCTTCAACTTGTGTTTGCCTAGCAGCGCGTTTGCCTTCAGCTAGGCTGACATGGATCTGGAAGCACATGCAATGGTTGCTACTTCATGGAGTATTTGAGTCAGGCCAGCACGCATCTGTTGTGGGAACAAATTAGAAGCAAGTACAAAATCTTTTCTCAGTTTGTGTCACGCTCTGTGGTATTTTCTGCCTCTTCTGCCAACTGATCCTGAGAACACATGCTTTGCCTCTTTCCTCTAAACACTTTCTTTTCCCAGGTACCGAAGTGCTCTTCTGTTCCTCCTCTTCCTGAACTGAAACAATTCACAAAACCTAAAATCAGGAAGGAAAAGAGAGTTGTAGTGGTTGGCAGGAAATGGAAGCAGCACCATAATGTTTCTAGACGCATCAAGCATATGTTATGTTGTGCTGGCACAGAAATGTGCAAATGCAATGCTCAGTTTCTGAGTCTTTCAGATTTTAGGAAGTACTTTAAGTAGAAATGAATGATTCTGAGATTTGGGGTCCTGATTCTTCTGTTAGCGCATGATGTTTGTAGCAGATCTCCATGTAAGCTCCCCCAAAAGGAGTCCTCCACGACTGCTCCCTGGCATAAAGCTCAAAGCTGCCATAAACACAGTTTCCACAAACTCCTGCCAGCCCACTTCCATTTTAGAATCCATCATGCAAAAGAAACAAAATGTTATTTTCTTTTTCTAAAAATCAAGGTGTGTCAGGACATTCATAGGTGCCACCAAAGATTAAAATGAGAATCTTCCCACAAGTTCCTCTGCTACTTTTGGGGGTTGTATAGCTTTAATGATTTCTCACCTTTTGGGAAACAATCAGGTGTTGATATTCTTTCCAAGCTGGTGTGGTATTTCTATAGGGTCTGTGCAGCATGGGGCTTGTCCAGCTGCAGGGGTGACCCTGTCTTTCACAGCAGCTTGCTCACTGCAGTCCTGGTACCAAACAGATCAACAGCACGTGAGCTTTTGCCGATAAGGTAAGGCCAGTCACCTTAGCTACGCATGTTCAGTCATCTGGACCCAAGGTATCTGTGAGAACAGAAGAGTGGCTCAGAGCTTCCCTTGTTTCCAAAATCTTGGTCTTGGAAAACATCAGTCGCTTGAAATGGAAGCTCAATAAAAGTTACATGAAAAAAACCACCGGAATTGATGCTTCCCAGCGTATAATGGGAGCATAAAGACAGTCTCCCTTGTAGACCTTTAAGTTGTTGATCTGCCTAGAAAAGCAGAGAGCAAATCTCCCAAGAGTGAAATCCTTGACTCTCAGGATCACATTTCTGTTGCAGTTTACCTTCTTTCTGCTTTAATTTTGCCTTTGGTTATGCACTCTGGTTTGGGGGAACACTTCAATCAAAAGATAAATTAAGTGCTTGCCTAAGTTTCATTAAGGTCAATGGAATTTAAGCATAGGTTGTTCCAACAAGGGCAAGAATTAAACATGTTTGATTGGGGCTTTTTAGTAAGAACTGAAGGGGAAAAAAAAGCTGGAAAATAATTCTTTTTCCATGCTTCTGATTATCGTCAGTATTCACACACACGCATTAGAAATAAACAATTGAGTTATGATTTTCTTTTTGGTTGTTGTTTTAAAGATAGTGCTAGCACTTCTGCTTATCCTTCTTGGTGGAAGATAAAATATTTAAATCTGAAGTAATTTTATAAAGCAGCTTCATCAGAGCTTATTTGTTTATTACAGTGTTCATGATTGTTGTGTAAATAGGATGAGGAGGCTATTTTTGGCTTCTGCTTGCTTGTCCTCAGCAGAAGGAGTCATAAGATGTGTACACAAAGATGGTGACTGAGTGCAGCTGGAGCTCCTGATAAGTCTCATTTGATGAGAGCTGTATGAGGGGATAATTACCAAGAAAAGGGTCAAAGATGAGGTTTCTTGCAGGGTGACGGAGCGAACAGTGTACTTCTGATTGTGGCAGCCAGCTCTGCAATAAAGTGATGAAAACTGCCTTGTCCTTTTCAGTTGCATTGATCACCGAAGTGCTTCTGCCAGTCTTGCTAGGGCTTCTGCCTGTGCTTTTCTCCCTCCTCGTCTGCCATAGCCTAGAAAGGAGAAGCTGCTCTGAAGCATGCTCTTTGCCCTTAACCAAGATGCACAGGATGGTTTGTTTTTTGTTTTTTTTTTTTTTAACCCCAGGGTAACTGGTGCGTGTGATGGGCCCCGTGACATGGAGACAACAAAGCGCTCTAGTTTTACACTGAAGTCAGTGCTGCCTATCTGCAGCTGACCTCAATGAACTGAGTGCACTGAAAAGGATGCAAAATGGGTCCTGTGGTTCTGGGGTGACAAATCCAGCCAGGTGGGAGTCCTCTGCTAGAGTCAATGGCATGTGGATGTTGGCAAAGGCCTCAGTTTACCTTTCTGCTTTGTTTGTTCAGATTAGGGTATCTCAGGGTGTGCTATTTACCCTGAGATAACAAAAATTTTTACACCTGTTTTCCAGCAATGAAGGAAGTCTCTAAGTGCAAACAGGGTGGACTGCAACAGGAGAACTACTAGGTAGAGGGTGCAGGAGCAGGTGAATTTGGGGTGGATTTGCTCTCTGCTTTGCTAAGGTAATTAGTTAGGTGCCTAGTAAGAAGACAGATGGGAGAAAACAGTACTCCTGAGAGCTGTGTTCCACTCGTATCAGTCCTGGGTGAGGCACCTTAGTTTGTTAGCTGCAGTTCTTGGCGCTCCAAGCTGGATCTGTTCACAGCTTTTTAGGTCCCTCAGCATGGCTCTGGGTTTGTGGTGTTTGAAGGTGTGGTTGCAGCAAGGGAGGCTGGAAAGGGAGGGGACACCGGTGCTGGTGGCCTGTAAGCAAAGTCAGCTATGGAAACGGTACTGATTTCATTGAACTAGTGTTGTGAACCCAGTGCCGTAGAGATGTGTGATGTTCTGAGGTAACACGTGTAACCAGGTGGGAGCCCGCTGCTAGAGACACTGGCGTGCAGATGTTGCCGAAGGCCTCCACTTTCATCTTTCATTTTGTGCAGTCAATGTTGGGTGCCTGTTCCAGCTGAAGCTTGAAATCAATGCTTCAGGTTTATTTTTCTGCCTCCAAGGATGTTAGCAGACTATTAATGATATGAATGTTACATGCTGCATGGGCACAGCTGACTAACATAGGTAGTAAAAATAAAAAATAAAGGGAGAATGAGAATCTGTTGCTTGCTCTTACTGTTCCAACCCTTTCTCTTTGAGGACTGAAGCACCCCAGAACAGCTGAGGGAGCAGAGCCCTTCTTTGTAAGGGAAGGTTTACATGAGCATAAAGCTGTGAAAAAGATGGGCCTTTCCTGAAAGGCAGGAAGGTCTGCTGCTAGGGCAAACAAGTAATCGGTGTGGAAAGACTTTTATGTGTTGATCTGTGCAGATATTAAACTTGTGATGGCAGTGACATATCTAGCTCTCCCTCTGTTCCTAAGTTTACTGTCTTTGGTGATAATACAAATATTTGGAAAGTGGGGAAGGGGTCAATTATTTTCACTCTATTACCCTCAATATTCTTAGTTTATCTCTGTCTTTCCTGGCTCCGCTTAAAGGTGTAAACCTGCCAAGAAGTGTGCTTTTTCAGATCACATAGGGGCCAGAGCATGTATCTTTGTTTCAATTTCTCTGCAGCTACAGGAGCAAATAATAGATGCAAATATTCAGAAAACATTCACATTTTATTTTGATGTTGAAGATGAGGTACTGTTACTAAAGTTGATTTAAATATTAAAGGACCATGTATTTTTTGCGGTATAATTTTAAAAAAGCCTCTGTACCTGAAGTGCTCTTCTGCGTGCTGTTTTCAGTATTAGCTCCATGGGATTTGTCCCATGCTTCCCTTGCAGCCAAGGTGATTCAGGGATTTTGGTGAGCCAGGATTTCTCTGGACTGCATCAAGGGAAGGGATCAGATACCGAAATCTGTTTTCTGCAGGAAAGCACAGTCAGCCAACCAGGTAGGCTAGTTAAATATGTGAATAATAAGTGTTGAGGTGGAGAAAGCAAGAAAAACGGACTTCTGTTTTGACTCCCACAGTAGTGGCAAACACGTCATTTTAAGTCTCCTGTTAATTTGTCTGAAGACTTGACAGGACTACCTAACCTACCTGATGAAGGAAGGTGGTAATGACGATGTCAAAGCCAGATTATGGGAAATACTGTAATAGGTGTAGACATTCAATCTCTAAATCTTTATTTCCTATCTTAAGCACATGAACTGAAGGGTAAGAGACATTAGAAGTCTTAAATGACCTGGAACGAAGTGTGGTCATTGGAGATCAAAGGGAAAACATAATTGCAGATAAAACTAGATACGAAAACTTCCATGCTAAACATGGCTATGTTCATGTGATCTCTTGTTTGTGACAGGATAGTAATCTTCAGAAGTTCAGCTGTCTTTCACCTTTTTTCCCCAAATTTCCTACTGAGAAAGAAAATATCTTGCATAAAGAATTTATTGGTGGGGGTGAGTGAAAGGAAGGAAAAGTAAACGCTGGGTTTGTGGGAGTGTGCCATGTGGCTCAGTGCCTCTGTCTTATCAGTCTTCTGCTGTGATACTGAAAATAAGTCAGCTCAGGGCCCCTGACTTGGGGTGCAAGAGAGAATTCATTACTTTGGGATACCATTTGCATCTTGGATTTTTTTTTTCCTGAAGACCAGCTATACTTACCAGAACAGTCACTGTATTTTGAGGTTGTCGCAGATGATTTAGGACATCCATTTGCTCTCTGTATGCAGGTATCTCCCACTCCTTTTCAAAACTTTTGGAGACATGGAGGAAGAAGCTGCTTTCTAAACCAACTCACGCCAGCTTATTTAAAAGTTAGCTTGATAGAAATGCTAGGCACTCTGCTCCTATTTTTTAAGTTTAAGGAATGTTTAAGAAAGCTTTTGTAGCTCTAATACCTGAAAGATGTTTTGTTTTTTTTTAAGTTCTCCCTTTATTACATTCTGAATGGGATGCCCTTCTGTGGTACACAACTGGACTGCTGTTTTTCTGATCCACGTTCAAACACACTTTCTTTTCCCCCAGAATTCTTCCCCCGTGGTGAACTAGGCTGGGGAAGTTGGCTATATCTGAGGCTGCTTACACAACCAGTCAGCTGGTGAGACCTCTGTTCTGGGAAACCCTTGATGTAGACTCCGGTTTGTTTGCTTTTTAATAGGAGAATTATATCTGCTGAAGGGCCCAGACTCTTTCCTTGCCTGCTCTGTTGTAACCCCCATGGCACGGAGAAGAGCTCGCTTCAAGGAGGCATAAACCCTCCACTTTGCCCTATTCAAACCCTAGGGCTGCCTTTGTGCTGCAGCTTTCAGATTCCAAAGGCATTTTTTGGTTAGCAGCTCTGCTGGATGCACAAAGGGTCAGTGCACTAATAGGATACAGCACTGGGAAAGGACCAGGCTTTAAGGGACTCTTTGGAGATTTGATGCCCTGTGTGAAAGAGGTCAGCAATACTGCAGCAACAATTTTAATTTACTTGTGGAAAAAAAAAAAGGCACCATAAAAAGAGGAAGGACACTGGAAATAAGAGACCCTTAAAATCCTCCTATCCTGATGATCCTAACCACAAATCCATCTATTGCTGATAAACTTAACCAGTGCCTTTATAGGACTTAACATGGAATAAATGTCCTCCTGCCTTTCCCCACCCCCTACCAATGCATCACAGCTCCTTATTGTGTGCATTTACTTTAGAGATGTTGGGGGGGTGGGGGGTGGTAACTTCTTTACAAGAAACTTTGGTCTGCACCTGCTCAGGGGCGCTCTCATGTTGATGCTCTGCATAGCAGAAAACAAGCCAGTCCTCTCCAGAGAGTGGTAACAGAACTTTCTGGCATATTGATGGTTTATGCTATCCTAGAGAGAAAAAGGAATTGATGACAAGTACACAGAGACTGAGCAGCCCCCAAAATTCATGTTAGATTTTGGGAAATCCTCTCTTCCCAAGCTGTTTTGTCACAAGGATTGTTCAGCTCTTTGAGTAAGAGGCTCTTTGATGCTTGGGAATTGGGGAAATGCTGATCATCTGTGCTAGGGTGAATGACATTGGTGCTGTGGGAAACTGAAAAGAGCTATTTTGACTCTGGCTTTGTCAATCTGTGCATGGCTAAAAGCTGTGAGGCACTGGAGCCTGTATCCAAACATAACTTGCACATCTGCAATAGATATCAACAATGCTTACATGACTTTGTGCAGGAAACAAGTTTGAAATGTTCTTGGTCCATTTTTTTCTCTTTCCTGTGTATCAAAAAGGAAAGGGCAATATTGAACATCATGCTTCAGTGACAGGGAAAGGCTTTGGGGGAATCTATGTCTGAGTGGATGTTTTGATTTATTTATTAAACAACATTTATTTTCCTTGGGGAAGTATCTTTTTGGAATTATATATACAGAAAACCCAACCAAATAAAGCCGTATAGAGCATCAGCAGCATCATGATAAAGTGTAAGAGGTTTTGGTTTAAATCCTTCAAAAAGAATAGGTCTGCCCATTATCTCTAATACTCCAACAATGTGGGCTGGGTAAAATCTGCTTGGAAGTGCTTACTGAAGAGAAGGGTAAGTAGCAGTCAGTCTAGGCCAGATTAATTTGACAGATGACACTGCCCAGTGCACAGGATACTAGTTTCAAAGTAGGTGGGCAGAAGTCCAGAGGTCTCCAGCCCAGCAGGATGGATGTGTGTTTGTGTTTTTTGAGTGTGAGGGTAGAGAATTGTAAGGAATACAGGGCATCACCAAGAATGTGGTCCTGAGGAAAAGTGCTTTCTGGGTTAAAAAGTGGGGCAAAGAAGCAATCTCTTCAGATTTTTCTACAACGGTTGGAGAAAGGAGGCTGTAGGGTGACTTCAGAGACCTGTTGACTCCACCCCAGTACCTCTCTTTCTGGAATCACAAATGAAATATTGACCAGCTAACTTAACACCCAACCTGTTGCTCCTGCAATTGCAGAGCGAGCTGCTTCAGGGGCAGTGTTTGCTGTTGCTGATGGCAAGGCAGCTTGCTTGCCACATAACTGGATTAAACCCCCAGCACTGGTGAAGGGGAAAGGGAGAATGCAGAAGATGGAGGAGGGCTGGCATGCCACAAGCCTGGCTTAGACCAATTCGGGTCTCTATGGACCTGCAGGCTCAGCCCCGCCATTGTGTAACTCTCCAGGAATGCTGTACACCATCTCAGGGCAGGAGGAATAGGCTAGCTCTTCTAACTGTGAAGCTGGAGCTGGAATAAAAGGCAACTAAATCAAATTATAACAAAGCATCAGGAATGACATGAGACTGATTTGCCTCAGGACTTGTAAAAATACAATCTTTGAATACAATGCCTTCATTAGCACAGCACTTCCAACAACAGTGCTGTGGCATTACCTAACAGAGATGGTAAGGATGCTGTAAGGCTCCTCTCTTTTCAGCTTGGAAGCCTTGATAACCTAGATCAAAAATCAGAGCATTACTGTAGTTTTGCATGTAAATGCATCTGTTGGTCTGCTGTCTGTTTTCTTACATCCTTGACATGCCTAATGATACCATATCCAGTTTATTTACTGACAATCTCCCTACAGTTATGGCATGACTCTTTCAACTCAGTCCCTTTGGTAATATGGTTATGGTGTTAAAATTGTGTTGTGGTTACAGTAGTCTTAGAATTGAGAAAGAACAAAGAATTTTTCCTGCCCATGCGCTCCCGGCTCTGTGGCACACCCTGCAGTTAGCATAAATGATTGTCTTCCATCCATGTTCTCCAAACCATGCATTTTGCTCTGTCCTACATCCATTGGCTGATATGAATTTTTGCTCTCTGGCCTGGAGCAATAACTTCTTCATTCGCTACCACAAAATCTCTATTTCCATTGTATTTGATAGAGATTCCACTCTGCTTTTTCACCCACACTCAACAGAAAGCAACAGGCACTGTGTTGCATGCTCCTCAGTAAAACCGTGCATGCTTGGCACATTGTCATCTTAGCAAACTCAGCTTCCATCCAGCATTGTGGCTATTGAGCCTGCACCTTCATTTCTGGTGTAAGATGCAAAACTGGGTCAAGGAAGGTTGGAGTAGTTTCCCAGTTGGCAGCTGCACTGGGAAAGCTCCAGTCAGAAGTCTGCTCAGCAAAGACAGGGCTGTAACAAGCATCTGATTTGGAGGGGAGCAGAAATTCAGCCTTTGGTACTGTGGCCTCCATGAAGATGGCTACAGCTGGAATATCATATGTTCCTCTTATGATAAACTGTCTTGTGCAAATGTTTTCAGACCCTTTGAGCTCTCCTTCTGTGGGCTTGGAATGCACCCATGAGCTCTGCTTGGCTCCTCTGGTTTGGCTTCACTTCGAAGCCTGGGCTCTTTGTAGACGGGCTCAGATGGCCTGCCTTGGGGTTCAGCTTCTTGAAGGCAAGGAAAAAGTGGTGGGCGTGTGGCCTATTCACTGGTGGTGCCA
The DNA here is from genome assembly GCF_017639655.2 of Falco naumanni. Lineage (NCBI taxonomy): Eukaryota > Metazoa > Chordata > Aves > Falconiformes > Falconidae > Falco > Falco naumanni. The sequence continues at coordinate 23,610,535 of NC_054056.1, read as the reverse complement.
AAATGAGCTGTGACTCATGCTAATCATGCAGACTTTCTTAATCCATCCCTTCCCAGTCTTTCTTGCATGTTTTGCTGAGCTGTGAGTTAACAATAGTGACATTTAAAGTTTCAGCAGCTGACGGAATCATCTTGAGATGAGGGTAGCAGTTCATAGCTCACAGGCGTTTGGTTTCTGAGTGCTTCTGCAACCCAGCTGGATGTGCTGATACGTGCAATGCCAACACTGGGCGCTATCACCAGAACCACAAGTTTGTGGGACTTCTGCTACCTACAGTGCTCAGTACTACCATGGTTTCACCTCCTTAAACCACATCTTCCTCCTGTGTGCCAGGAAGGTGTTGTCCTTGTTCTGGTGGTGAAGAGGTGGAAGGGCTAATGGCTGGCTGATCTGCCTGCTGGGGAGAGGTGGCCCTCTCAAGGCTGAGCTGCTCTGTAAGAGGGAAGGCTGTGAGAGCAGTCTGTTGATCCTGGAAGTGGAAGAGGGACAGAGTTGGCTGGTAGGGTGCTGTACCCTTGGGGGACATCAGGCCTAGTGGCACCTTCTGTTGCTGCTCTACTGTGAGATGAAATCCCATGGAAACAGGTTGTGCCTGACTGCAAGGTGAGGTCCCATGGAGGTCTTGTAAGGGCAGAGCTCCTCCATGCAGCAGTTACCTTCATTTGCTGTATAATATCCTTTGCTTTTTCCAACGGTGGCAGGCATTGCTCCCTCTTCTGAGCAAGGGTCTTCCCTCGTGAACCCAGGTCCCTCAGCAGCCATGGTGGCAAAAGATTGCTGGATATTTTTTAATTCTATTTCAGTTTTTTGTTAGTGAGGAAGACAGTGGGAGGCATCCAGGGGAAAACTTCTACTAGATGTAGAAAAAGAAAGAGAAGTCCAAGCACTAGTTTAAGTATAGCAAGCCCACAGTAGTCTTGTGGTAGGCTGTGGGAGGAGGTGAATTATAAAGGTGCTTTTGAGGGCTGCCTGCATCTCAGCACTCCAGCGTGTTTTTTTTTTAAAGTGTTTAATAGTTGAGATAGATGGCCAGTCCAAGCGATGTCTGCTGGACATTTGTTATTGTTGGGGAGGTTTCCTTATGAATCATCTGTCTGCTTTGTGTGTTTTAATTAAAATAGTGTGTCACAATAAAGACTGAGAGCCAATTCTGTAAAAGTATCTGTACAGGGAGAGGGGGATGGAAGGGACCATGCAGTGGTAGATAAATATCCTTGGGGGCTTTTGGATAGCTTCGGTAACTCTAAAAATGAGTTGAAATACAGGTCTGAGGACTGCACTGTGTGCCTCAGGGCACGTATGCTGCCTGGGGCTGTGCTGATGGGGTGGTATACAGCCCCTGTCCTCCTCTCTCTTCCTCTCCTCCTGCCCTCCAAATACATTTCTTAGGAAACAGCAGGACTGAAATTCATGAAGAAGCTCTACTTGTTTGGAGGGGGAGAGGGAGGAAAACCCCACCCAAATGCACTGTTAGTTGAGGTTTGTTCTTTAAATACCTCAGGCTTATGCTAGAACAGTTACAACAAAGCAGGCAACATATTTTGTCTACAGGCTAACCCGTGCACCAAGTTTAGTATTAGCTGCCTTTCATTCCTTTTAGATAATCTGTTGCTACTATTAATAGAAACTTATGCAAGCTTGCTGGTGTCCAAAATTGCCTGGGGATGTTTTGTCTTTGTGCGGGAAGCTTTTTGGCTGTGTATTTTTGGAAGTTGTGTTGGAAACAGCAGAGCAATGGCCTTTTGCAGTGGTTGAAGACTTGCTCTGTTGGATGGAGCCACTGGAAACCTCCAAGAGGAGAGCCCTCTCCTTTCAGGCCTTCTGGAAACAGGACGCACCACCAAGCTCCTTGCCACCCCCAGACATTGCCTGGTCCCCCAGCCCGCTGCAGCTCACCGCATCCCCAGCCTGCCCGCCTCCCAGTTGTCCTTGTCCTGTGCCTGGCCATTTGACCTGAGGTAGCTGAAGCATTTCTAACAGTGGTATTTTTCAGCCCTGCTTGTAAGAACACAGCTGGCCAAGAGGGTGATTGCATGTGAAGCTGGGCTGTCAGATATAAGGGGGTGGTAAATTTTGGCAGGGAGGTGGTGACAAGCTAGGGGAGAGCTGGGGGGGACACCTCTTAGCCTGCATCAGCTGCAGCCAGAATGGCATGTCTGACTGCAACCAGAGCAGTTTGGCAATGCTTACAAACTCTGCTAGTGAGGCTGACCACTAATAGAGCTTATAAAGTCAGTCAGATTTTTGGCAGACTTTCAGACCACTGTGTTCCTGATGGAGCTTTTAAATGTCTCCTAAAAAAGTATCCGGCATTATCAGAGAGAGTCTCGTCCTCTGGAGCTGGGCCAGGACCCATGAATGAAACAAAGCTGACAGCTAGGAACTCCAGCAGCTTTGTGAGGAGGGGGGAAACAAAAACCAAACCCTCCCCACCCCCCCAACCCCCCAAAAAGAAAGAAAGAAAAAAAAAAGGACTTCAGAAAATAAAATATATTTCTTTGTTTTGAAGTCTCACATCACAGAAGCAATGCTTCCTGCTTACCTCGATGTACTTCTGGTAACATTCTCTGCAGAAGTCTTCAAAAGGCAAGTGTGTTTTTTTCCAAGTTGGACACCAGGGTTGTCTTTTCATTTTTGAAACACGCATGAACTCAGGAGTGATGAATCCCCAAGTATTTTCATTCCCGAGGATTTACATTTGTTAAGACATAGAAAGAATAACCACAACAAGATGCAAGTAGTAAAATACGGGGAAGAACCTGTGTGTCATGGTCCCAAGCTTCTGGGATAATCAATGCAATAGTTTTATATGACAGTGCTGTGTTACGGTAGAAAAACTGATCTTTTCAGCGTTTTCCCTATGTGACAGGTCCAGTCCATTGGTTATGATACATGCGCAGTGCCTGCTGACAAACTGAGAAGCTGTTTTGATGACCCGTTGGGTGAAGAAAAATGGGAGCGCTCAGCACAGCTGCGTGCAGCCTGTCTGCAGGGAAAGGGCATAAAGGGGGCTGGAATAAATGGGCTGCAGTGCAGGCTTGTTCGGGATAACTACCAGGGAAGTGGTTGATCACTGGTGCATGTTTTCATGGGTGCAGGAGGCTGTAAAAGTTTAGTGCAGCTAGCACTTAAAGGAGCAATATAACCTTCATCGGTGCATGGGATCCTGTGAGAAATAAGCAGATAAGCAAAACCACTAACCAGTGGGTTTTTATGCTTATGTGTATCTTCCATCCTTTGGTGTTAGCACAGAGCATTACTGGCAGTCAGTCACTGAAGTTTAAATAGGATGCGAGTGCTGTTTGATTGCTTGAGTGAAAACATTTTGCTTTTTTTTTTTTTTTTGGCAGCTACAAAAAATCTTGGTGCCAGAAACCTTAAAGGGTTGCACAGCATTCAACCATTTCATTTGTGCGTGTGTCCCCCTTCCTCTGGTCTGTTTATGTGAAATACTGGCAGAAAAGAGTAAATACAGATAAATATACATATATTCTTATTAATTCTTGGCAGGTTGTTTACAGTATAGAGCGCTTTTGAGGTGACTTTAGATGACTATGTATATATAAATAATATCTCAATAAATTCTGAAAGTCCGGTTCTGATTTTATAAGAGTGCTTTAACTTTTCTTGTGCCTTTATCTCTTTTATTGCTTACATCCATTGCAAAGCCTATTTTCCTGTCTTTAGTTATGTCCTGTCTGCAGGGAATTTGGGCCTTCATGTTGATGCCATTACCTGCCACCTTTTCTGTTTTAGCAATTTCTATAATCACCTTACCTTTCTCAATACATTATCCAAGGCAAGGTATTACTTACTTCTGGACCCAGAGAATAAAATTGCCAAAGTGTGAAAATTGCCAATGGTGAAAAATGCTCAAACAGCACCGATTACCTGCTCTGCTCAAGGTGAAAAGTTTATTTTTGTTTAAGGCCCTGGGTGCAGGGTTTTATTACACACATGAGAGTGATGGCCACACATCCCTGCAAGGAGTGAGGAAAGGTCAGTGCCCTACCAAGCCAGGGAGAAACTCCATCGAGGGGAACAGCAGCAAAGAACATCAAACTGCAATTACATCCTAAATACCCTTCTATTTCACTGCTGTGATAAAACCCTCTAATTTCAGCAGCCTGCTTGGTCATCTTTGACTCTCAGGTGTTATTATCATAAAATAATTAATGACTTGTCCCAGATTCAGAAAGCGGGTTTAGTAGGATTTCCAAAGTACTCTTTCTCTTTCTCTCTGCATGAAGCCTGGTCCCTGTAGGCTGGGAGGCAGCCCCGAAGCAAGGTGCAGTGCTACCAGTGAAAATAGCCCATTCCAGTGAAAATGGCCCATTTCAGGGGGGATGGGGCTAGCATGGTGTGGTTACCCAAGCTGGGAGGGTGCCTCTAGCCAGTGCTTCTGCAGAGTAGTGCCACAAGCTCTTCTGCATGAAAAGCTCTCAGCTGCGCTCTTCCCTTTTACCTGAAGCACCACAGCCTGCCACCGCTGTGCATGGCCATTGCTTCAGTACTGGCCTGGAGGGACCAGGGCATGCCTGCACCGAAGGTGGGATGGTGGAGGCACAGAAGCCCAGGGGCTACCTCCAAGTGGTGACGCCCTGCTAGCCCTGCATGGGGCTGGGCGATGAGCCCGGGGTAGCACCACAAGCTGATGGAGCAGCATGCAGCACTGCTCATCAGGCGCTCACTGACAAGGAGGAGCTTAAATCTGATCCCTTTTTGTCAAGCAAAGAGCTAAGTGCATATTACAGATGGGCTAACTTTCCATATGCAGCGTTTAGGGCACTTAGTCCGTATCCAGCAGTAGTGAGTGCTTGTGGCAGACCTCACAAAGGTCACTTGGGATTTCAGTGTTTCTGCTGATTTCTGTGTGAAAGATGCTTAGCAACCGGAGGTGACTTAAAAAAAAAAAAAAAAAAAAAAAAAGAAAGCAAATGTCCCCTTCTCCAGTCCCAGCAAAATCATAAAAGTGGAGTTTTGACTTCAAACTCCCTGCTCTGATCTTTGCTACTCACTTTTTCTGATGTGCAGGCACCTCCCTTCTAAAAATAGGAAATCTCATTGTGTGGGAGGTGTATTTAAACAGTGTTCTTTAGAATATAAATATTATTATTATTTAAGCTAACCCTGCTGTAGAGAAGTACACAAACTTTTGCTAGGCAGAGGCTGCCTGCAGTGTATAGGAAGCATTAAATGCTTTCAGACGTAGGCTTTCTGGGGACATTTCTGCAACAGGACACAGGGTTGTAGCTCACAGCTTTCTGTTGCAGGCTGTATGACACCTTGATGCCTGTAAATTACAACAGCCTTCAAGGACTCTGTGCCTTACAGGCTCAAGCTGTTACAATGTTGAGTTAATAATTGGTTTCTAAATACCACTGTAACTTTCATTTGTGATAGATAATTTGCAATCATACGCTGCTTTGGATGGGATGGAGCTTAAATTAAATCTAAAATGAGGACCATCACTCACAACAGGCTGAAGGAGCTAATTATTTTATTAAAAATACAGCTGTACTTGCTGTTTTAATAACCTTAACAGATCAAGGCATATATGCATGGGGAGGCCTTTAACTAGAACTTGTATTACCATGAGACTGTAGCCTTTGATGTGTTATTTCTGGTTTATCAGATGCCTTGGTGCTGCTGCTCAGCTTATTTAATGCCTTGTTTGCTAGTGTTTGATTAGGAAGTCAATAATTAATAAATAGGTGGTAAAATTAAGTTTAGAGTTAAAAAATGTTTGACAAGGTGAGATACAAATAACAGGGCTGTGCAGAACCTTGTTTGGTTGTTCCCTGTTCAGCTGCTCTGCTGAAGCAGGGGGACTATTTGGGAAAGCTTGTGCTAAATTTGCATCCTTCAGTACCCACCATCTTACTGGGTACTCTGGGGGTCATCTAAGGTAGTGGTGTGGGTTCAGGATCTGAGGCGGAGGAGGGAGCTGAAGGTGGGTTTCCTGCCTCCTGGGAGATTGCTTGTATCGCTGGGCTGTGGGATAAGAAGCATGATCTCATTCCGATGATCTCAGATGTGTTTTCCACTCCTCTTTGTCCTCAGAAAGAGGGCTGGGGGTGTGCGGGGTGGGCTGGGGAATCCAGCAGGAGCTGTTCCTCAAGCAGAGGAGCCAACAAGTGAGCTGAAATTGTATCTTTTGAATCATTTTACTAACCTCCAAAATGTAAAGAAACGTGTCTGGTGCTAGTAAACCATGCCAGTGCCTAGGTTACAATATAGCAGTGTGACTAATGTGCGTGTGCATATTTTGCATACAAACGGTGAAATGTTAGCAACGGAGCTGCCTTGCTGTTGCGTGTGTTTTCATTAACGGTGCCAACACACTTGGGACTGAAATGATACAGACTGAAATTAGCTCAGGAATCACTACTTGTCCTTTGAAAAGTGGATAAACTCTCCAGAGGGTGGTCATCCTCTGAGGACGTAGGATGGAAAAGATCAACAAGTCCAGCTTGCCTTCTGCCCTTTTGAAGCATTTCTGTAGAATATGAACCCCCTTATTTACTGAACTGCTTTAAATAGAGTAAAATACAGGCCTGGGTGAACAAGATATTTCCATAGTCTGAAAAAGTTTTGGCCGCTTCTCAAACGCTACATCTCATATTTGCTTTTGTGGTACCTTTTTCCAGGTGAGGTCAGGACCTGAAAGCTAAGCTGTGCTTGAAGTGGAGTGTTATGTAGAGCTCCCTGGTTTGAAGAAATCTCGTGAGATGGAAGTTTCTCACCAGATTTCAAGTGTTTCTGACATCTGCCAGTCCTGGGAAAGCCAGTGTTAGCCTTGCTTGTGGTATTCTGTCAGCTGATTCCAGAAGCTAATAAATAATGGGTTTAAATGGATCCAGGATACTGTGCAAGAAGCATAAGGGACTGCAGGTCTGGTCAAAGGCCTCGGCCCTTGGGAGTGTTTCAGTATGACTCCCAAACCATAAAGCTGGGCTAACAAGATTAGAAATATCTAATGCAGCTCCAGTACCCCCGAAAGCCATTTTACTGTCCTGTATTCACCTCTCACCTGGGCTAGTACCGTGTGAGACCTGGGAAAGCCACCTGACCTGTCCAGACTCAGCTTTTGCAGTGACTGGAGACCTGTAGGAACAGCACAGCTTTTGAAGGTGCTGCTTTTTGTCACCTGGATGAAAATCTCTGTCCAGAGTGGGTGGGGGAAGGAGTTCACACCTGCTGGTAAAACCAGGCATCAAGGATTGCAGCTTCCTTAAGACGTGTTTGGCACTACTGACTTTTAACCTCAACACTGCCCACCCAATTGTCCATCAACAGAAATGCATGACATGCTTTACTGCACTTAAATTCAGGCTGGTGGGATGAAGAGAAGGTGAAATAGTCACATTAGTGTGTACTTTGGTGTTATTCTTCTGCTCCTCCTATATGATATTCCATGTCGTGTTTACAGATGTTGCCTCATGGATAACCAGATCTGCTCTTCTACCGTTTTGAAGGCCCTCATAGCTGTAAGAGCTTTCCTGTCTCTAAAATGGTGATGATGATGCCTGATGCATGCATGGGAGGGGACAGGGAAGGGTCAATGTCACTACTGCTTGATGCTCTAGTCTTCATTTTTTAGTTGCACCATGGCTCTGTGAACTGAAGGCAAGTGCTTGCCCTGTAGTTGCAGTGGAACGTAGACCCTGATGGGACGCTGTTGAGGGATTCTGCACCCATGAAGTTGTGAAAGTTGGCTGAGATTTCTTATTTGTGCAGCAGTGAAGATTTAAAATAATGGGGAAGGGATGCTCTTCCTTCCTTTGGGGTTGGAGCAAATGCAACTTTAACTTTGGGAAAAATCTATGAAAGCAATTGAGTTTCTCTGATGCATCTATCCCAGTAATTGATGTGACACCCTGCACTAATGGATAAACAGATTGTCTTTGTATTTCTGCAAAGAGAATGTGTCACATATTGAATAGTGACATTGATATTCTTATCAGATGTAAGAGCTAACACTTCTTGCGGGTGAATGGAGTAGTTTGACCTCTGAGAGCTATTATCTTCCAGGTTTGCAGGTATCTTGTCACAACATCTTTCTACATTGTATTTGTTTTGAAAGTTTCACTGTAACCATATAGGCTGGAGAATGAATTACCTTTCTTACGTGAAATCCAAGGTGGATAGGAAGAATTATGCATCATTTACAAGTGGGCTGTCAGTGTGACTGGGAAATTGTCACACCATCAGTATGGCTCTGTATCACGCAAAAGGCTCCTGGTGTTCTGCAGTAGGACCCCCAAGTACTAGGTCCTCTATGGAGAAGGAGGACGACTCCTGCTCTCCTGAGCTTAACATTTAAAAGGATGAGCTAGATAAAGTGCAAGAGGAAGGGGGAGGCACATGCAGGGAATTAGTCCCTCAAACTCGTTTTGCTGGGCTGTGTTGCCTTTCTTGTGTCTATTTTTTCTAATTTAAAGGATATCTAATGTTAACAGTTGTGGTCCCCTCCCAATAATCACCGTTACAGACATAGCCGGGGTCTTGCAGGGTATTTATGGTTCTCCTGGGAAACACCAAGAAGAATTAAAAAGCCACTGTGGAACAGAGCGATAAGAAAGATTCTGAATACAGCCTGCATTCAGAAAAATAAAAAATAATGAAAATTCAGAAGTAGCACACTGCTAGTGCTGATCTTGCCTTTTATCTAAGCAAGGAAAAACACATTGAAGAACTTTGGTAAAAAAAAAATAAGGTTCTACTATGACCTTATGCTAGAAGCTGTGGGCTCTGTTTTGAGTTATTGGTTGTGAGTTAATTTCAAATCAAAAGGGTTTCAGCTGGCTGTGTCCTGTACAGCTTTACCAGGGCAGGACGTGGGCCAGGAAGATGTAGCTGCTGGTGGCCCATCTCATTTCTCAGTCAGTGGAGATGTGAAAGGATGAGACCAGTTCCAGGAGAATTTGTGTCCATCCCCAAAGACAGTGTGTCAGGCGCTTCGCAGAGAAAGAGAAGCAGTCAGAGAGGGGCTACCCCCCAACCCACCTTCCTGAAGGGATCCTAGAGAGTGGTGTGCTTTGCTCTTACAGTAAGCATGCAGTGGAGAAGGGTGGATGAGTCCACTAGTTACAAGCTCATAGGGTATGCTACATGGTGTAATGTTCCCTGTAGGTACACATGTGCATGCATACATGCATGAAAGAGTAATATGTCGATATCCAGCAAGGAGGCTAACAGAGTGGGACAAATTATGGACTATGTAGGAAACTGCTGCTGCCCCTGGGATCTGCCATTCAGGAGTGGTGCCCTCTCCATCTTCTGCTTGAATCATTCAACTTTGTTTATATTTTGAGGCAAATTCTCAAGTAGATCTAGGATGATGAAAATCACATTATTTGACCTAGTAGCTAATCATCAATATATTCCCATCATTCTAATAGGGAATAGGAGCAGTTCTTGGGATATAGAGTCCTTGTCACCCATTTTAAGCAAGCTATCACTCAGTAAAAATATACCTTTTCTTTTTTTTTCCTTTGAAGATGCGGCCCGGCTTTTATATTGTCTTGCAAGAGGCTAGCTAAAGATCCATGACACTTCTCAAAACAAAAAGGCAGAGAATAACCTGTCTGCCCTGCCCATCAGCTTTTCAATAAAATTGATTCTAGACGTGCAAGGTTGTTTGTGTGCTATTGCTAAGTGCATAATAGCTGTAGTATACTAACTCATTATTCTGTAAAGTGCTGTGAAATACCGTGATTATGAAAGATGCTACATAAAACCAGCTTCCAATCTAGTCAAGTGACGGTCAAATGGCCAGACAGGCTGCCGTAGTACAGCTACATGATCTGCAGTCCAGTGGTTTTATGGCTACAAACGTCCCTTAGACTTGTTTGCACGTGCCAGAAATTACAAGTGCCCTTTCAGGGATTTTTCATGCTATCTCCTTTTAATTCCCCCCTTTGTCCTTGTATTTTGGGGCAATGAAATTTCAGATGGTGCCTGCTCTAGATGCTTAGCTCTATCCACATGGGTGCCTATCGCTTCTCAATGAGAGTCCGTTATAACGTAATTTATTTTGTAAAGTACACTGGCTATTGGCCACTGGGTAACCAAAGGTGAAAAGGAGCAAATGAAAAGCAGATTAGAAAGCATGTTGTGGGCTGGGGGAGGGGAGGCTCTAGTGTGAGGGAAAGTGAATAAGGATGGTTCAGAGAAGTGAAAACTGCAAAAATAAGGCATGCACATGTAGCTCAAAGGACTTCATTACAGCTAATTTAGGAAGGTAACAAAGGAGTGATGTCAACACGATCCAAATGGGGGCAAAGCACAATGGGAAGAACAGAGAAAGCAAGAACAAATAAGAGTCATAAAATGGACAAATGTCTTCAAGTCTTTAGAAAGTATGTTTTAGTGCCTCTTCCCCTCCTCCTTTCCTGTTCTCCAGGAAATGTCTTACTAATAAGAGGAGCAAAAGGGTTGGCAAGTTTAATAATGCCCTCAAGGTGATGAAATGTTGGTGCTTGACAGAACAAAAACTTGGCCATCCAGTTCTCCAGCTTTGCTTAAATGTGAGCCACTCTTTCTTTTTAGTGTCATATCAAATCTGGTGACCCACATAGAGCATTCATTGTGCACAAGATAAGATATCATAAATTCACCATTAGGAATGTAATTACACTGAGTACTCAGAAGAAAGAAAGGGTCCCTTCCCCATCCCCACCTCCTTTTTTCCCTGGGGGACTTTCATTGTAGAAAAGTAAATATTGCAGCTGGGCTTCTGTGGTTTACTCTGTAGAGTGCCTGTAAGATGGTGATGATTAAGACGTGTTTGTAGTGCTCGTCAAGAGGCTGCACAACTTTCAGCAAGAGGGAGATGTGGAGTGATGGCACCAGAACAGGAGACTGGCAATTAACTTCTATGTAAAGATGAAACCTGTTAAGACCCTGTGTAGCTCTAAACACTGAGCTTTTTGTCCAGTTATGTCACCTTGTCTGATGCATTGCCTCCAACTAGACTGCTAACTTAATGTGGGCTTTTTTCCACGCCCATCACAATGAAGTCTTGTGCTTTGGCATGCATAACCTCAAATACACGTGCTCAAATTTAACATGCAGGAAATGTAGACACAAAGATTTCTAAACTGACCTGTGGAGGCATGCCCTAGTGGGTTGTGGTGTTTGTCATCTCCTGACCTTCCTGAATGAGGACCTGGCTGGAACACACAAGGATGTCTGGTGCTTGTACTCCCTTTCCACAAAAACTGGAGCAGAGGAAGGGAGAGGGAGGTGCTAGCACTGCACGGTGCTGTGGCATCGGTGCAGAGCTGGAGGGTACACCTGGGCATAGCCAGCATCCAAAACTCATCTTTGTAGATGAGGGAAGTGTATGGAGCCCTGCACTAATATCCTGCAACTTTGCCCACTTTTTGTATTGGTGGGGCTTTTGTTTTGAGGACAAAAGTAAGCTATAATGAATGAGCAAAGCCAGTGATAACCTCTGATTAAACATTAATTCAGTAAGAAGCAATATGACTGATGTCAAAGATGGGCTTTCCACTGGTCTAGAGCAGCAGGCCTCCTCTAATTTCAGTGGGAAAAATGCTGATTTAAGGTGGGCTGGAGTCTCCTGCCTTATCCGTGTATGTTCAGAGGGCCAAGGATTCAGCTGGTAGGAGTTTCCTTGTGTCGGTGAACCTACAAGTGCCTCATTGACGTAGAGATACCCTATGTGAGAGCGCTTAATAGTGGATGAATGTTGGAAAGATTGTGGATTACTTTGTTAAGCAAGCGTGGCTTGTAAGTAATGTGGAGCTGACCCTTCGTGACACTTGCATGACCCAGAAACAAAGCAGCAGGCAGGAGAGCCCTGCAGTAAATGAACAGTGTTTTGGTATTTTCTAATAATAAAACCTATGAAGTTAACCTTTGCAAAGTATAGTTAAACTTAATTTATTTTCAAATGTGCAATGTTTTCAGTATGTTTGTTTGCACTGTAACCTAATTTTCCACTTCCTTTCCCTTGTCATACAGTTTTTAGGCCAGGAATGCGGTAATGAATAGAGAGAAGAATGTCAGTTTAGACCGTAAAAAGCGTCTGTGAAAAAGCCTAGTAGAATTAAATAGGGAATGATCGTCTGTCTGTAGGATTTCAAAGCCCATGTCTCCTCTGGTTTAAAGCCACAGGATTGCTAATAAAGAATCATTTTTTACATGTGGCATACTGTACTCTGTGGCTGAGTATAGTTTGAATAATACCACTTTTTTTTTCTTTTCTTTGGTTTTTTTTTTTTTAATTTTGCAGGGTGGTGTTTGCATGTGTTCCACTCTGGATTTAGCCTGTGGATCTACTGCACTATTGGGGTGCAGGCAGCCTGGCCCTGGGGTTTTAGTGTGTAAACAGATCTTCCTCACTGGGATCCTTGTTGGGCTAAAGCTGGGTCCAAATTAACGTGCTGGATTATGTTACCTTCAAAATGGGAGCAAGCACTAAGTGGCCAAGTGGATCAGCATAAGAATTTGGCAAGGGACTGCTTTCTTTCTCATGGGTTGAACGAAGTCGCTGGGTCTGCTTGTATGTAACCCTTGAGTAGATTTAAAGCTCATGCCCAGAGGCTAAGGCTTGCAATCTTCCTTACATTTAATTTTATTTATTTTTTTTACTGTCTTCTGTACAGTCTATACACTTATATAATTACCAAAGTGGAAACCTTGGAGGCTGACTGTGCGGTGTTTTTTTTTTTTTTTAACCCCAGTGTTAAGTGGACCCAGTCTACTGAGCGGAGTGGAAATGCAGTGAGTAGTGCTGGGCCCTTTAGTGACTGTATACGGGTAGGCTTACACTGGAGATGAATTGGGGTCAGTACACTGTGATATGTTAATTTGCCAATAATCATTATAGGTAATAGCTTTACTGATTCATGAGTTCCATAAATTGATTAGTCCCTCTGTTAATGAAGAGCTCTAACGCACTATGTATGCGATAGATCATTCCTTTACTTTATGACTTTATCTGGCCGGGGGAACTTGAGCACACTGGTCTCTGCTGGTAAGTACCATTTCCATTTTCCAGTGGGTTGCTACATGAGTGCCAGCATTTAGCACTGTATGCATTTCACACTGGTCTCTGCACAGGATTATCTGAGCTTTCTGATGCACCACAGTGCAAAGCCAGTATGGTTCCTACTGGATCATCTTCACTGAAAAGTGGGCTGACTCTGCTATGGAGACCCGAGCAAGGCAAAGGCTTGCTTGTCAAGCAGCAACCTTTGCTTGGAAGAAGGGCCAGTAGCTTCTTTAAATCCCTTCTCTACTCTTACAAACCCTCTCCCCCAGTGAAGAAGCAGTGTCCCATGAGCTAACTGAGTTCAGGGCTGGAACTGAGAGCGAGCTGGGCTGCTTGTTCCTGTGGGTAAAATGGGGACTGTTGTTGGTGGGGCTGTGGGAGGAGTGGGCTGAATCTGTACAGGCTGTTACAGGAAGAAGCAACCACCTTTCCCCCTAACACATGTGAACTGCTTCAGCGTGCTAGATTGAAGGATGCTCCAGGATACCTGAACGGTGGCAGCGCCTTTTTGATAGTGCCTTTATTTCCAGTGAGAACAGGGTTACTTTTTCTTTTTCAAATGGACTTTGCTTCAGTTATCCATACTTTTGTCCCTTTGAGATACCGTTGCCATAATACGCTCTACATGGGGCTATACGTTGAGCCCACTCAGAAACTGAAGCTAATGCAGAATGCAGTGACCCGCTTATTAAGTAGTGTTTCACGCTGGGAACACATCACACTAATGTGCCAGGATCTGCACAAGCTGCCAATACATTTTTGGATGTTGGTGTTAACCTATAAAGCTATAAATGGTTTGGTACCTAGCCACTTGAGTCAGGAGAGAAGGCATGGTGCCTTTATTAATTATACAAGCCTCCAGCTGTGAATGAATCTGCTTAGGCTTCTGGAAACGGTTCACACTGGGCATGTTCAGGGGCTTAATGCAGGCATTAACATACCCTTACATTGCATCACTTAATTTGCATAGCAGCTCCTAGGCTAGTAGCATACCTTCCCCTGCCACCTACCTTTGATGCTGCTGCTGTCACCTCTAAGGCTCTTTGTAGACTTGGCAATTTGTGCTGTGGGCTGGGGACTGAAGGGAGGGCAGTTTTACCCACCTAAAGTACCATCTCTACTCCTAGATCAGGAGAAAGCCCCTGTGTGGGCCTAATAGAAAGCATGTAAACTGGGACACGTCAATGCTGGCAGAACTAGTGAACGGGAAAATAGATCACGTATAGTCAGAGGTAATTTCTGAATAAGTCTGAGTCTGGGGAAAAACCTGTGAATTTGATGTTGGTTTTAGATTTTGATCAAAGTGGTTTACGGTTTACAAAATGCCCTTCCTTTCCAGAGCAGAACAAGTAGCCCGCAATATTCAGGTAGTATTTCTTCAGACAGATCTGCAACTGCTTCCTGCATTTGTCCATGGTGTTTCTCATTGGTAATTACAGTAATATTTAAATCTCCCTGCATTTTTGTATGTCCTTTGTCAAGCTGATTAGAGGAGGCACAAAGCTGCCCTTTCATAACAAAAAAATTAAAAAAAATAAAAAGAGGCCTCATTAGGAAGCTTGCTGACATCAACTAAATTGAGTTTCATCTCATATCAAAATTTTAATAAATAAGCAGCTAAGCTCAGTATGTTACTCTAACATACACACTCCACTCCTACAGCTTGCTGCACGCTTTGTACAATGCAGCTTTTTCCTTTTTAATGCAAAACAATACCAAGTGAGTCAAGGGGAAATGGTATTTCATATTCAAGCCTTTCTTTTTCCCCAAGCAGACCTTAAAAAAATAGAAAATCATTTCTCTGGTATCCAATCACTCTGACTGTACTTTTTGATTCTGCTGTTGTACATATCAGAGCCTTAAATCTAACGTTTTCTTTTGCAGCACTGCAAATGTGAGGTGTGATTTACATTTGTTTTTCTTGCAAATTAGGAAGAGCATAAAACACAGGCAGCTTCCCTTTCAGACGCCATCAACTTTATATAAAGTCAGGCTGGAAAAAGCCACAAGAGCAAAGAACGGGCGGGGAAAGAGTGACAGAGGATGTTTTGGAAGCGTAAAAGGCATCTTTACAGCCAACAAACCAAAAGACTCTTGTTCCAGTCTGTATCTCACTCAAATATTTATGACAACAGTTTACACTTTTAACTTCTGTTTTTTCTCTTAGAAATCCATATTTAGGTAGATAATTTTAAAAGTCTGCCCCTTCCAATTGCTTCTAGGACTGTGCCAGGTCCGTGCTCTTGATCTTGGGCTGTTTTAGTAACAAGCTTGGGGTTTTAAGGGGAGCTGTAATTTGAATGTTTTTTTTATAGACACCAGCAACAGCCAAGTGGCAATCAAAGCTGCCCAGTCAGGATGTGCCGGTAGGGCTGTGGGCACTTGGGACCAGCAGAAACGGGCCAGGGCTGGAGGCAGCACCCCAGCCCCAACCAGCTGCTTCTGCCTTGCCCGTGCTGGTGACAAGCACTGCTTGGTGGCCAGTGCTCCCCATCAAACCCTCACAGCGACTGGGCTGCCCGGGAGCTGCTGTGTAGACCTGTGTCCTCGGTGCCCCTCCGAGGGGATTTTTTTTATTTGTTCCTCAATTCGGTTTTGTGCCTCTTCCCCTGGTTTAGGGGTAGTTGCCTACAGTTTGTGAGCAGCATCTTCAAAACAGGTGAAGAGCCGAAGCAGCTTGTCCTCTTTGCCTTTGTGGTGTTGACCTCAGAGCCCTGGTGGGAACTTGCCCCATCACACGCCTCAAACAAATGTGAAAATACGCTGCTGCCAGGCTGGAGGTGCTGCTGGGGTTCAATAGCCTCGAGGAAGCAGTGGTGCTGCTCCATTGCCATCTCTGGCATCCTGCCTTGTGGGGCTGAGATAATCCCAATTGTCCAAACTTTCTGAGCCAAGCGGGACCACTTGAGATCAAATCCTTATGAGCTTGTCTGTCTAATCAGCCCTTTCCCCTCCCTCTTTCTCAGTATTTTCTATTGCTGCCTCTTTACAGCGGTGCTGGGACATGCTCCCTGCAGAAGCCGAGTGCAAAACCTGCCAGCGACTTTAGGGGGTTTCTGGCTGTAAGCTCAAGGTCTGAACAGATTTGCAGCTTCAAGCACTTGTGCCAAGAATTGGGTTGCTTTGATCAATTAAATTCCCTGGCAGTGAAAGAATAATAATAAAGGTTAGGGGGGCTGTGCTCTGAAGCTCCGTCTGCAGAAGAGTGTATCTTCCCACTGCCCCTGAATAGCACCAGCAGGCCCTCCTCTACCTCTTTTATGGATTTAATTCTCTTTGGGAAGCTAATCTCACCCCTGCTGCCCCGGCACAAAACCCAAAGTGGCAATCTTGTGAAGCACAGAAAAGCAACTGGGGGAAACCTAGCTTTTTATGATAATACCCAGGGAAAGTGACTTGCACCACTGCTCTTAAGAATGCAAACACGCTCCCACACAAGTGCGGGGTAAACAGCACGGCTTGTACCTTTCAGCAAAGCAGAAACGCGCTGTTGCTGGGGCCGAGGGACTCTGCCAGGGAATTGTTTGCTTGCCAGCAAGCGTGGCTTTGGTTAGACCCAAATGCCTTCGAAGCGCGGAGATGGTTTTGCTGGAGAGTAATGGGGATGCTATGGAGAGGCAGGAGGAATGGGGAGGGAAACAAGAGTGGTGGGCTTATGGAAGTGATGGGGAATGACCCTTGCCTCCTGCCCAGTGCCTCGGTGGCTGTTTGTGGCATGGTGTCTGTAACGCTGTCTGCTCGCTCAAGTGGGGACTGTGAGCATGGCAGCTTTCAATCGGAGTAGGCTTTGCTGCTATGTCAGGGGTTTGCCCGTCTGCTCGTTCAGTTTCAGTGCCTGTTTATACAAAAAGGTGAAGATGATCCACTCCCAGATGAAAGGACAGTATTCGTGTTTCTCCCCTAGCCTCAGTGCTAGCCACGTTATGGCTGCATGGCAAGCAGAAGAATTCTCCAGTGGAAAGACAAAGGGTCTGGTTTACGGTGCAGATGCCTTCATCTGGTTGGGGGGGCTGTTCCCTTCTGGCCCCATCGCTCTGCAACTCTCTTGTTCCATCCTTTGTTCAGGGGGCTGTGTTGTCCAAGAAACATTTCCTGTCCTTGTAGCATCAGTTTTCTGTGCTCTGGGCTGCTTGACGTGGCCTCTGTAGGGTTGGACGAGCCCTGGTGCTAAGGAGCAGTGGTGAGGAGGTGGTGATGGGGGAGAGAGGCAGGCCAGGTGGAGAGGACAGAGAGAAGGGGTGCAGGACCACCTTGTTCTTCAGCAGGTACACCTGACGTGGATATACACGGATCATGACACCGCATCCAAGCAACATTCTCAGAGGCCCCAAATCTGGGAGGTGGGCCGGGGCAGAGGGGGTGGCAAGCAGCAGGCAGAGTAGGGCAGCCCCAGCTGTGGATTGTCCTCATGGTGTCTGACTGAGGCAGACTGGCCAAGGTGGCTCCTGAGCCAAAGCTCATCTCCCTTCCCCGTTCTCCAGCATAGAATACTCTCCTCACCCGAGGTAGCTGGCTATCATTTCTGTGTGGTAGCTGCCAGAGTTGCTTCAATTTAGCTTGGTGTCTATTAAATCACCTGTCTCGATGCTGTTTGTCTGGAGCTCAAATTTGGAAAGGCAGCAGCTGGAGGAAAATTAGAGCAGACAAATGTGTGTAAAAATGTTTCCCTCCAACTGCTTTCATCACAGGCAATTCTTGACTAAATGATGAGGCTTAGGGCTATAAGTATCTCAGTTGTTTCAACTGGAGTAAACTGAAACCAAGGTCAAGTCATAGCTGGTTTGTGTCCTTTCCCTTTCTAATCTTCTGCGTTTCACTATGGTTATTTTATTTGAGTGTCTGCCACTTGCTATTTCAAGCTTCCAGTGGTATGTCTGCTCTGCACCCCTGTTTGCCAGCTAAAATGTTTCCACCCCGCTAGTGGAGATGATTACATAATTTTAGATGCACTAAGGCCTGAAATTATTGGATTTTTTCCCTGGTACAAATGAATGCATGTAAGCTGTTTATTTTTAACTTCCCCTCCTGCCTGGGAACTCCAGTAAAGGGAAATTAACTTTTCATGATGGATGCAGGGAGGGAGGAGAGGAAGGGAATAAAAGGAAAGCATCTGAGTGTGAGGGCAGCAGAAAAAGAAGGGTGCTAAGTTCCTGGGTGATAGTGTGATGTTATTCCACCTGTTCCTTTAATTACTAGAAGTTGCTGAGCCTCATCAGCTGCCTCCGCAGCCCCGGGAGGAGAGGAAGTGCTGATGGGGTCCCAGCCGCGCCGCTTCCCAGGCTCGTGCCAGGGCTGTGTGGAGTCAGGTTCCTCCCAGGATCGCTCATCCACAAACATGTACATCATCTAAGCTCCAAACTTACTTTGGAGATCAGAAATAAACTGTGTGGTCTCTCCTAATCTACAAAACTCTTGCTCTGAATCATGGCTTTAAGAGCAGAGTTTACTGAATTCATAGCGGTGTCTTGGTTCTCTGACATTGAGTAAATAAGCGTATTGAATACTGCATTATATAGGTATTAATTTATTTCAGCCTCCCTTCCACACACACACGAATCCTATATTTTGTCTCCCACGCTACTAGTTAGCCTGGCAAAGTTAATTCCCCAAAAAACTTTTTAAGATAAAACTAGTTTGCCAAAAGGACTCCTTCGTATCTGCCTGCATTTGAATGGAGAGTGGAAATGCCCTTTTTCTGCAGCTTCTGTGGGGCGCCCAGAACTAAGGGCATCCAAGTCCAGGCTGTGGAGGTGTGCCTCAGCCTCCAGAGCCGAACAGGACTGCAAGGGTTCAGGTTTCTAATTCCTGCTTTAGTCCAACCTCAGTGTTAACGCGCAGGATGGGTAATGATGGCCCTCAAAGGCCTCTTTGCATTCGCGCTTGTGATCTTGGTATCGTATTAACGCAGGCTTTCCCCAGTATTTTATTTCATGCTTCCTTCACTGCAGACATTTTCTTCTTGTGGAAAACCAGCTGGGGTGTCTCTCTCTCTTTCCCCTCTAATAATCTCTAGTTTGAGACCACTCATCCTTCAACAACCTCTTCCCTTTTTTGATGTGCCCTCTGTTTTCTCTTACTTACAGCAACTGCCATGCTTGGGATTCTCTTGTTCGTCCTCTCCCTCCTCTCAATTTCTCAGAACAAGCTGAAAATGAGATTTAATGGGCCTCTCACTGCTGTTGCTCTTCTGAGATTACTGGGATAAGATGTTCTTCTCTTGAGAACTAGATCAAAGAAAATGAGAGAGGGTAAAGACCAGGACACAGAGAGCAGGGATAAGGCAGGAGAAGGGTGGTTCTTGGCATGTAATGTGGTAGTGCAGGGCATTTTTTGCTTTGCTGGCACCTTGCCAGGGTTTTACAGAAGCATTGGTGCCACTATGGTGTGGAAAAACTTAAGAATTTTGTTACAAAACCTTTCAGCAAGCCCAGAGCCACCTGAATGTTTGTATTTTTTTATCAGAACTGTCTGGGCCTGCTAGCTATAGACACTAGTTTTAACATGGGATTATTTGGCTGATCTATCCATCCCCATGTTCTCAGAAATCCTCTCCATATTAATTGCATTTCACTGCTGGGGACACCTGTTAGCAAGGGCACAGCTGAACAGGCTCTTAATACTTCTAAATCTCTGATAATACTCTAGTTAAACCTTTCTTTCTTGGTTCCCGCCGCCCCCCCCCCCCCCCCTTTTTTTTTTAACGAGAGAGAGCAACTGGTTGGACTTTCTCCTTAGCAGCAGAGTGTAGCTACAATTTCTGCTCCTTCCTCTAGTGTGAGGTGACTTTGCAGCAGAGGAGCTGATGGTTTTTGAAGGCTGTCACTGCACTTCCCCTTTCCTCTTTTTTTTGCGGTGATGGGGAATGGTCACCCAGGGACTAGGATGCCGCTTGGGATTCAAAGGCCTGGTTTAAATTCCCTGTGACACCATCACTTCTGCATGACCATTTGCAAGCTGTGTCCTTGCACCTGTGCCATAAAATGCTGACACAGGTCTCCAGGAGAGACAGGGAGGTGTTCAGACACTGCCGTGACAAGGGTTTTTGTTCCTAACAGGAGCAGTTTTGTGCAGCTCCATGCATCCCAGGAGCTGGTCCTGCCACCATAGGCAGTAACGGTGCACAAGGGGGAAGGAGGAGAAGCCCCAGCACTGGCAGCAGATGGGGCAGTGGCTGGGTGGCTGGCTGCAGCCCTGATGGAGGAGAGGGCTCAAGGAGATGGAAAAAAACTCTTTGTAGCTCAGGCTGTCACCGCAGGAGGGTTGTGTTTCTGTTGGTAAAATGGTACGTGTGGTTTTCTTATTGGTCATGAAGCTCAAAGAAAACACATACAGTATGGCAAGGACTTGCTGGTTTTGTTTTTTAAGGCCTGCATTTAATCCCCTTATAAACGTGAGGGAAATCCCACAAAACTCAAAGTGTCTGAGGAAGGAGATAAGCCCTTCATGCTGTTCGGCTCGACGGTGTTTACTCCTTTCCCCCTCTATTTTCTTGTCATTATCAGACAGGGGTGGAAATCTTTTGTTAGAGTTCTCCTCTAAAGAAAGAGACGCTATTTGAATGTAACCAAGTCTGAGCACATGGCGTGACCCAGGGAATGAGCAGTATCTTTAATTTCTGAATTTGCTAGCTCTTGTGAATGGTGTCAGGATCTTAACGTGACTCTTCGACTGCTCTGAAAGCAGGATGGCTTCTATGGAAACCCACTAGACAAGTGAGTCAAAAAACATCTTTTCAGAGAATTACTTCATCATATGTGAGATTTCTTTTTAAAACTAACTACATGGGAATTCTTGGCAATGATGGTCTCTACATCTGATGGTCTAACTAGCATGAAATAGAGCTGCTGCTCTCATTTATATACATTACGCTATCTGGTTCCTCACTTGTGGTTTGGTAAAAGCATGAATTTTCAAGTTTTCCTCATGGGACTTCTTTGACTTCTTTACCTTTCATTTTCTTCCCTGCTACATAGAAATACAGGATGATTATTAAACAGATTTAGGAATTTTACTGTAAGAGGCAAGAGAACATGCAGCATCATAATTTTTATTGCTGTCATCGCAGTTTCTTATTCTCTTTTCAAGTAAACGTAACAATAGTAAAGCTTTGTGGGGCAGGTTATACCACACGTGCAGTTTAGCTGGGAGAATTAAATATAGATATTTTTCTTGGTGTAATATTTGTCAGGCAAGTCATAGGGTGCTTCTTATAAATACCTTTGCCTGTACACAGTTACCAAGTTTGATCCACGTACCACTGCAAGACTGTAATCTCAGGGTAAAACCCCAGAACAAATGTTCGGGAGCCTTGGAGCATCCCAGTTGCAGGGAGGATGCAAGATTGTGGTGTGGGAGGGGATTGTGCTGACTAGAAAAGGGGCTAATGTGGGTACCAGCTGTGTTTGCTTCAGTGGGGTTTTTTTGCACGCAGGAGAGCTCTTTGTCAGTCAGCTTCAGCCAGGCCAGCAACTCCATCCCCCTCCCCACCAGCCTCATCGGAGGAGAACCGAGATAGTAAGGCTGACACCCACAGAGGCTCCTTGCACTGCCCCTGGCCCCAAGGACGCTAACCAAACTACTGCAGGCAGCGGACTGCAAGAGAAATTAGGGAGTGAGCTGGAGAAGATAAGAGGCAGGTCAGGAAAGGATGGAGGAAGGATGTCACGCTGGGTGCAGAGGCTGGGGAACGTGCCCAAGGCTGTGCAGCCATCGGTGGCAGAGACAGGCATAGAAAGCAGCAGTCCTGCTGCTGTGCCTGCGTCATCAGTGCCCGCTGGGCCTTTAATTAGCACTGGCACACAGATGGCACTTCTCACAGGGCGCAGCTCGCTCTGCTGGTGTCCTCTGCCACCAGGGCAAACACCCTCCGGCACCGTGCCCGGCCACAGCCACCCTGGCCCCTTCCCAGCCCCTCACCCACCAACAAGGACATGGCCTGAGGCACAACCTCGCTCCTCCACTGGGACATCAGTGGGGAGGTTTTCGGTGCCCGCTGCCACTGGCCGTTTTACCTTGGTCTCTCCAGGGTTGTTGTTTCAGTTAAAAATACCCAGCTGACTATTTTTATATGAAAGTACACATGCCTTTCCTTCCTCCCTCTTCTAATTATTAAGTGCCTAAATCATATTATGGGCTATTTGTTATTATTCTGCGATATTTTTAAATGAAAGATGGTTTCTGAGGGAGTCAAGCAACCAGAAGTATTTATAGGTTATAATCCAGCTTGGTAGGCTCATTTAATTTAATTAGCTATAATTAAATGGGAGTGGGAGTTCAACTCTTGTCATCAGGATAGAAATAAGTTTACTACTTTGTCTTATTTTTTAAAATAAGTCTTGTTTCTGTCTTTCTTTCCTTTTTCTTTCCCTAGTAAATACAGTATTTATGCCATTCCTATGCTGAGATTTCATTCCCTAAGTGCTAAATAACCCTCCCCCACCTTCTTTTTCTAGTTGGGATTTATAATACACCCAGAAAAAAATAGGTGCTGACTGTGCTGTGAACAGTGCCCCTTCATTATGAAACAGCCCTTGCAAACTTTTGGAAAATGGACCTACTGTGATAATAAATCTTCTCCCTTGACATACAGCACTGAATGTGGCTCTGACCGCATAAACTGCTCTCCCCATGATTCTGGGGCTGTTCACAATGCCAACCATTTATAAGCCAGTTGGCTTTACATTAATTAATTCCCAAGTCATTCACAAATAGCAACAATCACCTCAAAGTGCAGGCCTAGGAAAGGGCTGGCATTTTTGAAAGGGAGATCTGTATATAAAAATTTACCATGCTCCCAATAGGGAACAAACCCAGCCCTTGAAACAACAATGCCTTTCTGCTTTTGGGCTCGGGGTCGCGGCTTCTTTCGGCTCAGCTCGTGGTGGTTTATTTACGACGGGTGCTAATTTCTGATGTTTGATTTCTTTTGTGGAGAGCATCGGCTGGGCGTCCCGCCCCAAGTGCAAGGTAGGGCTCCCTGCACTGCTGTCTGCCGGAGGAGGCTGGGGAAAGCCGTATCGCCTTGGAGAGGAGCTCAAGGATCTCAGGAATGCTGGGGAAGGAGTTGGCTGCATGATGTCCTCTGCCAGATTGCGAGCTACTTTCCACCTGGATTTCAGTGCCTACCTGGATGAGCTCTGCTCATAGCCTTCGTAGCAGAGTTTCATGGCTGAGATGTTACTGGGAGTAATTTTAAGAAGCTGTACAGGAGGGGTCTCGCTCTCCGTCCCCACCATAGCTTGTAGGCTTTTTAAGAGAAGTTTTTCTAAGGCTTGATTTAATTAATTGCATACCTTGTATCCCATGGGGTATGGTCTCCTATGGCCACTGCTGGCTACCTCGCCGGCCATCTGCTTGCTCCGGCTCCTCTTCCCTGTGCCCTCCTGAGCTTCCTTACCTGTGTCTCTGGGTTGTTCCCCTTGACTTTACTTCCCAGGGCTTCTCCACTGGGCAGGTGAGTTGCCTGTTGCCACTCACCCCCTTCCATCTCCATTGCCTTATCTTGTCCTTTCCAGAGCTCCTTGTGCTTTGTGCGGTGGGTGTTTTGCCTTGTGTTGGCTGTAGATGAATAAGGATGATACACTTTTCAGGGGAAGCCAACCTAGAGAATTAAATCCAGCTGTGTTGGAGGTGGGGAGTGTTTTTTCAGTTGCTCCCACTGAAACCACAGCCAGAGCTGAGCTGCCAGGGCAACTCCGCCTTGGCTGCCTTGCGGAGGTGCAGTATGGTACAGGCTTTAGGGACACAATTACAAATGAGCTTCACAGGACGGTGCCTCATCCAGTCCACGGGATTGATAGTCCTCATTCACTAAGCAGCTATTGAGTAGTTCTTCATCATTTTCTAATGGGGGAGGGAGGAGCTGATCCCTTAATTCCAACATCCTGTTCAGATACTGCACCAAAGACAGAGTTATGAATTTCCTCCAAGGGTTTTTGCTGTCATTCAGCATGACAGTATCCTGAATACTTTAAAAATATTAATGGGTTTATTTTCATAGTAGAACCATGAGATGGAAGAGCATCACTTTCACGTTGTAGGTGGGAGCAGCAGCAAAGAGTGCAGGATCAAGGCCAAAGCTGATGCAAGGTTTAGGCACCTAGACACTTTTTTTATTTTTTTCAACCAGACTACATCCTGTTTATCACCTTACTCCTATGTCTGCATTTTATACAGCTCACTGGCTTCCATTTCAGCTGCCATTGCTCGGCAAATGGTTCTGCCAGGTTCAGAGGAGGTACTCTGAGCTCTGTGTTGGTGAAGTCCTAAAAGCCACTGGTCTAAGAGACCCACCTAGCCCCGCAGCAGGCAGGTGTAGCTCCCCAGATCAGCGTTTGTCTCCTCTCCTTTCTCCTACTGCAGCCTCCAGTCTCAGTCTCTGCCTGTTTTGACAGGCAAAGCAGGAGCAATATAAGGAGCAGTTGCTTTTGCTGCTTCACCTTGGTTCCTGCTCAGTGCCTCCAAGCTGAGCAGGGAGCATGGTAGGTGTTCATGAAATTAGGGACCTCTTGCTCTGCCCAACAAAGTCCCAGTTCAGTCTGTTTTTTCTGATGTCGTTCAGGCTTCTCTGTAGCTATGATTCACAAGCTCTCTGTGTAAACACACAGTTTACCTGCCTCTTTTCTTTTTGCCGTCTGGTTTCTCATCCTAACCTTCTGACCGGCCAGCACTCCTATTTGATGTGATGGCAACTTGAAGAAGTGGCAGCCCTGCCTTCACATTTAGTTATGATATTGATATTCGACTCCATAGGTACTGTGGGACCTACAGTCTGCTAATACATAAATGAATTCCAATGTAAAATTAAGGTTGCCTGCTTTTTATGTGGTTTGGTTACGTACACGACACAACAGAGCTTATCATCGTAATGGTATTTCTGCTGGATTCAGCAAAGATAGTGCCGTAAAAATAAAACGCATTGAGATTCATAAAAATCTGTCTGCATTCTGCTTCCAGTGAAGCTACTCGGGGCCAAATTTTCAAACATCAGCTTTCTAGTTGCACCAACAGGATGAGCCCATGCAAAATACAAATACGCGTGCGTTAGGTTCTTACACATGCAGGCAATGCCCATTCTTGCTCAAATGTGACATTTTGAGAACAGATGTTGCAAAATACTTGCACATATTTTGTGGGAGCAACAGTGACATCTATCTTGCTGGAAACAGAGCTCCCATTTTTACTTTTCTTTGCTTGGTAGGCCGTTTATCTTGTTTCCTTTGGCGCTGGAAGTCTTTTTCATGCTGCTTTCTGTGTCTGGAAAATCTGCCCACCTTCTGCATGCCAATCACACTTCTTTTTCAAACCTTTCCTTCAAACTCCTAATCCATTTTATGCTGATCTTCTTACTGTCGTTTTCTTTCCAACTCAAGTCTGAACTGTGCCTTCCAGTGAGTTTTAAGTGCATGTATTTATTCAGTCATTTGTGTGTAAGGCTGTCTAGGTTGGTGCCCCTTCATTTAGAAATGAAAAATTAATTTTATATAGTTACTGACTTAATCCATGCTTTCGTCTCCACAATGCAAAACCCTTCCTGTGCATAGTCTGATTTCTGTTTTGAAGGTGAGTTCATTAAAACGCAGAGATTAAACAGGCTGCCCAGGTCAAAGTTAGAAAGTAGCAAATCCATGGGAAGAGCATAAGTCTCATGGTGACCAGCCTAGCAGTTTTAGTGCTGAGTAATGTCATATTGGCATGGCTTTGCCTTTTTCCTCCAGAAAAAAAATGAAAGACATTAAATCACTTTGGAAGGTATGGTTTATTTTGGCTTCCTGACACAACAAATGTTATTTCTGAAATAGCGATGGCTAATTGCTCAAACTCCTCAGCTGTGCAGGCAACATCGAATGTCTCCACGTAAAGGGAGAGGGAGGGGAGCTGGCGTGGGGCTGGGATGGGGAGCTCCTGGAGGATGCGGGGGAAGGTGGGCGCAGCCAGGGCAGGGATGGACCCTGCTGGGGGGCTCCCTGCTCTCACTGCTGTGGGTTGGCAGGGAGATGTGGGGCAGTTGCAGTGGCTGGCTAGCTGCCATCCCTCCACCCCCAGCCTGTCGTCAGCCTCCCTGGCTCTCGGGTGCTGGCACAGGCAAAGAAGGATGGGTAACGCTTCTAGTCGTTTTGCAGGCTTGAAAATTGCCATAGGCAGTTGCTTGCTTTGCCTAAGCCCCTTGCTAGCCCTGTTCATAGAAGAGGTGACGCCTGAAACTGTTGCGTGCATATGGAGCTTTCCCCCTATGTACTGTTATTATTTAATCACCATGAATCCTTTCATTTCTGTGGCTTAAGTTTATGAGCATTCTATTTTCCATTTTCTGCTACTTTTTCCAATATAACATGAAATTGCAGACGTTTGCAGGTCTTCGTTTGTAGAATTATCTGTAATTGTCATAATTTAGTGCTTGTAATGATTTTTCTGACAGGTTTTAGTAGCAAGTTCCACTAAGTATTCCTTTTTTTCCTTGGATGCAGTTAAGTATATTATACAAGATACTGTGGATAATGTTATTAAGATCCCAGCAGTGTAATGTTCAGGAGAGTTTCCAACAATCAATGTTATCTGTCATCTCAGCATATGCATCACTTGGGCATCCTTTCTAGGGAAAGGGAGAGAAGAGATGCTCCTCCAAGTGGCATTTGTCACGTTGTCCTAGGGTTTCTGGGAGCTCCCACAGGGGCCCCAAGGTGGCTGCCATCTGCCTGGTCCGTTGGATTGCATGAGGATCCAGATCAGGCTGTGTTGGAGAAGCAAACCTCCAGCAGCTCCCGTGGCCCTGGCAAGGCACAGGCTGTGCTCTCTGTGTGCCTTCTCCAGATGCTGGGCATATGGGCCCGTCCTTAGAGCTCCGGCATGGTTTGGCTTAGTTGACTTGGCTGAGGAGGCAGCTGGAAGAGAGAGTATGGAGGGAGATTTATTGCTCTTGCAGATAGCAGCCTTGCTGAGCTTGATTGATGGACGCTGTTTTATCTGCCAGACATCAGCTAAAACTTAGGAAATGGAACAGTACCATGCAGCTTGGGCCGGACAGTTGTGTACAGCAGGGCCATGCACGGTGCCGGGTGGGCTGCTGCCATGCGCAGGCTTCCGAGGGAGCACAGCTGGGCAGAGAACTCACCCACCCGCACACCGCGGAGAGTCCAGAGCCACACAGCAGCTGTGCCCCTGCAGGCACGATGTCCTGCACACTCTGCCCGTGTGTATCAAGGGGTGGGATTTCTTCCTCCTTCCTTTTTCCAATCCTTTCCTTTTGCAATCCTGTTGCTGCAGCACAGGCCCTCGATCTGGTCCTAGGAGCATGCATCTGAGCTGATGCTCAGGAGATCTGAGCTCTGCTCCTTCTGGCTTTTGCAGGCTGGCTCCATGGCACCAGGCACTCCCCCACCTCCCTGGCCATCCCAGTTCCCTCTTGCATTGGACTCGCTCTGCACTCATCATATGCTTCCACCCGCTTACTGGGTAGCAGTGCAGAGCAGGGAGAGGCATCCCTGCCTCCCGGTAGTTGGGCAAGGCTGTACAATGGAAAGGGTTGTAGAGGTAAGGATCTCTTTTAGCTAGCCTAGGCTGTCCGGTGCAGGAAACCGGCTTTAGCTGGAGCACCTTTTTGCTAACACACTCTGTGTTTTCACTTTGCTGTAACTGTAAAACTCTAGAGTGCAAACAAGGCTGCAGCTTGTACATTTTTTAAGACCAAGTGATGCTGTGCCCCACTGCTGTGTGCCGTTGTCTAGAGCCCTGCCACCCTGGTTTTCATTAAATCCTTTGGGAGCTAACGTAGTTCATAAAATTAGGAGAGGAGAGAATTTCTAAAACAAGCAGAATTTTGACATATTTTCTGAGGTGGTCATGGAGATGGTCTAATACTGCATGTAAAATGTGATTATCAAGTGCATTGTAATTTAAGAGACAACAGCTGGACTTTTTTCTTCCTCTTAGAGGTGTTACTAGACTCAAAGATGGAAGAGGAGACAAGGGCAGAGTG
The DNA here is from genome assembly GCF_017639655.2 of Falco naumanni. Taxonomy (NCBI): domain Eukaryota; kingdom Metazoa; phylum Chordata; class Aves; order Falconiformes; family Falconidae; genus Falco; species Falco naumanni. The sequence goes on along the minus strand of NC_054056.1, from coordinate 23,582,534 downwards.
GGGAAAAAAGCTGACAAGCTCGGGTGATGGTAAACGAAGCAGGTTACACTAAAGACAATCTCTTCTCTGCTGCTGTTTTTTTTCTTACTCAGCACAGAGTGAGTGTGGCTGTTCGTTACGGAGGGACTGAAATGAGCCTGTGCAAGTGATCAGTGCACAAGCTGGGAGAAATCTCTTACAAACACAGGAAAAGCCACCAATTGTGTTTTCTCTGGGAAGAGATTGCTAGTGCTGTTCGAGATTTCCCCAAATTCAGTCTGCAGTGAGGACGAAGATGAACAATGTGTCTATAAACAAAATTTAAAGGTTTCCATTAAAAGAAGAAATGTAGACCTGACAAATGCACGTGTGCTGAGGTGTGTAACGTGCATCTGATACCACAATTGTTTCGCATTCCTTCCTACCTTCTAGAGTCAAATCTTTGCTTTGTACAAGGAATGGGTGAAATAATGTCTTTTGCTATTTGATGTAAGCGCTCGCCTTCATTTGCTTCCTAGTGGATGTGCCTGCACCAACCCCCGAGTTAGCACTCCAGTTGGTCTCAGAGCAGAGAAGGTACCTGCTGAGAAGCCAGGGATAGTGGGATGGTCTTTGGATCTTAGGAGTGGTCTTTCTGGGCATAGATCAGCGTCTTCCAGCCAAACAGCCTCAGGAAGCTTTGGCTGCTGCTGCTGCTCCTGCAGTAGTTGTTTTGTGTTATAGGGAGCAAGGCATACACAAGGCATCTGGTGCATCCCATCTGCACAGGAGAGGAAGAAATTTGCCCTGTGGCTGTCAGGTCAGTGTGCTTTGGCATACACAGAGGTGTGAAAATTTCTTGTTCTCAGAACTTCAATATTTTGTGCCTCATTTAGTATCCTCTGGATCAAATTCAACAGTTTCCTCGGTGATGGTGTGTTGTACTGTGAGTGCTACTAAATCAAATATCCATAATGGGGGAAACAGATGTAATTTGCAATCAGTTTGCCATTTTATGAAAGGGCAATGAAATGCTGGTATCCCATCTGAAAAATATTTGTTGAATGTAATGAGGAAGAAACCAGTGGGGATGTAAGGTAATTAAATAGGGGCTATGAAAATTGCTCCAAATTCTATAAGAGAGAGAATGATAGAAACTTCTTTGCTGAACTTTCCAACTACCCTGCAGAGTTTAATAGAAAATAGAGTTTTCTTGCAGAGTACAGAATTTCTTTAGGTTATTTTCAAACTTCTATACAGTGTCATCTTTGTTCTCCATTTAGCGGTTTTTTTTTTTTTTTTTCTTTTAAAAAGAGAATTATCTACTAGTACAGCAGCATGAAAGCAAGTGGGTTAAAGAGGTGTGATATCAGGCAGCTTCTCTTTTTTACTTGCACTGCAAAATTCTTCAGATTCTTAGAACCATGCTTAGCTTGGGTGGAAGTGGGTGCAAATAGTGAGTTCGGAACCTGTGTGTGTCTACTAGTACAAGTCAATCATTTTGCCTCTCCAAGTTAGTGTTTGAACTGTCTTAATATTGAAGCTTTTTTTTTTTTTTTTTTTTTTTTTTTCCCCCCTGCCTGGTGTATTTCCAGTATCTCACTTTCACATCACTGCTGAATCAGGGTAGGGCATCAGGTGACTGCGGCTCAGTTCAGGTCAGGATTGCAAATCTGAGTCTCCAATATCAAAAGCCAGAGCCCTAACCAGTAGAATAACATGTACATTTGAAGCTAGGATAAAACCCCTGTTAAGATGTCTAGGATCAGATTAGAAACACCTCAGCAACATGAGATCAGTACCTCAGTGATGTTGGGTCAAATTTGTTTAGAGAATGTTCTGACAGAAACTGAATATCAGCTTGGGTTCTGGTGGAGGTTTGGTATAGTGTTCTGTATCAGCTGATGGCATGCCTAGCACTTGCACCTTTGATTCTTTCTTGTTCCTTTTCTGAGATTCATGCTCCAAGTTGATGGATGTGAGTTGTTTACATCCTCCTTCCTTGGCAGATGTGGGATGGCAGCATTTGCCTTTCTCTTGGATGCCTCCTGGACTTGGAGCTCCTGTAGGCTTGCTACCAGGAGTTTGGGCTGGTCTCTGCCTAGAGGGAAGTTACCTTCTGTCTACTTGGACCCCTAAGGAAAATTCCCTCCTTGTTGAGTCACACTATGAGGGACCTCCCTTTTTGATGCTGGCTACCTTGATACAAAACAACTGTCCCAGGCCAAACTAGGGACACGGTAAGGCTTCAATCCAGAGCCATTCTCAGAGAACAACAGGAAAACACATTTTCTAGGTATGGTTGGCAGCATCATCATTTGGATAGCTCCTGAGCTTGCTCAGGTCTTTGATGAAAAGCGTTTTGAAAGCAGCTATAGCTGGAAAATCAGGCAGGTTGTCCTCTCCCTGACATCATGGTATGGCCCAAGCAGGTGTCTGTGGGTAAAGAACATCCCCTGTGGCAGACCTACAGGAATGCCAAAAATAATAATGGCCGATTCTGGGCCACAGCAGTATCAGAAGCTGGATGCATCCCAAAATATGAACATTGTGCTGTTATAGAGTAAGTATTTTACAGGACAGAAATTGGATATTCCCTTCATCTAAGGACTGATTCATATATATTTATTTTTACCTTCAAGGACTGCAAGAGGCTCTGAGGAACAGAGGAGAATTCCCACTGTTCCCAGAAGCCAGGCTTTTTTCAAGAAACAGGCACATGAAAAGAAACCTTAGGAACAGAAAGAGCCTGGTTCGTAGGTGTTTCTTTGCTACCCTTCAGACGCTGAAGACTTGAGGTCACGCATCAGGGCAAGCTATCCCTGCCTGTTTCAGCTGCATCTGATTTGGGGATGGTGAGGCTTTATTGCCAGTTCTCAGGAGCGCTGGCCGCTGGGCATGGTATGCCCCTTACTCCCTGTTATTTGTCATGTCCCCAAGTTGCCCTGGCTTTTGCAGATGTGCGAATCTGGTATGACATAGACCGGCAGTGGCTTATATCACAGCTCCCACTTCCCTTCTCTTAACACGCAACTCTGCTTACCGCTCTCTTAGGCTGTGGTCCATCCTGGTCGTCTTTATCCTAGGAACCTCAAATCTTCCTCTCTGTACCACCCTTACATATGCTGCAGGAAGCTCAAGACAGCAAGAACAGGCAGTGCCATTAACTCCAATCATTGTTTACTAAATAGAAAAAGGCACGCAGAAATGCATACAGAAGGAGACCTTTATCTCCATCCTCTACCCACCCCTGCGGGGTGTTCATCAATCAAACGCTGAACCTCTGGCAAGACATTAAGGGTGATAAATTTGAGCTTCCACTCAGCAGAGTGAATCCACACCCCTTACCTGCTGTGTTTCCCAGGAGAGCAGGCTTCTCGGATGTGGTGGCATCAGTCACTGCTCCTGTCCATAGGCTCAGACTGCATTATGCAGAGTAATGGCAAGAGGTAAAGTAGTGTTCTCACTTGGCCTGGTTTGACATGAATCAATCTCTCATTGTGCAGCATCTGCACAATGATATGCAATGCTGCCAGCCCTTGCTTGTCATGCCGAGCTGGATAGAGACACAGGTCTTCACAAACTGTCTCTGCCTTTCTCAGTTGTGTCTTTATTGGAGGTTATGAGTTAGTAGTGCCACCCTGGCAACAACTGGCAGAATTTGCCCTTACTGGGGAGAAGAGGTATAGATGATGCCCTCTCTGTGATATCCAGCAAGGACAGTTTCTCTAAGGCAGAGAGATAATTCACCACTTTTATTTTCTGTCTGAAAAAAAAAAGTGACCTTTCTGAGCAAAACATAATAGTCACTCACTGAAGGACATTGAGCTGAAAAGAGGAGCAAAGATAATGCCAGGTGAGCACCTGCTGGTGCAGGGCAGGACTGGAGTCATCCCATAATCTATGTGATCATATGAACAGGTATGTTGTTTCAGAGGAGGGAGAGGCAGGAACTCCTGGAGATGAACAGCTTAGCTGCACAGTCCCTCCTTGGATGCCTTCTCCTCTCCTCAAACTCCTCATGCACTCTCTGGGATGAGCAACTCTGCTCTCAGTCCTGATGAGTGTCCCCCCAAGGAACTGCTGGGGTCTGCAGCTTGAGACAGGGGAGGAAAACCAGCCATGAAAGACTAAGAGCTCCTGGAGATCCGAGTTGCTTCCATCACTCCCGAGTTTCTGATATTGTAGGTAGTCTTTTATGGCTGTTCACTTTAAATAGCTGACCTGTGCTTAAAGGCTTGCCCTGCTTGCTATTGCACCAAAGCCACGCGCTTCTTATCCTCCCAGCACATCCTTACTGGCAACGCTGGAGGGCTAGACACCAGTGGAAATAATGAAGGCTGGGTTTTAAAGGGTGAGAGGGCAGAAGGACTGTTACTCCCAGAGCTGAGAAAATGTTGGTTACCCTGCCAAGGCTGTCAGGACCTGCAAACACCGGTGACCAAGGCCGAGAGATGCATGTGTGAGGCTTTGTTGCATTCAAAGCAACTAAGCAGTGTGGAAGGGTCAGGCAGCAGGCACGTTTTGGTGCCTGGGTTTTTGTGGGTGTGACTGTCCGTGGTTTCTCTCCCTGTTACTTAGCAGCACAATGGCTTTGCTAATCTCCATGGGTCCAGTGCCAGCGTGGAGGCGTTTCTCTGCTCTCCCCCATGCGGCACTGATGGAGAGCTTGGATGGCCACGCATCTTGCTTGGCCATCTAGAGATCCCCATGGGTGTTTTCCCACTGCTAGCTTTAAGTAATGGGTAATGGAGGTTGTCCCTGAAGATGTGCTTCAGCACCAGCAAAGAACAGGTTGAGGCTGATCATAGGTGCATGTGTGATGGCTTTCATGCAATGGGTAAATCCTGTAAAAATGGTGTTTGCTGCTGCTTCATCCTTCATTGGCCAGTAGTATGGGCTGCGCATGGCTCTACACTGCATGATCTCAGTGGTGGCTATTTTAAGGGCCCTGAGGGCACCGCCATCTGTGACTGCTACTGCCCACCACCCTGCTCTGCTACAGAGCTCCCCCCACCCTGCTACAGTGACCGTGGGCCCAGAAAGCAGTGACAGGCATGGAGACACACTCTTTGGGGTCAGCTGGAGATCCAGTGCCTAGGGTAGGCTATTGTGTGGCACTGCCTGCGTGGGGAAAGGAAAAGAGAGGCAACACCAGGAAGGAAGGTGCGTGCTGGTAGCTGGCAAGCAGCATCCCAGCAGCAGCTGGGACTTGGGGGGGGGGGGGGGGGGGGGGGGGGGGGGCAGCAGAGGAGAGGAGCAACACACAAGTAGCAGGGCCGTCCAAAGTGATGTGCAGCTTCCCCACAACTCAGGGCACCCTTGCTGCTGGACCGGGCATCCTGCCTAGCGCTGCATAGACTGGCCGTCGCGTGTGCCACCTCTCTGCCAGGTGGTTGATGATGAGTGGTCCCACGTGGTTTAGATTTAGAGAGGATCCCCTTTTTTGCGTTCAGAAGGTCTTGTTTTCAGTTCCAAAGTGCCTCGCAAAATGAATTGTTGTTTTCTGGCCAACCTGACTAGGAAATGAGGCTCATGCAGTTGCTGGGAACTGGCAGAAACATCCTGGTCTGCAGAGTGTAAATTAGGAAAATGCATTTATATTCTCATGGATTTTCCTTGAGAAAAAGCCAGCAGTGGGAGTGCGTTAGAGTGGTAAAATACAATTCATGACAACAATCCCACTGAGAGGAAGATTTTTTTAATTTTTTTTTTTAGTTCAGTTGCTTCTAATTGTGGTAAGGAGCAAACACATTCCTCTTTAATTTCCATTGGCAAGGTCTCCAGGACTGTGCAAGTGCCAATGCATGTGCTGTGGCTGGTTTTGCATTTCCTCCTCTCTTCTTCCCCTCCTCCACCCCCTCCTTCGTCTTACTGGTATTATGGCCAATCCCTCTGAAAATACCTCTTTCACAGCCAACATAAGCGCTCTCCCTCTTGTTTTTCTCCCTTCAAAATTCGGCTCTATCTCTTTTGGCCAGCTGCAGCCTTCCTAGAGCATCTTCTACCTGACAAAAGAAGATACCTTTGATAGTCAGGCACGACTGTAAAGTTGAAACACATGCTTGGTTCAGATACCGATGAACTTTCATTTACCTCAATTCATTAGCAATTTTTAAAACCACATTTAATGGAAGACAGCCTTTAAAATAATTGGAAGTAAATGCTGAAGGAGAAATACTGGGGGGAGGAAGGAAGGGAAGCAGCTTACAGCAGGAGTCTAAGCCAGTCTTTCATCTTCAGGCCAGTCCAGTTTTGAACCCTGATGGGAAAGGTCATGAATTTTAAAATGTGTCTTGCAGCAGACAGCTCTAATCATAAAGCTAACGCTATCTGCAGTGCATGTCTGACCATGTGAGACTCGCGGCTGACTGAAGAGGGAGACTGACTTTCAAGAGCAGGAAAGCTCGGGATAAGCAGAACCGATGCCATATCTGTCAGCGCTGGCATGAAGCACCAGGTTTTCGGGGAGCGGGGGGAACCGCGCCATTCCCAGCAGGGTCCCAGCAGGGCTCGCTGCGGCAGAGGTACTAGATAGCACATTCTTTGCCTCTGCCAGCTCCTCCAGGATCCACCGTTTCCCCTTCCTGCCTGTGGTTTAGCAAATATAACGTTTTACTGCTTTAGCCTGCAATCCTCCTTCTCGGCTTTAACGCAATTTCCCAACTATTATGCTCTGCAGTCTGCAGAAGCCGGAGCGTATGCTGCGGCTGCCCTTGGGAATTCTCTTTCTGCCATTTGCTGGGCTATGTTGGAAATCAAGGGAGGCTGATGCTTCGGCGGCACCTTACAGCGTTCCTGACAAAGGAGTTGTGGTTGGCGTCTATCTCAGTCTTAACTGTTTTCTTAATCATGTCTGCTGAGGCTCAGACAGTTATTTGCAGGATGCGAGAAAGCACTTGAGTCTCTCGCTGACTTCATGTGCATTTTCCAAAATCCTTCCACTGTACATCTTCTGCATCTTGGGCTCTGCTCTTCCTAGCACATATGGAAACACGGTCCACTGGTGTTAATCACCACGTGGTGTCTAGACATGCTGAAAACACTCAAGCAACTGTGACATCTGTTTGGTTGGCCTTTGCTGTTGGGAAACTTGACCTTATTTACAAACAGTTTTCAAAACCAGGTTTCAACCATGATGTGATAATAAATGTGAAGCATCCTCCCACGCTGTGACCACATCTTCATAGTCAGCATCCTCTCTGAGGAGGGGTGGGCTCACTCTGAAAGGTTAGGACTTGGGACATACGGGTTGAGTTTTTGGATCTGTCACATCCTTCACGTCTGCCCTTTGCTATGTTGGATGCTTTCTTTGTGTCTGAAATGAAATGGCAATGGTAATGCCTGGGATCAGACTGATTCTTGAACTCTTCAGATTGTGGCAGCTAATTTGATTGTTACCTAAAAAAAATATAATTACCTAAAAGTCCCCATGATCTCAACGTAGCTCAGTGCTCTATTGCATAAATTTAGTGTTATGTGAACAAGAGCAGGAACCAAGCTGGAATTTCTCTTGATTCTGCAGCAGCAGCAAACTCCAAATTGGGGATTATTTTTAGTGTGTCGTATTGCAATCGCTAGATTTTTCAGTGCGTGATGTGGAGCAGAATTTTCAAGAGCATCTGGTCCTTGGCTGCGAAGTGTTTACATTGCTTCTGAATATGGGATTTAGGGCTCTGACAGAGAATCTCTGGTAGATTTAACTGTTTTGAACAGTATCTCCTTCAGCACCTCTGCCAAAAAGTACTGCTCCATAGCAGGAGCGTGGAGCAAGAAGAAAGCACAGTGAGGAAGACTGTCCCACTGTGAACCTGGTGGGTACAGTGCTGTGTTCTTTTTGTTCACACATCCTTCAGCAGTTTATTGTCACTGCAGGAAAAAAACCCCTAGAGATTTACTCAGGTGTTGTCCCTAAGCTGCTTCTGTTTGATGTCTGGCAAGCGTTTAGTGGTGTGAGAGTGATGGTGCTGTTCGTCGTGGATAGATGAACTCTCCCACAGCTCACTGTGAAAGAGCTGGGCATCGGGAGCCAAGGGACCACCAGAGAGCATTTGGGAAGCCCCAGCTGTGTGCTGCTGTAGCAGAAGGAAAAAGCCAGTGTCGGGGAGCCTCTAAGCGGGGTTAACCCCGGTGCCCACAAGCAAGGCTAAATTTACCTTTACACCTCCCCTCGGTGAACTGCCAGCGAGTTTCCAAGAAGCTGTTGGCTCTGAAGTGACTGCCACAGGCATATGCTGCTCTGCCTGAGTCTTGTGATTTCTGTGGCTGTAGCTTTTTACAGTAGTGTCTCCATAAATACAGGAGTGTAACAAGGCATTTATTTGCCAAGCCTTTTCTGTTGTGTTTCAGCCTCTCCTCTCCCCCTTCCCTGGCTTATCACTAGTGGAAGTGGGTGTAAAGTCCTTTGAACGAAGACATCAAAGGACACTGCATCTCTGTTCTTTAACCAGGCTTATAAAGAGATTGTGATAAAGGCCAACAATACATGTCAGTGTTGCCCAGTTATTGTTCTGGGCTTTGTAGTTTTATTAGGAAATAATTTCTCACCCCGTGTGGCTCCCGGTGAGTTTTGTTTTCTGTGCTGCTGTATTTGATCTGCCCAGTGAAAGACCTGCCACAGAACTGAGAGTTTCGCCAGCTGTGAGTTAAGAGGGAGACATGATTGAAAAAGTTCAAGCTCTGCTTCCTAGCAGCCAATTTACCATCTGTCTCCCTCTCCCTCACGCCCCTTTTATAGCAAAAATGCAAACAATTTGTTTGACCTCTGCTGAATCTGTACAGCTCTGGGCTTTTAAAATGTTGCTCTAACAAATAAAACCCAAACATGACAGCAGCAACAACCCCGAATTTAAAACCAATAAGCCAAGGTAGCAGCAAGGCCTGTTGCCAGAGATGGTAAGAAGCTATCAAAGGCTTTCTTCTTCATGAATGCATCCCTCCTCCTCTTCTCCCTTCACCTCTGGGAAAAAACTACAGGTAAAGTCGAATCCTGTCTGCCACAGTGTGTGGCTGAAAAGTTGCCCCTGCTCCAGGGTAACAGAGAGAGCAAAGCCCTCAAATGTGATGCTCGGTGTGAGGAGGCAGGATGATGTGGACAGGTAATCCCCAGCACCCCTCACCCACTTCCATCTCCTGGCAGCCTGCCCCCATCTCTGACCTTGCACCAGCGCTGGTGCTCCAGAGGCACCTCTGCGAACTGGTTCAGTCCACTGGTCCACCAGACCCAGGTGGTCCTCAGCGGGGCCGGTGAGCTGAAGCCGCTCGCAGAGGTCTCTGGTGGGTGTTGGGGCTGGTGTGAGGAGGGGGAGCGATGGGCGATCTCTCTCTCTCTCGGGTCTAGTGAGCTGCCAGCCCGGCTCAGCTGCGTGTGGAAACGAGGGTGCGTGTTGTGTTATGACATTCTTACACGAGTGGTACCATTGCCAGCAAACGATAATAGAACTCCTAAAGAGTCATCTTCTCAGAAGCGTTGTTGATGCCGGTATAAATTGGCACAGCTCCAACCAATGTGTCATTTGTCTGACAGACTATGAAACGCTCTTGAAAACTGGCCTGTGTTTCAAGACTTTGTCTTGATCGTATTGACCCTGATGGAAATCCAAGCTACTAAATGACTCATTCTTCCTCTCCTTCACCCTCAAATAGGTACTTGTACCCCCAATCCACATTATTGAGCAACTGTTAGAAAAAAAACCACCCCTTACTTCAGTTTTCCACGCTTCAAACAAAACCTATGAAGTCCCCGTTCCAGCCTGCTGTAGCAGCCTTTGCTTTGCCAGCAAATCTCTGTAGGAAGAGATGAGAGCTGGTGAGAAAATCACCTCAGTGCTTGTGTGTTTTGCTGAGGTTGGAGGAGGGCAGCGTGACACTCTTGCACAAAGCATTTTCTATTTCAGTGTATCTTAAGTAGCTTGGAATAAGAAAAGAAAGCTTTTTCTTGGGTTTACTGAAACTACAAAGCTGTCATATAATTTGGGACCATCCTGGACAAATAATGGTGTGGCAGGGGCCTAGGGGAGGATGTGGGAAGAAAAGAGTTTAATGTGGAAAATGAAGCTCACAGCCAAAGGTGGACTTAACCTGATAAGTTGGCTCGAAGCGTAAGCTGAGATGCTAATCCTCTCAGGGCAAATCTGAGTCCTCCTTTTGGGGGTGTGGGGTGACTTTATACCTGCTTTGAGAACTTGGAAAACCCCTTTCTAAAAACAGGGAAAGGGGGTTTTCTGTTGGCAAGGAAGTAGCTTGATTATCACAAGATGGTATTCTTCCCCGTGATGTACTCTGACTTACAATTTTTGGATGAAGTATAAATATTGTCAGTAAAGAATAATTAGGGAAAAACCCAAAATAGAACAAAATCACAGCAAGAGATACTAGAAACAAGGAGGAAAACATTTTTTGCTATGGCAGAAGTAGAGAAGTAAAGCAGCTGTGCTGCAGAAGAGCTGCCTGAAGCATAGGAGATGTAAGGAGGAAATTCTTTCACCCTGGTTAGGGGAGGGCAGCAGGTAAGCTCATACTTGGAGATACAGGCAGTGGGGATGAAGCAACCCAAAATCTTGGAGAGCTCATAGGGTATTTACTTTGGAATGGCAGGGAAGGTCATGGCAGGTGAAGACTCCTGAGATCAGCAGGGGGACAGCAAAGTTCTGCCTGGCAATGTAATCACCATCCTGAAAGGATGCTTGAGCAAGAAAGTATATGGGGAAGCAGACCAGTGTCAAAAAGCAATGACAGCTGAAGGGTCCTGTACTGTGATAACGCCGGGCCTTTAGCTTTGCCACAGAGATGACAGCATAGATGGGGAGCAAGGAGCCAGGACCCCCATGAGGCACCCCAGGAGAGAGACCCTGAGACGTTTCCATGAAGCCACGTGGAGGCACAGAGATCACAGATTGCTTTCCAGGGGAAAGGAGCGGGTGTGAACGGAGACAGAACTGGACAAGCTCTGTCTCTAGTTTGTGTGTATTTTTAATCTTTTTTGGCCCTATGCTCTCTTCTGGAAGCATGATACAAGATCAGACTTAGTGGTCCATACCAGGCAGGAAGAGCTCCGGAAAGGTCCCACTCTCCTGCCCCGTCTCTTGCTGTGCCAGTGCCAAGGCCCATCCAGATACAGAAATCTTCAGGGTCAGCCTGAGCATTATTTCAATGAAGGTTGTTTTTTTTTTTTCTCTCTTTTTCTGAGCTTACATAGCAACTTTTGTTGTTTCTGGCAATGGAGCATTTGGGAAGCACCTGAAGGGATGGGTGTCCGGCACGGCTAGGCTTGCTCTCCTTGCCAGGGTTGCAGGGAGGTGTGTGGGTCCGAGAGTGGCGCTGATGGGGTGATCCAGCAGGCACGCTCCCAGCTATCCCCTGGACCCCAGCACAGTGTCTGCAGGGCTGGAGAGTCCTGGCCAGGCTCCAGGTAGATCCCTGGGGTCCCAGGGTGTTAGAGCCTCTGTGTAAATGTTAAGGCAATCCAAAGAGATAATATCCAATTCAAAGAGAAATGTCGCTATTCCCAACTCACAAATGGAAACTAAGACTTTGTGCTGAGATGACTTTCCTGAGGCAGGGAGGTACATGTACAGTAGCATCAGAAGTCCCAGGGGACCCCAGCCTTGCTTCCACTTTCAAGCTCCATTTCTTTCCTACTCTTTGCATTTTGGTGTACAACCTATAGGCATTGAAAAGCCACGTGAACAATCTAGCAAGAGCTTTCTCTGAGGGTTCACCCTGTCCTGGTAAACCATGAACCGCTGTTCTGTGAATTTCCATTCTTTAACCAGAAGCAACGGACCCATGACTTGTTCTTCACCATCTGCAGTGGGAGTGAGGAGTAGTTCAAGAGTAGACCTTATTTCATATGGGGAGCTGCGTTTCTTTTTTTTTTTTTTTCCTTCTTTTTTTTTGCTTAGTTACTTTGTAAACTTTAGTTCCAGTTACCACTTAGCTCTCAGTGGCATTTCCATATCACAGAGCTGTTGCTTCATTCCTGGTTTTCAACAACTGAAATATATCATGGGATTTTGTTGTAATGCAGGAAATTGCCTTCACATTAACAATCTGCCACTTTGTAAACAAGAAACCCAGTGATGTGACATGTCAGTGCTCAACAGGAGGAGTCCTGGCTACCTTAGCAGACGGATGCATTCCTCAATGGAAAACCTGGGTGTTAGGCATGCCTAAGTAATGACACAACTGCCTTCACTTATTTCTAGGGCAGGGTCTAGGTGCCTGCTCAGGATAGCTAGAGGCAGAAGATGTATGCTGGAATCCCTCCAAGCCTGCTCTTTGAGTGCACTTGGCTACCAAAGTTCCCTGAGGTCACGGGGTTGCATGTGGGGTTTTTTCTCCTCCTCCCTTTAAAAGCATATTAATAGCAATATGTGCATTGTAGATGATAATATAGCTTTTTTAGCTGAGCCCACTTGTCTCTCACATAGGCTGCTTATCCTTTCCTGCTAGCACGGCTGCTTTGACTACGTAATGACAGCTGCGTGGATATATGGACTGTGGCAATGGGCTGGCAGCCACTTCATTGTCAGCTCCCCTTTGTTCTCCCAGAAAAGAGAAGGCATAATAGGGAAGGTTTCATCCACATGTCAGACATATGAGGGACAAAGGGATGATGGGAACTGACTGAACAACACTATCCAACTCACTCCGAGAAGCGCGCTCTTTCAGCTCAGTCTAGCAACGGTGTGATGGCCGGCCATTGCGCCGGTTGTAATTAGCTGATGAGCAATTAAGCTATGGTAAATCCTCTGTTCTACCTTAGACCTTGCAAAAATCCATTTTACATGGTGGGTTGTAGGGGACATGTTAACCCTCTGCGCTTGAGCCAGGTCTTGGGTTGGTGGTGGATGTTCAGCAAGGGAGCAAGGCAGGGGAGGCGGTGAGATGGGACCTTTCCTCGGGGCAGCTTGGTCCTCCCAGAAGGAAGCAGCAGCTCTTTGGCGCACAAAAGTCCTTAATCAGGTCTAAAGCAGAGAAGCAGCAGACATCAAAGTGAAATCCAGGTTGAGAACAATTGCTGTGAGATTAACTGGAAATGTTAATCAGCTAAACAGTCTGAGAGAAAACGTGGTTGGCACCTACGGAGGAGAGGGGATGCTGGTAAAGAGGGCGGCGGTACGGCAGCTGTTTCCTTTGGGAAAACTGGGGGGAAGGAGTAATTTATAGCCTGTGGCACAGGTTAGCGGAAGGAGAAAAATTATAATCTCATAGGCCTCAGTATCTCCATTGAGTCTGGATTTTTAAGTATTTGGTAGACCTACAAGCCCCGCTGCAGGGTCCTTGTTTGAAAGTGTTATACTTCACCTTGTGCACAGGATTTCCCCAGAGCTTTCAGCCTCCGCAGCCAAATACGGGTCATCGAAAGGGAATCCCCTCCAGAGCGGCTCCCCAGCCCAGCTTACACAAGGTTTTCATGTCTAAAATAAGAAGTGAAGGTCACCAGAGATGAGGGGGAAAGACACGGGATGGTAAATGTGTCTGGGTTGGATCTTTCAGCACCCTTATTGTTACTGCGTGACTGTAAACCCTCAGGAAAGATGGATGTTAAACCTATGGAGAACATGACTGAAAAAATGTAGCATAATGATTTTCATCATAAAGTACCTGTTTGACAACTGGAACTTTTTGGATAAAAGAGGCAGTGGAGAGAATTTTTTTTAATTTTTTTTTTTTTTTTTTTTTGTAAGGAAGAAAAAGTGTGCTTGGAATTGTTATGCTGGTGTGACGAGTGTGGTTTTGCAATTTGATGTGAGTTGTGTAACAAGTACCAGTGCCACCCTTCGCAATTAGGCAAACTTACATTTTTGTCTGAACCAAACAGAATTCAGAATACCCTACCAAGATTTTTAATTTTGTCTTAATTTGAACCAGAAAATGTTTTGACAATGTGAAAAATCTCACAGGATGGGGAAAAGGTTTCCTAATGTTTTCCACCAAGGTGAAACCCTGAAGTGTTTTGTTTACTTGTTATCTTTTTAGTTAGTTACCTATGACTTAAAAAAGAAAACGTTATTTGGAATTTCTCAGAACTTTGACCTACGTAATCGTGTATCTCTTATTGTTGTCAAATTTAGTACCTGTCCTGAATAAGAGAAATTACACACAGCTGTGTTTCAGATCTATCAGGACAAGTTGGTTTATTTGTGTATTGCCATCCCAGTGTTTTGGGGGATCACTGAGTTTGGTTCACAGAGTCTCAGTGAACTTGAAAGCAAAAGATTTAATTCACTGGAGTTCACGGTTTCCATTTCACACGAAATCCTGAGCATTATGTAGAGACTCCTGAGGCTGTGGTCTCCCACAAGAAAGCACGTAGGAAAAACTTTGTTTAGAAGATGGAAAGCTTCACTCAGTTGTCAGATCCAGAACCTTTGCTCAAATTGTGTATGTCCAGCTGCCAAAAGACAAGCAAGTTCCTCTGAAAAGTAATTTTTTAAATGCATATACCAGTGAATGCTGAAGATGCTGCAGTAGGGCATAAACCCTATTAAGGACCTATTGTGTTTTCTGATCCTTAACATTGGGTTCTCTCGGCCCCTTTGCTTACTCACTGGCAGCCACAGGGACCTCTGCAAACAGATATCAAAAATACTGTGCCAGGAGCACTTGTTTCCCCCGTCCCCAGACAGCGAGCTCTATCCAAGATGGCATCCCGATGGTATGGGATCCCTGTTCAGCTTTTTAAACAAAATGATAGTTTTATTAATCTTGGGCATCTGGCTTTAAAAAATATCTGTTCTGCTTAGCTTCAGGAGGCTGGGGCTATGTCACAGAATTGAGTACTTCATTCTCTGGAAATAAAATTCTCCAAGAGGTACGCAGCCAAAGAAAAGGGCATTAATATAGTGATGAGCATACTGTGCTATACTGTTGCAGGAGGCTAATGTGAATAAAAAATGGGTTATGCAGAAAGTGTGTTACTAGAAATATTACTTTCTCATGGAAATGTATTTTGGAATAAAATTATATTTCTTGATGCCGTCTATATTGGTGTAATGCTAATGGCCTTGCTCTGCTCTGGCATGAGGATTTCTTCCAGTCTGTACCAAATCCCTGTGAGATGAGATGCACGTGAGATGCCAAAGGGGGGCTCAGCCACCTTGGAATTGGTGTTTGCATTTGCAGGTTCAGATGTATTTGTGCTTTGTAGAGAAAAGAGGGTATTAAAAAGAAGTGCGGTTGCAAAGAGCTGGAAAATGCATCGTAGTCTAATAAAAAGCCCTAAAAAGATATGAAAGCTAGAGGAGCTGGAAAAACTCTGTGCAAAAATTAAATCCTAGTGAAAAAATTGCGTGGACCTAGATGCAGAGGACAGCCCAGCAGATCAGCAGCGGCGTGTGACAGGGGCACTGCATTTCTTATTCTCACCTCCAGCCACCTCCGAGACTGTAGGTCCATCCCTCGGGCTGTGAAGGTGCCTACATGGGTGCTGGTTGTGCCCAGGCATGGCACTCCCCAGCTGGCACGGTGTCATACGTGTGCAGAGGAGAGCTGTCAGACAGGGCTGCTCCATGCCTCAAGATGATCTCAGAGGCTGCTCTGAAAAACCACCTTCTGTTTAACCAAAACTGGGTTTGGTTTATTTTTCAGGCTAACAGTGACAGGCATCCCACATGCCGGCAGGCATCCGCCTCTGCCTGCAACCACAAAGAATTATAGGGATTCAGGGAATTTGTTGCCTGCTTGATTGCTTTTTTTGCATTTAAGCTATACATAGCGGTGTCAGCTTAGGGTTTTTTAAGGCTTCGTATCACTAGGACACTTTTCCAATATTCCCCAGGGTGACTGTGCAGACAGGGTTTGCTTTCCACTTTTGTACCCCAAGATTTAAGGTATGTTCACCAACGTGTAGCTGTTGGACCCCAGTCCAAAGAGGGCAGAAAGTCAGCCCTTGGGCTCGGGTCTAAATCAGCTGGGTGCAAGGACCCGAGTGGGCTCCAGCCCCCCTCCTGCCCTCCGCTCAGTCCTCACCAAAGCCCTGGCTCACGGAAGCACTTGGAAATGTGCTAGAAATAAAATGCGCTTTAGTTCAAATATTGTGAGGATGGGCTTGAATCCAGATAGTTCAGGAAAAAATTAATTTGGCTAATTTCGGCTGACTATGCCAAACCGCACAATGTCAGAACTGATAGCTGGGTCCTACTATGGGTTTTGTTTTCTTGATTTGTATTTTCTTTGACCATAAATAAATACATAAATAAATTCTTGTTCTTTCTCTGAAGCAGAAAGCCTTTTTAAACTGTGTGTGCCTACTTGCATTTTCTCCAATTCTGCTTAAAATATAGAATTAAATTTATTTTTAGACATCTAAAATAAGAAAACTTTTTTGTCTTTATAAATTTGTGATTATTTTGGGTATCAGGAAGACATTTTTCAAGTGTACTATAGACAGCATGCTTATCTCATGTTCATATTTAAGATGACATGCTCATCTTCTTGCTGTACTTTAAATTGCTCCTTAAGAATATGAGTTTGGGAAAAAGTTATTTCATTGCATGAAGAAATAATCCTTTCCAGAAATGAGCATTCCAATAGTCTACAGAGGAAATTCCTATTAAGCAAAATATTCTATAGATGAGCACTCAAAAGAAGTTACCCTGAAAATTATTGTTCCTATTTGAATGTATTATCTAATTGCAATCTAATCTGAAGATATGAAAGTAATACATTATAGGGCCTGAAAATTAATGTGTGACGTCTGTATTGAGACAGACATATACGTGCCAAATACGGTAGCAGATTTAAAAAAATAAATACTGTTTAAATGAAAATAAACAAATGGCTAATTTGGTAAAGTGTTGCCATGGAATTGTAGCTGGTTAGTTACATATATATTTCTACAATTTTCAAATATGTCTCTAAAAAATAAATAGCTCCAACTAAAATAATTCATTAAGAGTCGGTAGACTCGAAATACACTGCTCTGGTTTTTGTCAGGTTTATTCAAACAAGTTCCCAAATACTTTGCAAATTGGGTTAAATGTCTAGAAACTGGTATGGTACCTCTGATCTGACAGAAAAGCCTGTCTCCCTGCGAATAAATAATACCACCCTCCCTAGTATCTACCCTAGTCTAAAATAGCTTGCCTTTACTTCGGGAATTCTGTTTCATCTCTAATTCCAAAGTGAGGCAGGTTGACGAACCAAGGGCAGACTTAGAATATTATGGATTTTTTCCACCTTGGTTGATTAACCTCATACATTTTATTTGAATAATGTCTAAAAGCTCTAATTAGTAATGGCTAATCTGCCCCCCAGATGCTTGCTATTGATTTTGCCTGCAGTAAACTAATCTAATTGCCCTCCTTATCAGAGATAGGGTGGGTATGGAAATGCCTGTGAGAGCCATCAGAGCAGCGATGGGGGATGGGGTGACTCGGTGAGGCACTGGAAAAGAGCTGGGCCATGTTGTTGGGCGAAAGAAGGATTTACCCTGAGCCAGTGGAGGGGTAAGTCCTGGAGCAGCAGTGCTGCTGTAGGTGAGGGCTCGGCCATCGTCCTGCCCCGTGTTAAGAGGAGAGTCCAACTCAGAAAGGAGATGGGAAGAGCAACGTGTTGATTATTGTGCCAGGGGAGAAGCCCCCCCTGGGGGCTTCTCCAGCAACAGTTTGCTTATTAAAATGCCTTTCAAGTCTTTTTCTGGGTCTCAGGGGGCTTTAGTGCCACCCCCAAAATGGCAGTGTTCACATAACTATAAGGCGGCATCTATTACTGCTTCCTTTGATAGCTTTGTGTTTACGGAGGCTTTGATATTGTCTATAAAAACTAATGCTCCATTGAAACTTGGCTGTTAAAAAGCAAAGTCTCAGCCTAAAAGCAAAGTGTTTTATTGAATAAAATGTGAAAGCCCCTCATTTTTTTTTTTTGTTATCTATGTGTAAAAATATCTCAAAAGAGAAGTTCAAGCAGACTTATTTAGTGTTCTAGTAGAGCAAAAATGCTGTTTTCTTTTTTGAAACTACATTTCAGGAGCAATCCGTCAATAACGTGGACTTTTTCTGATACTTAAAATGAGATGTCAGTACGTGAGTTATACTGCGATGCATTGTTTTATCATTGATAGGTTCACATGGGTTGTCACAGAATCATAGAACTGTAAAATGGTTTGGGCTGGAAGGGACGTTAAAGAGCACCTAGATCCAACCCCCTGCCATGGGCAGGGACACCTTCCACTAGACCAGGTTGCTTCAAGCCCCGTCCAGCCTGGCTTTGAACACTTCCAGGGATGGAGCGTCTGCATAAAAGTCTCTCTAAAAATTATATTATTACATTATCCTAAGTAGCTCAGCCTTTTTTTCCCCTCCCATGGTCCCCTTGTTGATTTGTCAGGGCAGTAAGCTATCACATTCCCCTCAGTACCTATTCTTTTTCTTGCAGCTTTCTGAACTGAGTATGTGTTTTGGAAACAATCCAGCTTGATCCTACAAATCCAGTTTGTGCAGTTTGTTTTACAAGAGCACTCATATGAGATAGGGGCACGCGGGGGGTGGGGTGGGTGGTGTCTTTTGCCTTTTTTGCCTGGAAAGTCAATAAATGATTGGCAGATCCTGACTCACTTTCTGCTGGGTGTCCTTGGACTGCCACACGGTTTGGTTGCCACAGTTACATCCAGCCAACATCACAGATACTCGTAACACTCACCTCTTCAACATCTTTTTGGTGTCTTCTGGCAAGCTGCTTGGAAGAGGAAAAGAAAGGTTGGCTTTTTAGTGTTCCTGCTGACACGGTGTGATGTTCTTGCTGCATGGTGACTCTCCCTTGGGCTGGCAGCTAGTCCTCATCCAAAGGGATTCTGCTGTCTTTAGTGATGTCCATAGAGTCGTTTTTCTTGGAGGCTTGGTTCTCACTGTGGTAAGAGATTGCTCTTCTGTCCAGCTTGTGGTAGGTTTGGGGAGGCACCCCTGCCTCCTGTAGGCTTTGTTTCAGTGGGCTGTGCATCAGTGCTGCAGTGTCTGCCAAGAAGTGCTGGTGGTATTAACATGTCTACGGGTCAGACGTTGATTGCATCACTAGATGGAGCACCCAGCAATCTGTAGACCAAGGCAATGAGATACCAGCAGGAAGCTAAGGAAAAGCCCAACAAGGACAGCTTACATGGACCACATCAGCTGACATATTGGAGCGTGACAGCAGCAGGCCCTCAGGAAAAGCTTAGTCATGGAGACCTCCCAGCTTGGGAGACCTTACGAAGCACAGTGCACTGCAGTGGTAGTGTCCGCAGTAGCTGGTGGAGGAGGAGTACCAGGAGGCGTGTAACAGGGGAGAAGAGGGAGAAGCTGAACTAGAAAACTTTGAATTTAGAAACTGGATGTTTATGTTCAGTCCAACTACAGATGGGGATTGAGCAGCGAGGTTTGGTGAAGGGAATTTTAACAGGCTCAAATGGAGATGAAAGTGAAATGGTTCTGGCAGTTGTCTATAGCGGCGCCTGAAGAATGATGGTACATGGGAAAAAGCCCCAAAGACGCTTCAGCAGCAAGGTAGAATAAATGAAGGCCAAATGAGAGACACATCTTTTGTGAGGATGAAACCTGAAGGGGTGACGTTTGGATGATGTCAAGACTGAAGAAGCATCAGGGTTTGGGATCTGGGCAGACTGGGAGAGAGGAGCAAGTCAAAAATTAATTTGGAGGAAGCTGGAGCGGGAAGGGCTGAATGTAGCAGGTAAGTGAGAGCTGATGGGAAGGTGCATGATACAGGGGCAGGGCTGAGGATGAGGGGTTATCCTAGTGGCAAAAGGCTGTATGTATAGATCCTCAGCCTAGAGGATCCAGTACCCAGACACCTGAGGGCAGGTGAGATTCTCCAGAAAGGGAGGGTGAAGCAAGAACAGCAAAAATCCTGGAAAGATGAGCACGGTGGAAAGGGCAGCTTTGCAAGCACCAGCATCAAGGCATTTAGCAGTTAGGAGGAGGAGAACTTGATTGCTATCTCCTGTTCTGAGCATAAGGAGGATTGCTAATGAGTAAAATATTTCGAAATGGAAGAAAATGTTGAAAGCAACAAAGTCAGTCATATTCTGAGGAAAGCCAGGGAGTCCTGCCAGAGAAACGGAGGAGCCAATGCAGTGAGTTGTCTCCTTGGTTATTCTTCTCTCTCCTTGGCATTACTCTTGCTGTTTGCGAAGCCTCCTTCCAGGCTGCTCGATTCATGCAAAGAGAGTGGGAGCTGAGGCCTTTCGCTTGGATGTAAAACCTGGGAAAAATCGGAAAATTGCGCAAGGCCTGGAAGTGGCGCGGAGGCTGGAGGGGCTGACGGGCAGCTGCAGCACTGTGGAGTTATTTAAGGCCCCTGATGGGAATTTTCCCTCTTTCCACAGTATATTAATAACATAAACCTCCTTAGCTCTTTCGGGATCTCTGGAAATAGATGGGTAGTCGGCATATGTACTGACAGCATGTACGCTGATTGAGGAGCGGTTTGGTGTGTTATGCGTGTTTATTATTCAGCTTCTACCCTGTGATGCTGTGCCAGAGGAACAGAAATTGCTGCTGCAGCTGGAGAGAGGGGGGAAGAGAGAGGGAGAGCGAGGGGCACAGGGTAAAATGAGAGAGTGCAAGGTACAGAGGGAATGGGTAGCGTTGGGTAGAAAGCAAAAAAGAGTCTGGAGAACCTTCGGCGTCAGAAACATTAAAAGCCCGGCCAGTGGGAGCTAAGGGAATATAAATGAAAAGTATGAGCTATGAGAGGGAAATACGCAATAGCACTGCAGAGGAAATTGAATTTATTGTTACTTGGTGTGGGTGGCTATATTTCCCATCCCCTTGTCTTCGCTTGGTTACAGTTCTTCTGAGCGATGGGGTGACCCCAGCCGATGAGGATAAATTCAAGATCCATGGTATTGTTAGAGCCTGTTCTGGAGGTGCATTTCTTGTCTTGCTTTCGAGCATTAGAATAGTTACTTCTCAATAATGGGAGTGGGATTTCACTATAAAATGCTGCATTAAATAAACTACAACTTTGTCCAGCAGATAGCTGCAAAATAACAGCCCAGGTGAGGAAACTGATGTATGTGAGGAAAGGATAGCAAGCAGAGGGTGAAATTCTGAAAAGAAGCCTTTGTGTTTCTTTTCCTAAGCTAATAAACGTTTCACTGGTAACCATATTGCTTCTCTGTGTGGTCTGGTATGCCATTTGTTTTCTCTTCACAAGCCATGCTGCAGGGAGTGCAAATTGAGCAGTGAAGTCAGTTCTGAATGGTGTAAGAAATGCATCCTGGCATGCCTCAGATATTTTCAAGCGTGTTCATGTGTACCCTCTCGAGGCTGTAAGTTCTCCGGGGCACAAATTGGGGCTTTTTCCCTGTTTGGGTTATTTTGAATGATCTGCTTGTGCTGCTCATAAATAAAGATCTGTGATTCCTAGTTCTGCAGAGGAAAAGCAGAACACCTGGCATTTGGCAGCGAGCACCTTCATGTGTCACCGGCACAGGCTGCAGCAGTTTGGGGCAGATTAGTGAAAACTTCCGTCCTTCTACCCTGAAGGTAAAACCTAGCTCTCCTAATTTTGATCACATCACTGTGGACACTGACAGCCTGGGTCCTGCAGTCTTTCCTATCGATGCCTTCATTCTCCTCTTCGGCCTTTTCAACTTTCACATTCCCTGTACGCAAAATACCACTGCAAAGATTTATGTTCTGCAATCTGCTGCTCTTCCCGTGCCAGTCTCCTCCTCAAATCCTTCCACAGTTTATGTCCTTCATCACATCAAATTCAAGTGTCCTTGCTACTTTTCTTTATTAGACTGCCCTTTGCTAATTCATTGCACTGGTCTGCCTTTATTTCTTAGGAAATGATGTTGCCACTACACATCTGTCTAAATTTTGAACCCACTTAATGATTTCAGTCAGGTTTGACAGGACAGTGGGTATCTCTGAGACCTGATGCTTCTATAGGTGTTGTGTAAATCAGTGGCTCAGTGAAGGAGAGAGTCCGTGTTACTGATGTTATGGAAGGAAAAAGGAATCAGTTGGACACCAGAGGATCTCTCACGTGACAGCTCTTACACCCCAGGCTTCCTTAGTTCTGGTCCCTCATCATTAGCTTTTTTTTTGCGGAGGTCTGACACTCCCTTGCCACCTACATCTTGCCCTCCCAAATTCCCAGGCAAAGCCATGCCTTTCCCTTGTCTTCCTGATGGCCTTCCTGAACGGATTTGCTCCATATTCCTCCAAACTGCTCGTGTTACCGGGGTGCTGTTCAAAACAAAACATTTGTGGCAGGTGAGGTACGTTTTGCTATCACCTGCCAGCTTCTCCAATCCTTCTTTCAGGTTTCTCACATCCCTGGCTTGCTCCTTTGGTGGTCTGCCTTACGTACAGGCACGTAGCAATTTGCATGCAGGGATCTATATTTTAAACAGATTAAGTCCTTTAGTGTGGATCCAGTTATTCTGAAACACTTTCAGCTGTAATAGGTCTCCCAGGCCCTACAACAGGAGGGCTCGGACAGCCCAGCTGCACACTTTTGTAGGCTTTGCTTATTATTGTTTGTTCCTGCCCTGATATTTCCAGCATTGTCTAACTGTCTATCTGTTTGTGTATACAGTGCTTGCCAAGTTTGCCTACATCTGCTCTGCTGTATGGGCATCTCAGTCAAAAATCATAACCCCAAATGAAGTAGTTTTACTATAGCAAATGCTATCCTCTGGAGCAGGGATGCTGCATCCATTTGGAAAAAGCATTCCGATGTCGTTGGAGGAAGACTGTTCTCTTGTCTCATGCATGACTAACCTCCCTATGCCCCTAAACAAGGGAATTTGGCCAAGGTAACCCTGCTCTCACCAGGTCCCCTGGAAAACCACTCCCAAAAGAAAGCACTGGTATATTGACCTGCCTCTTGTACCTCATTGCCTTGTGCACATTTATTCATTTCAGTAACGGACACAGAAAAGGAAAAACACTTAGATAGCTACTGTGAAAATGAGTATATTAAACCCCTCAATTGAAAGGAACATATGGAGAAAAGAGATGAAACAGATTCCCACCCCCCCCCCCCAGGCCATTATTTGGCTACACCTCAGAAGGAAATAGTGTGCCAGCTGCTGCTATAGCCCTGGAGGAAAAAACATTTTGCAGCAAGGTGGAGGGGGGGCCTGGGGGGGAAGACTAATGGAGCCCCTTTATAAATATGGACTTGCCCATAGTAAGGAGAGGAGAAATGGAGCACTGGAGTGAAATGAAATCACTGCAGTGTGAGAGGCTTGTGATCTTGCTCTTTGCTTGACTCCTTAGCCCCGTAACCGCAGGAGCCCAGTGAGCTGTGTGGTGGGTACTTACTGTTCAGCATGGTGAGCAGCACTCAGCACTTAGCTGTGCTTACGGAAAGTTCATAGCACCTCTGGAAGCCCAGCAAGGTCCTTACTCTAATTTTAGAAATCACCAAAGCTAATTGCTGAAGGCAATACAGAGGATGGCTGTGTTGCACAGCAGCTGCAACAATATGATACGCAGCTCTTGGATAGTTTGAAAAGCCTCCCAGCACAGAGCGGTCTCATGTGAAGGTGGCAGCCAAGGTCCAGAAAACGGCAAAATGGGTGCTCAGGTGGGGTATTCACCAACGTGGCTGCACTGCTTCCAGTTCTCGGCACTTGCTTGGGCTTTTCTCCATCATTTCACAGGCAGAGATATGTCCCTGTTACAACCTGCAAAGCCACTGGGCAATCAGAGGCTGCTGCTGTTACCCGCTCGTACAGCCCCATCACCACGGGCATCACACCAGTGCCACCGGCTGTGCAAGGAATGGGGATGTGAGGACATGCTTTTCTCTGTTTTTTTGAGTGAGGTTGCTCTTTCATAGGATCTTTGAGAGAAAGAAATTAGATGGACTGAAACTCATTATCAGGGCAAGAGGGGGGGAATCCTTCTGGTGGTGACAGAGGCTTCAGTGCATTCCCATTCCCGCTGGGATAAGGTTATGGCACGTTGTTATTGCAGCAAGAAATCAGATTGGCTGAAAATATCCACAAGGCAGTTGTGCATAGCTTCAGCCTGGGAAGCAATACTTGTTTTTCTCCAGTAAATCCATAAAGAATTAATTCAGGAAGTTCCTTTAAAGTTGTAAGTGGTCCAGTGTAAAAGTGTGTTCAGCAGGAGGAAAGAAGAGCCCTGGCATCACACTGAAAAGTGAAATTTAATTTTGTAAAGTGTTTCCACAAATGTAATTTAACAGAGACTACATTTATTTATTCCAAAATGTGAAAAATCTGTATCTATGGGAGACAGTGCAGCGTATTATTGCTAGGGGATAAGTAACAAAATGCAAATAAAATAATTTTTTCAAATCACAATAATTTTATTAGTACTTCTATTAAAAAGATTAACAAATGCAGCACCACTCCCAAAGCAAACAACCAAATATGCAGCGTATGTTTGTGAAAGTGTCAGTATTTTCCAGCTGCTATTAACTCTCTCAAATATTAAACATAAGCATTTCAATTCTGTTACCTTCCTTTTCTCCATCACTTTTCAGTAAGCTCTGCTGGGGCCTCTGTCTCTGCCAGGAAGAGAAATTGTCTTAGTAAAAAAAAAAAACAAAACTTACAAAAAAAAAATCTTGACCAAAATGTCTAGTGGAAAGTGCAACTAATGGTGAGTATCTGAGCTGTACAGCAAATCAGGCAGAATTTACCTATCAAAGCCTGGCAGTTTCACGTCGACACAAAGCTCTGCTAGCTTACAAAAAAAGAAACAGAGCTGAGGGTGAGGGAGGCTGCAGAAATTCTACTGCTGCTGCCTAAATTAATGGGTGGAGAGTGACAGGGTGCCTTTTATATTTTTTTTTCAAATTAAGAGGGCAGAGTTGCTTTAAGATGACTTGTCAGGTGACAGTCTTGAAGGGACTCTGATAAGTTTTTAACTTATTCTCCTTGCTCATAAATTCCATTAATTTCTTTCTCACCTGGAGGCGAGTGCAGTGAAAATGTGTAGTTATTTGGTGTCATTCAGCTATGAAGAGCCTGTAAAAGTGTCTTATTAGACCAATCTGTATTTTTTAAGATTTTTTTTTTAATAGAAGAGAATTTTTTTGGCATAAATTATGTATGTCTTTATTGGATGTGCTCTGCTATAATGCATGAAGCTAGATAAGCCCCACCTCAACACACACTCGGCAATTACCCTAGATCTGATGCCAGCGTGCCCACTGGAGCCAGCTCCTCTCTCATCAGGCTGCACTGCAGATTTAGGTCCATTTCAGACCAACTGTAGGACCACAAAGCTCCTGAGATTAAAACTCTGGACATTTCACATTCATGAACCATTTAACGTGCTTCGATTTTTGTCACTTGGGACATAATGCACAAACTAAAGTCAGGGTGACCCCGTGGGCCAGGTTCCTATGGAGCCATGACAATGCATTTGCTCTGTAATCCTCAAAACTAGGTGGGATTTATACAATAGGCTAATAGTTTCCAAGGAGTCAGTTCAGCCTTCTGGGTGGAAAAGTTCCCTTTTTATCCCCGCGGTGCTGGCTCCTTGCCAGGTGCACCTACCTAAGCCAGGGGATGAAGCCCCCAGGCCCTGGTGGGGAGGAGACACAAGGTTGGGTGTCCAGGGTGGGGATGGAGAAACTGTGATGGGACCTGGGAGAAAATTGGAGGTGAGGATGGGCTGCCTTTGGAGCCACACCTGAGCTGTTCACCCCTCTGTCCCATTGCTTTGTAGAAATCAGATAAGATAAATATTATCATACTTAAGTCTAAACACCTTCTCAAGATCCTGAAAGGCCAGAAAGACCACTTTGTTCTCAGTCAGCATGGTGCACAGATGCTCGTGTTTATAGATTTTCATAAAACCTTTATGAAGTTGTATTGGCTTTTTTTTTTTTTTTTTTTTTTTTTTTTTAACAAAGAGGGAAAGCAAGGTCAAGGCAATACAGAAAATTTCCCCAGCTCCAGCTGGTGTATAGTTTGCCTGAGCAAGTTTTCCAACATTTCTCCCATTTGCTTTACTAGGAAGATATAACCATTATGAAAGGTGAGTTGGTGCCTGAGAGGCTGTTATCCTTTATTAATCTGCTTAGCAGGTGCAACGCTGATGTAACTGGGAGAAGACAGCCAATACAATTCTAATAATGAGCTTCTGTGCTTTCCCAAAAGGTCCTTCTCCACCTCGGATGGGCTTGCTTCACATTGTCCTTGGTCCTTGAAGGAGATGCTCTGTGCACAAGTCAACACCAGGTGCAGCTGGCCACCTTACAGTGTGGACATCTTCCTGGTAAGTACTGCTCCGAGACCAGAACCTGCTCCCTTGCTTCACTGATACCGCTGCATCAAAGGTAGCTGTTGCTGACATCAAAAAGACTCCTTTGAAAGGTTCTATTCTTCAATTTTTGTAGTGGCTGAACTAGATCATGTGTTAACGAATGGGTGGCCCATGTGAAATGAGAGGGTGTGATACGGTCCATGTGTATACTAGGAATACAAGTGCCAGGATTGGCAACCCACTTATACAATAAAATCTTTTAAAATAACCTGTTTTAAGAAAAGGTAAAGCAAATAAGCTGCAAAATTGAAGGTGGAGACACCATTCAACTTCTGGTTCGTTTTTTCTTGCCCATCAGCTGTCCATTTACAATTCGGGAGCCATTTCCAGTGTGGGCTCTTTTTTCAAAAGAGCACTGTGTCTGCTTTATTCTGTAGATTCTCCTGGCAATAACAAAAATTGAAGCCCTGAGGTGTCAAATATGGTATGCAATGATGTATATGAAAGAATTAACCAAGACAGCCAGAAAAGGGTTACCTGTTTTACTACTGAAACTGGTTGAGTCCACACTTTGGATTGGTCCTAGGACCTCCTTGATATATTCCAAGCAGCTGGAATAATTGTTGCTCAGGTTTTAATGTGCTTTGGGATCATGTAACATTCAAGACTTCTGGTATGAAATCACCTGTTTGATTTTTAACTTGAAGTTTAAGATTAAAGTTCTTCATCTTCCAAACCATGCAGCTACATCTTGCTAGTCTGGCCGCAGTGGCAACTGTAGGTAGATCCTTGGTGCTTTTGCCCGAGCGCTGTTTGTTCGCAGGGATGCTGCTGCCTGTGATGGGAGCATTACCGTGTGACTGTTACCAGGATAGGGATTTGGTGTGAAGGTGTACTCTGGGCAGAAACACTTCAGGATGATACTGCACTAGGCTGTTGCTTTCCATTTGAGTCTGTTTAGTTGCAGCACAATAGTTATTGCTGGATTTCATCTTATAGTTAGAGGCTACCCACAGTCAGCTGTAATGCAGCGTAGGACTATGTTTATATTGATAAGCAAGCCAGCATGCAGGATGGAGAATTTTATTACTTTACTGTAAACTTCAGTAATGGACCAACACCCAATATCTTTGTGTGAGACGCATGTCTAAGGAAACGTGACAACTTCTTTAACTGCTCCTCCTGTCTTCGTTAAAGACTGAGAAGCTTCGAGGGTTTGGCGGCTGAGATCTTTGTAAAGACCTAATTAATGATTTATGAGGAAGGCTTTTTACCAGAGTGCACCTCCTTCTACCAGCAGAGACATATGTAATCTATATAAGTAGTAGCTATAAAGTCTCATCAGCTGCTTTTTTTTAATCACTGTTGTGGTATTGCCTCAAAGCTTCAGCCGAGACTGGAGCCTAGCTGAGTCTGGGGCAGGCATGAAATAAAAAATGGTCTTTGTCTCAGGAAATGGACACTCTAAAAGGCTAAGTAAGGAAAGCATTGCCAGGAAAAAACAAACCCCCTCAATTTCCAGGGGGAAGTTGAAGTATAGATCTGGTACAAAGCCGCACAGGAAATCTACTGGGAGGGCTGTCACATGTTACTGGTCCGCTTCAGGATTACTCCTAATGGATGAAGGAAGAAAAAACGATAGGTGACAGGCTTATGAGATGTGACCTAGTGATATCTCTAGATAGTCCAACAGACAAAAATTAGGTTTGGGCTTTCACCATCTTTAGGCAAAAGACACAGCTCCGTACAACACACGAGGTGTAACATAGCTGCCTTTGGCACGTGTAGACGTGTAAAATCTCTGATGACCGGGGAGCAAGCGGTCTGTAGGTGAGAGCATCCCTGGAGCCGGCAGGCGGGGAGCCAAAGTTGTGTTTCCCACCTGAGGTGTGGAGCGGCGGCTGGCTCGCCATGCCGGGCTCAGCGCTCCCGGGGGAGCTGTCTGGCTACATGTCATTTTCTGTGTCCGCCAGCTACATCACAGACCCGAATGCAAAATCCACTACTCGGGGACATTATGTGGATTTGTGACACTACCCGTGGGACTTCGGATCCATAAACCAATGAATGGATTACAATGAGGCATAAATATAGTATTTTCATGGATGACATATAATCCTACTCAATTATTGTTCCTGTCATGTAAAGGGAAACTGTACCCATTTTTCTCATCCCTGCACACTGAAATTTCAAAAGAAAAAAAATGCCCAGTGCAAAAGATCCAGTCTCCTAGCTCCCTGCCTTTTATCTTAGCAGTTTTAAAGCTTATGTTTTCCATTATTAGGTGTTTCCTATAATTAGTTCTTTGCATCTCTAGAAGATTGTTATATGGGAAATTCATTTGACAGAAGCATTTAGAGTTTCTGGACTGGGCAGACTGGTATGTTAGTCTCTGAACGGTGCAGTGCGTGTCACATCATGTGCTCTCATGTATGTCTGGATTGCAGTGCCCGGGAACAGTTTTCCCTTCTGCTTTGCTTCTACAAACTCTTTCTGTTTTTGAGAAACTACTGAAACTGTCCTTTGCTTTATAATATATAAGACAACTTATATACCATAGTTGTTTCAGGATCCAGCAACATGTGAAACACCTTACATGTAAAGACTTAATGCTTTCTGTCAGTACCAGACAGTCTTACAGGCGTGGATGCTCTGTAATAGGGGGAACAATAAAGAAAATAGAGTTTCGGGTTTGTTTCCTTTTAAGACTGGCATGGCACCTTAATTGTCAATCTGTCATCTGTCTTTTTTCGTTTTGTTGTTCATTTGTTTGTCTTTAAAGCTGCCCAGGCTGTAAGAACCCTTTTGATATAAGAAGTTAAAAATATAATATCTCAAAATAATGTTTTATTAGAGAATGAATATATGTGATGTTTGTAATGAATATATGCAATTTTTTAAATGAATATATGTGATGTTTGTAATGGATATATGCAATGTTTGTCCAGTGGCCATTTCTAATGCAGTATGCGAAAGCCTTCTGCGTACTGCTGCAGGTGCTGAAGGGGTGCTGTGGAAAAAAACCCAAGCTCTTGTATCGAGAACTTTGGTAGTTCCCCAATATTGTTCCCTGTATGTTTTATACTGCAGACGCAGCTGTCCTGTAACATTCAGCTGATCGCTTGCAACGGGCAGTGTTTTTTCCTTGCATTTAAAAGAATATTTTCTGGTTATGTGTGGAAACGTAGGTGTCTCAAGACAAATAAGAGAATGTTGCCTCTGCTCCATCGACACAGGGATCTAGTCAGTGCCCTTTCTTTCTGGTTAGAAAAGTTCTAGGGCACCTGCGGTATGCTGTGAAACTAAAACGCGTTTCCTTAGAGGAGTGAATGCAGCATTTATGTTTTCCTGTGTGGGTTGAGCTTTTTAGTTGAACGTTACTCACTGCTGGTTTTTTCCCCTCTCACCCCTGTATAGCCTTGCTGCAGCCACAGAATTTGCTCCGTGCTTTTGAAAGGGCAGGGTCAGACATGCACTGCTGTATTTATAACGCAGGGATTGCTGCAGTTTGCAGCACAAGTGCTTTAATCATCCTTTCATCTAAAGGAGAAGCATCTGGTCCTAAATGTGTGCTTTTTTGCCCCTTCTGCTACAGTGCTACACGGATGGTTGATTAAACCACCCCTCCTTTTTCCTGGCAGCAGGGGTGCGATGGCTTGCTACCTTTGTTTCCACTTGGGGCCTCTAAACAGGGCTGTATAAAGGGAATAGCAATAAGAAAGTCCCAAGGCTTCTGGTGGACCCTCTCCCCAGATTCAATCTGTGCCCAGGCCCGACTGGCTAAGCTGCTGTTATGTATGTTGCTAGCTCTTAAAAAAAAAAAAAAAAAAGAAAAGAAAAAAAAAAGAAAAAAAAGAAGTGGGTGAATGATATGATGCTGGGAACACCAGCAGGGAAGCCAAATGCTAGGTGCACTTTTCTTACAGTGTCTGGAATGGTTTAAGACAAAGGACCCAGCTGCAAAAGGAGCCTCTTTAGCCTGTGATTTAGCTTAGATTTACAGATACAGACATTTGCTATTTGATATCACAAGTAGAGCCAAGTAAGATCTTCCCAGATCTTTCCTTTCCTTTTCCCCCTCAAAGAAGTTTCACAATAATTTCATTGCAGATTTAGCATCTGAAAATTTAAAGTTAAATGAAGTTGCATTTAGAAATGCAGTATCATTGCAGTGTGAAATATTGGAACATATGAATATGTTGACACAAGATATGATTTACTTTTACTTATACATTGTGGCCAAAGCAATTCACCAGAAACGAGATGAAGCCATGAAATCGCTGTTTGTTTGGTTGTAGCCTTCTCTGAGACTCTCTGAATAAGCATCTCCACATGCTCTTTTGGGAGCACTCTGCTTTTTCTTATAAACTGATGACCTGAGAAGCCTGTATCAATAATACGATTTACATCTGCAGTAACTTCTTGCCATTTGCACTAGGTTTTAGTTACCTGCTCTGCAGTGTCTCTCTTTCCTCATCTCTCTTATAGGTGTACTGTTATTTTGTAGATCCTTAGAGGAGGTGGTTTTGCAGAAGCTATGCTAACCATCTCGTGTAAGTTAACGGGTCCCTTCCTCAATAACATGAGCTTGTTTGTCATGATTCTGGGTTTACTGTCTCGTACACGAGAAACCATCAGCACTTCTGGTTTTCCTGGTTTATATTAGGTTGAAAGGAACAAATCAAGACATGGATGTCATCTTTTCATCAGAACAATCTCTAAAGAGGTAGTTTTCAAACTTTCTGAGTGTGCTGGACCCCCCAGTTTTTGGTAAAGGTGCAAACCGTTGTACAGAGCATTTAAGGCTGGTGGCAGTGGGTTTGCTCAGAGGCTCCGTGTGCAGCCCCAAGGCTTTGCAGGTGGTTTGTCACTCCCCAGATCTCTGAAGTTGAACTGAAAGAGGGACAAACGGTCCTAACAGCAATACAGCTGCAGGTAGCATGGTCTCCTCTTCAGGACCAACTGAGCTTACTTTCTGAGCTGGTTCTGAGTCCAGGAGAGCTGCTGAGTCCCCTGCTCCACACTTGGCTCAAGCTGCATTTGCCTGAGCGGCAGTGGGAAGCTGCTTTTCACCTCAAAAGGCTGGCAGCCCTTCCAGTCCCCAGCTGATGCTGCTCTGACTAGAGGAAGGGAGGTCTGGAAGCCTTGTACGCCGGCTAATGAAACGTATGTGAGGCTGAGGCTGGTGGTGTGCCCAAACAGGCTGTCAGCCAAGTAAAAGCATTGTTCTTTGACCAGACCTCTGTGACCACAATAGGCCCGTCTTCCCCTCCCTGCAAGCCACACGGGACTTCCCAGGCTCTGCTCTGGCAGCTGCAGAGGCTCTCGGTTCCCTTCTCCCTGCAAAGTCCCCCGTCCTTCCCTGTAAATGACCTGGAGTGGCATCCTGCTCTCTCTCTGCCCTGGCCATAGGTGACCAGATGGCCTCTTGAGAAAATCCTGCCTGCTTTGCTGGCAAAGCTCCCGGGGAGCCATCCTGGCTCCACTGCTGCTGGTGGCAATGTTCCCAGAGGACAAGGTCAACCTGTACCATCTACCTGACAGTCCTCCTCCAGCTGTGCCTCCATGTGGAGTTGTACCTGCCCTGGGCTAGAAGGCACCATACCCTTCGTGGTCTGATGTGCTAAAGGCATGGCCCATGCCAGAAAATTCTACACCATTGCTCCATTGCACCCTAACATAGATGTACCATGGCAGAATAAACGTCTTCTTCTCTGGCATGGCTTATTTGGATCTGGAAATCTTTGCAAGATGGGGAACTTAGCTCGGGAAGGAGTTTTGGGTAGTATAAACTATGTTTGCACCACCTGAGTTTTAAGCCCAGCATCTCTTATCCATTGCAGAAATAACAAGTTGTGCTTGAGAGTGCTTCATCTGGTATGGCTCCCTCTTGTTTTTCACTGGTTTAAATACGTATCCATCGAGGCAGGAACTCCTGTGCCTGAAAAGTATCATAGTATTAAAAAAATGAGTAATTCAGTAACTCATCCACAACAAGCTTCTAGACCTGGAAGATGTTTTTTGCCTTTGCCAGCACAATGTAAGAGGATGCTTTTGTGCAGATTTTGCACACACTGCATTCCTCCTTGTCTGGGGAATAAAACCAGAACATGATGCAAACTGCTTCAGATTTCTCCCATTGCTGACCTTGCTGCCACTTGTGGCAAAATGAAGACAACAAATCCTTGGAAATCACCATGTGTGTGTTTCAATTTTTAATTGAAACTTTTTAGCAGAGCTGAAGGGGCCGAGGTGGGGGAAGAGGGGGGGCAGAGAGGAAAAAAAAACAAAACAACACACTTCCCTCTGCTCCCAATGAAAAGAAACTAGAGCTATTAGATTCACTTCAATTGCCTCACCTGACCTGAAATGAACTCCCTCCCTCAGGCCTGTAAGAAAATTCAATTAAAAGGTCCATCTGTGAGGCAGCAGCTGAAGGGGAATTACTGGAGGGAGGTCCACATTTTCATAAAAAAAGAACGCCCCCCTTCCTCCCCTCCTTCCTCCTCTGTCCC
The DNA here is from genome assembly GCF_017639655.2 of Falco naumanni. Classification (NCBI taxonomy): domain Eukaryota; kingdom Metazoa; phylum Chordata; class Aves; order Falconiformes; family Falconidae; genus Falco; species Falco naumanni. The sequence goes on along the minus strand of NC_054056.1, from coordinate 23,549,854 downwards.
TGATTAGGCCTGTTCCTAACCGCTAAACCACAAGTCCCCCCAATTAACCAGATCTGACCAAGTAGCTTTTATACGCTCCATTCAGATGTAGAAACACTATAGATTTGGTACATCCCTTAAACATCACGGGGTGGGAGAGGGGGGGAAGGAGCAGGGGACAGAGGTTGGGAATCAGAACAGCCTACCCCAATTAAGCTGCCTGATGCAATGGGATTAATGGCTGCTAATATGCAAAAGACTCTGCTGGCAGTGAAAATAATCACCATAAGGCAACAGCAGTGCGCAGCGGCTTAAAAAATGCAGAGGTGACAGGGAGAAAAAGCTGGCTGCAAGGACCCTGCCTGCAAAGCCCCCCCCAGCTTGCATGCTGCTCCCCCACGCCTGGCCCGGCTCTTACGGTCAGAAATTTGTCCTGGATGCTTGTTCAGGGTCTGGTATGTTTGGTGCATGGCGTTTAGTGTGTTACTTCTATTAAAAATACACTGGAGAGCTAAGGTGGGATCGGGGCAGCACGGATGAGCACGCATTGCTGCCGGGAGGGCTGGCAGCGGTTTGGGGCTGTGCCCTGCACCCCTGGGGCTGCTTCCATCCAAGGGACGAAGAATCAGAACCCAACACACTTTCATTTTCTTAATAACACTTTTTCAGGTGTGTTATGCTGGGGTTTGTAACAACCAACCAAGCATTTCCTCAAGCTCCTGCGTGTTTTACTTTATACAGGCAGAAACCCTGGCTTAGCCGTGACTCGGAATACGTGTGCTCCCTGTGCACCGGCTTCATTTGTGCTTACACAGTGCATAATCAATCATTTTCAAATACCTAGCTCCCAGTGCTTGCTTCCCTGGCGTGGTGTGTATTGTGTTGAGTTACATCGGTTCAGGAGGATTCGTTCACATATCGACACTTTGTGCTCCTGTCAGGTAGGGCTCGCGGAGCAGAGCACAATTAAAATCTTCACCTTACCCTGCTAAGATGTGCATATATTGCCGCTTGCTTAGAAGTAGAGATGGAACAAATCCTTTTAACATCGGGGGAAAACATATCAACAATTCATGACATGAAAGAGGTGTTAAGCATGCTATTAGGTTTTCTTTTTTGTTAAGTGTAAGACTTAGCATCGAGAGCCTGTGCATTTGCTTTGCAGATATTTGGCACATAAGATATTTCAGCCTGCACGGAACAGTTTGGCAAATTGGTCCTTTGGTGTCTTTATTGGCTTGTTTTCACTTTTTCATTAAATATGTAAAATGAACCTTGTTTTACTGCAATATCAACTGAAACTCTATTAAAAAAATTATAGACAATTCAGACAATAAAAGGCCTTGTAAATCAACCAGAGATTGGTTATCTGCTCAACAAGATCATTAACTGTGCACAGAGGGAGACAGCTGAGGCAGGCTGCTGGAGAGAAGATGCTAAAAATTAATTTCACAAGGAAACTTAAACCTGCCAAGTTTGATTTGTTTTAGGGGACACTCCCTTACTTTTATTATTCATCTTTCAAGGCAGCCTTTGAAATTTCTGTGGCTTGTGATGAAGGGTGGTGGGGTTTTTTGGTTGGGTTTTTTTTTTTGGTTGGGTTTTTTTTTTCCAGTGTGTATTTCACGAGACATCCAAAATCTCACTCATACAAATTGTCACAGCTTGACAGACTTGGAACCTTATAATGTTAAATCAAGTCCTAGTGGAGGTGCGTAGGGAAGTGTGAAATAGTGTCATTGGCTGCTCCTATCCTGAATGCTTTGCACTGGAAATGTCGAATATTGTGTTCCATAACATGCCTATAATTAATATTGAGCATGGCACCCTCTATGCAGCTGCTCTGCGTGTGTGCGATGTATGGGGTTTTTTTTGCAAAGCTCTCCAGCTGCTTTCAAGCTGTTCCTTTGAATGTGCCGCAATATTCACGTCCTCCTCCCCCACCACGCTGAAGGACACTTGGAGATTTGTTTCTCATCCACTCTTTCAAGCCCAGGTATCTCTCATGATTAATTGGGAGTCAAAACTGAACAGAGTTTGGGTGAAGAGAGGGGGGAGTGGGTGGGCTCTCAGCAGGCCAGGTTTGGAATAAGGGTCTCTCCAGGGAAAGGAGAGTCTTCAGACATTAGCAGCCTTTGCCTAGAGCTGCTCAGGAAACCTTGGCCAAAAATGTTAATGTCTCTCTGCCTCTCTTTCTTCCATGTGTGAGGGAGATGGGAGGCATGACCTCTCAGAACTGACGTGAGAATCATTTGCTGAGTGCAGTAAAGGAGTTTAGGTTCTTGAGAGGGAAGCAATGTCACCAAACACTCTAAAAACCAACAGCAGGTACAGGCAGCCTTACACCGCAAGCTTAAAATGGATAGTTGAATGACATGTTTCACCTTTCTTGTGACCTCCCCTTTGCTTTTTTTTTTTTTTTTTTTTTTAAGCCACCCACCTGTGTGTGTAATCATCATAACTTAAAAAGTACTCTTCCTTTACTGATGATAAATTTGGGACAGATCCTTAATGTAAAGGATTAATGGAATATCGTTCAGCAACGTGAGATGAGATCTTGAGGAGCTGAGTGATAGAATGTAATGGCATGGGCAATCATTTAGGGGCTAATAAGAATTTATGTTAAAATGGGAATCCATCAATTGTAAATGACAGAGAAGGAGAAAGACAAGACTGGCCTATTAGTCAATCACAGAATGTCAGAGAACCTCTGAAGTGATGTGGCCAGGGGAAAAAAAAAGAGCAAAAAGTGCAAAGATGTATTGGACGGATGATTTTCAGCAAAGAGGAGGAACAGGGGAGTATTGGTCCACTGGGCTCCCATTTAGGAGGCTTTGTCTGGTTCTGGTCATCTGTCGTCTCCACTGGCAAAGGTTGCACTCAGACTGGAGCAGAGACAGGCTGCTTGAGCAGTTGGGAAAACAGGGAGTTTATCTCCCAGGAGACTGGAAGAGCTGGGCTTGTTCAGACTAGGAAAATAAAATTTAAGGCTATATTTTGTCTATAAAGATACAGGGCTCAGCAACAGGAAGAAAAGCCGAAGGACAGTGCTGCCATGAGGATATATGGACGTTAACTGGATGCAGGTGAAATTTAGCAAAGACTTCCCAGCTGTCCTGGAAAGATGCTCCAGAGCAGTTGTCCGGTGGGAGTCAGACGGGGCAGATGGCCTCTGATTTCAATATGGCACCAAGTTGCTTAGCTAAAGGTGGTTACTTGTGTGAGGCCGTTACTTTGAGGTATCAGTGGACTGAAACCCATGGTGTTGAATGTTTCATGCAGAATATGTTTTTCTACGTAGGGTGCCAATAATTCCTGTTAAGTACTCTCAGATGTGCACATGCAGAGCAACCTCCATTTTTTCAGCAAGCCTGCATTGCCTCTCCTGCTCTCTAATGCTCAAGGACCTGCTGTTTCTCTGCTCTTTGACCCCATCCATCTTTAAACAGCAGAGGCCAACCCCCCCTCATGCTTTGGGGGTTATTTTCCTGTTCCTTTTGCAGCCTCAGGGCAAGTCGCTTGGCCCAGGCTACCTGCTCGCATCACTTATTTATCATTATCTTTCCTCTTTGACGAAGGCCTTTATGAAGACCCCACCTTGGGTTTTGGGCCAGGAGAAACTCCAAGCCTGCAGAGCCTGCTGGTCCTTCCTTGTGTCAATCCCTCAACCTGAAGCCCTCTTTCCTCCTTTCCAGCACACCAGACGCCCTACAAAATAACCAGGCTTGGGTGGCTGGTGGGCTGGTATGAGCAAGCACCCTGAGGAGCCAAAAGATTGTGTTGTTACAACCTACTTTGTTCCTCTGTTGTATTTAACCATATGCTTATGTGCTAAGCAGAGATCTACCTCTTGTTTACAGGGAGGTGGAGTGCCAGCTACAGCCTGAACCCTGTCTGCTAAGGCCCCTCCAGGCACTCTTGCAGCATGAATAATAGATGTTCTTTCCAAAGGACGGTGTCACTTCCCTTTACAGCAGTTTTGTTTTTGTTTTTGTTTTTTTTTTTTGCAAGGGCAAAGTGGCCTGTGCTGCAAGACCAGCTCCTGGTTTCTGCTCCACTGGCCCTTTCAGGAGGCAGCAACCATTTCGGAGAATGAGAACAGCAATTTGATGCAATAGGAGGAGAGGGTAAAAAAAATCCATAAAAAAACAGAGCAAACACCCCATTATTCTGCAGTATGTAATCATTTAATGAGAGCTGGCAATGCTGTGGAAGGTAGTATCTCAAGAGTCAATTATCGATACTTGGATAGGAAAAGTTAATTTTATTTCATCAGTAAAATTAATTTTCCCCTTTTCATTTCAGAAAGTTTCTCTAATTATTACCAGATAACTTAAGGATAGTTTTCAAATGTGTTTTTTATTAGGGAAGTTATGTTTTAAGTGTACCAAGGTTCCTACACATCTGTTTTTGGATGCCCTCCCTGAGAATTCAAGTGATCTGAGCTCATGTGAGAAATAGCTGATCACGAGCCCTGAAAACATGGCTTGGTACCAGCTTTGGCTTGGCTGAACCCAGAGATGAAGTATCAGGAATTGCCAGTTAATTAAAAATACATAGACCTTGATTTGGCATAATACAAATGGGGCACGTGCTACACTTGAGAAGTAATTATTGTTGTTGTAAGCGGTCATCTAAATCATGTATGGTTTTAGAATGCCTCTTCTCTTCCTTTTTGTGCATCTGAGTAAAATTCATAGTGTTGTGCTATGGTGCAACAGTTCTCTGCTAAGAGGAGTGACTGGCAGTTAGCGTGAGTTATGCTGCATTACGGGTCTGCAGCTTCTGTCATCTTTTTTGAAAATCTGCATGGCCCTGAGCATCTAAGTGTTTGCTTCATTTTCCCTGCCTGTAGAAGTGGGATTCCTGACTTCTCTGCTTCCTGCACATGAGATTTGTGAGGCTTACTTCATTATTGTTTGAAAAGCTTTCTTGAATGTACAAAGCTCCATGCAAATGTCAAGTTGCTCGCTTACATATATGGCCAGTAATGTAGGAGCACTTTAGGCAGGTAAGGTTTAATTAGAGATGTGGAGTAGCACAATAACAATAGGATTTTATGTCACAGAATCACAGACTGTTTGGGATTGGAAGGGACCTCTGGAGATCATTCTGTCCAACCCCCTGCTCGAGCAGGGTCACCTGGAGCAGGTTGCACAGTCACGTCCAGGCAGGTTTTGAATGTCTCCAGAGCAGCAGCATCCACAGCCTCTCTGGGCAGCCTGTTCAGTGCTCTGGCACCCTCAAAGTAAAGTAGTTCTTCCTCACATTCAGATAAAACTTCTTCTGTTTCAGTTTGTGCCTGTTGCCCCTTGTCCTGTCACTGGCACCACTGAAAAGAGCCCGGCCCCACGCTCATGGCACTCACCCTTACAATACTTGTAGACCTTGACAAGATCCCCTCTCAGTCTTCTCCAGGCTGCAAAGGCCCAACTTGCTCAGCCTTTCCTCGTCAGGGAGGTGCTCCAGCCCCTCATCATCTTCACAGACTCTGCTGGACCCTCCCCAGCAGTTCCCTGTCTCCTGAACTGGGGCACCCAGCACTGGACCCAGCACTCCAGATGTGCCTCACCAGGGCAGAGCAGAGGGGCAGGATGCCCTCCATCGACCTGCTGGCCACACTCCTCCTCATGCCCCCCAGGGTCCCACCGGTCCCTTGGCCACCTGGGCACACTGCTGGCCCATGGGCAACTTGCTGCCCCCCAGCACTCCCAGGCCCTTCCCTGCAAAGCTGCCTCCCAGCAGGCCAGCCCCAGTGTGTACTGGTGCGTGGGGCTGTCCCTGCCCAGGGGCAGGACCTGACGCTTGCCTTGGTTGAACTCCATGAGGTTCCTCTCTGCCCAGCTCTCCAGCCTGCTGAGGTGTGGCTGGATGGCAGTGCAGCCTCTGGGGTACTGGGTGCTCTTGCCAGTTCTGTATCATCAGCAAACTTGCTGATGGCACACCCAGTCCCTTCATCCAGGTCACTGATTAGTAAGTTGGACAGGACTGGACCCAGCAGTGACCCTGCGGAACACCGTGAGCTACAGCCCTCCAGCTGGACTCTGTGCTGTGGGTCACAACCCTCTGAGCTCTGCCACTCAGCCAGTTCTCAGTCCATCTCGCTGTCCACCCTCGAACCCACGTTTCCTGAGCTGACCTATAAGGATGTTATGGGAGACAGTGTCAAAATCCTTGCTGAGGTCAAGGCAGACAACATCCACTGCTCTCCCCTAGTCTACCCAGCTGGTCGTTCCATCATAGAAGGGTATCAGGTTGGTCAGGCATGATTTCCTCTTAGTGAATCCATGTTGACTGCTCCTGATAACCTTCTGTTCCTTCACATGCTTAGAGATGACCTCCAGGATGTCCTAGTATGTCACTACCTGTGCTACATGTAAATGATGAGGCCAGAAATCATTGCTGGAATTGTTTAGCATAGCTGTCTGAGTAATAAGCCATAGGACTGTCTGTGTTTTTTCCTGTGTAAGCTACTTTTGCTATGCAACATTCCCTCCTTCCCCTTTATTTACTTTCGGAGAAGGTCCCTGTATAGGCACAGACTTCTGAACAGGAGATTTTAAGTTCCCTGAGAACTGTTTTGCTTTTCTCAGTTATCTCTCACTAACCCTACAGAGTTCATGGATCACAGGTTTAAAACCATTTTACTCCAATACGGAATTCAGAAGAACACTTTGTCTTGATTTCCAAGGTAAACATCTGCTATTAAAGCCAGCGAGCATCTTTCAGATCAGTAAGATTTAGCCCTGCGTTTCTAACAGGAAAGTTTAGAAAGAATCCGAGCTTTCCTATGCCTTCATGGGTCTCCTGCAATGATTCAAATTATGCTTAAAGCCAGACCTTTTTTTTTTTCCTTGGGGTCTGTATATTTAATATGGACATGTCTTTTTCAGTTGTGCTTCTTGTGTTTTACTACTTGGGTTGTATTTATTCGACTTTGGAGTAGATTCACGTAAGTGTATGAAGAGCTGCTGTACATCTTGTATGCTGTAAATCATAAGGTCAAATTCTTGCCCCAAAGAAATCGATGACAAAACCTTCTATAGATTGGAAAGGAATTACGGCTTCGCCCATTATGTTAGCACAAAAGTGACGTTAAAGTAATGCTAAAATAAACTGTGGAAGCTTTAGCCTGGTAAGTTTGACTATTTGTTTGCATTTGTGGTCCATTATTCAGCTCTAATGACCACTATTTATTTGTTCAGTCCAATAGTCTAAAGTTTTTGGCACATCCTTAATTTCTTAATGCTCTAAGCCTGAAAAAAGGTACGTGTGTGGTCCTTATTGCCTACGTGCAGTTGTGTGGTCTTTCACGCTTATACCAATTTATCTGTTTACTGGATTAAGCCTATCATAAATATTAGAGTTGAGCTAAGGAGCTTACATTTGGCTAGGTAAAACCTCACCGATCCATAGATTGTTTGGCTTTCTGTGTTGTCTGAACCCACCCACCAGTTGTGAGATTCACAGAAAATATCTGGGTTTTACCTTTTTTTTTGTAAAGCAGTTCTGCTTAATAAGAATTAATATCAGCAATAACAGCATTACAGCTGTGGTTCCATGTCTTTTGCTGTGAAGTGCCAGCCTCAGTAGCATCACAGTTGAGCTCTGTGGCCCAGAATGTGAAATGTTCAAGCTCAGAACAGTTCTAGTATTTTGGGCTTAATTGCAGCTTTGCTTCAAGCCCCTGGTAAGAGGCCATGGGTGAGAGCACAACTTTGAAGAGCCTGCTCCTGTTTCACCTCTTAGCAATGCATGAGGTAGTTTTGACAGCCTCAGCGGGGCACTCTTTGGCCTCCATACACTGTATGAAGATGTAAGGGACAGTTTACAGCCTCACCTGAATATCATACTGTTGTTTAAACCCCCACTGCCCGTATGAAGTTCTGTTTATGCTGCCTTAAAATTACAATAGGAATGCAGCTAAGTGAAGGCTCTTTCTCAGCCCATTTTTACATAGTCATCTGGGTTTTATTCTGTTGTTCTTTCAATGCCGGGATGATCTTTATTTTGTTCCTTGAGACATTTTTATTTTTATTTTTATTTTTTTTTAGTGTGCAACAGCTATAGAAGAGAAATAATCAAATCAAATGGAGCAAAATCTGGGCAGATTGTACTTTCATCAACCCTACTCCTTGGGTCAGTGCTCCCAGTTTATGAGCCAATTAGGAGCAAAAAACTCTGTGCAAAAGATTCAGGCTTGTTTTTGCTTTGTTTTGCATACGTGGATAATTCCCGGCAGTAAATCTTCCCGCACACCGTCCCTTTCACTCTCTGATGTTAACAAGACTGGGATCTGCGCGTATACATACACACATTGTCTGTCTTGAGCTGGCAACGTCTTGATAAGAGGTTCATTATAATCCACCACTGTCAGAAGCCGTTCTGAAATGATCTGCAAGGTGAAACATCATGTATATATTGAGGTTGGCTTTTTTTTTTTTTTTTTTTAATTAAATAGAAAAAGTGTCAGGAAACTTTCTTCAAAGGTGCCAGGCAGCTGTTTCTTCTGAGGCATGTTGTTCTTTTCTATAGGCAGCGGATCTTTGATAACTGTCTCTCAGCACCCTCAGAAGTGTTTTCCAGGTTAGGAGGATGAGAGAGAAGAGATGGCAGTCGCGATGCCACCGGCTGATAAAGCCAGAATGCAGACTAAGCCTTCAGATCAATAGGAATGCAGACGGCTGTAACACCAGACTGCCTGGTGTCAGCTTTAATTTCGCTGCCTGTGCCGGCTGCACCCAACTTCCAGCCCTTGGGGTGGAGGAAGCCTCCCCCTGCTCCTCAGGCACCCATCTCACAAGCAAACTGCCTGTGAGCACGCACAGGGCAGGGAGGCAGGAGAGCATCATGGATAACTGCCAGATTCCTGCAGTTTTCCTCCCTCTGGTCCTTACTTTGGGGTGCCCACGGGTGCTTTTGCCACTTTTGCTCCATTGTCCTCAGGCTTCCCCAAGCGCCCGTACCCCGGCACAGGACACTAAGCTGCCTGGGCACTGCCCACCGAAGGGTTTTATCTTTCTCTCTCCTGATGTTTTATTCAGAATAAGGTTTGATACCACTGGCTCTGCTGTGATCTTTTTGGTGGGACAAGCAGGTTTCAGCTGTAACCGGGTCTGCAGGGGCTGGCTATGCTGCCCGCTCAGCGGGGTGGCTGGTGGGGGGGCAGAGCCAGGCAGGCTGCCCTCCCCACGGACCTCTGGGTCTGGTGCCACCTGAGGGGTCAAACCGCCCCCCCTCCGCACTCACTCACAAGTTTTGTGTGAAATCACTGTAACTCAGGTGTGCCAAGAACCGTCTTGAGTCCTGCTGTGGCTGCAGCGCTGAGAAAAGGCAGGGGGTGAAACGCCTCTTTTGCTTATTTCTCATGCAAAGCCTAAAGAGAGGCTTTGCTTCTGCTCTTTGCTAAACCGTTGGATTTTCAAATCACAAAAGTAACCTAAGATTGGGTTACAAACCAGCTAAATACCAAAATGCATTTACAGAAAGGGTGAGGAAAACGAAGAGAAGGAAGGAAGTCTTTCTTGGAAGCCCCGAATTTTGAGTTTTCAGACACTTGATTACAAAACACTTGATTTAACCAGCTTTGTTTATTGAGCATCAAGGGATGCCTGCAGGGAAAACGCACGACACCTGACTTTTATATTATAAAACTTAAGAAGTGGGAAAATGCAAAAAAGCAGAAGGACCCCTCACCATCTTCCTGGTTTAATGCTGGAGTTAAATACGGTTTATAATCCCTGCATCTCATTTCTTCCAAATTTCAAATGGGTGCAGGTGTAAGTGTTTTTTAAATCAATTCTTATTTTGCAACTGGTGAGCCTGCTTGTAATCAGCTCAACAAAATTCCAGCATTCAGGAGCTCTTCTCCCAGACAGTTTGGGAATTCTGAATTTGAGTGCAAAACTTGCAGTGTTAGCGAATTTGTTTTTCTTATTGCTGTTGTACTGGACTCCTAGAAATCCTCTGATTTTGTATTCATGTGTGTTTATATGCACACATATATAGACACAAACAGTATATATAAAAAATCGAAACAGCACCTTGAGGATTTAAAGCCTCCTCCAGACTCACTGCATATTTTTCTGCCTTCTCCAGCATATAAATGTTAATTTTGAAATCAATTGCAGTGCAAATATATATCCTGTTGTATTTTGGACTTGTCTGAACTACAGAAAAAGTGCTTGAATGAGTTAGATAATATGAAAAAAATGTTCACTAGTGGTGAGATAAACCCAGAATGTGATCACTCAGCTGTCCTGCAAGGGCAGGGTGGGAGGTGACGGTGCAGCACCTCTGCCCTCTGTTGCAGTAGCTATCTCAAGAGGTGCATTTCTCCTTCCCCAAACTCATTGGGTCCACAGGCACACAAGAAACAGCAGAAAGGGAAATGTGAAATTCTCTCATTTACCCAAACGGCTTTTTAAATTTAAAGGTATTTACAAGTCCATATTGTTAGCTGTTTCATTGCTGATCCTTTTACTGGGAGCTTTCAACAAATACCCTTATTCATTTTGGCCAGTCTTTCCCGAGACTATTTACCTTTCCAGCCCTGAGCCACAGAACTTGAACAGAGCAAGCAATTCTTGCCAATAGTTTCTGATTTAGTAAATTGAAGTATTTGCAATTGCTAATTGAAAAAGATTAAAGAATAGTTTTCTCTGCCATCACTACAAATTGTCGCTGCAGCACAGGTTCTTTGATTTTTGTGGGCGCTCTATAAAACTTGGTCCAGCAGGAGCAAGGGTAATTTGACTTAATAAGCTAATAAATATTTTTGAAATATGCTTCCTGCAGGTTATAAAAACAGAAGGGTAGAGCCATAACACAGGAAAAGGAAAAATTATGCACATTAAAGAAATACTGATTTGGGAAAGAAGTCCCTACTGACATGACCAGAATTCACTAGGAATTTCTCTAAGCTAAAAAAATATTTCCCCTTTTATCTGGTGGCAAAGTGCCTTCAGCAGCAAGGTCCAGGGATCAGGTATCCTCTGCTACAGCAGATAATAAGCTGTGTGGCTTCTTTTATTGAATGAGTAAAGAAGGGAGCAAAACAAATGGTATAGCTTTCCTCGTTGTCTAATTTGACATTAATTTTATGCTGTCTCTAAACTGATCATTTCCAATGGGCTGGCAGATAGATATAGAAATGAATTAAAATGCATCATGGAGTGATGCCAAAGTCAGAAGTGGAAGTTAGAAATTTTGGCAGCTGAAGATGTCTCGTCTGTCTTCTAGGACCAAAAAGAAAATGAGAGACAGGCAACTCCAAATTCCCAAGTTATGGAAGCTGGATGCTTCTGTTAAAATAATGGGCAGTGACATCATTAACAATGTTGACATTTAAATCAACATAATTAAATTCTTGGAGTTAATAACCCATCTGTGCGAATGCATGGGTGTTGCTTACCTCTGGCACTTGTTTCCATCCGTAGTGCAGGCTTATGCTCAGCTCATATTTGGAGGCCTCCTTGGGATATATGGAGTCCTTTAATTTCTTCTAATAAAACCTGAGGAGCCAAAGCGTGGTTCAGCTGCTTGGTTGGGATCCAAAGCAAATTCTCTGCTACGAACATGGTGGGATGTACAAGAGAGCCCAGGATACCTCTCCCATAAGAAACCCTTGGGTCCAGCTTTGGAAGAGCTCAGTTCCACCAGTCCCCTGCCTACTCTTATGTGTCCTTGTGGAGCTTAAACCAGCCACTTGCTTCTGGGGTTTTGTTGGTTTTGGTTTTTTTTTTTCCCCTATTTTCTAGTCATCTTATGCCAACCCTGTAGCAGTTGTCCTCAGATGCTCACTGCTCTGCCAAGCACAGGTCAAAATTATGGAGCTCAGGCATCAAAACGTTAATATTAGCAAAATCTGGCATTTATTTGGTCAGAATCCTGCTGTGCATGTTTCCTTCCTATTTGTGAAAAATTACTCGGGTTAAGTTATTGCTTTTGGGTAAGGACACAATTAACAAGGGTGGCATCATTTGGCACCAAGCTGTAACTTGAAATGCCTCTAACAGAATGATTATTTGGAGCAAATCTGTTTGAAATAAGAGCAGTGCTCTTGGCTGTCTCCATCTGACCGTGCGTCTGTCAGAAGGAGCTGACACGTATTTCTGCTAGGGTGAGGAAGAGAAGGGAAAAGGAAAGGCAGCCCTTTGACTCCTAATAACTTATAAATTTTCACATCAACATTTAAAAAATTAAATACTTCCTAATTATATGTATATAGAAATATAAGTGTTTATTTTTTCATTTTGAAGTCAGCATTTTTATTGCAAAATAAACACTTTTTTTTTAAAAATAAGTTGAGATAAAAAAAATAACAGAATTTTGTTTAGGCTTGAGTTAAACGATTGCAGTCAAGCCAACAGAACTGGTTTTCATTTTAAAAAAAAAAGTTCAACCACAGCTGTTTCTTCACTGTCTTTTCAGCATCCTCACCAAGTTTAAAAATCTGTTCCTTACTGAGCTCTGTCAGTACCTTTGCCTGCATCCCATTGGGCAAAATAGATGCCAGATCCTAATATCCTAATACGCACCCCAACTAATTTTTGGAATGATCTTCCAATAGTTTAAATCAAAGTATTAAGAATAACCACCCAAGCAGTTGGCACATTTAAATTTTTGATCTGAATTTTGGACCAGGCTTGTCACGCAGGTAATTTCAGCATGGTGTTTCCATTCTGCTATAGACAGTTCACACTGACTCAGGAATGCAGCATCACCTTCAGCTGATTTGAAACTGTATATGAAAAAAAAATAAAAGTTTGCTAATCCCCTTTTTGAATGAAATTTTGAAATCTGCTTGCTTTGAGGAATAGTCTGTGACTAGCTGATTAGCAGAGAAGTTTTGCTTGTGTACGTGCCTGTGTTAACACTCCCTTTCAAAGGAAACGTGTCTATTGCAAGCCAGATCAAGTCTGGGAGATTGCACCCCGGGGGAGATGGTAATAATAAGAGATACTTCTCAATATTTGCTGTATCAGGAAAATTGCTAGATTAATGACCACAAGTGCAGAAAACCAGCATTAAATACTTTCCCCCCTTTTTTTTTGGTTTTACTTTAGCTGGAAACAGAGCTGAAATGCAACTTTTATTAGAATGCACGCTTCAGATTATTTCAGGCGTTGCTTTACCAGATGAAGACATGCTGCTACGTTACGTGCTCCTGTCCATTAGAAAAGAGTTAGGTAATAGCATTTTGCAAGGACGAAGGCATTGCTTAACCCTAAAATCCCTTAACACGTGGACTGTCAAGAGGGTCTGCTTTTCTTATCTCATTTGTTGGGGAGGCGGTTTCATCTGGAATTAATATTTTCATTTGCTCTGGGTGTGGGCACATTTTTTTGGTAAAACTCAGTGTCTGTGTGATGACAGAATTTATTTCATTCATTATTATTGCCACATATTGAAGCATTTTATTTCAATTCCGTAGACTATTTTTGTTTCCATAAATTATCCAGTCTGTTTCTCACATAAATGATGGGATGGATGCCTCTGGTGTTAAGGAAGATAAAAAAGAAAGGAAAGATATATTTGAGATTACCTTTAGTGTCGTGCAAGTTATTACTTAGCAGTCTGAGAAGAGTTTACAGAAGTGTCTGATAGATATGTTTGGAACAAGCCTGAACTGGAGCTAGCAGGGCAGACAGCAGAGTTGCACACCTAGCTTTTGATTTTACCCATTGCCTCAAAATGCAGATGTACCACTTCTGGCAGAAATCCATCATTTCCCAGGCACTTTCTTCAGTTTAATTTGTTCTGAGCAGGCAAAAGGCACTGGATTATCTTTCCTGCATAAGGTTTGGCATCCTTGATCACAGTTTGTCAGTGTATCGTCGGACTTGCTCCATGTTTCAGCTATGAGCCGATGAATCCATCGCCTTGGTTGAAGTGTTGTGAACAGAGAATGCCCTCCACATCAGATGAACTGTCAAGTGGCAATAGAGAAAATAAAGCCTGTGGTTTCATTTTGGTGGCATACATGGGTGGGGAGAGGGAAGATCTGTCTTTGAGAGGACCTCAGTGATGTGCAAAGGATGGTTTGCATGTACAAGACATATCGGGTGCTTTGATGTCATTCTTCAGTGTTCTCCAGTGGAGAATAACGTGCGGCGGTGGTAGCTGGAGTGCTCTGAACCAGTCCTTCGGTACCAGAGGCCACGTCCCTTCACCACCGGGTTGCCAAGAAAATTGAAATGGGTTCCCCTCCTGGGAAACAAAAGGGAGTGTGGGCAGGGTCAGGAAGTACCAGCAAACTGGAGACAGGCAAACCCAGGTGTTTTTCAGAAGTTTGCTTCATCTTCTCCTGAATCCTGGTACTAACAATTCCAGGTACTGGAACATTTGGCCAGTTCTGAATGGAAGCTGGTTTGGTGATTATGAGCAAAAGATAATTTTTCTGGACTATCTCCAGTATTGTCTGGTTCAGATAAAAGGTTTAAAATCCACATCACTCTTGGGTTTTAACCCAAGACCAAACAGACCTTTCCATCTGTAGTACAAACAGAACCTGAATGGGAAATTCTTACTGTAACAAAGATAATGTCTTCCCTTATGAACCTTGGCTGCAACTGGTGGTCTTATTCTTTCTGAAATCCCATCCTAAGTATAAACATATTGCCCGTTATTTCTTTCCTTAAACGTTAGCATCTGCTTCTTTGAAGGAAAGAGGAAGACCACTTTTCCTTTAATTAAAGAAAAAAGTTGAATCACTCAGCAGCCTTATGATGGATGAATGAGAGTGCAATTTCACCATTAAACGCTTTTGAAACCCAGTTTTCCTTTCTGCTGAAGGATAGCTGTTGTCTGAAGGATTCTTTACTGGATTTTGCAGACACAAGCACTGCATTGTGAATAAGAGGAGGTAATCTTACCATCCAGGTAACAGTAACATACTTTAGGGTCACGGACACACCTGGTGGTACCTCGACCAAACAGCATGAACAACCATCTAAATTAACTGTAAGAATTTGGTGTTTGTACATAGGCATGAATATTCCTGCATTCTTCATTTGTTAAAGGGACATTGCCAAGACTGGTAGGCCTAAAATTAGCTCTCCAGCTGTGTTTTGCTTTGCAGGCACGTGCATGTCTGTTCTGTTCCTGGAAGCAGCTGGGTGTTGAAACCCACAAGAAACCTTCTCTGTGAGAAATGCAAAAAGAACATGTGATTTTTCAAGATTCCCTCCCTTTTCTTTTGTTTGTTTTTCCTTGCTTCTCTAGTGTCTTTATGTTGACCATCTTTTCTGGCTGAAGACCAAACCCGTCTTCAAAGTTTCTTATTGCTACATTTGCTTAAGGGGTGAGAGCCTGGATGCTGAGGCCCAATTTTCAGCCATCAGTCCAACATACCAGCTACACAACGTAAACTGCACAGCCTCCTCTGAGCGTGCCCGGTGTTACTCTCCAGCTTGGATTCATGCTTCTCCTTGGCATACAACTTCATACCAGCATCTTTCAAATGAAGACCCAGCTTGATGCTGAGAAGAGAACATGCAACTGGAAGAAGGAGGCACATGGATTTTATGGTTGCACAGGAACTTACCAGAAAGGTATTTTTGTTTAGCCTACAGGCTTTCCCCAGAGAAAAGAAAATAGATTTCTTAGAGACTCGAGAGCTCTGTTTTAATGGCATTTTTAGACAGCTGCAAACTAATCCTCGGCTTCTGAATTTTGACTCCGTAGTGCTTGAGCTATTGTAATTTCACTAACATTTAGAAAAGAGCAACTCGGTTTTCAGCGTGGAAATATGATTTGGATATACCTTGAGCAGTATCCCAGCAGCGCCTGTGTCTCCTGGGTGTGCACAGCAGGTGAGACCTCCTTCATACATGCACATTAGTGAGGCTGAGTGCAGGTGGAGGGCAGCATCTGAGATGGATGGAGAAGATCTGTCATCCCACTGTCACCTGGTGATGGATTTTCAACTCTTTGTGTGTTCAGAAGGCACTTGGAAATGAGTTTGAGCCTCAGAGTGATATGCAAGACCCAGAGGCTCTCCTTGGAGCTAGTGTGAAGAGTTCCCCTTTTCATTCCTCTCTAATGAAAGTCTGTGGAGTACTTAAGGCACAGAAGGAAAACATTTTTTTCCTATACCAATGGAAGCTGTTCAGACTTTGCTCATAATAGAGGTGGGTCAGGCATGTTGTTTTGGTGGCATACAAAAGTTTGTTGAAAAGATCCAAAAGGAGGTAATCTTTTTCTGGACTTTATGTAATTTCGGCTGTCTTATCTCTGTCCTTCGCTCTGGACCTCCCGCAGTCAGTTCAGTGGCCATCTCACCTGTCTGTTCCTGCCTCCCTTTTTGTTCTGGAGGTTCAAAGAAAGATCTGTGCTCCTGGCTGCCCCACACGTGCCATCTCCTTTTTTACGTGTAAGCTCAAGTCCCTGTGACAGCATCTTTTTCATAAAAATGCAAATCCTACAGGCATCCTATTTGGATTTTGCCTTGTATATCAAGGAACTTTAACAGCCTGGTGTTGCAGAGCTGGGGAAGCTCCAAGTCAGAGAGCACGTGAGAAGTGACTGGTTCCCCTTGCCTTGTCTATCACAATCCAAACTGGGCATGCACAGAAAATAAGAGACCTCACAGAAAAAGGCTTTTATGGAGCAGGTTTGGATTGTCAGTGCCTGAGGTGATGTGATCTATCATGTTATTTCTGTGCAAATACCTCATCCCAGACACCAGCAGGATTTGTGGCTGTTGGAAGCCTCAGCACGGTCTTGGAATGAAACAGAAAGCAGCGGTGATGAGTCTGGGACTGCTGTGCTCTGCTGGCAGCTCCCCTGCACCCCAAGACAGCAGGCAGGTGGTTTTCGGAAGGAGATCCTGCAGCTAAACATCCCTTTGCTTGGACATGTTTTGCCACTTCCAGCACGGATGAGTGGTCTGAGGATGATGGCAGGGGCTGTTTGTGAGAGGTGTCCCCTGAAGGGATGAAAGCAGTGGGCAGAGGCAAGCTGAGGCTAGGCGAGCAACAAGCTCTTGGATACATTCAGTGCTTTCTTTGACTCCTTCCTGGGGTTTTTACTTTTTTTGTGGTATGCTGTCAAGCCTCAATCACTTTCTTAAAAAGCAGATCCGGCGTTGCTGTTTAGGAGGCATCATCCCACACTAGCCCTTCTCGGGGACCAACGTCTCCTTGCAGTGCTCAGCCTCATCTGCTCTGACCAAGACAAAGGACGACTCCTCTACAGCCATGTCCCAGGCTGAGAACTGTATTTTAGCCAGAACTGTATGGCTGCAATTTCAGGAAAAAAAAAATACCGTTGCAGTAGTGGAAGAGTAGTCCTTGTTTATTCTAATTTTGTGCCGTAGCTTCAAGCTTGCAGGCTGTCCCTTGTCCTTTCAGTAACCATCAGCTGAACCTCAGCTAGTGCCTCAGTGAGCTGCGGCTGAGGATGACGAATTGTCATCCCCCAGTGGGAATCTCTGCTGACCCGTCACAATCCATTGCTCTTGTTCAGGACCTCGTTTTGCCCGAACACACTGCGCAGTGGTGGGGCCAGGGCACGTGGGCTTGGAACCCCTTCTTTTGGGCCTGGAGGTATTGAGGTATTTTGCAGACCTGATGTGTCACAGATGAGTGTCCTGGTGTCACATGGAAGAGTTGCCTGGGAAGAGCCAGAATAATAGGCAAAAAGGTTGTCAGCCGTGGCTGGTCCTGCTGTGTCTTTGGGGACTGTGCCAGCACAGCTTGCAGTTGCCTGCAAGCAGCTTTTCTCCGCTCTTCCAAGAGCTAATGGCAAAGAAAAAGCCACTCATCTGGGGAACACCCTCCCCCAGGACCCTGCATGTCAAATCTACCATCACTGTTCTGGACCAGCCAAGGGGCCAGGGGCCAGTGACGTGGCAAAGGCAAGTTGTTTTGGGTATTCTTGCTGAAGGAGGGTCTCATTCTGCTTTGAGGTGGACTACAGCAGAGAGAAGGTGGCTAATAGATAGCAAAGAAAGCGTGGAAACCGGGAAGAGCTGATGTAATGAAGAGAGCTTTGGCTATGTCAGCTTGCTCTTTCTGGTACCGGGGATCATCTGCAGCCACTCAGGACGTAGTCAGGAGGTATTTACTAAACCTAGGTGTCACCTTCATTGATGCCACAACACCCCAGTAGAGCAGGAGGAGGGACAGGAGCCAAGCACCACTGGTAAAGAGACCAGCAGTCTTTCAAGGGGATCTGTTCCACCTCGATGATTGTAGCAACAAATCCTGCTCTCTACCCATCTCCACACCTTCCTGAGTTTTGAAGCGGCACATGTGGTTGTCTTCTTGTATTTCAAGAATTCCACCCTTACAGGTCTGGCTGTATTTCACACTGCATTCAGCAAGCAAACAGCCATTATAATTTCTGGGGCCTTCAAGGCACTGCTTCAGGCTGCCAGGAGCTCTTGGCCCCGGCTGGAGGAGAGGCAAAGCTGAAGAAAATAAGAGATCAGAGCAAGAGATGCAAGGAAGATGTTTTCTTGCTTTTAATCCAACACACGTACAATTTCACAGCACAGCAAGCAGGAACCAAAGCTTTTGCATCAAATCATCTCCCAGGGATGTCCCTTGAGGTCTGGTTCTCTCAGTCCTCCTGGGCAAAGGAATAAACCAAAGCTGTCACAAGCGGTGGCTGTAATTCCATTCAGGTTCCTGCTCCAGCCCAATGCCATCTGCTTCTTGTGGCCTTGCAAATAGCCTGCAGGGCACGGTAAGGTCTTCACCAGGAAAGAGGGGCTGGATGTCCACCTGAGGGTGAAGAGCTGCCGTTTCCACCATTCAGGTACCCAAACCGCTCACGTGCTCTGCAGCCAAGCGGCAGCTGCTTGGGTGGTGACAGGAGCAGATGGTTGGCGTTGATGGTGAATGGCTTTGAGAGAGAGCATCAGCATATGCCGCTTGCCAAAGAACAGCAGTAGTGAGGTAATTCTGCTAGCTTGTACAGGGGCAGCCCCAGAGGGTCCCAGCCAGCTCAGGCAACATCTATCAGGTTTGTGTGTCTCACACCACGCTGGCTCCTGATGCCTGTGGTTATCCTCTGAAAGGCCCCAGAGATACAACGCTTCCTGCTGATCATGCACCACTCCTCACCGGGGGAGGAGAAGGTGGACGATGGGGAAAATGTTTTCCATCCGTTGTGGTGACGCACCAGGGGAACCCCATGGAAACAAAGCCTGCTCTGACCTCCTGAATCCCACCGGGGAAGGACTGCATGTGCCAAACACCTCCTGAGCCGTCCCATGCGAGGCTGACTTCCTAATCCTAAACTCATTATTTGCAACTCAGGGGTGGAAGAGCGTGGCTGCCAGCTCCCAGATGACTGGTTCAGCCCACTCGGGGCTCTCTGATCCTCTTGCGGTGGATTGCATCTTCCGCCCCACATAAGGAGTGAGCTCACCGCAGAGCAAGCCGAGAGTGGCTCTCTCCCTCCCCTGGCAGTCCTCCCAGATTACAGCATGACCCTCAGCTATGAGTCACTTCTTTTCTCACAAACCCAGACACTGCACCGAGCAGGCTATTGCTCATCTGCACCAGCGCTGAGAATTTACTGCAGTGAAGCAAGTTTGGCCTCCAGTGATGACGACTCCGTGTGTGACCTTTCTGACTTTCGTTGGTCCTTCTGCGTAGAACATCTTTGTGTAACTGCTTCCCCGAACGCGGACTGGCAGAAGTGCTTGGGAGGAGAAAGGAAAAATGCCGTGAGGCTCTTGCAGTGCTAAGGAACAAGTGACAACCAAGTCCTGGCCACTTGGTGGGGCTTTCCATGGACTCATTTCTGGGGGCAGTGAGTGGCTGCTCATCCCTGCCCTGCTGGCTGTTATCATACTTTATACTGGGCAGTGATGCTGTTGGTGTGAGTACTCCCTCCATGCATCACCAGGGATGAGGAGGGTCAGCAGGCAGCGACCACTGCCCCCGCTCACCCCGGCAGAGCCTGGTGTGGAGCATCCAGGTGTGGGGCAAAGGCAGGCAGGCTGTTGAGCAAGTCGCCAGCCTCTTACCCTGCATCAAACAGATGTGCACACTCCAGGCCTGCTGGTTCCCCGTTGCAAGCCAGAGAATCTTATTTTGAGGGCAGCACCACATCTTTGGTAGCAGTTTTGCTATACTGACCCAAACGCCTGCTCCCGGGCTGGGAGGCTGGGCGACACTTGGCCAGGGCTACCCCTGGTGCAGGCAGGGTCTCAGGAGCACCTCGCACCCACGGGGCTGGAGACCCTGCTCCTGCTGCCTCTGCTGGCCGGGATGCACAGCCAGAGAAGTGAATCAGCACCGTGGTGACGCACAGTCATGAGAGAGCTGACTCCTCTTCGGAGGGCTGCGGGGATGCCATTTTTGTGGAAAGGCAACCTCAAAGCGCTCCTCCTGCTCGCTTCTTGTTTCCATACCTATGCGCTTGCCGTGCTTTCAAAGGAGGTAGAACTAGCCTGAAACTCTGCTCCGCTTCGGTTTGTTTGTTTCCTCTCTCCAAAGCTGCGTTCCTCCTGTGTTGTCTGGTTCAGCATTTTGCCGGCTTGGCTAAGTATCTTGTAAGGAAATCATTTATAATAAAGCTGGTATGCTGGGGTTTATCATTTATAAGTGTGGGTCAGGGTTTAGTTCACTGTGTTAAACTCTCCATGCTGCATGTGATTTTTCAAGCTTTGTCAGGAACAAAAAGTTCTGGGGATGTGCAAAGCATGACTGCATGGTTTCCATGGAGACTCTGCTAGTTAGGCTGTGGAAATCCTGAAAAGGCCAGAGGATGACTGACAATACAAGGTCTTAGCGGCTGATCTGAAGAGCCAGACTGAATTAATGAGATTTTTCACAGAGAGTTATTAGCAAGGCTAGCACGGTATGGCACTTAGGCCTCTTTCGTTTTCTCAGCTGCAGTCTTGGAAAACAGAAATGGAAAGATTTAATTGCTGTTTTTTAAGCCCTTTTAAGATTATTTTAACCTATAACATTTTAAGGATGTAATGAAAAGCAGGTTTGTTTGCTTTTTTTATCATTTGGTTACTGTTATTACTGTGTTTTTTTGGTGGCAGTTGCCCTTTATCTGTACAGAGATGGGAAATTCAATAGTACTTATTACATTGAACAGTTAATTCCCACATACTGTGAAGACGTTACTGTTCAAAGTAGGTTATCTCGAGTTCCATTTAGAGCCAAACACGAGATACCATGTCAGTGGCTTTATATCTCCTAGGGCTATATTAATTATTTATTACTGACTGCTAATACAAACTGTTAACTCTGGCTAGTAATAGTTTGTTCATTTATCCATCACTTACCGCTTCTTCCCCCTGTTTCCGCCCACCCGCTTCCGACAGTCTGTGCAGGCTGTGAATTCATGTATAATTTTGCACCCGATTAAAACAACTCCAAAACTGTTGTTGGTCTTGAGATGCTAAGTTTCGATCAGGTCCTTACTTTCTGGAAGTTTTGCAGTGTCTGCACTAAGGGATTTCATTGCATCAGTAACAGGATGATGGTCAATGGCTAAAGGGAGATGCCTTTGCCCGTGAACTGAACAGATGCATCTGCCCATTTCTGGTATGAGGAGCTGGTTTGCCGCTTCATTTTCAACCCATACAGCCAAATGTTTGGATGCTCTCCTCCTCCTCTCCCTGGAAAACACTGTATCTGCTGAAATCAGCACAGCCGGTTCAGTGAAGCGGCGTGTTAGGGACTGCTATTGCTTGTTGGTTTGCACAAGTGCACATGCCCATATGTTTCTGGGAGATGTAAAACCATAACGTTGCTGCTGAGTAATCCACAACAAAAGCACATGCGGGCTGCATTCCTTGGATTCCTGTACAGTAGACTAATCCACTTAATCTCGCTGTTCGCTTCTCTGGCTGGAATTTCACAGTCTCCTTTGATTTACTGGTTTGTAAATCTCTGATTAAGTGCTTGGGGGTGGAGGGGCATGGGGGATATCATCTTTGAAACTCCCCTCTTTCCTCTCAAATGGTTCTATGGAAAGGAAATGTGAGAGTTGAAATGGGGGTTGGCTGGTCTTTTTTGATCATCGTTTTGTCATCGTCTTACAATTTTTTCAAAATGTTTCTCAGTAGTTTTCTCTGTTCTCTCAGCTCTTCTGTGCTTGGGCAATGTCTCTTTTTTGCCACATGGCAACATTTCTGCTCCCTGACCTTCACAAATTTCTTATGATTTCTTTTTTCCTTTTCCAGTAGTGTTTTCAAACAAAACTGCTAACCAAGATTTGTGGAAGTTATTTTCTTTTCCATTAGCGCACCTATAGTTATAGACAAGGGCGGAACAGGGGAGCCAGACAATTTGTGAAACAAATTGTCAAAAACCTGCTGCCCTAACTAACTGTTAGGAGGCACTCATATAGCACGGGTATGGATGCAAGATAAATTCCTAGCTAAGCTGGCAGATAAATGAGGGAGCCTGGCCTCAGAAGGTGCTCAGCTGATACAAATATCAATTTAAGACCTGCCCTTGAAATATAAAAGTATAAGTAAATAATAGAGGTGGCTCAGCTGACTTAATGAGTCATAAAGGATGGGAAATAAAACATTGTGCTCCCGAAATAAACCCTTCATTTAAAATAATAAATGACCACAACCCATTGCATCCTCAGCCACCGCCAGCGCCCCGCTTTGGCGAGCAACCAGCGGCGCTGACCCCTGGCAGGCCAGCGCTGGCACGCATGGCACCATGTCACGCGCACGGCTGCTCTGCTCTGCGCAGCTCCGGCTCAGAGCTGCTCCTTCCCCGGCGTGCTGCCTGCTGCCGGCGTGACTCTGTGCCAAAGCGTGGGGGCTCAGCGGAAAATTCCTCTGCAGATCCACACGGTATCTCGAAGGGGGAAGAGCTTTAGGTTGTTGCCTTCCTCCCCCTCCTGCAATCGGGCATCTCACCGAGCAGCTTGCAGGTGTCCCCAGACAGCGCTGCTGGAGGGGAGGACCTGTCAGTGAGGCCAGACGGAACTATCAATCAAGAAATTAATCAGAAAAGGGCTGAGGAAGTGAGCAGGCAAATACACAAACATACGGGCTACCTGACAGCGCAGCATTTGCGGCAGATTTCTCAGGCAGAAAGGATAAAGTCTCCCACGCTCTCCAGGGCTGTCCAGAGCCATTTGCAATTAGATCCAAACTGGATTTAAGCAATGGATTTAAGTCTGAGTGGAATCGCCTAGGCTTGGGTCCGAAGATGCCAAATCCCGTGAACTAACCTCTGCCCAAAGTGATGAGAACGGCGCGAGAGTGGCCTCTCTCACAGTGCTCCTGCCATCTGGGCCGGTGCCAGGTCCCAGGGCGCAGAGACGCAGCCCGCTCCCAGGATGGACCACACTGCTGGGATTTCAGCTGCATCCGAATGAGAACTGGAAAACAGATTTCTCTCAGCTTTGGCTGTAAACCAAAGCGAAAGCCACCGGGGCAGAGTCAGGCCCTTGGGTATCAAGCTGATCTCATTCAAAAACTTGGAAATTCTTATTTCAATATTTTGGCTTCGGCGTGCCTGAAATGCTCAGAGGAAGCCTTGGGGGTGCTGTGGGTCTCCCCACCCGCACCACTTGCCTCCTCCAGCCAACACAACCACAGTTGTCCTTCTGAAGGGCTCCCCAGTAGGATTGCTGCAGCTGAAAGTCAGGAAGATAAGAAGCGATGGGCAGTCAGTGGGAAGAAATAGAATCGTGGAATCATTTAGGTTGGAAAAGACCTTTAAGCTCATTGAGTGAGGATCTCACCAGGCTATTCCCACAGCGAATTGATAAGAAGAGTGATAGCTAAATGCCACCTGAACTTTGGGTTCAAGATGTAGAGAAGTGAACTCCAGTGACTCAAAGGTAATAAATCATCTCTTCCAGACAAAATTAATCCAAGGCTGTCACAGGAGGCTAGAGAGGAAATTTGGAAGCCCCTTTGGAGTGAGTGTCTGCCAAACTGGAAACATATACATTGTGCAATGACCTGTCAGCCCGCGTGAGCCCGTGCTGCTGGGGCGCCAGCCAGTTCCTTTGGCTTTCTGTCCCCGCAGTGCAGGCAGGGCTGCAAAGAAGGGGTAATATAGGAGCTCACAGAAAAGTTTCTATCCAGGCGTACAGCTCCTTTTAAGTAAGCACAGGTACAAGTGAGCAAGAGAGGAAATAGGAAAGAGCAAGGTAAGGTTCAGCGTGATGCCAGCCGGTTTAACCAAATCCTTTCTCACGCGTGCCCACAATTAGAAATGAGTGCTTGCTTTCACAATGCTAAGGCTGACCTGTGTGAGCAAACAGCCCATAAAAAAAAAATAACCACACCAAAAAAACCTCTGTGCTGCTTCTGGGAGTGTTTTACAGCATCCCAGCTTGCTGGAGGTCTGATGGTCTCTCTTATTAGGACGAGACAAGTCTTTCAGCCCTGTTTGTAGTATCAAGGCAACTGGGTGGTTTGACACCAACTCTTTCATGCCATGCAGCGTTTGCTGGCACTAGGGGCCTGGCCGGTCCCTGCAGTGTGACCCACCGGGTCTTGAGGAGGTTGTGGGAGCTGAAACGAGCCCCCCGCTGCCTCCCCCAACCTCTCTGGCTGCTGAGCAGCACCCACCCTGCACGGCTGGGAAGCGATTTGCAGCGGAAAGGTTATCTTTGCCACTATCAGGGCTAAAGGCTTTGTTTATTTTTAGATTACTCTGTAGAGTCTGGACAGAAAGATGAAAAGAGCCAGCCTAAAGGGGTCTGTGTGGGCCAGATTGTGCTGTGACTCTGAAAACCCAGGGCAGGGAAAATGCGAAGGGATAGGCTTGATCTAGCCAGACTGATTAAAGATGTCTCTGCCCCCACATTTTGAGTGGTGGATGTAATACAGGGGTGGGCTCAAATTCATTTTGGTGCAAAAGCTCTGGCAAATCCTCTGCTTGAGCCAAGGTGGCGGGTGTTGCACTGAAGAGGATGAGACCCACCAGCACAGCCTGTTGTTCTGGCAGCTCGGCAGAGAGCAACGCGTTCCACCTGAGAAGTGCTAAAAACACCTTGAGGGAGATTCAGATTATCTCCAAGTGCCCGGTGGTGGTGGTGGTGGTGAGGTGCAAAATGGAGGTGAGCCTGAGCCCTGGTCTATCTAATGAACAGAGAGAAACCTTTTTCACCCTCCTGCACTACACATTACGGGGAACATTTAAAAAGTGCATGGTTCGTTGTCATTCAAAGGCCAAATACAAAAGCGATCTGGAAAGATTGTGGCTGGCTGTCAGGCTCCAGTGTTTAGAGCTCACTGGGGATGACGAGAGGGAGCCTGGCAGCTCTAAGCCCTTTCGGTCCTGCCCCTAAGCAGAAAAAAAGAGCGGCACAGGGAGGCAAGGAGAGAAGAGCAACCTTCCCCGTCGTCCCCTCAGGTGTGGTGACAGCAGGTCTCTTGCTGATTGTCAGTGAATTTACTGACTGCTAATGAAGTGGAGGGAGAATTGCTTTTCAGTGACATCCGTACAAAAATATATGTTGCTGAAAACCACTGGCTATTTTTGGAGAATTTTTATCCCCCACCAGATTTAAGCATCATCCTGAGTTTGTTTGGTTTTTTTTTAACGACTATATGTTGTCGTTGTTGGGGTTTTTGCAGCAGTGAAGTTAATAAAGATGGATATCAGCAACAAACTGTCAAGTCCCAAGCTGGAGAGATTTTTCACTGAGTGAAATAGACCAGGGAAAATAAATAATCCAAGAAGTGGTAGAGCTTGTAAATATTGACATGTACAAGCAAGGAAACAGAAGTTGGGCAAAATAAAAAATGGGTTGGGGATTGCTATTTTTCAGATTATTGCTCGAAAAAAATTCTACATTTACCTGGCATCCTGTCTGGGGAAAAGGTAATATTTTCCCATTAGAATAGAAAGCTTTAAATGTTTGAAGGGGTATATTGCTGTTTCCCCAAGCCAGAGTCTCGATGTGAAGGTCAGTCTTCCTTCTGATCCAGCCTTTGAGACCACAGTCAGAAATAGCTCTTTTCCCCTGTGACGTGCGTAGGAATATCCATGGAAGACTAAGGAAGAAGGGAAGAAACGCAAGGTGAGAAGCAGAAGAGATCAGAGGGAAACCACTCTTTTCCAACCAGAAAAGGAGTCTTTTTAAGTTATTCCACAAGAATACTTTTTCTCCTCAGCTGGGGTCCAAGCCTGCTGCCCAGGCACTTTGCCAATGCATTGCTCGTCCTCAGCTGGCACAGCGAGATGCGGAGCTGCATGGATCCCGTTAGCTGTTGGTCCCTCTTACATACAGGTGACAATTTTTTTTGGCTCCCTGGGGCCTGCCATTGTGATGGGTGGTCGCCACACACCAACTAGCTAGCTAAAAACGTCTTTAAAACACTTCCTGCTTTGTTTTGTTTTCCTTTGCTCTCTTAAGAGCTCTAAAGAAGTCTACTAGGACTAGCATCTGTAGCTCACCCATCAACCGGTTGGTTACCCACGTCCTCCTTTGCATCGCAGCCCTACTGGTACACGCTCTGCAAAGCCTCTGCACCTTTGAGTAGCGCGACCATACTCAGAGCAAGCCAGCGACGTAATGTTAAAGAGGGTCTTTTTTGAAGTCTTTTAGGGATGGGAAATCTTTTTATTCCACTCTGTTGTAACATAGCGGAGTGCCAGTGGGTGTAAACGGCAGCCGTGTGGTAGCCGGTAGTGTTTCAGCCACTCGTTCTACTTTAGTGGTCAAGTTGCTATAGTTATGTGAGGTGAAAATGAGGTTATTGGGGATGGTGTTCTTACAAGGCAGGCATAAAGTTCTAAATAAAAATTGTTTCCAGATACTCAGTGAAATTAATGGAAAGGAAAGAAGAGTGGTCTTTAATTATTTCAGACCCAGACAGTTAAGGCAGATGTACATCATCAGTCTTCGAAGAATGTCCTGGGGACACAGCCAAGACAGTATTTTTTTTTTCCCCCTGCTATCATTGCTGATTTAATATCTGCACAAGTGCACACGCAAGAGGATGATACGAAACTTGCACTTTTCAGTTCAAGTCTCTGTAAATGACTCCCCCTTGGAGACTGTTAAAAATGTAATGGGGGTTATTGTAGCACACGGGAATCGGTGCTTGAATGCATGTGCCAGGAAGGCAAAGGTGGGCTGACCCTGTCTGTGTTAAGTCAGGGAAACTATGGGGTTGAGCTGAGCATCTAGTGGAAATAAAAAGACAAAACTAATTCCAAGCAGGCCCCAGTGAGCATGTTTTTATCCAAAAAGCAATCAGAGAGAGGAATATGACCTACCAGATGGAATTGCTGAGGCAGAGGTGAAAGTTAGAAACAACAATAACAAAACACGATCAAGTATAATTTTGACAGAACGAAGATATTAGAAAGAAAAGGCCCCAGCGGGCCAGTTTGGCTCATCCCAATCCCAATATTTCATCCATTCTCAGAAGACCCCTGGAGAAGGCGGTGCCACAGCACCGTAAGATGCTAAGGCTGAAGCAGGCTGAGGGCTGCAGTGCCTGCAGCTGTGCGGCAGGGCCATGGCCAAGGCTCGCCAGCGGTGGCCTGGCTGGGTTGGTGGGCCAGAGGAGGGGTGGGCCGCTGTTCCTCTTATCCCTACCAAGGCCCCAGGAAGGGGGGCTGGGGGTGCTGGAATCCGAGTCACACTTTAGTTTTCCCTCTCACATTATTCCCTCGCATCACCCATAACGGCTATTGGGAAGCTCAGTGGAGACACACCGGACACAGACTTAACTCTCAGCTTTCCTTTTGCTATAAAAAGCATTTTGTGTGCTAAGTGAAACTGAGACCCACTTCAAGACTCTGGGTGCTCCCCAACAGATACGAGAGCGCCTGAATGTGAATGAGAATCAGACCCGCTGTGCCTATACATTTTGGTCCATCAGTTAGAGCCATTAGTGGTCAATAAATTCACTAGGAAAACTAGAAAAACAAACCGGAGCTGCTGTGAGCAAAGTATGCTGGAAAGAGAGGAGTGTGTTTTTAAAATTTGCCAGGTGTTGGGTTTTCCTTTTTGCACCACGTGGCTGGCAATGGGTGCCCAGCACAGCCACCGGTGGGGCTGCGGGAGTGGGGAAGGGTTAGCTGTGCCAGAGGGGATGGCAGCAAGTGGAAGGGTGAAGCTGCAGCAACGTGCAGAGCTCTGTCAGCTCGGTAACGACGGGGTTGTCTGCTTGGGCTTGGCTAGAGACCAAGTCAAGGTTTTATGGTGTGAGTTCATCTGCTGGCTTTTCCCTTTACGTGATGTAATGCTCTCTGTGAGCGTGATATTTATTACACCCAGCTCTGTAGCGGGTACATGTAGTCGTAGCCAGCCTCGGAAAGTTTGGAAACAGCTTCTCAGTCTTATTTGCATCCTTTTGGCTGACCTATGACATAACACGAGGAGGGTCGGTGCTGTGGCTCCCTCCTTTGCACTCCGCCCTTGTCCTCTCCCCCCTCTCCCAACGGTTTGTCAAACTGTCTTGCCTTTATCTCTTCTCGCCGGCTTTGCAACAAGTCACAGGATGATTTATGCCCTGATAACTTCTGCTTTTAAATGCCAGGCTAAGAAAAGCAGCCTTTGCAAAAACAACTTTTGTGGGGGTGTGAGGAAACCCGCCCGTCATCATGCTCTGTGGGCGCAAGTGCCATCTCAGGAGGGATGTGGGGAAGTGGGGCTGGGGGCGTCCCCTCCCCACCCTTACCTGGTGTCCAAAGGGACGCAGAGGGGACACACCGGTGGGAGGAAAGCCTCCCCCAGTCTGAGCTGGCGAGTCCCAGCTGGTGAAGGAGCACAGGGTGTGCATCGCTCTTGTATCTCTGTCCCGATCCCCACTGCTCAGCACCCTGCAGAGCTGGAAGCTGACGTGCGCCTTGGGGGCAGGGGAGGGGGGCCCACGCTGTATGTTTGGGCTGCTGGTGGGAAGGTCTGTGCTTTGCTAAAGGAGGGAAATATTTTTCAGCTATGATACCATTTTCAGCGTTTCACTACAAGCTTCCTCAGCGCTGGGGCTACAAGGTAGCCGGGGACGAGGCGGACAGCTAGAGCTGGGATCCTGCCACACTGGCCCCAGCATTGGACACACCAGAGCTGCAACCACGCCGTGGCTCCCTGCCCTTCATTAATTTCTGGCTGTGAGGTTTACCCCAGACCTGCCCCCCAGCACTGCAGCTGCACCAGGGAGGCAAGCAGCGACCTGCCCGGGCGCAGCGGGCCTGTTCCTCGGCTGTGCTGGGGGCACCACGCTGGCAGCGGGGACCTGGCCGGTTAAACGCCACGGGGGCTGCAGCCCGATGGCCATCCGCCAGCGAGCTCAGCCGTGGGCACGGACCTGGCCGTGTGTTTTAAGCACCGTGGAGCGAAACCTTTAAAGCGGCTCCTACTTCAAAGCGCTCTCACTGTAATTATGAGACCAGAAAGGTGAGGTGGGCACTGGCAAAGAGGGAAAGCACAGGAGTACATTTGCAAGATCTAACATATTTTAATTGTTCTTACTAGGTGATTTTTTTTAAAAAAAAATTTTTTATTTTGCAACAAGGAGAGAGAAGATTTTCCTCTCACTGCCTGACTAGCGTGTCTGAAACCATTATGCCTCCCTGAACAAAAGCAAGCAAGCCGTGCTGCAGCTAAGGCCAGCACACCGAGTTTCCTGAGGGGGAAGAAATCATGAACAAATAAAAATCAGGTGTCAAAATGAAAGCTGAATTCTTACCTTAGCTGAAACCTGTGCAAGTAATACAGTGAACACAGAGCAGGGAACAATTTAGATTTAGGTATAGATTTTTTGCAATTACTTTTTGTGTGGTATATTTGATTTCTCAGAGATTATTTTTTTTTCTCCTGAAGGACATGGTTGTACTTGCCTAAACTCCTAAACAAACTAGTTAGACCTGAGCAGAATGTTCACAGCAAAATATGAAATTAGTTGAAGCTTGCTTGGTTTCAGGTTTCTTTACAATCTCTAAGCTCAGCCCTGGTTCACTGAAAGGTTTGCTAAGGACCATGAACTTTTAGAGGGAACATGGACTGATTTATGAGTCTGCATGAAAATCCATGTGAAATTTGCCTTTCACATGACCACGATGCAAAAATATCTCCTTCCCCCCAGCCCCTTCCTGCAGCAGCGGATAAACAGTGATGGGTTTTATCTCCTGTTTCTGCATCGAGGCTGCCCAGCGCAAGCAACATTTTACTTAATTTCTTATAAATCACCCGTGGTGCTAGCAACAAAATGTTCACAGCTCTGGGGTTAGTTCTTGTGAGTTTGTTGCTGCTACCATGAGCCAGGCAGGAAGAAAACAATGCTGGTTTTGATTTATTCCAACTTGACATGAATACTGTCGTGCACGTTTTGCTCTGCATGACAGCGGCCAAAGACAGACCAAGGGTACACCAAAGTCTCTTGACACACATGCCAGGTCATGGGGGGGCACATCGACGGTGCATCGGCTCCCCTGCTTGGGGAAGTGCCATGGGCTGGGAATGACGTGCCATGCAGGGCCACTGGGGTGTTTGCCACGGTGGAGGCCTGTGGTCCAGTGCAGTGACAACAGCCATGGCACATCCAACACTTGGAGCAGCTGTGAGAGGGCTGGGAAGGGGAAAGGTCACTGGTTTTGTGCTCTTCAGGTGACTTTTGCTATCAATGTCTGCCACAGGTCTCTATGCTCTCACTGCAGGAATAGTGCATTCTTTTGTTAGGGGTAAGGGATTCCCCGGCCTTTCTTGTTTCCTACATGCATGTAAATGGCTGGATATCGACCTCACACCTTGATGTCTTCTTTCTCCATTTCCAAACTATGTGGGAAAACTTTTCCAGTCATCTGCAGCCACCGAGACCTACCCTGGGCTCAGGGAAGTCCATCCCCTTTCATGCGAAGGGCAGCTCTTCTTCCCTGTGAGCACCACTCACTCCCTACAGCAACCTGTGCAAACGCAGCCGCTGCTCAGGCTGGAGAAGGAGCTGAGTAGCAGCCCATCTCTGGGGAGCCGACAGCGACCTGCAGATCTGCAGCATCAGCCACCGGGGCTCTGCTTGCTCATTTTTAGAGTGGCGTAGGTGGCCCATGGAAAGTTCCCATCTGGCCCGTGTTGCCAGAGAGGAAAGGGCAAGATGCTGCAAATGAAGAGACGGCAGACTGCAACGGCTTCACGACCTCTGGAAAGATATTTGAGGTTAGAAATTCATTGGAAAAATGGCCTGCTTATAGGAAAAGGCCAGGTCAAGTCTACCCCCAAGACACACCTGAATTCCCCTTATCATAGGCAAAAAACACCAGAGAAAGAAAAAGTTGTGGGTTTTTTTGTTTTGGTTTTTTTTTTTTTTTTATTACCACATGCCTAATTTCAAAACTCAGTTGAAAATTTCTTCTCCGAGTTGGAAATGCCTTTTCATTTCACATTCTAAATTAATTTACAGTAAAACAAATGTGTCCAGTTGTAAAACTTGAGAGGAAACACTTGGAAATCTCCCAAGCATTTTGATTGAGCAACTCTGACTTCTCCCTTTCCCTTTTCCCCATCCTCAAATTTTCACTTCTTGATTTGTTTTTTTCCATTTCTTTATAAGGTGGGATAAATATTAAATATGGCAGCAACTGCAAAGGGGACCAACAACATGATTGTCACTCGGCTCTGCTCAATGGCTACTCCCGCAGCTCGTACATCAGCCAGCAGGATGGCTGCAGTTGCCTGCCCCGTTTCCCTCTGTGGTTTGTCCACGCAGATGATGTGGGTTAACCTGGGATCGAGAACTTGGAGCTGATCCTGGGCCCCTCCTGCACGACCCAAGAGCACAGACATGCAGTGCTTATGGGCCAGCTCGCAGGTCATTTCCCTTATTGAGGATCTTTCATTAGGCTGGCCTTGCTCTTGATATATAGCATTTCTTCTGCTTCGGAGTTACTCGTATTACTCCACTGTTTATCACTTTGTGGTTTTATTTTATATTATCCCTGCCCCATAATGACTCATCAGGCTGTGAACACATATAACGAAACTTGAGCTGCATTTTTCTGGCAGAGCTGCAAGCAGAGCTCAGTTCACGAAATTTCCAGCAGCTCTCCTGATCCTGTGTGCTTCATAAAGGTGCGAGTCAATAATTCAAACCAACATCTCACCTGTGCTGAAAATACAATGGCTTTGAGGGCAAATCTGGCTTCAGAAATAAAGGCTTGTAAGATTGCACAAAAAAAAAAAAAAACCCAAAAAAAAACAACAACAAAAAAAACCCAAAAACAATTTCAGAGCAGGGTAAGCTGTTGTTTTGTTTGCGTCTACCCAAAATATAGGAGTATTTCATGTTAGAGGAGCTTTCCCCAGTGGGAATGAATGAGAGACTGTAATGGATAATAAATGCTGGGGGTCAGGAGGTTTTCAAACTTCTTTTGCAGCATGTGCTGCCTTTGAATGACTCACAGTCCTTCACCCTTTTCGTTCCAGGCAGCGTGCATCACCTTCCCACCTCTCCCATAAATGAAGTGCAGTGGCAGAGCATTTAAAGTAAGACCCAGAGGGTCTAAGCTGGAGGTTCAAGCCTTCTCTTGGACTCCAGCTGAAGCCCTGGAGATGACCTCGCTGTTTGTAGGTGTCTGGGTGTTTGGATGGGGAGTCAAAGGGATTGGCAAGGATGCAGGCTGAGCATGCCATAAATCCTGCTGGTCTGAGAGGCTTGCTGGCTTAGGAGGACCCTTTATCTTTAACATACAGCTTCCCTCTGGCTGTCACAGCTGTTACTTGATGTTGAGAACATGAGAAGGGATTTTGTGTACAGTGGTCCCAATCGCTCTCATAAGAGTTTGGATGCAGGAGCAAGGGGGAACAACCTGACTTGTGCAGTCCTCCAGACCCTCTAAAGCATTCAGCAAGGTCCTGATGAAGGCTTCCATCAGGCTGTATGCTGCAGTTTGGAAGCGCCTGCCCTTACAGCATCAATAGGCTGTGTCATGTATCTTCCGCACTGACTCCAGCATCTGCGGTGCAGGGCCTTGTGAGACCTGCAGCCATGCTGCCCTTCCCGTGCACCAGGTGAAATCAGATCCTCCTGGGTGGGTCCTTACACATATCTCAGCCTCACAAGAGCTCCAGGGGACTTAGGGATGATGGAGAGTCATCGGGCAAGCCCGGTACCCTCGTGCAGGCCAGATGGTGGATGACCTTGAGGGACCCCAGGTAGATATGTCAGTGCTCCTGGCCATCTCAGGTCTGATCCTTTCCCTATTTCCTTTAGAGGAGAACCATAGTAAGACAGCTGGGTGAAACCAGGCTCTCCAAAATAGAGATGTCCAAAATAAGTAGTCACTTAAAAAAAAAAAAAAAAAAAAAAAAAAAAGATCACAACCTGATCTTTTGCTTCCTCCTGCTCCTACCTGTTAGAGTGAGAATAGTAAATGTTTTCTCACTTTACAGAGCAGTTTGACAGTAAATACATTTTCAAAGGTGCTCATGCAACAAGGACCACTGCTACAGGGAGGAGGGAAAAAAAAAGGCTTCCTCATCAGTTTCTCTCCCTTTTCTGTAAACTCCCTTAACAGCTATTGAAAAAGAGCCATCGGTTCACACGCCAGCTATCAAACAGGAGGAGGGACCCCATCCTTCGCGGTCCTGCAGGTGTGTTTCCCTCGCAGCCGTGCCCCAGCGGAGCTGTCCCCCCAAGGTAGGGGAGGGGGCCACCCCCCAGCTCTGCATTGCCCTCGGTGGGGGCACAGGCTAACTAGGTCACATCTTGGCGGTCCCCTGGTTCCTCCCACATTGCAGGGAGGCAGGTGGATCCTCCCACAGTGCTGGGGAGGGCGCTGACAGCAGTGTCCTGAAGCGCAGAAGCCTACGGGGTAGCAGAAAAATAGACACACACACCCCTTGATCAGCTGAATATCACAGGAGGTTTGTTAAATCTGCACATAGTTTTTCCTCTTATGGAAAAGTGCTCAGCCTCCCTCTCCTTTCCGTAGGTGTGAAAACCTCTTCTCTCGGCGGGGTGGTGCTGGGTGGGCGAGCAATGGTGGGCTGCATGCGTGGGGCCATCCGTGCTCGATTCAGCCCGACGTGTGCAAGCAACCCTGCTTCTCTCACATGGCCTTGGCGTGCATGAGGGAGGGAAGGGGGAGCGGTGCCGAGATGGTAATGTCTTAGTAACTGTTACATTCCTCCTCAGATGGCCCGGTGAGCCATCTTCACAAATTCAATCCGAGAGAAGGTTGCTACATCAAGGAATGAATAAGTAATGAAATGGCCCTCGCTGCTTCCCTGCGCTGCAGCGTTTGCAGCCACGGATCCCGAAGCATCCCAATGCTGCAAAGGCAGGTTAGCGTAATTAGCCTCGCTTAAGGGAGAAGGCGACAGAGGCAGGGGGAGATGTGCTTCTGCAGGCACAGCAGATGTTACCTGGAGATAGCAGAGGTGCAGAGACTGCTGGCCAAGGTCTGGAAGCAGCCTCCTGCCTGCAAACGCAGTTGGGGAACATCTTTGACCTGAAACATGGATGTTTCTTTGTGCTGACAGCCTTACGGGCTGCAGGAAAGGGCAGCAGCCAGCATCCCTGTGGTGGGTCCTCGCCAGAGCGGAGGCTGAGACCCCCTGGGAGCACCGCAGCCTCGTAAGGGTGCTCTTTGGGGCAGCGGGGTCATGCTGAGAGACCCAAATCGCCACGCCACGTGTACCACGGGGCTTGCTGCCCAGAGGCTGATGACAGTTTGGGCTCCTGCTGCAGGGGAGTACCAGCTGGCACCCCAAAGTGGGGCCAACAACCCGACCCGAGGCATTGCCCTTTGAAAACCTGCTGCTGCCGCCACTCGTTTTCATAGTCCTTTCCCCTATGATAGTATAAACAAGCTGTCATCTATTTTTCAATGAAAAATACTTTTGCTTGGCTCGGTTTCACATTGCACTGTTACTATTTGCTGTTGCGGAAGCTGCTGCAGCTATAAATAACCTCACCACAAGCTCCTCTCGTCCGTAAGCTTGAGCGCTGACTTCGGAAGAGGCAGGCGAGATTAGGATCTTGTTTTGAAGGGGATCAGGGTTGTGCTGATGCAACGATGGCTGCCCACGGCCCTCATCTTCCCATCTGACCTCCTGCCCCTGAAAAAGCCTCTGGCACTTTACACACAGCTGGGGGGAAACATCCCAGGGAAGGCACAGCCCCTGGTGGCTCTGCACCCTGGGTGCCCAGGGGTGGGTGAGGACGCATGGGCATGGCTGGCCCCCTCCAGCCCCGCTCGTGCAGGCAAGGCCAGCGGGGAGGGGTACGTGCCCTGACGGGGGGGTGAAATCCAAAGGTTCAACCTGTCGTCAGAAAACTACTCACTTCTTGGGCTTTTTTAGCTCGGTTTTCTTCCAGATTGCCAAATTGGACTGGCTCAGGTGAGAGGGTAGGATAAGCCCTAGGTGTGGTGTGAGGGGAGAATGGGGATGGAGGGGGTCAGACCCCAATTTTGGGGTGGCACAGTGCAAGAGGGACATCTTCCCCACATGCATTCGCATCTCTCTAGATGGTTGCAGAGCCCCCGGGCTGCTGAGAAACCAGGCAGCCATCGCAGGCGTGCACTTCGCGGTGGCTCGCTCAACCTCTGGTGCCAACCAAGCGTGAGACACACCAGACAGGTTTCATACGCTCCCCTCTTCCTGCAAGCAATTGCTTTGTTGTCCAGGGCTGTTGTTTTCTCCATCGGCTGCTCCCTTGCCTTGGCCTCGATCGTGGTGGTGGCTGTACCTTCCCCGGTGCACTGCTGCTCACCGTAAGCGTGTGCTTTGTGCTGGGGCCATGGTGTGACTGCCCCGAGGTGCAGCAATGCGGTTATGCTCATCCAGACCATTGCCCACACTAGAGTAAATGCTGCGAGCTGATGATGCCCTAGATCAAGCTGGGAGTGAACTTCAGAGAGCAGAGCTGGTTTTGACTGCAGGCTGAATGAATACGGTGACTCATCTCAGTTCCTAAAAGCAGAGAAGTATTTGTTTCCATACAACAAGAAGAAGCTTTAACTTAACGTTCAAGGTCTCTCGCTGCGGTTTCACATTTATAGCTGGCTGCCACTGAGCAGGGTTGATCCCCCCCCCCTCCCCCTCCTGTCCCCAGCCTTGAAAAGTCCTGCCCCTGCCCTGACGCACGTCTGACCCCCATGGCAAGCTGACGTAGGGAATCTGACCAAAAGTTATCTTAAAAGTTATCAACTAAAGTTATCTTCTTCCTCTGTATTTTCAGCAGGCTTAGTTTTCTGTGGGCTTATCTCCGGTATCAGGAGTGAGGTGAAGGGGAAGGAGGGCTGTCCTGGGTGGGTGGGTGTGCAACTTTTGGCCACCTTGGCTGTGCCATGTACTGCCCAAGCCCGTGCCACCGTCAGCCCCTGCATGGTGGCCGCAGCGTGGGCAGCGCTGGCCAGTAGCACTGCCCCCCCCTTTGCCTGGGGCTTGGGCACAAGGCGAGAGAGAAATGGGCCTACAGATTTATTCCCGAGTCCTTGTGTTTTTGTGATACTTTTTTTTTCCCAGACAGACAGGATGAGAAACAAATACCACCAAAATACTACGAGAGAGGCTATTCTTGAAGTGTTTATAGCCCAGCCTCGCTAGAGAATGTTTGGCCGCCTCCCAAGACAGCCTATTCTCACTGTGTTTTCAAGCCAGTTTCTGAACTTTCGGGCACTTACCCAAACAGAATCTGGACTTTTTGAAGTTTGCTTATCTCTGTTTATGAAAGCCTCCTGCGAGGGTGAGTCAGGGGAGGGCAGCTGAGGCCAGGGGTGTGAGCAGAGCAGGGAAGCTCCAATGAACTTTGCATGGGCAGCACCTCCGGATGCCCAGCTCGCTCTTGTCTGCCTAAGTTAATGACCAGCCTGACTATCCAACTTGATCTCTTGATTGCAAAAGGCTTTTAAAAGACCTTAAGTTCCTCAAGCATTTTTCACGTATGAAACTGAAGGTCAAACTGATGGGGGGATGTGCCTGATTAAATAAGGAGGG
This sequence comes from Falco naumanni, assembly GCF_017639655.2. Taxonomy (NCBI): domain Eukaryota; kingdom Metazoa; phylum Chordata; class Aves; order Falconiformes; family Falconidae; genus Falco; species Falco naumanni. The sequence goes on along the minus strand of NC_054056.1, from coordinate 23,513,020 downwards.
GACGAGCAGAGCTGGAGCTTCAGACCAGCACTCCCCTGCAAACCCCAAGGGGTTAAGGGAGAGCTGTCAGCTCTTGCACACCTCTGCAAAGTAGTGGTTGGCCTCTTCCACTCAGCCTGGCTAAGAAAAGCAGCGGCTGCCCCCCACCTTCCTCTACCCTCTTCTTTTCCAGAAAGTCAACTGTTACTTATTAATCTCGAGGAGATTCTGCCTCATTAGTGCTGGAGAATAGCAAGTGTTTGCTAAATTCTCCGGGTTTTCTTTTTATTCCAGGGTACTTCCTGTGATAGTATCTTGGGATCTCTGTTTGCTTTCAGATACGGTGCATGAGAGCTGTATCAGTTTAGAATGAATAAAATCCAAGCCAAAACATGGGTGAGAAATGAGCTGTGCATTTTAGCGAATGTCTGTGAATTTGCCGTCTGCAAAACTACTTTAAAATGACAGTAACTGAAAGCTTGTTTTGCATGTTTAAGGTGAAATACAAACCTAATCAGGGTAAGATTGACTGAAACATATGCTACCATTGATAAAATCCCAATATATTAAAAAAGTTATTTAATTGCTTGCTCCTATCCAATATCCTTGGTTGCCACTCTCAATTACTGACATTATTAGTCAGCATTATTCTGTTCAAAATGGAATAAAATATTTCCATTCGTTTTGAAGCAACCTAATCACTGAGAAAAAAGATGTTTGAGAATGCACTGAGTGGCCAGGTGAACACAGGGATTTGATTTTATTAATTGGCTATTAGCGTGAACTTCAACATTTTGTAAGCAGCAAGTGATGTCAATGCTACGTTTGTTTAGGCTCATAGCTGTTTGAACTGACCGAGCAACAATAATAAAGCCCTTTGTTTTTAGATAAACACTTTTTTTTTCTCCTGCAGGGAGCTCATTTTATTTAACATGTGCCACGAACAAAATTCACCGTGTTACTCCTAGTAAAGCATGTCTGTTTAAATCAAGTAAATTAAACGCAATTCCTGAGATTAAGAAGAAAGCGGCTGTATTTTCATTTGGAGCAGCTTGTTTTTTCTAGTTGATTTCATTACAGTTCCCCAGCATTATGTAAACAAATAGTTTAATCAGGAACAATGGTGGGGGAATCTTAACTTTCCTTTTTCCTCTATCAGTGGAAATAAATAACACGCAATAAAGACACTGTAATTGTGAAACAATACCATGCCAAAAAAAAAAAAAAAAAACCAACAAAAAACAACCCAAAAAACCACAGTGATTACTTTTGGTTTTGGAAACATGGCATGAACCATGAAGTTCAGAAGCGAGGTTGCAGTATCGCAAAGACTTGAGTGTGGTAACCAGCCCCACTGAAGGCAGAACAGCAACGCACAGGCACGCAGGCTCTTTCCCTGCAAAAACTCCCATTAAGTCCTTGACATAGTTGAGAAACCACAACTGACGTTACAGTCAGCTACCCCTTGGGTTCCTCTCTCCAACATGAGCAGCGTGGGTGAGCCATACCCTGACACGAGTGGGAGCCCACGCGCACGCACACGTCGTCCAAAAGGACAGAGTCTCCTGTGAGCACTTCTACCTCAGGGAAAAGATGATGGGAGTAGATGCGTGACTGATGTTAGTCATGTTGCTTAATACGCTGGTGGGAGGCAGCAAGATGCTGCTCTGATAAATGCCACGCAGAAACCCATGGATTTGAGCAATCCCTTCAGTTTTGCTCTCGGCGTTTCGTAGGAGCCTCGCGGGAAGGTGCAGTCAGTGCGTCGACTGGTGACAGCAGGAACAGAAATGGATCAATCTGAAACCCTGAAAATCTGAAGCCTGTAACCCAGTTCCTGCCTAAATTTAGCGTGGTGCACTGTGTGACAAGACACTGACTCAGAGGAGTTACTCATATGCTTAAGCCTTTGTAAAGCTGGTACCTTTCTGGGGAACTTCCGAGCTGTTGCCTTAAAAGCTGTCTATTGTTAATTTGTGTGTGTAGCTTCTCTGAGAAGGTTTCGCTGAAAGAATTTTGAATAGAAAGTGCTGTTAACATTCTCATGCCCAGCCCTAATACATCATTTCTGAGTATACTTCATCGCCACTTAAACGCTGTGGTTAACTTACAGCTACATCTACAAGTTCTCAAATAAGTCAACTCCTAAATTAAGTAACCTTTTCTCACAGTGTCTTGAATGGGAGAGAAAAAATGTGATTTTTAAACCTCCCAGAGAAGTGGTAAGCAGGGCCTGTAAACTTTGCATATGCTCTAAAACAAACAAACAAACAAAACCTTGGAGAAGGCAATAGAGTTGTTTCCCCCCCCCCCCCCCCCCCCCCCCCCCCCAGTTTTCTTGTATTGTATTTAAACTTTGAAAATATCTGTATTGACCTGATGTCCTGTGGTTTTGCACTAAGGTTTCAGAGGTGAGCTCCAGGCTTTCTTGTCCCATAATCCAGTGGGGTGCGAATTCTTTATGTGGATGTTTTTGTGGATAGGTGTTTTAGACAAGTTAAATCATAAACAAAGGTGGAGGCTGATGAAAAATTGTTTTCCCCCTGACTCTCACAGTACAGCCTGTTCTCCAGCCATCCATAGAATCTTATGGAGAAATAAGAAAATCTGGTCTGCAAAGCAATAAAAAAGCAGCACATCCATTGTTTTTTTCCTGGCTTCTCAAACCTCTGAAAAAACCCAGGAATTCAGATTTTCTGTAATACAATGAGCAGGGTGGTTTATTTTCCAGATTTTTATGTTTTGTTTGAGTTAAAGGTTTCCTTTAAACTGAGGTGTCCTTAAACAAATCCAGGCACCCCATGTCCAGGGTACGCCCAGGGTGCTAGACCTCCCTCACTGGAGGGCACCGCAGAATCTGAATAGCAGCTGTTTTGACTTGTATGCATTAACTCTGTCTTTGAAAGACATGTGCCGCGTCAGCACTCTACTGGTGCCTTCCATCAATTTGTTTAAAGATTAATCTTCCCTTTTGACAAAGGTAATTTTTAAACTTCAGAGCCGGGCAGTCCCTCTGCGCTGTGACGTGATGCAGGGGACATGGGCTGACACCAAGCAGCAGTGGCTCCAAGGGGCTGCTGCTGGTCCTGGGGGCTTGGGGGGGACGGGACAGTGGCATTGCCAGGGACCAGCAGAGCTGCTGTGGCCCGCCCTGATCCAGGAGGGAGCCAACCGGGGAAGCCTGCGGACCCCTCGGTGGAGCCAAGCTGCCGGCTCATCTGAGAGGAGCAGGCGATGAGCTGGTAAAAATGACCCAGTCCTGCTTGAAGCTGCATTTTCACCACTGCATTATGGAGGGAAACAACAGAGAAATGATGGGCCCTTTTCCCTCAGGAACCTGGTTAATTGGTTTTGTTTAAAAAGAGAAAGAAAAGCAAAAAAAAAAAAAAAAGCAAAGTGCTGACAGGGTATTGTTAGCTGTTGTAGACAGGATTTAAATATGTTTTATATCAGCATAGACGGCGAGGTTCATTCCCTTCTACTTTGTGTGCCCAGGGAAGGAGGGAAAGAAAAACAGCAGGATGAAACTTACTGATAGATTTTAATCCTTCCTGGACTTACTATCAGCTAGGCTCCTGCTACTGTTTACCCAGCTGAGGAGCTTTTTAAATGGGTGTCTCTGTTTGCATGGATCTCTTCCCATTGTGAATAAGGCAATGACTAGACAATGAGGCTGTTACAGAAGAAAGATGAGCTGGCTGCAGCCAACAAATCTTGCACTCTTCATTTACAGGGCTATAATTATCCAAAGTTTTAAAACACAATGCTATCTGCTGAAAGGGACCATCTGGGTGAAGACCAAGACATCCCAATTAAATGATTGATAAGCAGCTCATGTACTGGAGGAGCACACACCACCCATACATTCCAGTTCTAAAAATGACACTTGCATTAACAAACATCTTTAAGGAGTTCACATGCAGCATGCACTGTGGGAGGGAGGAGATCGAGCGTGTTTGTGTGATTCAAAGTAACGCGGCGTAAATAAGATCAGCCTCAGGAGCAGGGTGGAAAACACTCCCGGAGCACCGTGGTGCAGCACCCGTTAGTGATTCACATTAGTGATTTGCAGGCTCCCGTGTGAGGGCAGAGTGTTGCTGGCCTGCGGGATGTTGCAAGGCAGTGTTAGCATCTGCGGAAGGGGGGGAATGACAAACCTGTGCTCGTGGGAGGCCTTTGCTTGCTAGGCAGGGGAACAGGCTGGCCATCAGCCTGCAGCAGCAGCAGAGCATAGATGTGAGTCTGGGATGGGCATTGCGGTGTTGGAGAGATCTGCACTGGTTTCCTCCATCCACCACACACTCCACCCTTGGCCTTGCCCAGTGGTTCTGTTTCCCATCTGCAATGACAAGAAGTCCATCTGTCCTGTTCTGGACCCACCAGTCTTATTGTAAGCTCAGCCCAGCCTTTGCAGAAATGCGTAAAACAATGCCTGACTTACTAGGGCCAGTGTCTCATTTGGCACTTTGTACCACAAGAGTGAAGGCAGTTTTGTCCCATAACACCTCCTAGTGCACATCGATACTCTTTTGCATCTCTTCAAAGCAGTAACTTGAGGCATGGACACGTGTAGGGTCAGAAGTCTGACTTGGGGTGCCTGTGGAAAAAATAATGTAACCAGCTGGGGCTGATTTGCGTTACAATTGCCCACTGTTGCCATCCCAAGGTTGTAAAGCCAGATGGGGTTTTGTGTGATAACCTAAGCCGACCATAAGCCTTGCCTTGATTAGTCATTTTAATTTGCAAAATGCTCTGTCTTGAGTTTTAAGGTATGTTTTAGAAATCCAAGGATACAAAATTTTGCCTCTGTAGCATTTGTAGTGCCCCTGTGCCTAGCCACACCTCCTAGAGTCTGATGTGGCCTGTGACCTCTCTTGCTAAATTTCTCTTTGACTATTGACTGTTCTCACCCCCTCCACCTATTTTATGCTACATAGATTGAGCCACATGTGTCTTTTAACCAGAATTATTTTCTAATGCTTTTTTCCTTGGCTTTTCTCTGAACTCATCTTGATTTACCAGCACAGTTACCCACAGATGGGCATTCGGATGGGTTGTGGACTTCACTCTCTGTGCCTAAAGAATACATGTGGTGGCATTTTTTATCACATTAGAAATGCAGGCTTGCAGGGGGTACTGTCTAAGTGACTTGTCATCTTCATTTGTGCTTCACTTTCCCGAAATCTTCCTCTTATCTGCAAGCTTTTCAAGTAAGTTTTGTTGTCATCTTTTGTTGTCTTGCCTGTCTGGCAAAAGTCAAATAGAGCAAGGACAGGATTCCAGCTGGGTCTCGATGGAAGCAAACCCACTCGCTGATGTTTTCTCCACTTGTTGCCATTCATGAGCCATGTCTATCTCATGTTTCAAATGAACCATAATAATTCCATTGTTCTAAATTCCTCATGAAAATATTGGTTTGGCATTAAGTTTCACGGAAGCTGAAGTGTGTTATATTACACCAATACTATTACTTTTATAAGCCAAAATGACAGTCTCATCAAAACAAAATTCGAGGAGAGTCAGGCAAGGTCTGTTTCACAAACTTGATTGGCATTTTTAATTATCTTCCCCTTAGTGCTTATTAATTGAATCTTGTATTGGGTTATCCATTATTTTATTTGGGCTGTCAGGATTATAGTTACCTGGGTCATTTCATTTACCCTTTTCTAGCACTAGCACAGCCTTAGCTTTCTTTCAGTCTAACTTCCTTCAGTGTAACAAGGGTCCTTGAAAATTTGCATTACGTAAACTTTTTGAAAATAATCAGTCAAATCCCCTTTGTGCCATCCCACTGTGTGTCACCTGTAGAAGTGGACATTCTCCATTGGATGAAGGAGTCAAGTTTGCTTCTGCGTTTCGAGCATCTTTTTAAAAAGTGATGAGATGAAGTCACTTTGAACAAGAGGTCTGGAAGCGCAAACATCCCCAGAACCCACACTGCTAAAACAACCGGGAAGCAAGCTCGTTTGGTGTAACCCTCTACAAGACAGTGCCCAGATGTAGTCAAGAGCTCCAGGACTGTCCTCAGTGTGTATGGAGATAGTATGGGTCAGGCTGTGCCAGGGTGGGCTCCCCCTGACCCCACACGTGCTCCAGTGCTTTGCATCTTAAATGCTTTGCATCCTGGGGGGCTTTGCATCTTAAAACTTTGCTCTGATGTGCTTTCACGCCACACTGTTGTGTACACAGCACCAGCCACGCTGGGAAAATATGGCTCTGGGAGGCACCGACACCCCCAGCAGTACAGACAGTTTTGAAGTAATCCTGCCCCCCATACCACCCCCCACCACCTACCACCCCTCAAGGAATTACATCCCAGCATCAGAGGGCCTCCACAAGGTGCCAGCCCATGCCACACAGGTCCCTGACCTGTTTATATGTACCAGCAGAGGTGACAACTACTGCAGCAGCAAATGAAGTTTAGAGGAGGCAAGTTCTTTGGTAGCCATGTCCCAAATCACTTAGGAGCTTAAATATGAATGTACTTGACTGCCATTTTATCCCAGGAACTGCCAGAAACCCAGGGTCCTCAGACCACGACTATGTAACACGTTTAGTGTGTGAAACAAGGCCTGATGTCAGTATCAGGTACTAAAAGATGTTTCTGAATGATGACTGAATTTAACAGCCTTTTACGATGCATTGCACTAGCTTAATCTGCAGGTGACAAAGGCATTGATTAAGTGTCATGAGACCAATAAAAAAAGAGATCACACCTGCTTGCCAAGCCAGGTGTAAAAATGCAACCTCATGCAGAGCTGAGGCTTCAAGGTTTGAATGAGCTTTTAGGAAATCCCCTGTGTCACAGTCTTAAAAAAAGCACGTCAGATCTCCACTTAAGGAAACACACAGGACGGCTGCGGTGTCTCCTAGGAGGTGCTTTCTCCAGCTGCGGGTGGCATTTTCATATGGAAGATACAGCTGTTCCTGTCCTCCCCCCAGCCTTTCCTTTCAGCTTCATGGAGCCGGAGGGATGTCAAGAACGACGAGTGCTTCTAATGATGGAGTAGGCAGGTGCCACTTCAGCACCACCTTCATCTTCAGGTCTGTATATCTTCATGTAGGAATCACTGCAAGCAGATGAACGTTGCTGTGCTCCTTGAGAAGACACTGGCTAGTAGGCTATGGCACTTCTGCTACAGAAAGTGAAGCCTGATTTTCTTAATCCCTAACTCAAAAAGACAGGTGAAAAGCAACCGTAAAGTCAAATGAAATGCCAGCTATACCTCACTGAAATATTAACATCTTTGCTTTCTGCTTGATCTAAAAGAAACTTCATTTTCTTAATATCAGCAGTAGAGTGGTTGGGCCCATTGGCTTGTTGCTGTTATGGAGGAAAAAATATTTTTCATGTTGATCCAGTTGTTAGACCTTTCTGTTTTCCAGTGGTGAAACCATCTGAAAACACGGCATTTTCCTTACAGTGAGACCTAGACTTAGCTCACAAAGTCTGAACCCTTCCCCAGATTCAAGGTCCAGGTGGTTAACAGTGGGAGCTGGTTATACCCTCTTAGGCACACTGGAGTTTAAGGTGGTCTAAACACGGGATTCATGTAGCAACCATAGTATTTGGATGCACTCCCTAATTCATGAAAGGCTTGGTGATGAGAAAGGGAGAAGTGCTTGTGTGCCAGCCTTCAGGTTTGTCTAGTTTGTCTTCAGCTCAGACTGGCTAAAGCATTTTCTGAAGGCTCAGCTGTGACCTGCCCATTCTTCATACATTTAAGACAATTGCAAGGCAATTTCCTTCTCTGTGAAATACTTTTCTGTGCAGATAGAGCATAGCTGGAATATATTTTTTTTTCTTAGGCTGTTTTCCCAGACTTGCCTCAGATCCTCTCTTTCCTCCAGCAGTCTGTGATACAGCCTGTTTTACCTAATCTGATCTATCTCAACCTTTATGCCATGCTCATCCCCATGGTGCTTGAATGTCCCAACAACCTGCCTTTGTTGCCTTTCTCGCCCCATGAGTCCCACTCCTTCAGTCAAGAAAAACCCAGGGCACCCATCAGATAAGACCAACAAATCCAGCTTTGCCTGATAATTCTAATGTAATCAGCCTGTCCTGCAGCTTGATGGAGAAAAATAACTTCTGAGCTGGGTCCAGGAAAAAAAGGCAATGTCTTTGTGTCCTCCATCTCCTTTGGACACGTTCTCACATGGCTTGGCTACCCCTGGAGACCGAGGCAGCAAGTAGGCTGAGACCTGCTGCTCTGGTCCACTCTTCTCCACCCTGTCGAAGGTTTGCCATGGACCAAGATCACTGCTGGACCTCCTGAACTTCCCCTGGCAGCAAGGGCTAGTGTTGGCCAAGCACGTGAGCTTGTCTCCTTTTAGTGGCTGGCCAGATCTGGGCTTACTCCGGGGCCATTTCTCTTGCTCCAGGAGTGAGGTCTGGGACAGTTGCTCCAGGGTTTCAGCTGGCTCTGGGATGGAGCCTGTGTTAAGAGCAGGTGGCTGCTGGCTTTCTGGCTGGGTGGCACTGGAGCTCATGAGGACTTTGGGTGCTTGAGTGCGTGTGGCCATGGCTATGCAATGCTTTAGTGCAATGTAGATATGACTTCTCAGGTGATGGGTTCCAGGAAGGTTAAGGCTTCTGAAGTTCTGCCTGGAAGTGGTGCCGAGCTGGAAGGGTACCCTCGCAGGTGGCTGTCCTGACAAATGCTGATGGAGCATGTCAGTCAGAAACGAGCCGTGTCCATCTGACAGCCCCAAAATCATGGGAATCATTCCATGGGTGCCACTATGAGCATGAGCATGTTTCCACCTGGGAAATCCCTTGCACTTTTGGAGCTGAAGGTCCATGTTAATTGTAATATATGAAAAAAGCCATACAGTCATTTCTGGGAGTCAAGGGCAAAAGCTGAGATGACAGTTGTCTTTTTCTGAGGTAATTTTTTTGAGGTAATAAACGACAATAAAATGACATAAGCCAAGACACTCTTTAATCTTTTAAGGGGGGAAATGTCTGGCAAGCTTCCCCAGTAGATCTGCTTCTCTTTCCTTTACTACACCCTGCAGCATACATATGTGAGTGGGAAAGCGAGGCACCCAGCAGTTCCTGCATGGAAAGGCTAATACCCCTACCAGTTACCTTCAAGGCCACTCGCTGTTACCGAGAGTATTCTTCAGATAGCTTAAAATATTCTGATTTCACCGAGCAGAAGCAGGGAGAGGTGTACAGACTACCCCGTTTGTAGCAGGGCTGTCAGAGCTGAGTCTATGATGGGTGTAGAGCATCTTGCTGTTCCTCACTGTGCTCAGATCCAATTGTCCACTGAAAATGCAACTGTGGAAGAAGAAATGCCGGCACAAGATGCTGCAGAAAGCAAGCCTTTTGTTGTTATTTCACCAATTATTATTTCAGAGAGGGGACCTTGTAACTATGGGTCCTCAAGAATAAAAAATATCAGATGCATTCTGGAGCAGAAGCATTAGTGTTTGATTTATAGCACAGAAGCATTTTCCTCTGCTGCCAGGTGTCTCTTAAGTCTGAGCACTTCTTGCTTTGTTAGATGTATTCTCCTGTAAACACTTTGTTGCTGCAATTACATTTTCCCATGCTGGAAGTCTATCGCAAAGACTTTTTTTTCTGAGGCATTGGCAGATGGCAATTAGCACCCTTCATATTCTTTCCCCATAACTTCAGCAGTTTTTTTGCCTGCATCCACTTAACAGCTCCAGGCATGCCAAATCGCACGCTTTTGGAGGACTTGTTGCTAGTAGCAGATCTCTGATTCTAAATGCCTAAGTAGCGTCTGAACTATATTTAGAGCAAGTACACGCTTGCCTATTCATGATCTTTTGTGTGTAGCCTGGACAGCTCGGTGCCAGCCTGCAGCATAATCAGCTTCTCCCTTAGCGTCGAAATTCCACAGCTCTTCAGAGAGGAAGGAGAGAGAAAAGGGTGGTGGGCAGGGAAATAAGGATAGTAATTAAATATGACTTAGGAAAAAAAATCCCTGAATAGCATATTAGCCTTGCTGATTTACTAATGTTATTGCTCTCTTTATACCAGCCGTGTAATTATTGCACACTCATAACTCCTATAGACTTTCTGGAGAGTTTGTACTCTATTGAGTGAGGCTGTGAGCATTGAGGAGTTGTTCTCCTTTTCCAAGACCACTAAGAAAAGAAAGAACTGACGACAGTTCCTGCTTAAGAGGTTTTCCATTAACTTATGAGGCAGACACCTCTTTAAAAAATCCAGGTAGTTGTCCTACATCCCTGCACTGGAAAGACATTTGGAGCAACAAGGCCAAGCCTACAGCAGATGTAAGATGATATCAGGGTCCTTGGAATTAAGTTTAACTACAAAAAGCCTGATCATTACATTTATTCTTATCTGAACCCATTGGTGTGCCAAAACATGTAGGTAAAGCCTGAAGAGTTGGGACTTGATCACCTGGGGGAAAAAAATTTCCAACTTAGTAATTTGGCTTTGGCACTTACTGACTTGTATAAATGCTCAGAATTTATGGATTCAAAGCATCAGAATTTTCAAAGTCAGTTTTGTAGGTACTTAGTTCTGCAACATTAGAGCAAGATGTCTCTCCTGCGAGACACAGACAAATTCAACCAATTTTATTATGTAGTGGTAAATAAAAAGATTATCAAACCTACCTGCTTATTCACGTAGATAAAAATAAGTAAACTTGGGTTTATGATTGACTATAGTACTAATTTTTGTCTCACTTGTGAGTGTCTCTATTAAACTTCTGACTCAGCACCTCTTCACAGGGAGACAAACTTTAAGCATTTTCCTTAAAAAGCTTCTTAAATAATAACTGCATCTTCCCCTTGAACTTACAGTACAGTGTATAGGCAACAAAATACAAGACAAACCTTTTTATAATAGGTCATTTGCTAGTGAAAGAAAAATAATGGATAGAACCAAAAAGGTACCTGCTCTGGTTTGCTGCTGTAAAATTTTTCAGCCAACCTTGTTTAACTGGTCAAAGTGAAATCTTGAACCTACTCAGCTGGTCAAAGTGGGTAGATGGAGAAATGGGTGAAGGGCTCAATACCCAACCGCAGAGCATGGGCCCACCTTGTGAAAGCCCACAAATGAAAACCGACTGAAATGCGCATACCACTCCCAGGAAATTGCTCAATTACTAAATAAGAGCACATAACATGTCTACTTGATTTTACTTTTTCTAAATGTATTTGCAGTTGATTTGCTTTGAGAACCAGCATGGACGTTTCTTTACCTATGCACCGTTGGTTCTCTTTGAGTGAAGTGCGATACTTTTTGCATCTTACTGGTTCTTATGGCGACATTAAAATGGCTCTGTACTTCCACTGCTTCAGTGGTTGCGCTGCTGCTGGAGGTGCAACTGCATCTGACCTCTTCCAGCGCGGTGGATTGTAGGTACCAGCCTATACCAGCAATACAAGGCGCTGTGCCTTCAGCTGTAACAGACAGCTGAAGTTTTTAATTCCCTCTGAACAGATGTGTGGGGTTTTCCAGCAGAAGGGGGGTGAGGGGGGTGGGAAACAACCTGAGTTTGCACTTTATACTACAGCCACCTTACTATTTATCCAATAGTTGTCACATTTGCTTCATTGCAAATTGAAGCTCTGGGAATTAAAGAGGGAGGATTTCTGTCTAGACCTTGTTGTTGACAGTCTCTGTGGGACACGTCCAACGTCCTAGGGAAGGAGGTCACTTTCTCGAGTGCAGATGGAATAAGGCTGTAACATCTCCTGTTGGCCACATGCCATTTTCCTTCTGTCCTGCTTTGCTTGAGAGGAGTTCAATTTCTGTCTTGTCTGAGTTCCTCTGATAACATAATCTTGTTTGGAAGAGATAAGTATAGCCATTTCACTATTAAAATTGACTGTGTATGATTTTTTTGTGTGTGTGTCTGAGAGTCAGAAAATTGGACATGATTTCTGCGATGTGCTTTGGGAATGGTAGGCTATTGATTAATCTTCTGTCATACAGATTGTATTTGAAAACAAGACATGTCTATAATTCTTTTCTTGCTTGACATTTCTGAACCAAATAAATGAGTTTTATTTGTGTTTTTGGGATGAACTGTTAAGTAGAAAATGTTCTCGTGTTGTCCCCAGGAAAAGAACTAGAAATCCGCAGGTATTAGGACAGCAATCAAAGTGATTTTGTTTCAGCGATGTATGGCCCAAGATAGAGAAGTTAATTTGGAGCCTCAAAATGCTGAAGTTTATGGCTCAGTCCCATCAAGCACAATCAAGAGCAAACGATGAAGTCCTCACCTTGATCTGAATGCAGAAGGCATTCTCAGCACTGCATGAAACAATCCATTTGATGCTAACCAGGAGGGTGCTACACCACCACCAATGGGTGGCACAAGGACCAGGGACCATTTCTTGTATTCCCTATGGCACTTGAAGACTGCAGCATCCGTGTATGCTTTATGCACGTATGGTGGGGTATTTTTCCTAGAAGTGATAAGTGATGGAGGTTGGAGTTATACTGCACAGATACTGTAACAAGCTTTAAACGTTCAGAAGTGGTTTTGTAAATGTACCAAATGCACTACATTATCTCAAGTTTTGCCTTAACGGCAAGCATATTGGCTGTTGTTCTGTAGCAAACTGTGTTGCAATTGTGGCAAAGCTCAGAGTCAGACTTCACAGAAGAGGAAGGTGGTTTTATTATAAAACAAGCAGATTTTACTTGCTCACAATGCCCTACACGCATATTCACAAGCCTTTTGAACTCTTCAGGAGCTTACAGTGAATAGGAACTTTCATCTCTCTGTCCTTTCCTACCTCTATGAGTCATTAGGGTTTACTTGTCTTTCATTTCTGTGCCTGGGTGTCTTAAAGCTCCAGCCTTGTTCTTCATCACCATCTCTTAACTGCTGTCCCATTTTTAAGCAGACCATTGTTTTCCCTACCTGGGTCTCCTCGGAAGCTGCACATGGATGTGCTGTCATTTTGATGACCTGTGGAGCTGGGTGCCAGCAAAACCTTCTGTCATTCCTTCTGGTGCTTTCCCACCTTACCATTCCCACTCATTCTTCACAGGCCAACCTTAGCACTTCTATTCCAATTTTCTATGCTTGGGCGCCTGTTTTGAGTTTTATTTTTTTTTCTTCAGTTAAAAATCTGCACATAATTTTCTTTGGTAGCGCAATACTTTTATGAAATAATGACAAATTGCTCAACTGTTTCTAGCATTTCCTTAACATCATGCTAATAACCCAGACCTCCAAAGTAACTGTCTCATAGGAGAGATCATCCTGGTCCTGGTAAAAGCAGTCATAACGGGTGACCGGCCCTTCACAGCAGCAGCTTCAGTGTTCATCCTTCCACAACCTGGAAGTCATTTGAATCAAGACAGATTTGGAGATCTAAATCTGAGGGCTTGTTGTCTGAGTGGACTTTTTTCACCCAAAATAATAATACTTTCTGCTATCCTTGATAGTTGGTCAATAGGTAAGCAATCACTGAAGCAGTGAAGTTGAAAAAGCAGAGCTTCAGGAGCATGCTTTTTATCCCCTGGTCATCCCCAGGGCTGACACAAATGCAAAATGAGCACCCTTGAATGAAATAATTTTGAGCCCAGAAGGGGAAGCTTCTAGTCTCTGAAATGAAATGCAAGTAACAAAATGTTCCCTGAGCCCACTCAGCTCAGGTGGCACTGGATGCCCATCTGGAAGGAGCTGAGCAAACAAAGGACCAGCTGCGTCATCTGCTGAGAGCAGGGTTATATATAGGGCTTTTTGGAGCAGGAAGAGGGGAGATTCATCCATTATTAAAACATAGATAATAGAAACTTTATGCCCCACTGATCTTGCATTAGACAACATGAACTGAAAGATGAGGTCTCTGCTAATTTAGTGTCTGGTCCTCCTGAGACCGGCTCCCATGTGAGGGGCGAGCAGACGCCACTTGTCTGCCTTACTCTGCCTGATCCCAACCACCTGAGAGGTCACTGCTCCTTCCCTGGCGATGGCCTCCTGTGACAGCTTCGCTTCACTGGAAGAATAAAGCTGTCAGCACCAGGCCATGGCCACAGGACGTGAAGTCAGGCAAAATTAAATGATCTCCACCCACACCAGATAAGTGCTTAATGCAAAATGCACCTCCGACTCTCTCCTTCAGCAAGCACCCTAACGACAGCACTAGGAGCAGCACTACTCGGTAAATAAGAGCAAGATGGAAAACCCCACAGTTAGCCTCTCTCTCTGGTGCCCCCATAATATGATATGACATGATCTTTTTCCTATTAACCCATAGGCTTTGAGAGACTCTACCCTATACAATTATAATATAGCCGGTATAGCTACAGACAAGTAGAGGAAAGAATGCTGAACCGGATGGGGCCACTAATCCATGCCTGATGCCGATATTTGACCATATTGACAATATTTGACATATGCCAATATGTGATAAGACCTGCTAACACCCCCTCCCTCCAAACAGTGTGTTCAAGCCTCCCTGCATTGAAGTTTCTCAGACCAAACAAAACATCTGCTTGGGATACTCCGTAATTGTGGGGTATTTGAGATTCAGGGATGGGTTTTTTTTAACATTTTATGCAATGAGCCAACACGTTTCCTCAAACTGAAACATTCGATTCTGTCCTGTGCAAGGCTAGATTTGTTTTGGTAATCTGTGATTTTGGCTAAGGTCCCGAACCACTGGCAACGCAAGCCCTCAGCAGCTGACTCTGTATGGTAGTTTTGGATAACAAAGCTTAAATAATGAAGTCCGTATCTTTCTCTTCAGTAGGAAAAATAAAACCATCTGAATGGTATTTAAAACAAAAATAGATTGAGGACTTGATCTACTGCAAAATTTGAAATGTGTTTCACTTATTTTGAGTATTTCCAGATATGGTGGTTTCAATTATTCAAGAAAATATGAGCCTGATGTTCAGATAGCAATATTGTTCACTTATTTTTAGTTTCAAGATTTTACTAAGGACAGTAGTAAAAGAATTAGAAGAAAACATCTACTTGTTTTTGTTTCTTATTCACAGCTCTCTTCTAAATGGCACAAGTCGAGCTTTGAGGGTGTTTCACTGAAGTGTTGCAATAAGAGACATTAATTGTACCCAGTGTATATCCCTTAGCAGCAACTACTGTTTGAAGCATTTCAGGATGTAGGAACAGATCTCCCCCCTGTGATTAGACATAGAAAGCCTCCCTTGTTCTCTCGGACTGGTGTAAAACGGACTCCCACTGTTGTCGGAGCATCCCTGAACGCACACTTTTCCTTCTCAGGGAAGCATAATGCCGGAGTGCAGGCAGCCAGGAATGTTTCTTTGATTTCAGGAGAAGCAGAAACAACCCCTGGTGCGCTGGTGGATCTTTCCTCCCCTCATTCTGTATCTCTCTCAAGTTCTGAAGGATATAGTGTTTTAAATAATTGGCCTAATTTCAAGCTTCCTTTCCCACCACTCCCTTGAAAAAGTGTCTTGTCCTTACTCATAGTGACTGTGTGACTATTGCTCTCCTCCAGAACACATTTCTAGGTACTTCTCAGAGCTCTGGTGCATCTGAACTTCTTCCACTAATGCATTAAATGATGTGCCCACAGCCATGATGTGCTCCTCCTTTCATCCTTTCCCCAGTGCACAGCCACGATGTGCTCTTCCTTTCATCCTTTCCCCAGTGGAAGAGGTGCATAGGTGGAGGTGGGATTTTGCTTTTGAGTTAGAGAGGAAAGGGGGACTGGGAAGGTTTGATCTTTATGTCTTTTTCCTTTTGTTAATATTGATTTGTAATGAGTCAATTTTGAGAAGGCAAAGAACTGAAAAGGGATAATGCTGGTCCTTAGTCCCTGCTGAAGTGTATCCCCCCATGGTAGACAGCCTCTCGTAAAAGTCCATTGCCTGCACAGGAGGCAGACAGGGCAATGCAGAGAGGTGCAGTTCTCCTGCATCTGCTCAGGATGTTACACACCCACGCAGGGCCACAGCCCTGGAAGGACCATCGGGATTATTTAGATATTTTATGCCATGTGACTTTGCAGACTGGCTGGCAGGTTTGGTCGCTCCCCTAGCCAGTGTCAGTAGGAAAACGCGCTATAACGTGGTGCACGAGCTGTGGTTTCCAAAGAGCCAGCGGGTCCGTATCCGCTGCAGTCCGTGGGTTAGGTGGAAAGGTGTTCCTCACTCTACTGGTAGATGCTGCCCAAAGACAACAGAGTCAACACACACTCCCAAAACCTCCCGAATTGCCAACTGGCTCAGCCAGCCATGCACAGATAGTGACAGAGGGACCAGCCCAGCCACCTGCACCCAGCAGGGTGGAAGCTTGCTGTGGTCTCACACCGTCTGCAGAAAACGCTGTTGCCCAGCTCCCTACAGCGTGTAGTGAGTTGTCTGCTCTTGCTGAGCCCTTCCACCGTCCTCAGGGGTCAGCTGCAGGTGGTGGCAGTGGGGAGTGTGCTTCACCTCACCTCTCTCACCGTAATTGGTTTTATACCCTGTAGGTTATTTCCAAAGGAGAAAAAAAAAATGGTTGGAAAATATTTAAAACAAAATAAGGGTTAGCCTTGACACATGGAGAACTCAAAAAGCAAGGGGAGAAACATCTTGGCAGGCTTTGTCAAGGTTGCCTGTGGCTCGGTGCAGAATCAGAGGCATTAGCAAGGATAAAAACCTGGTCCAGTCTCTGTTTCTGACTTCCTCACCAATGCAAGAACAACATGTTTTCTCGGATTCCATCCTTTACCTCTGTGTTTGGCAATGGGGTGATGGCAAGCAGATAAAAACCACCACAGCAGGATATCTCTTGTTATCGTCTTCACCTTCTAGAAGAAAACCTTCAATTCTTAAGGAGTCCGTTTTTATTTTTTCTCATTTATGCAGGTAAGGGGAAAAACCAAAACAAACAGAACAGATTCTTCTTCCCCAGATAGAAAGGTGATTAACCAACACCAGTAGCTGCCAAGCAGGTGTGTACATCAGAGATGATATTGGGGTAGAGAGAAGCTGCCAAAGTTGCTCATTTGTCCATATTTTTAGTATTTTCCATGTGATTAATTAAGGATCGGGTCTTTTCCGTGCACATGAAATTTCCTTTCATAAACCGGTGAAGTTTTTCCACAGACTGAAGGCCAATTCTGATCTCATTTACACCTGTGTAAACCTGGACTAACTCCACTGGAACCTGTCCATCTAATCTAACCTGCCTGTTTTCAAGCATGCTGGGCATTAGGGTATCTGAGCACCTATGCTTATCCCCACACTTAAACCAGTGTCACTGGGTTCAGCCTTACTCACCATGTCCTGTCCTTCATATATAATTTATCAGCCAGAACGATGTTAGGTGATTTGCACTCTGAAGTAATCATCACTCGGGCAGCAAGATGATGGATAGGTGGAGGGAGAGCAGATGGTATAAAAGATTAATCAAAAAGCGAGAGTCTGTGCCACTGCCGGTCCATAGCTAAAGATCCTCTTGGGTGTGAAAAATGCTAGAATAATGGTGAGGTATTTGTCTCCTGAATTTGTGCTATTACGAGGAAATCCTTCCACGCTGCACAGGGCTGAAAAGGCAGCTGAAAAGGTTTTTGTGACCTGGTGGGGCAGGTCTCACCGCTGAGCACGGCTGAGTCAGTGTGGCTCAGCCTCCATTGCACTCCGGCACATGCTGCCTTCTGCTTCCCCCTCTTGCATGCCGTTTGCTCCGGCACAAATGCAGCCCAACGCCATTCCTCCCTGGCCATCGTTTCCCATTAATTAGCACTGCCGCTCTCCACGCACAGACTGCTCTCTCCCTTGCCACATCACCTCTCTCGCCTGTCTGCTTCCTCCTTAGCTGGTTGTCTCCTTCCCCATCCCATCAAACCTCTTCCCTCTGGATGGAGCAGGCATCAGCACTGCTGCAAAGCTGCTGCTCTGCTCCCTCTGGCAGTGGCTTTCCCTGTGCCTTTCTTGCAGCCTGATCTCCTTCCATCAAAGATGCTTTACCTTCCCCATTTGCATCCCCTTTCTCTCCCCAAACCAGGGCAGGCCAAATGCCAGGCTGGACCCAAAGCCAGGCCAGAAGGAGGCACGATGAGGGTCAGGACAAGGAATTAGGAAGCCAGCCCCACCATCAGCCTCACCATCCCCACTGCCACTGCAAAAGGCAGAGCAGAAACCGAGGCTGATGCTGTGAAACTAGACCTGGCCCTGAGATTTAGGCAGGACCAGTGGAGAACCGCTGAAAGTGGTAACAAGAAAAAGCTGCGAGTGATGTGGTACACTAGACCTCAGCCAGCAGCTCCCGCTGGAGCATGGAAAAACAGAGGGGAGAGGAAAGCGTGGATCTCATACCTATGGCCCTGACTGTTAACTCATCAGCAAACGCTGCAGCGGCTGCTATTTGCACAGCTTTAGGGCAGCGAGAGGGTCTCCCGCTTTGCTCCAGACATCAGTGTTGTTTCAGTCACTCTCACGTAGCCTTAGCACTGTGGCATGCTGGACCGATGCCCTCAAAGCCTGTCTTCATGGCACGAAGTGCAATAAACTTAAGATTGTTACTTGTATTGGGCCACTCATTGCAACTCTGTTCGAGCTGGTAGGCGTTAGTGTGAGCCAGAAATGACTACACCTCAAATTTGTTTTAAATTAAAGCTTCAGTTTTGCAGGAACTTTTTATTGTCCCAGGCCAGAAGAGGGGTGGAATGGCATTCCAGCCTTCCAACATAAACCTGAGCTGGGCAAAGCCCACCGTGTGCTGGCTGTGCAATCCTCCTGCAGCGCTTCCTGTGCAGCTATTTAATTTGGTTGCCGTTGGCCAGCTTTAAAACCTGGGGTTTTAATCTGCTGTAAATTGGTGCAGCTCTACTGAAATGCGGTTTTCAGCCTGTGGTCTGTCGATCCCTAGGGGCTCTGTGGACTGCTTCAAAAAAGCCTGCAAAAGGTGACTAAGAAAAGCAAACCCTACTGTCAATAGGCTTAAATTGCCAATACACGGGCCTTTTTCCTCCAGCCCACCATTCCAAGGTGCCAAAAAATGAAAACGACTGAAGGTCACGAAAAGAGTGCTGTTTTACACGCGCTGGGGATCTGTGCCTGACTGTTCATTCAGCAAAAAATGAGTTTTAAAGAGGTGATCAGGGGTAGCATCAGCAAACGTTACAGCTTAGGCTCAGAGTTCTGTGAGTATTTGTTAAAGAACTCTGAAAGCAGCCTACAGCGCTGCCGCTGCCACCACCTACCTGTAAGCTGGTCTGGGTGAAGAGTAGGGGATAACAAAACACAATTGGAATCATTTGAGTACAATACTTAGGAAAACTGTTGTTCCAAATACTGTTTCAGGAGACCTATGCCCATCTCCAGAATGAAAAATGAGCATTTGAAATAATATTTTAATATGGTTTTATGTAACATAAGCTCAGCTGAAAAAAAAAATGCATCTAACCTCTTACTAACTTAAAAGCAGTAAAAGATCTTTCATTCATTTCCTGTAGTGCTACATAATCTTCCGAGTTCTGCGTATTATATGTGTTCTTTGCAGTATTTTATTTATTCTTCTCTTAGAAGTGGCTAGAAGATGCATACGCTGTTTCAGTAAGGATTTTGAGATTCACTGTTGTTCTGCAGAGCAAGAAAACACTCAGAAAGAAAATTCAGGATTTCTGAAAGCAACAGTTTCCTCAAAGATGTCTAAGCAGCTTCCTTGGAGGCTGCCACATATGTTCTTGTGTTTCTTCCTAATTGTAATTTTAAAATATTACTTGATTTTGTAAAGCATTGTGATTTCACAGAACTGCGTGTTCCAGTGCAATAGGGCACTGTGCAAACCTCTTCAAACAATTCTGTTTCCTTATAGCACTCTGACCATAGCACGGACAACTGTGACAGACTCAGAGCTAGATTCAGATGCCTAACAGAGGCTGGTGCTGTTTGGATCTGGAATCTAAATTCTGTTGGTGATCAAACTCAGGTTATTCTGCTGATATTCTCCAGCACCCAGAGCAGAAAAAAAAAAATTTCTTGCAGCGAAAGTCTGCCCTCCAAGTCCTGCTCGCCAGATTCGAGCAAGTTCCAGTGAGTGCACTGAGCTACATGCATGCGGTGGTGCTGGCAGGGCTCAGCCCTGTGTGAGGAAACGATGGTGCTTTCATGAAGCTGAATTTCCTCCCTCCCTTCATTAGCACTGGGTTGCAACTCCTTGCTTCGTGATTTGCCTCAGTCTTTTCCATTCCCAGACTTCAGGGAGAAACGTGGCCTCCCTATAGCCAGTCATTAATAAGTAAATACACTTTTTTGAAAAGCAGCTGGAAGATTACGTGAGTAGCAGGACCTGATGTGCTCTGCCAGACGAGGGGAAAGCGAGCGAGGCTGCTGCAAAGGGAAAACCATTTTGTAGCAGTGATTCCATCTATGTTCTGTCTTTAACCTTTACCCTCTCTGAACGTTTGCCATGTGCAAACGACATGCATTTCGTATAGATCTAAACCATGCCATATTTTTATATAGATCACCTATGTGTAGTGAGTACCGTCTATTGATGAAAAGCAGAGGTCTGTGTTATTTCATATCAACATATGATCTCAGCAGTATCTACAACATATGCTGCTTACCGTAACGTTTGCATGTGCATCCATATGTTTTTGTTCCACTTGGGTTATCGTAGAGCCTTAGGGCCTACCCCATTTGCGTGTTTGGCTTAGATGGATGCAAAACCACCATACGAAAATACAATCATGGGGGAAAGGAACGGGGACACTTGAAAAATATAGATCGTCTTCCTTCTTTCCTGTCAGTTCTCTGCCTGCATCTGTGTTCATATGCACGCGCTGCTGTCACAGGTTTGCCTGGATTTACTTTTCAGGACAAACAGTCCTAAAGCTGCATCTTGCAGTACCACATGAGGCAGTTCAAAACACGGTGCCTAAGCTTCTTTCACTTGAAATACAGGTGGGGATTCCTGTTTTCCTCTCCCTTTGCTTTAACTTTTTACACTGTCAAATGTGCAGCTACAAGCTAATTTTGCCATCCACATGTACGTGAATACTGGCTTTGGAGGCTACAGGGTGGCAAACTCAGAGGATTTTCTCTTCATGGAACAGATGCATTGACAGTTCATAAGTTATTCATGCTCACTGCCCTCAGGGATCCATTTATATAAGCTAGAGAGATATAATGGGTGCCTGCCTATCTCATATGCCTGCCTATCATATAGCCCCCATAACCATAATTGTATCCCAATTTATACTGTATCATTGTCACAACATGCTTTTGAGGAAGGGACTTGCAACTGGTTCCAGATTTCTCAGGGCAAAAAGGGCCCTGGGGGACTTGAGCTGGTTGACCCACATCTCAAGAAGTTCATCCTGGCTCTCTGAAATCCCAGACCAACTCTGTCATCTGTTGGACCTCTGCTACCCTCTGCGCCAGGGTGTGTAAAATCTCCTATCAAACCCTTAACCAACAGAAATCAGCAGATCCCAGCTCGGCTGCCACAACTTCAGCTCCAAGCATTGACCTTGCCATTAAACCCCAGCTCTTTTTTTAAAGGAAGATGCCGTGTTCAGCATGTCCCACCCAGCTTTTGCTTCCCCTTCAGCCACCACTGAAATTTGCAGCTGGGATGGGTCATAGGTCTTAACATCTCCATCACTGGCCAGAGGTAGTGATAGCAATTTTTCAGGTTCCTTTGGTTTGGTTTGCATTTTGTAACATCTTGAATACATTATGCAAAAGAAATGTATGTTCAAGTGCCTTCTTACTTAATACATGTTTCGTGCTACATGTATCATTCCCTGTGCTTTATTTACTGTTGGATTTGCCTGCTTGTCTAAATCAGCTGTGGATGTCCGACTTCCCATTTATACAGAGCAAGAGATGTGCTAGTTATCTCTGAGCCTGGCTGGGCTGCTCCTGTGGAAAAAACTCTAGGGAAAGCTGTGGGTGCACTGTTGAATTAATCAGGAGGAGGAAGTGTTCTTGGAAGAGGCAGCACTTCCTTTCATGCAGGATAAGATGTGGCCAGATGCCAAGGGTGGGGAATGGGGGCACGATTCAAGTTCTAGATAAAGGAGGAAGTGTTTTTCCCCTGTAAAGATGAAGCATTTTTCTAAAACTTGATTTCTTGCGCTGCTTGGAAATCAAGCCGTTCCACCCTTCTCTTTTGCTTTATCTTCTGCTTCAGTTGCAGATTTTCCCTCTTACTCAGCAGTCCAGCCAGTAGAAATGAAATTTCCTTCCTCTTTGAAGCTTGCAGATGCTAGATGCAGAAAAGGGCAGATGAAGGAAGAGCTCAGGCCATGCCCGTTTTTGGTTGCAATTTATCCCCCCAGGCGTGGGTGACAGAGAGGAGCACCATGGCCCTTTCCAGCTTTATGCTCGGTATTACACTGCTGGCGTCATCAGGATTTGTTCCATGCTCAAATTTAGCCTCGTCGCCGTTATTTGCTGAAGATCAATAATCCGCAGAAGTATGTATGTGTGCATATGCACACGCACGGAGGGATTTATGGAGACAGTAGTGTGTTTCATTACTCCAATCACTACCAGGTGTTTAAGTGTAATAGGGTTACAGCCGGTTTGATATTTATACAGCAGCAGGACAAGAGTTCTCACCCGCCGTGTAAATCCATTTGACTTTGTAACTGTGTGACCGTAGATCTAATGACGTTGCCGTTTCCCACCCCCCCCCCCATCGCCTTGCTCTCGTTGCCTGCCCGGATAGATTTCCTTTCATTTTCATGCAGAGTATGTCACCGTTTCATAACTCAGTAAATCAGCTTGCTCTTTTGATTCCTCCCACCAGTGCAGCTGTACATCAGAGCAGAGTCCCGTGTCCCCCGGGGTGGGATGCCTGCTGTGGCAAACGAACGAGGAAGCCACCCGAGTTCTGCGCTTCTATTTACTTAGCCTCCGTGTAAAAACACATATACGTGGGGTTTTTTTTAAGCGCGCAGACATCCGCCGGAGCTAGCATTGTTTTCATTGATTGCTGCCGCTGGAGCTCTGGAGGCAGCAGTACTGATCCATATGGAAACAAGGTTTCCATAAATCTGTCAGACTTGAATTCTCTTGCAGAGCCTCATCCGGTTGCTTGCTCCTATTTTCTTTCCCGTGTTTTCAATTCCTGATTGAGTCAAGTTCAAACAAGCCACTTATTTGGCAGTGCCCTTGAAATAAAGGTCTGGTTTAATTGTGCCTCGGAACGCCTGGGAACATAAGGTTTCCTCATGCACTCGGAAAAAGTATAGTTGCAGGTACACGTGCATCTGCTGTCCCATGTCCTTTGGCACACATGGGGTAGAGCTCTCCGGCATACCTCTTTTTAGCATGCGGGGGCTGAGAGCTTTTCAAAGCCAGGGATTAGACCCTTTCTTCTGTTAAGGAGTGGCTATTAGCATTTGATGCCTTCTGTCCTGCCTGCTGCTTTTATGCTCCATTGGCGCTGTTTCAGAAATGACATTATCATGGGATTGAGCAGCTCAGGGGATTGAAAACAGGCGGCAGAGTCTTTCCCCTCCAGGTCAGGAGTTCATCGCTGACCTGGGCTAATACTGGCTGAACATCATTAGCATCTGAAATGAGTTAGGGATCTTCTTCCCAGTCCCTACCAAACAGGGATCTCATTGCTACCCAGCACAAAATTTTGCTTTACTGGACACGCTCTGAGGGTGCTGCAAAGACACCCACAACTAGAAACTGGCCTTTCAGAGGTGGTGCCAAGGCAGACTGGCCAGGTGGTGCGAGCATCATGTGCTGGTGTGTTCTCCGCCATTGTCCCCTCTTGGTCTGCTACCAGCAACGAAGTTACTTGCACAGCCTTGGGCTACGGGGGAAGCCTCATCGTGACATTACTGAGGGACACCATGAAGAGTGGGAGACTATGCTAGACTGAGAGGCTTGTTCGTAAGCAGAGGTATTTGCAATGTCTGTGTCCAATAAAGCAAGAGGCTTTAGATTTTCACCGCCTGTTCCTGTGTTTCTGAGGAGGGTTATCACTGTGAATTAGAAGGAAATCATGTTAATTCATTGTCACCTTTGGGCATCAGAAGATGATGTGGTGACAAAATAGGAAAGAATTTTTTTCTTCAACTGGAGCAAACCACATGATAGAGAATTTGCTTTCCATATGATACAAGATGCTACATAGATACCACATGCCTGACCTGCTCTAAAACCATCTGTCATCGGCTCTCGGCAGCACCCATTTATCTCAGTGGAAGATCTCCTCCAGTTGGTTTAGTGGCCTGCCTGTTTATGTTCATAAACCTAACAGCACCGCAGCTGGCTTATGCAGCTTATTAGGATTGTTTACTGTATTTTGTTGTTTAATCGGAAATACTGATAAGCAATCTAAAAACTAGTGGCTTTTCGAAGCCTTTCATGTAAGAGTGGCATCGGCGTGGAAGCACAAAATCCAGACTTGCAAAGATGCAGCTGAGGGCTCTGTTGTCTTTCACTCTTCCCTTTATTTTTGCATTTTTCCCCTCAGGAACACAGAGTAGCCTTTGAGTTATTCAGCCGTGGTGGGTTTATTACATGACCTTTCTATGTCTAAGGAGGTTTATTCATTTAATTTCTACAAAGCATTCATACTTCAGGTTACCTTCTCTGGCAAGCACCAGGGTGTCAAAGCTGGTGCATTGTGCCATGGTGCATTCCTGCAGCTATTCTGCCCTCCCCTCCTCTCCCCGGCACTGAGCAGCGAATCTCCAGCCAAGCTTGCTTGGTAGCCCACCTTCACGGAGGTCACCGTGTCCGTGGGTGGGGACCTGCCGAATACAGTCTGTCATGGAACCTGTCACTCGGTATGAATCAGCTGGTGGGAGAGCTGGAGTAACATCTGGACAGCCGTGCAAGCAACCACATGACTCATTCCTGGCACGCAGGAAGGAAAGGGGTGGAAGGAACCCAAAAGCTTTCTTCGGGCTGCGTCACATGTGGCCGTACAAGGCAACTCTACCCGGGCAGCAGGTGGCTGTTTGCCTTGCCCCTGCCTTTTTCTGTAATGCTCCCCCCACGTGCGGTACCGGCCTTGTCCCCAGGTACTGTGCTACTGTTCCTTCCCTTTTAATCCTTGCTGAAGAATCAGTTCTCCTGTGATTTCCGCAGGAAATGGAACAAACTTGAGTAAGTTTTTGAGTTCTCTGCCCACCCCCTTCCCCTTCTGTATTCTGCACATCTGCCTATTAGATTATAAGTGATTTGTAGAGAGGCTTAGCTTTGGCTGGAGCCTTGTACATTGTCAGCTTCATTGTCATCAGTAAATGCACACTTTACCCAGGCTTCTTGCTTTCTTCTTTTCCTTTTAAAAATGAAAAATCCTTTGAAGCTCTAAAATAAAACTACAAATCCACAAAGGTTTAACTGCAGTGCCTTAAACAGGTACTTTATCCACTGTGCTGTTTGAACTGTGGATACTAGCATTTGTGACAATCTAACAGCGATGCTTTGTCCACCAGAGAAAGCCTAATTGCTCTCCATGACGGCAAATAAATCCGCAGAGATTTTTGAGTTAAAATTTGGATTTCAGAGTAGCTGCGCTGTACGATGCACAGCACTACCTCCACAACACAGATTTGTAGGCACATCCAATTTCCTGGACAAAGCCATGTGTTGCCTCTTTGTATTAATATTTATTGATTCGTTTTCTCTAATTGGTGTACTTGTCAAAAGGACATTTGTGTGTTCCGAAAAGAAAAGCAGATACTTTACACTGTGACAAGTTGGGGTGTCGCTGTGAGAATCTGGTGTAACAAGAGAGGAGTGGCCAATTTATTCATCAGGGAATTAATCTTGATCTTGGAAGATGTGCTCCACTTCAGATTTCCTGTATGAATATGAAAAAATCCTTTATTCATCAGGTGTCTTTGGGCACTTCAGCATGACTTAGGTTTGGTTCCTGAAGAATTTGGAAATCTGGGCCCCCGTCTTTCCTTGCCTAAGCTCCCCATATGAAAAAGCTTGCTTTGTCCAGCAGGAAAGCAGTTCCTGATTGACTATCAGTGTTTCGCAGCAAAAATCAGGCTTTGCACTGAGGCAATGCTTTGCTGTAAACAATCCCCAAATGTTGCTGGTTTAGGGTCATTTTGAAATTCTGCATGATGGCAGAGCAGCTTGCAAGGGTATATTTAGACAGTTCAGGGCTGCCTTGAAGCTGAGTGGGAATGAGGGAGCACCTAACCATGAGGTGATGCAACCACTTGAGGCTAAAGCAGAGCCCCAGCAGCATGGAGATCTGGGATCTCCTTCACCCTGCGGTGGAACTGAGATGACTCTGGGCAGGTCTCTTACTATTTCTTTCTGTGCATCAGCAACTTTATGGCATCTTCAAAGGAGGTGAAAGCATGACGGTGGCTGTGGGTTTGGGGCTTACCCCGAATCTGTGCAGATCTCACCCAGGATTCAGCAGGCTGTGAATTTTCGCGTGGTTTGGCTGTGTTGTAGAGCTGGTGGATGTCACCCTTGTTGTAGAGCTGGTGGATGTCACCCTTGTTGTAGAGCTGGTGGATGTCACCCTTGTTGTAGAGCTGGTGGATGTCGCCCGCACGTCTTGCCATCATTTCGCAGCACATGCGTAGGCTGGCCTGTTGAAGGAAGGCTGGACCTCCAGTTTGTTGAGGTGCATGGAGTGTTAAAGGGCTGACATGCAGAGAGCTTGCCCTGCTAATGGATCAGGATTTTTATAGACAGAAGGGATATGCCGTAGTCGGAGTGGTAAATCTGTAATGACAGACGTTCGTTCTATATTTGTGAATGACCTGATTTGGCATGCAGGCGGTTCATTCTCCTGACAATAATGGAAACATGGTGTGAGACAGACAGAGAAATAAAGCTGTGGTTAAAGGGAAGCTATAAATTTATAAACGTTTTGGTTTAAAGTATTTTCCCCACCTTAATTTCTCGCCTTGTTATAAAAAAAAAAAAAAAAAAAAAAAAAAAAAGCCTCTTGAATAGTCTTTGAAAAGCTTTCAGCTCTCCTCCTCCTTCTTTTTCCTCCTCCCTCACCTCCCTCCTAAGCTCCAGAGATGAGTGTAAGACATCTGTCAAAGCTGTGGTAACGGATTTCTCCTGATTTGCAAGGACCCTAGGAATCTGTCAGAGCATCCCTGGCTGCTGCGGTCCCGTCGCTGGGCGATAGCTGCCCTGGGAGGGGAGAGCCAGGCACTGCTGAGGGACAGGCCACTTTGTCCCCATGTTAATGTGTCCCTGAACTGGAGAGAAGGGAAGGGGGGAGCTTCCCTAAAAGTGAGAGTTTGGAGGGGAAGATGCTGCAAACTTTAGGAAACATTAGCAGAGTCTGTCGTGCTCTCGAAGAAGAGCCCTTCTTGCTTTCTGCTCCACTTTTCTCCCTCCCTCCTTCAGGAAAAATTCCTAAACTGCTTTGGCTTGGTACCAACTATTCCTTTGGCCTCCCAGCCAGAAAAGCTCACTGGGGATGGAGAAACTGCTGTACACAATGGTTTGGAGAACTAGTAACACATGCATGCGGTCCAGCCTTGAATTATATGAAATATGGCACATAGCTTTCAACCCTGTTTTGTCAGAGGCCTTGACTGCTTAAAAGCTTTTCAGTCCCTCTCCCGCCTCTCTTACCACCCCCAGCCCCAGTCATTTCCCCCCCCAGTAAAATAAATCCCACACGTTTTCTTTCAACTTCCAGCATGTGTGACCATAATTGTGTCTCGGATGCTGGCAGAGCGCCTGAGCTGTCAGCCTCACCCAGGGATGGGGAAGGAGCGGGGGAAGGATGCCTGCTGGATCCACTCGGCTGGGAGGGGGTGTGGGGGCCAGGGGGGTGGGGTGCTTGCTCCCCCAGCCCCACAGAGGGGTGGGAGGACATGATGCTGCCGCTTGCCTGGGACACAGCAGGGCAGGCAGGAATCTGCCTCGGTGGCTGTTTCCTTCTGGGGGAACTGCTCGGGGCCAGTGGGTATAACCGGCAGCAATTAGTTAAATCAAGGGGCCAGTTTCAAGTGAACTAATTACATTGGTGCATTGTACTCCAGCAGCTTGTAATTCTTCTACCCCATGTTAGTACACATGGGTCCTCCCTCAGTAAATGAAGATGCTCTCTGTGTTAGTCACGCTGCTGGATCAAGGAAAGTGTAGCACCGGCTTTGCTAGTGAGCGAGACGAACCTTCTCAGTATCTGCCCCTTTTTGCATGGTCCCTAGCATGGCTATTTATGTTAGTTAATATAAATAAAGGTGTTGATCACACAGATCTCCAGAGAGGATAACTCTTGGAAGTTGCGTGGTACCTAGGGGAACGGTTATCTGTCCTGATGATGACCCCTAGGAACCAACGTGATAGAAAAATCAATTTAATTCTGGAGGAACTTACCATTAAAAGACAACTCATGGAATTTAAGTCTCAAAAATCTATCAGAGATAACAGGCATATACCGGTGGGGGTAGCATCTTCCTCTAGTTCTTAAGATACTCAGTTTCAGTGGATAAGGCTTATAGGAGACTTACGCTGTGATCAGCAGTGAAACAATTAGTCACCATTATCATTCAGCATCAGTACCCACACCACATGAGCCCTCCAAGTGAACATTATTGAGCCGTTAGTTCCAGGTCCTTAAGCTGACTCCTGTATCGGTTTGCATGGTAGATGCGTATTTCCCTCTGGTTTGTCCTCCAAAAGCAGGTAGAGGAACAAATGAGGATGCAGTGGGAGAGACGAGGATGCAATGTGGCACCATGGATAGAAGGGAGCAAGTGAGCAAGGACTGAGTGGGTGCATCAAGTTTATTGCATGTGCCAAAAGAGGAACAGCAGGAGAGGTGCTGAGGCCTCCCAGCCCTCATCCTCACACCCAAAGCTTCCAGCTGAACAAAGCTCAGCCACTTTTTCGTGCTCCTGCCAAGAGGATGAGGTCTCGGCTCCACAGCGTAACAGTGCTATCAATGTACATTTCTGCCATCATCACTGGCATTTTGCCTTGCTTTACTATGGTTGCAGTAGATCCTGGGTGAACACAAGGAGACTGCTATTCCAGACACTTATAAAACACCGATAGTCTAAAGAAATTACATCCTAAAGGAGCATCTTTTTCCACAAGGACAGCCAAGCAGTGGAAGGGCTTGCTCGCAGATCCTGTGCAGTCTCCATCTTCAGAAGTTTTCAAGACCAGGCTGGTCAAAGCACTGAGCAACCTGGTCCAATCCCATTGCTGGCCATGCTTGATCAAGTGGTTGGACTAGGGACCTCCTCGGTTCCATCACCCTGCTTGATCCTATGATCTTTATCTGGGGTTCTTAATGTTTTTATCACAAGATCATAAAATGGTTTGGGTTGGAAGGAACCTGCGAGAGCACCCCTCTGCCCTGGGCATGGACACCTTCCAGGTTGCTCCCAGCCCCTCCAGCCTGGCCTTGGGCACTGCCAGGGATGGGGCATCCACAGCTGCTTGGGGCAGCCTGGGCCAGCGCCTCACCACCCTCATAGTAAAAAATTTCTTCCTAAGAGCTGATCTAAATCTACCCTCTTCCAGTTTAAAACTGCTACCCCTTGTCCTATCACCATACGCCCTTGTAAGATGCTTTTATGACTGTGCTCTGTCAGCAGGCAGGTACCTGCAGGTAACTTGATGGCATTTTCTCCTGTGCAGGGCCTTCTGAAGGAAAGAGGTCATATCGGTGTAGACAGTCTTGGTTTCTTCTCATCTGCATCTTAGTGACCAGGGCAAGTCAACATTAATTGTGAATATTTCTTAGAAATATTATTTACTAGTAGTTGTGCGCTTTTTCCTTAAGCTCATTCAGCCGTTACTCACTGTTCAGTCACACCTCTGACGGCAGCTGGCAGCAGTGAAGCAGTTATCTTTTTCTCTGATGCTAAATCTGTGTTTGTACAGCCTTTTGTTTCCATCTGATGACGTTACTTTCTTTCCTCACAGATAGATACTTCCTCCACTCTTCACCCTTCCTCCTCCTCACTTTCCCCCCACCCCCCATGCCTCCGGTGCCAGGATGACAGCCCTAGGGCTGCTGGCAGTCCGCTGGCTGTTGCAAATCAAGGACTTTAATCACAGCATGATGCCATCATGTGAGCAAATATGATATTGATGGTGTTTGCTAATATGCTTTTTTTTTAAAAAATGAAAATGTTAAAAATAAATCTTTTAGGGGGATTTTACATACTAATGCATGGTAATTTGAATATGTGCTAATACTTTTTGCATTTGGAATGCTTAATTGATAAAGATTATGTGGATAAAGATCTATAATTAACTGATAAACATTAAAACATTAATAGATAAAGATTTATACTGTTCCTGAGGAAAATGATAAGAGTTTCCCTTCTCAGCTGCACCCTTTTAAAAGGGGTGATAGAGGAAGAAAAATAGAAATGTGGCATTTAGTATGGCTTAAATGTAACTTGCTTTATTGTGCCATTGCTGAATCAAGGTAATTAAACTTTACACAAACTTTTTTTGAAATCATTTTGAAAAAGAGAAGTTAGTTTCAGCCTAATTGTAATACTTCATTTTTTTGGGGAGTCTATTCTGGACCAAGAATCACCATAATCAAGGATCAAAGCAGACAGACAGTTTTCCTTCTGTACTCCTCATCCAGAACTCGACAGAAACCACAGCTTGCATAACAAAAGACTGGAGATTAAAGGCTGTGCAGCCTGTCTTCATGAGACCGAAAATGTGCTCACATATGAGGAAGTCCATCAAAGCTTGTCTAAAGGTTGTATGTGACAGGAAATACACTGATTTTACAGGCAGAGTGCTTAAATGGATTTTCCTACCAAATCAAAAGAAGAATAAGTAGAATTAGAGCCAAATCCACCCACCAGTGGGAATCCAGTAGAAACACCTCCCTTGACTTTGCATCTGGGATTAGTCCACCAGACCTCTGGACCTCACTCCTGCCGATCCCACCATAGACCCACCAGACTTTGCTGCCCCCCCTGCTAAGGGGACTGCAGCCCTTAATGCCCAAGGGCTTGGCTTGTTCACTGCTACCTCTTTGCTCTTGATGATACACTGAACCTTCCTTACTCCTGTGCCCCTGCCAAATCTAGCCTGCCTTTGCAGCTGATGTTTTCCTTTCCTTAGCTTTTTTTTTAAGGCTGTTCAACACAGACATCTTGAAATAATATTCCTGCAGAGCAATGCTAAGATGTAATGATCAGTACAGTTCTAATGATGTTGCTCCTTTAGCCTCTGTGCACTAGGTATTTGCGATGTAGAATGTATTTATGATCACTTCTTCCAGCGAAAAGAGATAGTAATTGTTAGTAATGTATGAGCTGCTTACCAGGTTTTTCTTAACACCTGTGTCTTTCGCTGCAAGAATCTACCATTGAGTCAAGACTTTCACATTCATCTAGGCGAGTTCATTCTCTTTCACTAGCTGTGTTTCAAAATTAAATTTGTGCCTTCATACTTCTGAATACAGATCTGACAGCCTCGAATCAACTACACTGCATGTGGAAGGTCAGCATAATCCCTAGGGGCTCAGATATTTTTTTGAAAAGAGAGGACACCCCCATCCCACCCCCCACATCTGTATTTTTTAAGGAAACCGGACTGTCTTGTTAGCAGAGAACCGATGGTGTTTCAGCATCCCAGGACGTGCCACTGCCAATCATTTGCCTTCCCGGAAGGTGAGAGCAGGCATCAGCCACATCCAGCCCTTCATGTTCCAACAGCCATCATCATCCCCACCAGCTCCCTTTCCCAGCACAGCCCTGCTTAGGAAGGCCAGCTGTGTCCAGGCGAATGCCATCAGCAGGTCCCAGCCCTTCCCAAAGGCACCTCTGGTGACTTCTACTGTGTGATGTGATACGTCTGCCACTGTTCTCTCTGACTGCATGCTCACCTGCAAAGGGAAGGGCCCTTCCCACATGAGAAGAATAAATAGAGGTGCAATATTCATGCGCTTGTATCCAAATGAGTCAAAACCAAAGTCCCCAAATTTCTGAACATACAACATAGGCATCCTTCCTTCCGCATTTTGGCTCTCTGCTGACAAAGAACCACAACTCAAGCTCCTTTCATTTTTTTCTTAATAATAATAATAAAAAAAAGCTCCCTTACCTTGAAACATTATTGTGGCATGACTAATTTCACCCAGAAACTTTTTTTTTAAATTCTTGGTATTAAATTCTTGGATGATTAGCTTTATTCGGAAATCGTGTCCAAAGCAGGCAGCAATGTTACCTTTGATCTCCCTACCTGTACTTCAAAATTGCAACTTATTTGGCCATGCTTAAGTTTAGCTTTCCCTGGCTCCACTGGCTAGAGCAACTTCGGTTAGAGAAATAGCTTTAGGAAATGTTGATTTAAAAAAAAAAAAAAATGTAAAAAAAAAGAAAAAGATCAGTCATACTGCTCTGCTAATTACATTGGCCATATTAATGGCACAGACTGCTCATTTTCAGGCTCTGTTGGAAAGATTACCCAGAGAGGTGTTATTCCCTCAGTACAGTGTCAGATGTCACCCTGTGGGATATTAAAGCCAAGTCAAGATTGTGTTGAAATTTTTTTTTTCTTTTGTACAGTAACACATACAGCACTAGATTGCATTAGAAAGAAATCCCTTTGCAGAAGAAATGTTAATGCGGGCTGCCGAACGGGAGAGCTTTTCCATAGTTCACTGTTAATGCAAGACCTCAGCTCCTGTGGAACATGCTGTCCTCTAATGAACAGCTCCTTAATGAGAGCGGAGAATCAGGGTTTCACATCTATACGAATGACAGCAAAGTTTGGAAGGTGGTGTTTCTTGTTTTCTTTCTTATCCTTTTTAATACAAGCACTAATTGGCCTTAAATAAACCTGGGTAGAACACAATAGATTTATGATATATTTTGTGAAGCAAAACCAGATCTCAGGCATTCAGAGAAACAGGCTTCCCTTTTATGAGGTAATTATGATTTAGTGTTTACTGTCTCCCTGTTGAGTCTGTAGGTTGCCTTTAAAGTGGCTCTGGGATGAATGTCAAAAGTGGAATTTACCTTTTCAACATGTAAAATGCAGGAGACATTTATTATTTTCCTAAGTAATATTCTCTGCCTCTAATTTGCTTTTTTTTTTTTTTTTTCTGAAACAACACCTGTAAATTATCCTTGGCGGATAGGTTGCTACATCATCAGAAAATGGTTATTTTGGAAGAGTTTGAGAAGGTTTCTGAGAATGTAGGTATTTCTTCTAGTAGCAGCAATAGTCATGTTCCAAGGTTCACTTCCATCTTCCACTTGGAAATAGGGTTTTAGTTGATTTAAAAGGATGCAAATTATGTATAAAAGGTGACACATTCACACAGGCCTGCCATTGGGTTTGTTTCTTGGTTTTGGGAGGAGGTTTGGGAGCAATCTCCCTTGAGGGTTAAATTTCACAGTGCTGCGACCCAGCCCCAGGACTTCAGCAGGCGCTCGTTCTGCCACGGGGAGCCGGACCAGCAATACCCTCCTGGGAGGGCAACCAACCAGCTTGCTGACACCTCTCAAGCTGAGCTTTTCCGGATGTCCTGGGAGATAAGGTATACCTCTCCCTCTCGCACCCTCTGCTTCTTGTCCATTGGATTAACTCTTGCCTTCAGCCCCCCATCCTCACAGCATGCGGCAGCTGTGCTCAGCAAACCCAGCACCCATCTGCACAGCTCTCCAGAAAGTCCCTCCAAAAAGAGTTGCCACGTTGCTGATTTCCCACCTGCATCATCTATTTTGAAGCCCCTTTCCCTTCCCTTCCCTTTCCCGCTACCAAACTCAGAAACATCAACTAGGATTTAGGAACGGTTTAGGAAAAAATAAATAAATTTGGAAACAATTAAAATAATAGAAATTGTGAAGCATTGCAATAGTGTGGCAGCACTCCACATGTACTTCAGCTGCAGTGCATGACGGATTGTGGGCTACGTGTGAATTTGGCAGGACTGCAGGTGTTCACATCACATGGTTGTGCAGCCTAGGATATTTCTTCTACTTTACAGTCTTCCAGCATACGCCCTGGGCTGCATCCCCAGCAGCGTGGCCAGCAGGTCAAGCGAGGTGACTCTCCCCTCTGGTCTGCTCTGGTGAGACACCCCCAACCTGCAGTGCTGTGCCCAGCTCTGGGGCCCCCAACATGGGAAGGATGTGAACCTGTTGGAGCAAGCCCAGAGGATGGTCATGAAGATGATCAGAGGGCTGTAGCACCTTTCCCATGAAGACAGGCTGAAACAGTTGGGGTTCTTCAGCCTGGAGAAGAGAAGGTTCTGGGGAGACCTTATAGCAGCCTGCTAGTACCTAAAGGGGCTGACAAGAAAGCTGGAGAGGGACGTTTTACAGGGACATGTAGGGATAGGACACGGGGCAATAGCTTTAAATTGAATGAGGGTAGATTTAGATTAGATATAAGGAAGGAATTCTTAACTATGGGAGTGGTGAGGCACTGGCCCAGGCTGCCCAGAGCAGCTGTGGGTGCCCCATCCCTGGCAGGGCCCAAGGCCAGGCTGGACGGGGCTGGGAGCAGCCTGGGCTGGTGGAAGGTGCCCCTGCTGCTGGCAGGGGGGTGGATCTAGGTGCTCTTGCAGGTTCTTTCCAGCCCAAAAAATTCTATGGTTCTATTATCTCCAAAAGCCCAGTGGCATTGAAAAAGGATGTTTTAGCCTTGACAGAAAATATCAATTAAAAGTCCACAAAAGCTATTATCCTATTATCCTTTGAAACAAAGATGGAAAAGCAAAGAACATGGGCAAATGGTGAATCTGCATCAGCAGATGTGCATAGCACATTGTGCGTAGCAGAGGATGAATCTACCATAAGATCAATAAATCAAAATACTGACTCAGTAAAAAACAGTGTAAAACTCAAGTGGTTTATCCATGAAGATAACTGGTCATATGAGGGAGCCACTGATCAAAAAATGTGCTCAGTGCAGGTGGAGGTTGAAAATCAGAGTTCTTGCCCGGTATGCTCTGATATTATTTGGCAGAAGTCCTTGAAAATGTACACAGCATTGCTACACACAACAGCAGGTGGTCACCATAGCTGAAGGAGGGCTCTTTTGGAAACCCATGCCACCAAGAACGTTTGTCCCTTTAGGTGAGAAGTGAGTGTCAGGTCACAAGGCTGCCAAATGCAGCCCAGCTTACGTGTTGTGGGGTAATGCTGCAGGCACACACCCCCAAAACCCAAGGGTATTGAAGGCCTACGTCACCTATGTGGGCCACAGGTTCAGTGCTTTCAAATAAAAGGGCATGAGTGTTTTCCAGTATTTTCAGTATTAGGAGGCTCAGTGACCCTCAAGTGACACACTTACCCATCTATCTCACCCAGGTGATTTGCACCCAAACGCTTGAGCTGCTTCTTTGCCACCACCTGTTGTGCAACCAGCAGCCCGAGGAGTGATCGCTGACTCTAAAACGCTTTAGTTGTGACAAACCCTGATGCAATTACTTGGAGTGATGGACAAGACAAGACACTGGTCGAGCGAGTTTTGGAAGAATTTCAACTTCTGACATGTCTTGGAAAAATATTCTAGCTGCTTGGGACTTAATTAACGGCAAGGCAATGAATGGTGTTTGGAAAGCCGTGCAGAAGGGGTGCGCTCACAGCTCTGGAGGGTCGGAGGAAGAAGGTGATGCTGTAGCTCAGAGAGTTAGCCTTGGGTGGAAAGCTGTGTTTGATGAAAGAGAAGAGACAGGTATTCAAGAGTTACTTAAGTTGAACGCACCGAAAAAGGGCAGAGGAAGAAAGTGATACAAATGTAGAATGACAGCCAACAGTAAAAAATCTTTCTAAATTGTTAGAGAAGGCATATTAGCTAATTCTCTTCATGTTAGAAATAGATCTGATCATGAGCTGAAGCTTGAAGATAAAGATTACCAAGATTATTGCAGTTCATCAAGAAACGTAGAAACACAAAAAGCGCAGTCATTTATTTCATGTGGTTTTTTTTTTAAAGGCCCATTGACCCCTGGTGTTGCCTTTCGTGTTTCGTTTCAAATGGAAGTCAACCTTTTGCACCTGAAACTGTTTTGCTTCCCTGTTCCTACACCACCTGTGCCTGATGATGACCCAGATGAACCTTTATTGCCTTCCTATATCACCTCCCAGTAGTTTCAGTGATAGCTTTCCCATCTGTCTGCAATGTGTGCTACTTTTTTCTCAGGTATTGTTACTCTTACATTTATTCTTATTTACTTTTGTTGTTTTATAATTAACCATTGTATTTGTACTATTATTGTGTTTTATTTTAATACATTTCTGTGATGATAAGGGTGTATGGGGTGCATGAGGGAGTTTAGTGAAAGGAGTTGAAACATACTGCCCTTACTTTCTGTGGAAATAACAGTGTGCAAATGCTAGCAAATTCTACTATAGAATTCCCTTAAAAATGATGTGTTGGTATTGCAGAGGGAGTGCTGTATGCTAATCCCAATCTTACCAAGCACAACCCACCCTTACCCAGCATTTTCACCCACCTCTTCCTGATAAACTAAATTTTGACAACATGGGAAGGTTTTCCTTCCTGTCTTCTTCCTTACTTGACTTGGGGAAAAAGTAAGAGAAAACCAGAAGCTACAGTGGTTACCTGTTAAAAAAAAAAAAAAAAAAACAAAAAAAAAACCAAAAAAAATCTCTTATTTATGTCCTGAAGAGTCTGAGCTGTATAATGTAGATTTAGTGATGGTGTATAAAATAGTGCCAGGTATGCGTGTGTTCTTTTCTTCGGAATAGACATAAAATGCCTGCTCTCAGAGACCACGGTTTCACACACTAATGTACTTCAGGGCTGGTTTTGGTTCACTAAAATACAAGGGAAAACAAAATCCTGAAAATCAAAGTATTATAGGGTTCATATACAAACAAAAAGCAAGTCTATATTACAGAAAGCTAACAATGCAGCTGCTGTAAAGCCTCAGGTTTCTATAGAAGAATTCTGGAAAATCAGCATGACGCTCATAGATGCTCTGTGTACTTTTGTGTGCTGTTAATAATGTAGTTAATGTAGCATCACATCAAGGATCACCACTAAATTTCATCTGAGACATACAGGAACTGGAATGACAATATAAAATGATTTTGAAAAAAAAAGTAGCTTGTTTTGATGTGCTAACGATAAAAAATAATTCAATGTGCGGCAGAAGTCTGATTTCAAACCATATTCTAAATATCCCTTCAGTGGCTGTAGTCTGGTAATTTATTTCATGTAATAATTTTTTAATTTTTTTCCTAAAATTTCCCTTTATTTCTCTATCAAGCTCAAGGTATAGGTATAGGGGGAAAAGAGAGTGAATATTTTCTCAAAACAGCTTTTTGCTGCTGGCTTTGATATCTGTAGCTGGGATGGGGATGAACAGACCAGTGAAACCATGTTACAGCAGGAGGACAAGGAGGGATGTTCTCCTGAATGTTAAAGACAAAGCAGGGCTACCATTTGGCAAAAATGTTGAACTGTAGTTGAGCGGAGGGGAAAGAGGGATCTTAGGGGCTGTTTAAATAAATTAAAAAAAAAAAAAAAAAAAGCTGGAAAGATGGGTGGCTCCATCACATGTGTGGCCAGAGAGGTGACAGGCAACCAGGGGCCTCTGAAAGAGGCAGAAGTGAATGAGAGGTCACATAGCAAAAAACAGGGAGTCAGAGAAGAGCTTTGGAAACCAGGCAGAGCATTTTGATATACATGGGAATATACCGCCACAAATTATAGGAATAACGACGATGCGCACATGGTCTCCTGTGAGAAGGAGCCTTTTAATTACAGCAGACTTAAAATTTTGGAATATCCTTTCCAGAAGAATCTTAGAATACAGTTGTAGCATCTGAAGCAGAAAAGGATTAGCTGGCAAACAGGATAAGTCAAGAACAGAGTTTTAAAATTGTATTATTTTAAAACAAAAAATGCAAACCCTTTCCCAGAGGGCAAATTAAAGCAATGATACTTATTGTTTTCAGTACTTATGTGGTCATCTAAGCCTGTAAAAAGCAACCTCCTAGAAAAAGCCCATCAGATTGCCATGTAACGATGGCCGAAAAAAAGGTATTTTTTAGAAAAGCTG
Source organism: Falco naumanni (assembly GCF_017639655.2). Taxonomy (NCBI): domain Eukaryota; kingdom Metazoa; phylum Chordata; class Aves; order Falconiformes; family Falconidae; genus Falco; species Falco naumanni. Next base: position 23,475,134 of record NC_054056.1, on the reverse strand, counting down.
AGAGCAAATATCGGAATGGCTTTATGCGTTAAGGCAATGGGTTTCATGAGGGTGCGATAAGCACAGAGAGAAGGGACAAAGTAAGTGTCCCTGTGTAACTGGAGCCAAGCAATGTCATTCCTAAGAAAATAAGTGTTACTGAATTTCTAATAGCACTTTAGGAAGGCAAGACAAGACCTCAAGTATAATTACTTTTGACGTTCTTATTCTGCAAGCAAGCAAGGAATTAAAAAAGAAAAACAGCATCAAACAGAATTTTATCAACTTTTTTTTCCTCCATGCTAAACCAAAACCTGAAAACAAAACATGGGACAAGAAATCTTCAGTGAAACTCCAGACACGGCGTTTGGCACTTGTAAGGAAAGCAAAGGGCATGTCAGAAGTCTGACTTCCCTTGTACCTGGGGAAAACCTGAACCCACATTTGTCACTTTCTGGAGAAGTGCTCTAACTATCAGGCTGTACGCTGATGGGTTTGGGGTACGGCGTTGTTCTGTTTCATGTGCGAGAGTATTCACTGGTGTAGGGAGCAGGACACCCTCATGTCTGCATTTCTCGAGGGGATAACAGTCTTCTCCCCAAAACCACCTCCAGCCTGAGCGGCACATGGTAAGCATGCGCAGCCCGCAGCCCTGGGGGCTGGACACACCTGGGTGATAGGGGGGGCACTGCAAGGAATCACTTTTTCTAGGCTTCCTGGGCAACTGAATACAGGCCAGTGGTTTTTAGGAAGAACGATGTCTCTCACTCCCCATCAGGTTGCTTTTGAGGTGGTGGTGAGCATGTCTGGGGAGATGGCAGGAGCCCCAAAGACTATTTCCACGCAAAAGCGAATCCTAGTTTTCCCACTCCTTTGGAAGGAGGACTGTAGAGGACAAAAACATGCTGAAGTACCTTATAAAGGGACAAAAAGAAGGATCCATCACCCCAAGCAAATGATCACCACACAACATATAGGATTAGAGCCTAGACCAGAAAAGCAGGTCTGTGCTTAACCAGGAAATCTTTATGTTCTTCCATATAAAAACAAGTAGAGCTTTAACCGTTCCACTGTATTTCCTTATAAGCAGGTTTGTACAACAGTTCCACCAAAATGAATAAGAAAATAAAGTTCCTCCAGCTTTGGTAACAGGAGCCCACTGGAGATAGACGTTGGTATTAAGCAATAAATACGCTCCCTTCAGGAATGGTGTCAGGGATTTGGAGCATTCTGCCAGGCAGAGCATAGCTGAGTGCCAATTTGTCTGTGCTACTTTCATAGATAATTTGCTCAAGTTCTCAAAACCTTTTTAGTCCCTGACTTCAGGACTGTCTGAAATATCTTCTCTTTTTTTATTTATTTATTACTGATTTTCCACCAGGAATAATTAACTTCATAACCTCCCCAAGCCTGCATGCATGTATGCATGTGTGTCTTTCCTCCTCACAAGTCGACATCCCTGATACATAGATAATTTATGAAAACAGAGTAGATGCTGTTTAATAATTAAGTAATGGATAATAGGAGGTGACTTTTTCCAACAATGTATGGCAGCTTTGAAGTAGAACACAGCCTGAAAGGTTAGTGGCTGTGGATAAATTACATTTAGAAAAAGGAAACCTGAAGAAAGCTGCTACCATCGTGCCGTATCATTAAGTAAATTAAAACGCTGCAAAGGTTCTCCCCCCCACCCCCATCCCACCCACCCCCCGCAATGCATGCACCTCGTTGCAGTACTGTGTGAGCAGCAGTCCTGTGGCAAAAAGCCAACCGACTGCCGCAGACTAAATCACGTAGCATCAACATGGCCTATTCTCTCTAAATTACAGGGCAAACAATAACACAGGTAAAATTAGCCCTGGCTGTAATTATACAGCAGAAGTGTGTCGAGGACGTAGAATGATAAACGGCGAACGCAGAACGTGTTGTGTCGTATCATGTAATCTCTCCTGCTGCAGAGTTGAAAAACAAAGGGAGAGTTGTGCCTTGTTTGTCTAACATGCTCTATATCACAAATTAGAAATCCTTCCTAATTAAGATATTGTTAAATTTCCTTTGTTAACAAATTTTGAACAATGTTAATTAGTGATCATTGATGACATTTTAACAATGTTAATTAGTGATCGTTGTTCATCTAACAAACAATTAGGGTGATTTGCGCTGCAGTTCTCTGGCGCAGAAGTGCATCCCAGAGCCTTCCTGCCTTTTTACCCCCAGGCTGCTTGAGCCGAAGGAGGGCATCTGGGAATGCTAATGCAATACGTAGCCACTCATTTAGCAGAAGCATTGCAGGGAAAATCATGTCTGGCTTATGAACATTTAATAGTTCAAAACAGCTGTAGCTTCGCAAGGGTGTTCTCCCCACACAAGTGCTCCGCGAGGTCACTTGGGCCATTTTTGCACTAATGTAATATAATACAATACGAAGTACACACAGACATTCATTTCCCACTATTTCATTATTTCTCATCTAGCTCTGGGGGTGGCAGTGGCTCTCGGGGGCCTGAGGTTGTCATGGCGGTTGCATTTTTACTGTGGTGTCACCTTAGCCTAGCCATTCCTGGTCTATGTGCTGGTGAAAGGAGCAGCAGTGGCCACGTGTGCCGTGGTCCCCGTCCCTGCTGTGTCCCTGCTGAACAAGAAGCACTGTCACTTTTACACCACCAGCCTCCGAGTTGCGGTATCAGGCTGATTTGTAAGAAACGTCCCTGAGCAAGAAGGATGTTAGCAGCGAGAGTTATGAAGGGGCTTGAGAAATCAGCTTGTCAGTTAGACCACAGGAGCGCGCAAATCGCCCTGCGTTTCCTGGCACAGGCGGGCAGAGGGCTACAGGTTCTGACAGATGTCAGGCTCGATGCACACTTCCTCTCCACAGTGGTCAAAGCATTATCTCCAGCTACAGCCAAAAGACCCATCTCCTACCCAATGACTTCAGGGGAAGTTGGGTTAGATGCTAGTTCAATTTGGAAAAAAAATAAAATAAGAATGATTAAGACTTGCACTGAAGAAAATGGACAGTCTGGAGGTTGGCGGTGGGATAATACAGCCCAGGAAACCTCCTACTGTTCTGCTGCCAGTGACCTCAACAGTGGGGTGACCAGAGGTAGGGTCACCGAGCAAGTGCTGGCCAGTAACACTGACAGGGTGTTAGCAGCTGCCCACGTTACCATTGTGTTTGTGCTTCTGCTCCAGATAAGGTTAGATAGCCTGGGTGATAAAATATCAATGTATGGTTTAAGTCAGTGCTCCTATAGCAAGCATGGTCAGTGGACCACTGGAGTAGCTATGCAACGTGGAAGGCTCTTAGCACAGGTTTTGCTGCTGGGGGGTGTTGCCATGCTTACCATAGCACTTAGCAAGTGGCATAAATGCACCTTTCTGTGAGCCTTGCCTAGGCAAAGGGGCTTGAATCCAGCCACATTACAATTTCTTTTCTCATTTTATATTTTTTCTGTGGCATGAATACCTGCTTTCCACCCATGGCTCCGTTGTGTAAATTTATCTGTCTTTTTATTTATGTTCATGGTTTATCCCCTCCGTGATATGAACCCTGAATTGTTTGCATGTTGCTATACATAAATGTTTCTGCAGCAAACGGTAGGTGAAAATGTGTGCCAAACCCCACGCAACATCTTCTAAATGTTAACAGTAGGTTTGGAAAATCATTCCTTATGCAAGCCTGACATAACAGAGATGTTCTTGCATTGTCCAGGTTAGTGGATAGCATTGATGTGATTAGATTATAAGGGTGAGCCATTAATCCCTCCTTTTCCTGATTATTATTGACAAAATTGGAGTGTAAACTAACACTAACCTGCTTAGTTCCAGCTACGTTCTCATGAATATAAATGTATCAGTCCATCAAATTTACATTTATAAAATGCCCTTCATTCAAGGACCTCAGAAGGCAAGAGGCAATCAATGTTTTAAAAAAATTGTTAGCCTTAATTCGGCAAGAAAAATTCAGCTTAGGAATGTCAAGATTTTCTGCTGGCACTTTCTGCACTGCAGTTGAGTGGGATACGCTTGAGTTCTGTCTTGCCACTTGGTCTTGTTGTTTGTATGCGCATCTAGTGCTAATAAAGCAAAGGATTAGTAGTGCTTGCTAGGCTAATGCTCTGTACCTGGTTTTCCAGCAAAGTAGTGCTCTTTTGACTCACCATTCCCTGAGAATGCCTGTACATACCTTCTCAGCAGACTTCCAGTTGCAAAGACTCTGCATTTCAGCAAAGACTTCCAGTTGCTCTAAAACAAATAGCCATTTAGAGAAGCCACTAAATGGCTGCAGGGAACGGCTGTGAAGCTGCTCGCCTCACTTTCTGCACAGAAATAGAATGCTGGCCGTTGGAGAAGCCAAATGTGCAAATGTGTTATGACAGCAGCATGTTCCCGGTTTTCCAAGTCAAGAACCCACAGCTTGGGAGCCTAGAATCACATTTTAAAGAGCAAAAGCATTGAGGTGCTGCAGGGCTCGTCTGTGGCAGGTTTGGGCAGGAGTACCTGGATTTAAACATCTTATTTGGTGAGGCAAGAGAGGGAACTTCTCCGCGCTTGCCTGTGTTTCTGGGTACCTTTTTGTCATAGGGCAGGGAAATTTTATTACCATTTGTATTATGGATTATGATTGTCAGACACAGATCTGAAAGTCAAAATGTATTGATGTGAAAGTCAAAATGTATTTTGACTTTCACGGGGACAGATGGAAATTGTAAACTCATTTTCACCTGTAAAAAATGACCAATCTCGTTGTTAAATTAATTTGTTCTGTTGTTATGACTTTGCTGCGTTCTAGATTCCAAGCAACTGTGATTTCTTTTATCGAAACAGAAGTAGCTATACCTAAGGGAAAGTGGAACTGTTTTGTGAAGATAACGCTGGCAGTGTGTTAGCTGTGGAGGAGTGGGCTATAATTAGAGATCCATTTACACCCAGTGATTTTCTGTTAGCATCTGTAAGTGGCAGTAAGGTGCTGTGTTCCCACCATCCTGTGGATTTACACATTTACTAATTCTTTGAGTCTTCACGCTTCTAAAGTCAGTTGCTTCTGGCATCGTGATGTGACTGGTTTCTAAGCAGGATACTCCCAAGAGCCACAGCAGAAACATGGGACACCTCGGCAGCAGAGAAAGGCTGAAACATTCCCTTTGCACTCGGACTGACTGACTTTCTTTGCTGGTCAGAAGCCGTCAGTAAGCATTACCTGCACAGCACTTCTGTGACCTCTGTCTTGTGCTGCGATAATAACCTAGGCTTCCCTTGTATTAGGCAAAGGTAGCAATAAAAAGCAGCAAGCAAAGGAGGAAAAAGGCTCCTCCATAGCTGATCTGCTCCTTCCCTGTTTCAAATATCTCATACACCTGCTCCTGAAAATTTGTTGGACCCTCTTGCAACTATCCTGAGGTTTGGAGATTCCTGAGTCTGGAGGGAGTAAAAAGTAGGATGAGGGAAGAGTCTTTTTTTAGCCCGGTGTATCTGCCCTATTTATCTGCTTTCACAAAAGAAGGGCTAACACCATCTGTGCAGATACACATTTTTTTCAGATTACACTCGGGACCAAACACATTGGGAGTGAAATCATCAAAGATCTGCAGGACCTCGGTATTTTAGTGACTTGCGCTATGTGGATGTTACAGCAGAGATGTAGCACCAATGAGTCTACTTGGCTTAAATATGAGTGGTTGCAGGCAGGCTGCTAGCTGGAAGGATGAATTGCAGCTTCCCTTGATGCTTGCAGTTCCACTGGGCATGGCTGCCATGCACTTTCATGCAAAACATCCAACTTAAATGGAATTGGTTGTTTTCACCAAAAACGAACAGGTCATTCAGAAAATTAATTAAAAAAAAAAAACAAATATAAAACACCGAAAAAACCAAATCCCAAAAAACCTTGACCCAACCAAAAAACCTTGCAAGTAACTGGCACGTTGCAGTATTTTGTAATAAAGCTTACGTTCTAGGTCATTCCTCAGCTGGAGCATAAAGCACTGGAAAAAATGCAGCATTTGGATCCACATCACAGAGAGAAATGCTGATAAATAGTCAATAAAATTCCAGTGGACATGTATGTTTGTTCTCTTAAACAAGGATAGATAAACAGTGTAATGTAAGAAATCTAAACCAGCTATTTTCTATTTGTACAGAGAGCTACATCTTCTAAATTCAGTCCTTTAATCAGTGGCAACTGTACCTCATGGGACAATGAAAAGATGTTCTCCTATGTTTTTATATTTAATGTTAGATACATTTCAGACCATTTATTTATGTAAGACACCAACTTGAAACCTACAGTTGTGTTGTCTGCTCTCCCCTGTTCTTTCTTCTCTCTTGGCTTCGAAGGCTGCTGCTTGGGAAGACATGTGGAACAATCTTCCTGACTGAAATATTGGTATTGTATATTGTTATGAATTTGAGTGGATAATTAGCTTCTAATTCCTCCCAATTGACACTCTCCTGTTCTTCTCTCTTCTGCTCTGATCTGTCTTACCCCAGCTCTACTGCCCTTTTCCTCCCCATTCCCACTTCTATTTTTGCCACCATTTTTTCTCTCTTCAGACCCTGCTGCTACGTTGGTCACCCTTCCTTATCTCTTGGTGTCCCAGCTTGCAGCCCTTTGTCCATGCATGGTGCCTCCTCTTCACTTCACCATCCCCTGGCCAGTTCCCAGCTCCCTCCCTCCCTCTCTGTCTGTTGCCCTGTGGTCATCCTTTCTCAGCTTCTTTATTTTCTCTGCTCTTTATTCTCCTGCTGCCACTCAGATGTGTGAGATATGGCTAAAGGCCACCCGCCTTAGCAGGAAGGCAGGTACTTTAGGAAGACCCTAGTTAGCTTTATGGTCTTTGGGCTGGCTGGCACCAGCCCATAATAGGCTTTACCAAGCTAGAAAATTAAAATGTAGCATGGAAATGTTCAGTTCCCCATATTATTATGCAAAGTGTCATCTAGTGGCTCATCTTATCAAGAAAATTGCCCCGTGCCATCACAGTTTTCTTCAGTCTTTACAGTCCTGGTCATTGCCTCCTTTCCAGTCAGAAAGGATTTTCTTAAACAATAAAAATATCCGTAATGAGCCTGTGCTCTGAATTATACTCAGGCATGCAATCTCTCACTCTAATTTTCAAACCTGATTGTCTAAATGAAGGCACCCAGTTCTAAATTTTAATTTTCAGACGGGCATTTAGACACCCAAATACCCATTTTCATCTCCTAAGTGCCAATCTGAGCCCCCCAGCACCGCGGGTGAACGGGCATCCCCACCGAAGCTGACAAGTTTGGAAATGTTCTGTCTTACTCAGTGGGATTACGCTGCTGCTCATCGTGCCGTGTCGCCAGCATCCTCCCCGTGAAACTGCTGCTCCTGCGGCAGAGCGTGGCTGGGGACCGGGGCCGCATCCCCGTGTGGCATCCCGCTGTCCCTCGCAGGAGTCCCCACGCTCCGCTGGCCGTTCCCACGCTGCAGACCTTGGGCTGGTTTAACCAGGAACAGGAGGAAACGAGAGGTGATGGAAAGATAACACCAGTGCTTCTGGCTTTGCAGCAAAGTTACCACCTTTGGAGGCGGCCGCTGAGTCCCACATCCCATATGAAGCGACGATGCTCGGAGCATCACCCAAGAGTCCCAGTCTGCAGCGTGGCCTCCTATGACTTGCTCCAAATCCATAGCATGAAGCGCTGCCTCTCTGCTTGAAGCACCTTCTCAGCCAAATTAACAATCTCTAGGACCATCCCAGCTGCTTCGCAAAAAAGAATTTAACCCCACACCCCACCCCAGCACCCCACTGCTCCTAGGTAATGACCTGACGGATTCCAAATGGGATTGCAAACCGGGATGCTCCTGGCACAGGTGGGCTGGACAGGCCATGGCAGGCACGAGCTGGCAGCTGCCGTCGGCCAAGCCCGAACCACCCCGAACCAGCCCCAAAATGAAGCTATAAAACGTGTTGGTCGCACACATGGCGCGCCAGCGTCGAGGGCTCTTGCTGCAGTACGTACAATGCACGGGGAAATACGCAGGCGTTTGTGCCATGAAAGCAATCATATTCTTTGTTCCCCACTTTAATGGAAGCCTCCTCCAAAGCACCCAGCAGCTGATTTAAATCACAATAAGGCGCTGACTCCGGCTCACAAAAAAACAAGGAAACAGACATTTATGGCTTAAATCTGGTCTGACACCTGACCTTAACTGTGACTGCCAGTGCCAGCAAACAGAAACAACAAAAAAAAAAGGCTCAATTTAAAGCCTGTTCTTGTTAACTCGGAGTGTTAGATATAACTGTGAAATTCCGGCTTTTGTGGGGTTAATTGCATAACTCTTTGCTGTGCTTTAACAAGATGTTTTGAGCTGAATAGCTGTGATTTCCTTTGTTTCTTTCTGTGGGCCGAAGGTAGTTTAAGAGGGGAAATTAGCCATTTAATTATTATGAGTGCAGGAGAAGTAAAAAGACCATATGGTTTGCTGTTGAAATTAGTCACAAGAAACTTTTTTTTTTTTTAATAATATGTGATATTTTTAACAAGCAGATGTGAAGCCACAGTGTCTCCCGCAAGAGCTTTGCCAGGCTTATCTATTATACCAAGTGCTGCAGGGGGGTATTTTTAGCACAGGGGGTCACTGCGTGGAGGAAGAGGGTGAAGAGGAGGGGGCTGCCAGGCAGGCTGGAGGAACAGCTATGGGATGGCAGGACCATGTGTGTTGGCCACTGAGCCCATCTGCAGGTCCTCTGTGGGGCTCAGGCTCCCAAACCAGCGCTGGAGACGATGCCAAGCCCTGACCTCTGCTGCAGGGTATTTGCTCTGTTACTCGCTGCCTCCAGCATCTGAGCATCTCTTCCCTGGCTCGGGCTGCTGCTCCCAGCAGGCATCCATCAAAAATGCCAGTGCTTCTCTGTTGGCATGCTTCCTGTCCTGATTCCCTCTCCAGTCCCTCGTATACAGCCCTGGAGACTTTTTTTTTCTGTCTTTCTGCAACTCTCTCACCTTTCCAGGCTACTTACCAGCACCGCGGGCTCGCAGTGGCATACCAGGCAGCACTTGCTTTCCCAAATTACGGTTTAAAACCAGCGGTAGGAACTCTGCAGGCACCAAACGGTGCTGCTCGGTAAGGCAGAATGCTGCCCATCACCCGATGGGTGTGAGATAAGGACGTGGGGCTGGGTGAGACGTGGGCTCAGCTCCCGGCCCCTCTCGGGACTGAGCTCGGTGGGAGCAGGGAGCAGCTGCTCCTCGCAGAAACACGGGTGCTCCTCCTTCTCCATCCTCCCGGGGGCCACTGGAAATCTTTGTGTGATATCTTTGGCACCTGTAGCTACAGCGTGTTGACCCCTGTACCTGATAACACAGATCCCATTGCATAACTCTGGAAATTCATTCCTCGCATACGTTTTCTGTTTCTTAGCCAGCTTTATGCCTTCCCCCCCCCCCCCCCCCCCATCTTAATCTCTTTTCCCTCTCAGCCTTTTCTTTGTTTCTAAGGGAACTTGCACAAGTGAAAACAGAGTGATACCTTTGCCTTTATCCATTGTTTGTTGCCACCTATCTAGATACAGGGGTCATGTTAGAAAGGCACTGATTTTCTCCATAAAAGTCATATTGCCTTCCCGTTACCCTGCCCGGATCTACCTTGTGTTAGATTTTTTTCAGAAAGCAGAGAAATCATAAAAGAAATGGAGACCGGGGAGATATTGCTATGTAGTTTTACAGAAGACCTTCAGAACATTTGAATAACAATAACAACACCCGGTTACTTTTTCACTGGCTCCTGGCCAGACCAATAAAGTACCACCCAGCAAGAAATACTCTGTTTTTGCTGCTAACCCATGCAATCCTTTTGAAGTTCGTGGTTTTGCGAAAAGGGGTAAGTCAGGGCAGGATTTAAGCCCTTCAGGAAATTTTGAACAAAGTGCTTGATCATTGCATTGCTCATGCTGCAGTGCAGGAACTCAATTAGGTTGGCATTTACTGTGTGCAACACCTACGCGCCTTTTCAGGCCTCTGACACTGGAGAGCCGCGAGGCTGGGCTGGATTGTAGGCAGTGCTCCTAAACAGCCCTGCTTTTTCGAACGGGACCTTCGGGGAGTTATCATGGCTCTGATGCTTTATTTGAACCTTCTTTGTTGAGTTTGTATTCTCCTTTGCAGCCCGAGGGTTTCTGATGTTCCTGTAATACAAACAATAAAGGGTCCTGGTTTGCTTTTCCCTGAACTTCAGGAATTATTTAAGTAGCCTTATCAAGATAATTCAGTAAGATCTTCCTGTTCAAAACCACTCAGCTGAATGGCCAGTGTATCTGTTCTTCCGCTCCCTTTTTTCCTTCCTTCCTTCCTTCCTTCCGTCCTTCTTCCTCTCTGTTTCTTTACACCGGTTCTAATTATTTGACGCTTAAATGATAAACGAGTTTCAAATAGTTAGAGGTGGTATAAAGGACCGCAGCTGGGAGATTTATGCCAGCCGAGCAGTCCGAACAAAGAGCCTTCTGTGGGTATCGTTTTTCTCTCTGGACTTTGAAGCCCTGTTCTGCTGTCTCCACCTTCAAAGAGCTATATCATTTTTAACCCACATAATTTTATTCTCCTTTTTCATACCTGGGCAATGTCACAGGCCCTTATTAAGGAGCAGACCGAATGTCAAAATTTTGTTGTAAATCAGCGGGAAGCCAGTAACAAGTTGGGGTGAGAGGGCTCAAGGGAGGCCCTATACAAGGACCCAAGTCAGATGTGCTGCCAATTCATTAGAAAGGAGTGCTGTAAAAGATAAACCACCTCCAACTTTCTTTAGGACAACTTAGTAACAATAACAACCTTGGATTACTTTTGCATGGGCCCCCAGCCAGACCGATCCTGTCATCTGGAAAAAAAGGTAAACCTGCCTGGCTTCTGCAAATGCTAAGCAGGGTTCTTGTCTGCTGCTGAATTGATTGTGAAAAAGTATGATTTTTTTTTAAGTCAGATAAATAGATAAATGCCTGTCCAGGACAAGGATGTGCTGGGAAAAAACCTCTGAGAGACAACATGTTGTTAGCAATGCTCTTGCCTTTTACTTCCCTGGCGAATCCGTACGAACTTTGTAAGGAGCCAGGCTGGCCCTACAGTACAGCACAGCCTCCTGCTTCCCTCCACGGCTCAGCAGGGCATCGTATTCCAGCTGTGAAGCGCTTCTGCTGAATCAGAGCGATGTTTTGCATGCTGCTATCTAACAGTCGAAAGACGAATTGCAATGCAAAGCTGGAGCATAACCCGGCTTTTTTTTTTTTTTTTTCTCTTCAGAGCAGGACTCTCAGCTGTGCCCGTGCGCTCGTGTGTGACTACGTGAGGGGGGAGCGGTGGGTTCAGCACGGACGTGGGTTGGTGCAGACCTGTGGGAATGGTTTGTTTCCCTGGGGGAGCCTCGAGGGCTCTCTGGTTCCAGTGCACGTGGCGATGGTAACAGCATAATAGAAATATATAAATGGTGCTGTATGAAAATACCTGTAACACACCTTTCCATGTTTATCTGTACAAACTAAGGTGAAAGGCAACAATTCATGTTTAGAGGAACACCAAATGTGATTGCCGATACCTTGGCAAGAAGCAAGTGAGGACGGCTTCAGTTTCTCAGAGAGACGGAATGCTAGGAAGCGTGGCCCACCATCACACCAGCTCTTTTCCTTATGGTTTTGTTTGGCTTTTCTGTCTGGTTCTGTGTTTGCTTTCTAGGTTGTAGGCTCACTGGCATCTGTGCCGGGTCCTTTAAGGTCCTTTGTAGATCTACTAGCGTGGTGCTGCTTTGCTGCAATGTGCGAGCAGGCGCTGTCTGCTGCAGGAGTAGGTATCAGTGGCTATCAGTATTTTCAAAGTGAAAAAGGGATGTCTTTGCTTAAAAGAGTATATTCCTCTGCTGAATGTTTCTACCATGACTTGACTTGCTTTGCTTTGCCAGCTGCTGGAGAATCAGAACTGAAAGCAGTGAGTTTGGAAGGGATGCATCTTCCCTTTCCTTCTCCAGGATGAAGCCACAAACTCCCTCTCAGTTCTCTGGAAACACTGTGTTTACACAGCTCAGCACGGGAACATAACCAGAGCTTTTCCTCTCATTTTTCAGCCAGGAAGGATGAGCAACCACACATCAATAGAGTGACAGAAATAGAGCATTTGTGAATGTTGACTGAAACATGGGCACTATGTACAACTGTTTCGATCACAGTAAAACAATTGCCATGAAGATGTGCCATCAACATTTGATTGACATCATCACTTCAAACCCTTTAGCAGAGTTGGGGAGCTGTAAGGCCAGGCAGATGGTTGAAAGGAAGAAAGATGAACCCATATTTTCAGAAACAGCAACTTTAATAGCCTATTGCTTTGGCATACAAAAATATGTAATCTGGAGGGAATGTAAGACAACACTATAAATCAGAATATGTGGAGTATTTCTTCCTAGCCAGTGCAAGAAATACGATGAAGACACACAAAAAAAAGAAGAAACTTCTACAATAAGCCTGTTAGAGAGTAGCTGTGGAAAGAAGACTGAATTAGAAAACACAAAGAAAGCGAAGCAAAACCAGGGGTATGTGACTAACCTGTGGACTTTGCTGAAGGCAAGAATTAATTTCACACCAGGGAGGGGATGAAGCAGCGTGGCAAACTGCACCTGCACAGAGGAGGCAGTGGTGGTAAAGGTGAAGGAGAAAAGGATAAAAAAAAGGAAAATAATAAAAAAAGGTTTTCTCAGCAGGGCAATGCATCTAACGCCATGCCGGTAAGGCTGATGCCTTGTGGGTGCAACACTTGGAAAAATTATCCCATGCTTTACACGGCTACACAACACATCCCAGTAAATAGCTGACTTGCCTGGACTCTGCTGCATGGATCCGGCTATCTGTGCTGTGCTTATCTGTTCAACAACTAACTGCATGTTATAGATGATGAAGCTTAAAGAAAAAGCATTTGATTGCACAACGGCTTGTGAGCGGTGTTAGCTAAGCCCTCTGTTGAGCCTGGCTCTCTGTCACCAGCCAGGGTGACAGCCTGCCAGTTATCTCGAGGGGTACCCAGGGGGTCTCAAAAGGCTCCATGTCTGGCAGATGCTACAAATGCCACCACCGAATCAGTATTTCCATGGGCTGCTGGATGGTGTGCGAGCACAAGAGCACCCTGGCAAGGTGTGATCTAACAAAACAGGAGGATACTGAGAAATTTTTGTTAGCAGAGCGGTGCGAAATGATTTCACGCAAAAGTTTTTGTAATCTTGGCCAAACACATTTGCAACATCCAGCTCTTTCTCTAGTAGGTGGTCTGGAGACTGAATTCATCCCGGGGGCCAAAATATGAAATATTTGGGAATTCTGGCAGGCTCCACACAACTATTCATGCTTCTTGTTTATCTCGCAGTGTTTCTTTGCATAATGAATGGGAAGGGGTGAAATAAACATAGCAGTTTAAAACAATAGAGCTGCTTGGATTGAAACATTACTGAGCCTCATTTAGATTTTCAGCAACCGGGCAAAATGGTTACTTTAGAGATAATAGTGCTTTTGAGGTGGTTCTGTGTCCAAGAGCTCTCTTTCTTCTTGGGGCATTGCTTGGGAGGGAGTAGAAATGCCTTCTCAGGCTTAACTCCTGCCCAGGTCTGTATTTTTGAGCCCAAAGTGCCACTTCTCTTGCCCTCGCAGCAGACAGAGGATGCCCAGACAAGAGATCCATTGCAAATTCAGGCTGTTGCAAACACGTTTGACCATCAATTTGAGACAAACTTTCCATGATATTTTCCAAGTCGATGCAGACAGTTTCTTTTTTACTATGGGCAGAGAAGTGTCAAAAACACTCAACTTGTTTGTGAACATGTACGAGGCACCCACAAGACTGCACACAAAATAGCTAGGGTGCCAGTGGGCAGCACTCAGGAATACATAGCGGCGTTCTGGGTACTGGCAGAATAAATGGAGTTCGTTGCTGGGACCAGCAAATGGTGTCCTTCCTGCACCTCTTTTGCCCTCAACATTGCTCTCCTGCTTACAGGGTTTGCACTCCAAAGGGAAAGATCTATTATTGTTCAAGTCACTGTCAGGGGGACAGGCCTCCTCTTGTCTATTTGATGTCCAAGTTCTTGGGCTGTTGGTAAGAAGGGACTCGAGCATCTTTGTTTTCAATTAGTTTTCTTTAACTGAAAGGGACTTTCAATACCCATTTTGGAGTTCCATACACAAAACCACACAGTACGGTTTTAATGCGAATCTGACAGGCCAAATCCTGTTCAGGCTTTAGGACGATGTGGTCCCTCGGGCTTTGATGAGTGTGCACGCTGCATAAATCTGCATGAAACGTGGCACACTCTGCTTATTCACAAGCCCAGTGATACATTCTACATTGAGGGAGAGAATCAACAACTTGCATATGCATCCAGGGATTTAGCTAGGCGCATCGCCGCGTACAGACAGCAGAGCTCACATACCCGGGGTAGGTTCTAAGTGCACAGTTAATGGCCACTGCTTGCCAGATCTTCCCACGCTAGGAAATGAAATTATTTCCAAAATTGCAAATGAATAATTAATATCCTACCAAGAAATTAGTATTGTCCTCGATGTGCTCTGAGGTAGCCCCTGATCCTGCAAACAACTGTATCTTCATGTAAAGCAGGTTGCAGGTTCAGGGCATTCCTTGCCATGTCAAATAATCATTAGCTTTTCAACAATACCAGGGGAATTTTTTTATTTTTTTTTTTCTGCTCGCTTTTGCGCACTGTAGGGTACTTGGATGCTCATTAACATACATGTCCCTTTCAATTTCACTCTCATTTGCACTATGTTAACAGCTACTTTTTCATCTTTGCTCAGACAAATGATGGCCTTTGTAACCAGGAATAAAATTAGTCGTAAATGGAAACCTGTTTTAATGAGGCCAAATTGTTATTTAACTCCAAATGTGTACAATATTTTTTCTCTAAATCTCCTTTAATTCCTCCCTAGTATTAATTATATATCTTGTCATAAACAGGCCTCAGAATTGCTTGCCCCTCCAGAGGAGTTCAAAATAAAGCATTACACCAGAGCACCAAGCACCATATTAATAAGGGTAAAAAAAAAGGGGGGGGGGGGGGGGGGGGGGGGGGGTGGCGAGGGGGAAAGGGAAGCTCCTTTTGTCTAATTTTTCCAAAACTTCTGGTTAAAATATATGAGATCACTGGGATTTATATAGGCAAATTTGGCAGCTCCTCTATATTTACTGAAACCGTGACATAAATCAAAACTGAGACTCTCTCCAAGAATGCGTTGTTATCGGAGTAAGTACGTGTTAGTGACTCACACATGAATAAGGTACTTCTGTTACAGCTGTTTATTAGAGAGGTTTTTTTGGCTACCATTTCTTGCTCTGCCACTGCCTCACTTCGTAACCTTAGGGAAGTCTCCATGTTTTGATTAATTCAAATGATGTGCATATGTATATTTCTGTACATGCATATGTACATACATAACGTATATAGTCGTTTCTTGCTAAAAGAAGGTTTCAAAATGCTGTGAAAGGCGAAGTGAAGATGACATCGAGACTCTGCTTGTTGGCGTACTCGCTTTATTTAACTGTACGCCTAAGCCAGAGCTACTCAATGCAACGCGGGCAGGTATGGCGTTACCCACCATGGGTCAAACGGAGTTTTTAGGTGAAGGTAGGTCAGAAGCAGTAACCATCTACCATCGCTCCCCCTCTCACCACCACCCCCCAAACCTAATTATTGACAATAACAAGAAGGTATTGTTTCTTCATTAACCCAGCAGTTCTTGCTCAGTTAGAGAAAGAATTTGGAAAACTGTGTGTTGTTACAGTGCCATCTGGTGATTGCCCTGCACAAGCGGGTGAAGCTCTCAGGTGTTGCAGCAGCGCTGGTGATGCTCTGCATTACTTAGCATACTTCCCCAGGCATCTTCTCATGCTTGATTTCCTTTTTTTTTTTTTTTTTTTTTTTTAACTCTAGCATTTTAACGCGTAGGAAACTTAAACGGTAATCAAAACATTTTCCAAATGTACTCTTCATCAAGTTTATCAGTAGCAGTTTGATTTTAAGAACTGGAAGGCAAAGCGGTACTAAAGAGAGTGCTTCCCAATCATTCATAATTCATCAGGAGCCTGATCGTGCTGGTGCTGCGCTTGGTACCCTGCACCCTTCTGGGTACCCAGGAAGTGCTCTATAGGTGTGTTATTAGTATCCCATACGTGTTGGCATGGCATCTGGCTTTTTCAAGGTGGTAAGCGAACATTATCAGCTGATGCTCCTCAGTGAGCTGTGGAAGCCTTGTCCCTGTGTTACTCATGGGAAAATGCATTGGAGAGGCTGTTTGAGATGAGTCTTGAGCTGGGGATAGAGCATTGGATGCCTGTTTCTCTTCTCCTGCTTGACAGCAAGAATGTGTTGTCCCTCAGGGTGTGCTCATTTGTGGCTTAATGTGGTGGTGTGATGCTCCTTGGGGGCTGGGCATGCCTCTGTTGTCCTCTTTTCTGGTCACTTCACTCATTTGCCCCTCTTCAAAGTAGGAGGAATGATTACTTTGTTCCTCTGTAATAGCTGAGTATTTGTGTATGATTTTGTTTAATAGACAGGTAAAGGTTTCCCCTGACCTGGGGGGTCCTTTGAGGCTGGCCTTATGTGCAGCATGTAGTCCTCATGCAGATGTGGAGTAGCTACTAGCAAAATTTCACACTAAATAAGCTTCTGAAGCTACAGATCCTTGTCTGAGCTGTTCGCATAACCACAATGGCTGTTTCCTCCACTTTAAAATAGATCAAAACAAACCAAAAACACCTTGTTGCATGCAGAAGACCAGTTTGCCCTCCCAAAGCATCATGTGTCTTACTAATTGGTGTAGAGGCATATAAAATTCCAAATGTTGAGTTTAATTAATTATTGAAAAGCAGTAGCAAACTCTTGATTTCACTTCCAACTTCTGGTAATCTGTAGGGGAAAGAACCTGTTTCTCTCTCTGGCTTGTTGCGTTCTCCCAGAGGGAATGCAGTTCCCTCTCCTCCCGTTCGGGTGTTAGTCGTTGTCTCCTCTGAAAACGAGCTGCTCGGTCGGTCCCACATGCCTGTGACGCCAGCTCACTTTCCTCGCATTCAGCTCAGTTCCCACCTGCTGCGAATGGGGACTGGAGGCAAGAGGCATTTCTGGTCTTTTCCCAAATTCTTCTGAAAAGTCAATCAATGTCCACTCTTTAGTCTACAGGTGAGGGTATCACAGCTCAGGGTGACAATTCCCACTATTCCAGGGAAACCGCATACAGTTGAAAATACCATTTGTACAGTTGGGATCAGTATTAACCAAAGGGCATTTTTAGAAACACATTCCCAAGAGCTAATAAAAATATATGGTATATATGCTTCAAAAAGTGAAGAAAGCAGTCAGAAGCAAAGAAGGTGTGATATCTGCAGGCAGGGCCAACTCTGAGAAGAGTTTGCTGTTTAATTGGCCAAGTTAAACAAGATACAATTAGAGCTAACCTGGTCCCCTGGGATTCATAAAGCCTTACTTGGAAATTTTGGGGAGATGGTGGGGAAGCAGTGGCTTTAATTGTACCTTGTTTAACTTGGCCACTTAAATCACTTACACTTCTCTGACTTGGCTTCTTTCATAGATGTCACACCTTGGAACAGCTGACTAGCCTTTCTTTTTTTCCCTAACGTAACTTTTTCTGTATATTAAGTGCTCTGAATCAGATAGAAACCATATTTGTACAGGGGGGAGACGAATTTCAGTTTATTATATAACCAGATATGAATAATATTTTTAATATAATGGCTCAGGTTCTCTGCAGCTCAAATTCTGGAGAGCAAAATGCTGCTCTGCTGGTCATAGAATCATAGAATCATTTAGGTTGGAAAAGACCTAAGGATCATAAATTCAAACCATTAACCCAACACTGCCAAGTCCACCAATAACCATGTCCCTAAGTGCCACATCTACACATCTTTTAAATAGCTCCAGGGACAGTGACTCAACCACTTCCCTGGGCTGCCTGTTCCAGAGCTTGACAGCCCTTTTGGTGAAGGAATTTTTCCTGATCCCCAATCTAAACCTCCCCCGGCACAGCTTGAGGCCGTTCCCTCTTGTCCTGTTGCTTGTTACCTGGGAGAGGAGACCGACCCCCACCTCCTGCAGCCTCCTTGCAGGGAGTTGTAGAGAGCCATAAGGTCCCCCCCGAGCCCCCTCCTCTCCAGGCTGAAGCCCCCGGTTCCCCCAGCCCCTGCCCCAGCCCCTGCCCCGCTCTGGTCACGCTCCAGCCCCTCAGTGCCCCCCTGCAGTGAGGGGCCAGAGCTGAGCCCAGGGCTCAAGGTGCGGCCTCACCAGTGCCCAGCACAGGGGACGGGCACTGCCCGGGTCCTGCTGGCCACACTATTGCTGACACCAGCCAGGGTGCTGCTGGCCCCCTTGGCCACCTGGGCACGCTGGGGGCTCATGCCCAGCCGCCTGCTGACCAGCCCCCCCAGGCCCTTCCCCGCCGGGCAGTTCCCAGCCCCCTGCCCCCAGCCCGCAGCGCTGCGGGGGGTGGGTGTCACCCGGGTGTGGGACCCGGCACGGAGCCGTGTTGAACCTCCTACGAGTGGCCTCGGCCCATCGGCCCAGCCTGCCCAGACCCCCCTGCAGAGCCTCCTGCCCCCCAGCCCATCAACACTCCCCCCAGCTTGGTGCCGCCTCCAGCTTACTGAGGGAGCGCTCGATCCCCTCGTCCAGGTCATTGATGGAGACATTAACCAGGCCTGGCCCCAGCGCTGAGCCTGGGGAACGCCACTTGTGACCGGCCACCACCTGGATGTCACTGCATTCACCACCGCTCCTGGGGCTTGACCACCCAGCCAGTTTTTAACCAGCAAAGAACACCAGCCAGTTTCTCCAGGAGAACGCAGTGGGAAATGGTGTCAAAGGCTTTACCAAAGTCGAGGCAGGCAACATCCACAGCCTTTCCCTCACCCACTGAGCAGGTCACCTTGTCTTATAAGGAGATCAGGTTCATCAAGCAGGACCTGCCTTTCCTAAACCCATGCTGGCTGGGCCTGATCCCCTGGTTGTGCTGTATGTGCCATGTGATGGCACTCAAGATAATCTGCTCCATGACCTTCCTCGGCACCAAGGTCAGGCTGACAGGGCTGTAGTTCCCCAGATCCTCTTTCCAGCCCATCTGGTAGATGGGCATCACACTAGTGAACTTCCAGTGAACTGGGACCTCCCCAGTTAGCCAGGACTGCTGGTAAATGATGGAAAGTGGCTGGGTGAGCACTTCCACCAGCTCCCTCAGTACCCTTGGGTGATTCCATCCAGCCCCATAACTTGTGTGTGTCTGAGTGGTGTAGCAGGTTGCTGATCATTTCCCTTTGGATCATGGGGGCTTCATTCTGCTCCCCATCCCCATCACCCAGCTGATAACTGGATTTACTGTTGAAGACTGAGACAAACAAAGCATTAGGTACCTCAGCCTTTTCTTCATCCTTCGTCATTGTGTTTCCATCTGCATCCAATAAAGGGTGGAGATTCTCCTTAGCCCTCCTTTTGTTGCTTGTGTCAACACAAGCCAAGAAGCAGCTATGCTGATCGTGTGGAGACTCATTGCATACTTCTGCTTTACCCAGGGGCAAAAGCCACTTTCCATACCTTCTGGGCTACAGGCTGCTCAAGTCAGCCAGTAACCAAAATTACTGGTGCAGTAACTTTTTACCAGCTGGAGACTGGGCCTCCTACATGTGCCTACCTGTTCGATATGGCTGGGACAGTTAACATTGGAGAAGAAAAACTGGGCATCAAAATCCACAAACACTTAGGTCAGTCTTCCAAATGCACTTCACTGTGGCTCTTCTGCCACACTGTGAACTTCTCCATGTGCCTGTGCTGCTGGAGGCCTTTGAATATCCAGAGGTACCAGGTCTTCCAAGATGCTCTTCACAGAGTTTTCCTGATTAAACCAGCTCCTGCCTGTACTCACAGCAACTGGATATATTTTGAGACATGTCTGAACAGCCTAAGCCATGGGGGAGAATGGAAGCATGAGACTTTTGGCTAACCTTTTCTTAGGCAACGTCTTCACCATTGGAGGCCAGAGAAATGTTTATCAGGGAAGACTTTGAGCACAGCTGATCCTGCCTCAGGGCAGGGCTCTGGACAAGGGTCTCTTGAACACTGTGAAACTCTGCAGTTTTCAGGTTTCTGGACAGAAGTATTTTGACTTGGGCCTTTTTTTTTTATCCAGTCTTTCCTTTCAAAGGAAAACTGGTAAATTCAATCTTTCTTTGTACGGAAATTAGTCATAAGAAAACCTGCATTTTTCTAACTGGTGCTGTTTTATAAGGGAACAACAAATCTCGTTGCAGGACCAGGGATCAAGTTTATCAATTCTTCATGCCAGACACCCAGGTTGGGCCCTTTAAAGCTTAGGGTGTCATTTAAGGCTACAGCTAAGCTGAATTAATCACCTATGAGCTGCTCAAATGTTACTCCTCCCATACATCTCATGTCCCTGACTACCCATCCCTTCCCATCTGGCTCTGTCTGAGCCGGTGGTGAGCCGTCTCGGTGGGTTCAGCCAGCACCGAGTGCCTCTCTTCTTGCTGCACAGTTAGTTTTTCTCCCAGCTGAGCTCCTTAAACTAGCTCACCATGAGGTCAAAAGTAAGAAGGGCCAGCAGCCTGCAGACACGAGCAGCAGGGAGGAAGGAGAGGGGGATGCAACTCCATGGACTGCTGTAACATGAAGTAGGGCGCTTAATTAAGTTTGTTAGTTAAATTGGGCCCTGACCATTTGGCAAGATCTGCACGCAAAGGTCTCAGTCCTTCAGGGCATAAAGCAAGGCTGGGCTGTCCCCACCCCATCTTCACTGAATGCCCATCCATTTATTCCTGGCTTGTGGCACAAGCCATAGGGCAGAGGCAGCTGGGACTGAAAAAAGTGGCGTGTTTGTTCTCCTCTCAAGAGTGGCTTTTTTGTAACATGCGGCACGTCGGTCATGTGAGCCAAATAGCCAAAGGTAAAAGAATTTACAAGCACCGCTGATGGAACTGCATTTATAAAACCAGAGTGTCTCTGGATTTTTCATTTTCTCTTCTTTTTTCCCTTGGGGGTGGGGGTGGGGTGAGGGGGAAGGAGTAGAAGGAATTTAAATATGAACCTATAGAGATTGTGAAATTTAGCACTCAAAAGTGTTCCAAAACTTAAGGTTTCTCCTGCAATGGTAAATTGGCTATGTGATACTTAGGGAGTACTTGCTATTATTTCCTTGTGTTTTGATGGACAGGTATGGCTTTGGGTAGATTTGTCATTCCCAACAGTCTTGCTAGAGGGATGTGTGTGGGCAGACATGTTGCAATGAAAATGAAAGGCCAGTATGCTTATAATATATGTATAAAACACACAACTCTCTGCCGAGCCACCCAGTAAAACAGGGTTTCATGTGATTCTCCTAGATGTGCCTGGATAACTCAAGCCAGTAATTTTCTACCGTGCTGATTCTCGGGAAGGGGAGCATTCGGCGGCAAGCCCCATTTTTGTTGGACTCAAAGTCACAGCTCCCAGCTTCTTCTATTGTTCCTCTTGCCAGTGGCAAACTTTGGGACCCTGACTTAGAAAGGAGAAGAAAAACACCCAGCTGAAAGCTCCTGTTTGGCGGCTGGGAAGGGGGGAGGATGGGGAGGGGAGGGCTTTGAGTCACCTAGTGGTGTTTATCTCTGCATTTTCTTTGTTTTGTTTTGTTTTGTTTTTTTGTTTGTTGTTGTTCTGCTTCAGTGTAGCATGAAGTGGGATGAAGGGAGAGGAAGTGGGAAAGCAGCAGAAGGGTGCAGGGGTCACAGCAGCATCCTTCCCCAGCACCATTGCACCCTGCTCTGGAAGGACCTTATCTCACCGGCCCAAAATCAATTTGACTAATCTATTTTATCTCACCATCTAATCTATCTGTTTCTGCTGGGCTATCCATCTGCCTCGTGGTATTGATCCCAACAGTTTTGTAATTGTATTTATAAAATGCCCTTTCACCCTCCTGGGAAGGGGGTTTTGTGTAAAGGCAGATGGGAGGGTAAAGGGGTGGAAATCACACACACGGCTGCTCCTGATGGCAAAGCCGCTGGCACCCACTACAAGCCCTCCATCCCTCCATTTCTTCCTCTTCACACAGCCCTTCCTCATCCCCACAGCTTCAAAGCACTGGAGACGAACAGGTACATGGGCTGGGCAGTGTGTGGTGGTGGAGGGATGACTGCCAGGAGCAAAGCCATTTGCAGAAAATGAAGTGGTGTCCATCTCCAGCCTGTTGCAGAGGAGCTCGTTCCAAGCTGAAATACATCTGTTGCCAACAGTTAGCTAGAGCAGACTGAGACTGCCAGGTCATATGGGGGGGGGGGGGGGGCGGGGAAGCGTGAGGGAAGAAAGTAGGATATTTGTGATTTGGACAAGGCTTTTTATCCCCACACAAAGTCAAATTTAATCCAGAGATGAGCAATGACAGCTTCCAAGCATAAACAGATCCTTAGAGATGCTCATGATTATCCTCTGGATAAATAACAGCAACGGAGCCTCCTCCTGACTGCGGGAACCAGCTGCCACGCAAAGTTCTGAGCCATTTGCTGTGGTCATTTCTGCTTGTCCCTCTAGGCAGGAACCCATTCTCTGCACAGGGCTGGGCATTTTCTGAGCTGCATCTTATTTGGAAATCAGGAATTATTTCTGTCCTGAATGTAACTACAATGGCCTCCACACTTAAATCCTAGAAAACACTATATACCAGCAAAGTCTGCTGCATGATGAATGTGTGTGTCTGTGTCCATGTCTATGTCTTCTCCTAATTTTCCATCTCTGGAACGTCTCACATCTCACCTCTGAGATATGAGAGGAGAGTAAAGGACGTTGGGGTCACAATGGTCTCTGTTTACAGATTTCCTTCCAACTTCTTCATAAGCAGGAAGTGGTTTCTGATTAACTTCATCTTTCTCATATCAGTATAATGCTTTAAACATGTATTTATTGTGCATGAATAATTAGCTAAACAGGGGAGACCTATTGCTTCTACTCAGTGGTATTTCCCTGTGCAAAGCACAGTAACTTCTGAATTGCACATTGGACGGATGTCAGGATTGCAGGGCACGCTGCAGGCATCGGTGGGCAAAACCCAGATAGTTCCCAGTTTGGAGCACTGGGAAAGGCTGGCTCACGGGGATGCAAGAGCACCAGGCTGCCTTGGGCAGCAGAGCATGTTTGTCACTCTCTGCTGCAGCTTGCTCGCTAGCAGAGGAAGAGTTTTCATTTGCTGTGTTAGGAGATTGCCTTTGAATCCAGGCTGCAGCCAGGCGGTGTCTATACGAGGCTCTGCCGAGCAGTGTAACTGCTAGCCTGGGATCTGAAATATCTGCGTTATTGCAGCAAGGGATCCTGAGCAAGCTAAACCCACTTTCATTGACCATAACACCTAAAAGCCCCTTTTAAATGCTGGCAAATCCCTTTGCTCATGGAAAGATTATCCACCCATTAAGTAGCCTGTTAGCCCTCTCCCTGCTCTCGGCAGAGCCACAGGAGCTGACAGGCGGTGCAGAGCC
Source organism: Falco naumanni (assembly GCF_017639655.2). Lineage (NCBI taxonomy): Eukaryota > Metazoa > Chordata > Aves > Falconiformes > Falconidae > Falco > Falco naumanni. Next base: position 23,451,629 of record NC_054056.1, on the reverse strand, counting down.
AGACCTCCTGGCTATGGGGTGGGGGGGCTGGTGCCTCCACCAAGGGTATCTCCAGCCCCATAGGAGAGGCTCACACCTCTGCATCTTTTTATGACTTCGTCCATCCTCAGTTATCTGCCTTCCATTAGCAAGGGTGGAAGTAAGATTGCATTGAAAAACATTATTAAAATGTACTCGTTGTCTAAACCTGGCATTTATAATGCAATTTCATAAAGTTTTATATTGACAGTGTGACACTTTAAAAGGCCCTTTCTGATTAACAAGGCTCAGAATTACTCCCCTGGTTCCCCTAGTTATGTTTTAAGAGAAAGAATAAAATGCTATGGATCTTGAAACAGCTGAAATCATAATTACCCAATATTATCAACAGCCTTGTTGTCCTGAAAAAGTGGAGGCTACGATCAGTGGACCCCCATCAGCTCCCCTGGTGATTCAGCAGAGAGTGACGGATCCTTGGCTCCGGAGGGGGGCACAGCTGAAGTGGGGGTACCACCGCCAAATGACACTGTGGCTGCTCCTGCTCTCCTCTGAGCCACAGGGACATGGCAGTGCCAGGCTTGAGCTCCATCCCACATGCTCACGCTTGCACCACCTCGGCTGTCTCCAGGTTCAGCAACCTCCATGAGGTGGGAATTGGTGTTTGCATTCTCATGGGCAGCTGTGCTTTTTACTCCTTCGGGTCTTACTGTCTAGGTGAAAACAGATCAGATGTGTTGTATTTTCACCAAGACCTCCCCTCACCCCATGTTCTGGAGGCTGACCCACAAACAGCAACGCAAGACCTTCAGGACACCTGAGCGAAGCTCAGGTTCTCCAAACATCAGCATAATGGCGAAACAACAGATTTACTGGCCGAGTGGAAGAGCAGATGCAAACAGAAAACCTCCTGATATGGGCTATGCAATGAAGTTGGTGACAAGGACACTGGGCTCTTGTCAAAGCTGCTTCTGTGAGTGTGAACATATAGGTACATTGTGGAAAAATTGGTTATATCTGATTTTGTTAGTTGGAGGTAGATGGCATCTCTTCATCCAAATCACACTCTTCTCTGTGCCACATGTAGTGAAAACTGGCAGGAACGCTGTTAAGTCCCCTCACCGTCATAGCCATGTGCTTTAATTACATAGTACATAATGTACATTAATTAATGTACATAGCCTGGAACTTTAATTGCAGGTTTGTTTTCTGTTTTGCCTGAAGTACATTTTTACTGGTTTCGTTCACTTGACCATCATCAACACGTTCCTTGGGGACAAGCAGCATATCCTCGCGATCGCACTGGCTCACCTGGAGGAAGGCCTGGGGAGCAGAGCACTGAAATACATAAAGCAGCATCTGCTCTTTTACTTAGGCAATAAATCTATTGCTTTATTATTGCTGTTGGGAAACTCGGAGCCAAATTCTTTGCTAGCAAAACATTGACTTCGGTGGAGTTCGGCCAGTGGAGTGTTTATCTTCCTGTTTTTGTTCCAATCCGGAGTGTGTTCAGCCTGATTGTTGTTGTCGTTTTGCTTTTTAGCCATTTTAATTTAAAATAATTATGTGTTGTGGGTTGGTTGGGTGTTGGGGTTTGTTTGGGTTTTTTTCTTGGTAATTTCTTCTTCATACATCACGCTGTTTGTCACAGTCAGAAACAACAAAAAAATGACACTATTGCTACATATCCTCTCCTTTGTTCTGGAGTTAGGAGACTCAAGGTCTGGTCCAAAGGCAAGGCTCAGCTCGGCGTGACCCACTGCCCAGGTTGGTGGCACGCTGTCGGTCCAGCCCAGGGAGCCGGGGATGAGCAGGCAGCTGCATCTTGCAGGAGGCTCTGGGCGCTCAGCCGGCAGCTCCCCAGTATCTCAGCCCCTCCAAGAGTTGCAGAAATGTAACTTGCGACTTGTCTGGGCAAGTCCTGTACCTCAAGTACCTGGCAGTAAGACACAGAGTTGTTTGCTCCAAGGGCTAGATTATTAACTTGCTCTTTGTACAGGGGCTGGCACCAGAGGGCCCCAGCTTAGTTGGGGCCTGTAGCTATTCCTGCAGTATAAATGTTATTTATACAGTGCAATTAAGCTGAGGTTTAATGTAAACTGCTGCCAGCACTGGGGTATGTACCAAAGTGAAAGGACGTCTTGTGAGACATTTTGGAGAACCAAAAGCATAAAGTTTTAAGCGCCTGTTAAACAAAGAGACAGCTTTCTGGGAGAGGTGAAGCAATCCAAATAGCAAACGATGCAGTTTCAAGTAGCTCTTTCCTGAGCAAACTAATTAAACACAGGCGCAAGCCGGAGACAGGCGCGTGGCCATCCCGTCTCGTCCTGCGCGCTCCCAGCCGGTGGCGATCCCGCAGGCTCCCCTCTTCCCAATCCTTGCGCAACAGGCTAGGAGAGAACAACTCTGCTGTGTTTTAGCACACCAAAACCAACATTGGCAACACTCTGTAAATGCGTGTCAGGGAAGGATTAAAGCAAACGCACATAAACATCACACCCTGCTGTTTGTGCATCTTACATCATACTTGGGGCTGGATTCCCATGGGGTTTTCCCCATCCTTCCCAGCCGGGGAGAGGACCCAAGGCAGCAGGCTTGGCCCCCGCAGCGGCCCTGAGCACAGCTACACTGCCAGGCTCCTCCACCTTCCCCTCTTTTGGAACAAGCAAACAGCTGGAATCCCATGACATGAGCCACATGAACTTTTGGTGTATGTTTTCACTGGTGCAGTATTGATTTTACTAGGATCAATATAAATATTACTTTAGCTTGCAACTGCTAATTATATCAACATAAACCTAATTTATAGTGATGATCGCAGTCCTAATGCTGTGCTGCTGCCAACCCTTACAACTGACGCTTTGAGGCATCATGTAAACCCAGTCATTAGCAATCAAGTAAATGCTCCCATTACACATTACTGATACTGGCTAAAGAACTTTTTAATTGACTTCTTACAATTTATGGCAGATGGTGCAGGCTGTGTGCTTAAATTCAGGGTTCTTTTTCATGTTTTCTATCTGCTGCTGCTTAGATAAATGCTGGCCTTACACTATATAATGTAACATTACATGCTTGAAATTGAAAAGACTGAGGTTGTTTAGCTTGGAAAGAAGATAAACGAGAGGGCTGAAGATAAAAGTCTATGAAAGAATGAGGAGCATAGAAAAAGTTGAATGGGAGCATCTCTTCCCTGTCAGCTAAAGCAAAAATGCCGAAATAGTCATTGAAATCCAAAGGTGGTAAATTCGGAAGTGGTGAAAGGGTGTTTTCCCGTAAGCAGAATGTGAAAACTTAGTTACCAGAGTAAAGCACAAAGGCTATGAATTCAGCAACTATTCAGACAGGGACTGTTTTATATGCAAAAGGTGGGGTTATGCTTAAAGGTAATGCTCCCAGGAAGGAATGTAAAGCTTTAGGGTCCCATGGTTTAAAGTGCTCTCTAGCGAGCCGGCGTTAGGATGACATCTTCACCGAGGCTGGCTTAGTAAGGCTTTCCTTCTCCCTTTCCACTGAAGCATCTAGCGACAGCGATAATAATAATAAAAAAATCAAATAGCTTTTAGTCCTGGAAGTTTCTAGGTTTGAGATAAGGTACTGGAATTTCAGATGCCCAACTGTTGAATGAAAGCTAAGAAAATCTTATTGTATGGGGGGTTTCCAGTACCTCTTCAAAGAAACTCCCAGAGATATCAATGAAATAGGGTTCCTGAGCTGTGCAGAGAGTATGGCAATGAGCTAGAATGCAAATTATTATAATAAACTCAGGACTTGAAGGTTAGGGGGACAGTAAAATAGCATCTAGGCTACCATGGGTTAGAGGCAGCACCAAGGAGTGGGTAGACCAGGGAAAAATCACACTGGGTGAGATGAACAGCAGGATTTATGGGGTTTTATTTCCCAAATAAATCACAGTGATGAAGTTTCACAACTTTGAGTAGCACATGGAAAACAAAGTGCCTGCATAGTCATGCACCAAACTAATGGAGCTTTTGATTTGTTTTTAATAGTAGGTATTTCTCTCTTTTTCTGTTGCTTACCCAGAAAATGTATGTTTATATTTCTATATGCATAAATATCTATATTACTTAAGTGTATATATATAATTTATATGGCATCACTTACATGACGCACAGTCATCACATCAAAAGGTAACCTGCTCTGCCTAGACCAGTGGTTTAAAATGGAATTTTTCTGAATCCATTTTTCGAAAGCACACGGTATCCTAGCTGAGACATATCTATAGCTGTCAACATATGAGACGTTTTTTCAAAGCACAAATCTCCAAATAAGTCAGTGGGCTTAAGGTCAACAGGTTTTGGAAACTGGAGGTGACATTTCTAAATATTGTGTAACTCTGCAGTACTGGAGCAGAGGTAGGTAACATCTTCCTGTGAGATGAGCACAGGGGAAGGACTCTGCCCCCACCAGGGATCTCCTGCACAGAATTCAGCTTTCCTTTTTGTAAAGGGATGTTTTCAAATGTACCCTTAAAAAAAGAAGCAATGAATATTAAAGCATCCTTGCTAAGGAGCCCTCTCAGATTACTGTAAATCTTGATTCCCGGCTAAGATTTATTTCACCGGTTTATAAAGTGTTTATTGATCTGTATTTAGCTTTGTAGAGGACTCTGTTATCCATGGTTTCTGATTAGAAATGTATCCAGATGAAGCTGTTTGCTTGGCACGGTTTCATCTGCCGCCCTGTCACACAAAATAGTCTGTGCGCTAAATGGCAGCTAGATCTCGAGATGATTCTGTTTTGGCAGATTTTCAAAAAAGGTTTCTGTGTTTTTCCTACCTGATTTGCCGTCTGTTGAATCTGATGACATTTGTTAGCATGCAGCTGGGGGAATTTTAAAAAAGTCCCGATTTACAGGTACACGCGCTGCTCTCAGGTGGCTGCCTGTGTGCTGCGGATCCAAGCCCAATTCCGCCAGAAGCGTTCGTCCCAGCCTTGTTGACTGGGACATTCAAGCATGCTTCAGCACATGGCTAGCTTTTACCCTATGATTTACTCCCAGTTTAAATGGTCTTGCACTGGCACTCAGCTAGTATTCTGTGCTTGAGCTTAGAGCTGAAGATCGCTGCCGTTGATAGGGCAGACTCACAAACACAACCGCTTTCTGCATAGCAGGATCCGCTTTATGCTTCAATTATCTGATTCTCAGGTTCCATGGCTTGTTGGGTTTTAGGTCTAAATACACTCTCCTGGCAAAAAAAAAAAAAAAAAAAAAAAAAAAAATTCAAACAAGAAGGAAGTAATCATTGTAGCAAATCACAGTCAGCCACGTCAGGATTTTAACTCCTTCCAAGTCAGTTTAGCAATGTCCAGCAGCCCGTGTAACGGTGAGAGACATTTGCCATTCTCGTGAATTTCCTGTTCTGCAGACATAAATCTCCGCTTGTGTGCTAAGCCACAAGGTTAACTAGCTCTTTCAGATCATTTTGCATTAAGCATATGCTGGCAAGCGGATTAGAAGCATCATGCATGCAAAGACTAAGACCAACAGTGTTGAGAAGAAAATATTAAGTCAGATTGCAGGTGCCTTAGCTCTTCCTAGCAACTGGGCTACGAACCCACAGCTTTGTGCAACTTGTGGGTTTTCCACTGAAAATAACACAGTGGTAGATGTATTTTTTATAATCTCAAAAGGGGTACAACAGTCACCTTTTTGTCATCTTTGTGTTCCTTGATCAGCCTAATGGCTTCCTATAAAATTGTGTCACATCCCCTAGTTGTGCTTTGCCATCGCTTGGATAAGAAAGTGTAATGGACATAAATGTCCCTCCTGCTAGGCAGCCACTTCAGAGTAATTTGGGCTACAGATTTACTCTGTGCAAGTGAATGATTAAATTATGAGTGAGACATTCTGTTGCAAAAAAGAGTGGCACCCTCAAGGCTTTAGGCCGATACATTCACCACAGAAACACAAAGAGAGAAAAAAAAAATTGTTTCATTAAAATTAAGACTGTTTTTCACCATGACATAACCTTAAAATGAAAAAATTTGCTCGTTAAAATAGAACAACTTAAGGACAGTTAGTTCCACAGCATGATGCACCCCACAATATTATGCCAAATTATAGGTTAAGAAATGTTGTGATTGAAATGGCTTAAAAAGCTTTAGCATAAAGATTAATTCCTGACTTTCCTTGTCTTCATTCAGAAGCTCTGAAAGGTTACAGCTGAGTCAAACAAAGCCCTTAGATGCAGGATAGTGCAGATGAAATACAATAGCTAAGACAGTGAGACAAGAAAATACTGTCCCAAAACTGGCCTCTGCTTTTCTTCTCTCTCTCTTTTTTTTTTTTTTTTTAATATCCTGCAAAAATTAAGTTGAACTGCAATGGAATTGATCTGGGAATTAAAGAGATAAATTTGGAAATGTCCAGAGGATCTGCAGCTCAGTGTGAAAGAGAATATTTCTAATATTCATAAGGAAACTGTGAAAGTAGAGTCTACAAATTGCAAAGCCTTTTCCTCCTCACCCAGCAGTGATCCTCATGCACGCTGAACCTGGAAGAACAGAGCAAACTTGGAAGAACAGAGCATGTTCTCACATGGCTTTCAGGAGGATGAGTGTAGCGCCATTCTGGTATTAAATGAGCCGTCCCACAGTTTAACTGATTCATAAGGAATTTTCATGGGAGAGGATCTGAAAGCTGCGGGATGATGAGCTCTAAAAGGCATTGGGAGGCATTCACTGGGGTCACCCTCGCAGCCTCACTAGGCTGGTGAGTTCCTGAGACAGGGGTCAGCTTAGGTTGACTGCTCCTCCTTCTCTCCTGCTGTTTTTACTGACCTGAAGTTCCTCCTAGCAATAAAGAGTCTGAAAGCCTGGAAATGAGCTGGGGGTTATTAGCGCCATGTGATCTGTCGGCTTTTCAAGACCCCACCAGTGAATGGCCTGCAGACCATGACTTGGGACTTGCCAGGGAATTGAAGAGAAAGGAAGCCAACGCTTAGTTTAAACAAAAAACTTGCACCACTTTCAAGAAATCGGTTTAATATGGATCTAGCTAAACCAGTACAAACATCTTAATTAGATGCATATAAACCAATTTAATCCTTTGCTTAAATCAGTTTACGGTGATTTATCAATGCTAGCTAAAAACAGTGCGCGTAAGGATTACACTGGTTTAAATGTCTGCATTAGAGGTATGCACCAATTTAATTAGATTGATTTTAAATAGATTTTATTATGTAAATGCAACTTTCCATAATTTCATTGCCTTATCGATATGGTAGTTAATTAAGCTGGAAAGGTATGTGGAAAGAAAGAAAGATCTTGCTTTAGAGTAAAAGGGGCTTCATAATTAATTTATTCTGTTTATAGATATTTGATAAAAATACTATTTTGATTTTATATCCTCTCTTCCTTACAAACCTAATGAAATTATTTCCATGGCAATTAGACACATTATAACAATCTAAGGGCAAGTCTTGTGTTTTTATGTCAAGGTAGCTAATTTGAGACAGCTATTGCAATGTAAATTCCTAGAGGGGACAAGCAGAAGCAGTCAAGGTCAGCCTGAGTGAAGTCAGAAGGTTGCCCCTGTCCTGAGAAGCTCAGGGTGTGAGGGCTAGATGAGGCAGATGCAGGCAGATGGTGGAGCCCACACAAACCACTGCATGGTATCGGTCAGCACCATAGGCAGAGATCTCAAACGTGGGCTAACAGTTACTGGGCTTTGCATAAATGCCATTAAAAGGAAGAGTTCCAAAGATTAGAAGGTGGTTAATAAGGTGTCGATGTGAAGACTTTTTTACTGGAGAAGGAACTCCTGGGAGGAGTGCTGGTTTGGAAATTTACAGTGTTTTGATGCTGAGCATGAGACATTAGTACGAGGTTGGTCAGCTTGAAAATGTAAGACAAAGACACCACATTCAGTGCAATTGGGAAATGGAAAGCGGTGGAGGAAAAAGGGATGGGATCACAATAATGGGCAAGGATTACTGGCTCTCTAAGAACATCCTGGGTGAAGAAGAGTGAGGAGGCCAGATAAAAGGATGTTGCAGTGATGCAGATGCAGGAAAATGAGAATTTTGGCAGCATACTGTGACACAGAGATACCATGGAAAGAGAATGTAATGACTCAGCCATAGGCAGGAGACAGGAACATGAAGAGATGAACATGATGCCCAGATAGCAGCACACAGCTCTGAGCAGAGGCTAACATGGCAATAACTAAAGTGAACCAAAAGAGGCTATCAAGAGAGTTAAGGAACTCTTTTGGGGTTTTTACTCAGCTGAGTTTGAAATGATAGCCAAGAGAGGTGTAAGAGGCAAGGTGGCTATGGTGGTGAGGTTGGCAGACTGGGACAAGGGAACCTGACCTGCAAATTGCCCTCAATCACATGATTTATGGATGGCTTATGGGTCAAGGAAGCTCAAGATGGAGCAGCGTCCCGACCTTTGGCCAAGAGTAGGTGGTTAGAAACTCTGGGAAGAAGGCAAGGCAGGAGAGCATCCAAGAGGCAATTGGAAGAAAACAGCTCTGGGCAGAGGTTGGCTGGCTGCATAGGTGGCTGTGTCTGGAGGCAGAGGGTGGTGGGAGGGGACCTACCTGAAGAGGCAAGAGCATTTGAAAGCCATGGTGCTTCCTGAGGTGGGGGTCACTGGACATCTTTCTGCAGGCAGAGGAAAAAGCCAAGAAACAATGAGAAGAGGGTAGATGAGATGGATGGAGGAGCTACAGGGGAGGATGAAACACGCCTGCATTTTAGAAGGACAAGAGCTGTAGAGAAGGAGGCAGAAGGGAAGGTCAGGCAGTTGAATAGCCACTTGTTTTCACCACTTTGTTCCAGGGAGGCTAGAGCGAGATGCTGAATGGCAAGACAACAGCAAGCAGGAGGAAGGGGGGGCTTGAGAGGTGGCTAGAAAAATGAGGTGAAGAAGCAGTTGGCACTGCACGCTGTCCAGTCAAGCTGAAGCAGTGGACTGATCTAGCTGGGAAGATCACTGACATTAGGAGATAGGAGGGGGTGTGGGTGGCTTTGGAGGAGGGATGTGCCAGAGTCACCTAGAAGGGAGTTTGGAACAAGGGGGAAGGGGCAACAGCCAGGGTACCAGCAGTAGCCAGGGGTGGCAGGCAGCCACGGGGTGGGGGGTGTTAGGTCTGGACTCAACACTAATGGGAAGGAAGGCACAAATAGACACTGTAAATTTGCAGTGGTGGGAGGGAAGGGGGAGAAGGTCTAGGGAGACGCACAGGGCTGGTTTGTGGGAACTGCCAGCGGGTCGGGGCGGGAGGAGGTTCTGCCAAGATAAGGACTGGCATGTGAAAAAGGCTGCAAGGAAAATAGTCACAAATTTGAAGCTGATGCCTGTGGCCATGGATCTTTCCTCTCCCCTGCCTGCACGGAGGTGCTTAACCCAGTGTGATTAAATTATTTCAGGCTTCCTTGATTTGGAGGCAGTTTCTTCTTCCTCAGCAACAGTTTGCAGCGGCACCCCTCAAGTGCAGCAGGAGGGCTGTTGTACTCGGCTGGCACAGAGCTTTCTCCCTTTCAAAACATGATGGTGCTCCAGGACCAAAACTTGCAAGGGGCCTTTTTAATTAGCATCACTTTATAGTCTGGGGTCTGTCTCCACATCTCCAGCTTTATCCAGTTGTAAATAAACACCTTGGAAATCTGAATTAGGTGTAAACACAATTATTGTGTGCAATAAAAGGTCTGAGAGATGTGAAGTGCTTTATGTGCTCCCAGGAGTGGGTAGGCCTGACACTTAAAACAGCAATTAAAAAGTCACCGTTGGTATCAGTCAAAGCTGATCTTAGTTGAAGGTTCCAGTTGGACCATGTACCCCACAGCTTCACACTGCCATCCCAGGAGATAAAGCCTCATATTTAACGCCTCCAGCCCTTCTGTCACAACCTCCATCTTCTTTCCAATAACTTAGTCAGTCATGACACCCGTGGCATGCCGAAAAGGGGGTGACAGCAGAGACCAGTACCAAGCAGAGGGGCAGGAAGAGTGCCAAACTGGTTGCATTTTGCAGGCGAAGGCTGGTGGCTGTCACAGCTACCTGGGGACCCGGGGTCTCCTCCAGGGACCTGGAGGTGATGCACAGGGTGGCCCTGGCCGCGTCTGGCTCCCCACTCCAGGATTGGGGCTAGACCAGTGGCAGGGGATGGGGCAGAGCGGTGTCACCCGCTGCCGAGCCTTGGGCAGTGGCTTGTTTGTTTTCAGTGCGAGTTTAATTTTCCTTTTTTTGCTCCTCTTTCCTCCTTGTGTTTAGACGCTGTTTTCCAAATGTGCCTCTGATAAGGCTATATTTAGGGCTTGTTTTCTAATCTGGCACGGCTTAGGGTTTCTCGGATAGATCTTCCTGGGTTTTTTTTATTTTTATTTCAAGTGTGTGATACCTTTAAACGTGTAAATATCCAGCCTAATTGGAATGCCTAAACAGTCACTTCCCAAACTGCCAACATGTTAAAATCTGTTGATGTGTGCAGTCCCGAAGTTACCATGGCAACCGCCTCCATCACCAGGGAGACACGCCAGATCCCCTTCAGCTTATGGAGGGCATCCCTCAGCCCCCAACTTTAGGCAATGTGTTTACTCCCAGCTCCTGAAGCCTTGCTTGCCGGGCTATAGTTGCGTCCTGCCAGTGGACAGGGAAGGGAAGAAGCCCTGGTCCTGCTCCCATGCTGGGAAGGATGCTCACACCCCCAGTCCCACAGCATAGGTGGTGCAATCTGAACAGCCCAAGGGTGGCTGGGGTGGGATGCAAGCAGGAGTCTCATGGGATAATGAGATAGATCTGAATTTCGGTGACAAGTGGATGGGAACCACCTGGAGTAAGTAAGAAGGTCCATCACCATGTGTTAGAGGGTGCTGGGCAACGGCACTGTGCTATGGGGAAAGTCCCTCGTTGCTGCCCATGAGGTGCTTTGCCTGTCACCACTGCTGCTGCTGGGGAGGCTGCACAGGGTCACACCTCACCATTGCTGGTCCACCTCCAGGACAAAGGGGTGACCCTCGGAGAAGCCCGAGTACGTTGTTGGACAGACAGATTTAATAAATACCTCTTTGTAACAAACGGTGATCACCTTTTTATCCTTCAATTTGTCCTCTGAGGCAGCTTCTTCTAGAGCAGTTTTCACAGTCTTTTTTTTTTTTTTTTTTTTCTGCCCCACAATCTATAGTTATATACTACAATAAGGGTGTACGCGTGGTGTTTATATTTTTTTCCTTTTGTGGTAAGGCATTATGAGAGGAAGATGATGTTTGCAGTTCTTTTTTCACATCCTTTTGTCCTTTAGTCTCAGAGTTTCTACCCCCAAAGGGTCCACAACTCTGTGGCAAGAAAACATTTGGAAAGGGGCTCAAGCACGTGCTGAGAGTTTCCTGGACTAAGGCTTCCATCAAAAACACTCAGGGATGGACTCAGAGCTGACATCCACAATTTGCCGCAGCTTCCTGGGTATGGGAATTTGTTTTCATTTTACATTTGAATGAAATCCAAGAAAAACAATGTGGCTGTGCAGAGGGGTTTGCCTTTTGTCTTGCTGCTTCTGTGAAACTGGCCTGGGCTTTCCATAGAGAGTAAACAGTTTTTATGATTACCGTGTCCAACGTCAGACAAAATGTGTAAGAAGTTTGTGCTTTTTAATAGCTTTGGTACTCCCACCATCCCTGACTATTGTAATCCATGTGACTGTTAGGTTTATTTTAATTTTTTTATTTATTTATATGTGTGTATGTGTATACGGCCCCTCATTTTCACAGCTGGACAGATACAGCATCAGTCATCACTCCAGGAACAGTCACTCTTTGCTCCTGTTCAATATCCTCTCCAGATCCATTTTGCTAACATCAGCTTTCAAAAACCATGTCAAAAACCCTCCCTGCAAACTCATGTACTTGCTTAAAATTGAAAAATATATGTTTAGAAAAAAAGTAACGAACTACTTTTCAAGTTTGAGTTTGAATTCTGCTGTTTAAAAAAAATACAACCACGCTTTGAACTTTTTAGGTTTGCATGAGTCACGTTTGACTCTGCAAGAATGAGGATTAGAAATGCCACTGGTGTTCTTGTGAAAAGGAATGACTCCAGCCATGAGTGCTAGGAGCTGTTTGCTGCTGTTCATTCCAGGTAGCTCCTGACAAAATGTTGGGGTGACAGTGAGCCAGGGTCCAGCTGAGCAGGAGAACTGCAGCCCCTCCAGCATCTCAGCAACCTGGGAGATGCTTTTTTCATGCTCCCTATACCAGTGCATTTCTGTTAGTTTAGTTTATGTAATGTTTACTGCCCCAAAACTCAACAACGCTGTGTAATGATGAATTTCTGTTAAGGATTATGGCAGGTTCTTGACAAATTAGCTCTCTTTTGCTATGTCCACACCAATACACAATGGTAGCACTAAGGAGGAGCATGTAAGCACTAGGCCTGACCAGCTCTGGTCTGCCTTCTGACTCTGTCACCAAGACAGAAATCCGTGCTGGGTTTCAAAGAGCTTTCTCAGCTGCTGTGACACCATTGTCTAAGGTTCACGAGAAAAGACAGCTTTTCTCTTCGTGGCCATTTAATCTTTTCCTTCAGTAGTCTCGGATGCCTTCACTTCTAGCGAGCTCCCTCTGGTGCTGTTCTCTGGGTGGTTTATTGCAGGTCTGTCTGCTCAGGTCCTGTAGCCTTAAAAAACGTTGCTTAAATATTTTGTTCAAAATGCACTAAAAATGCCATCTCAGCTGGGAAATGTAGTGCACCGTTTTCCTAAGAGGATCCCCAAAATTCCACCCACTCCCTGGGATAAGGTGATGCTTCAGAGTAACAGGGAGCCCTTAGGGGCAGGACATGGAATGTGCTTTATTCCCCCCTGCTCCCAAAGACCTGCTCTTATTTTCATCAGGGTCAGGCTCAGCTCACAAAGGGAAATAATCAGCTGTAATTCAATTACAGAAGAAAGAGATGAAAAGAGCAGAGATGTTTCCTGCCCCCTTCATTAGGAATGATAATTTTAACTATACTTCTGATCCTAAATATTTTAGGAAATGAGCTGCATGAGCTCGACATGCTACTGAGTCGTCCCTGTCCCAGTGAGTTTATTGCCAGCACGGCCACACAAAGCATCCCCCTCCACAACAGGTGTCTCTGTTTTAGAAGGAGCTGGGGTTTGCCCTCTCTGTTTAGTCTTGATCTCCCTGACATAGGCAGCCTGGGGTGAGGAAACTTTACTGCCAGCTGCCTGGCTTTTATGGAAAGAAAGACACATCTTCTCCGTTCCTAGCGTCTTCTCCTTGAGCTCCAAAAGCAAGAAGGATTGCATGGTCATCTAAGCCCAAACAAGCCTACAGTTTTATTTGTCTACCCATTACCAGGCATCCATCATGAGTTAAGGCAGGAAAGGACAAGCAAGTTTATTTTCTATTCTAGCCCTGTTAATTCCCTGAAGATTTTGACTCTGGGGGGAAATGGAGCATGTTTTTCTCTGAATATAAGTTTCAAACAAAAAAAAGGAGAAGATGGTGCCCTTCAAAGCCCTGAGGACCTGTGTCAGAGATGCTATGCAGCTACGACATCCTTTTCAACCCCGACACATCCTTTTCAACCCCAAAACATCCATTTTAACCCCGACACATCCTTTTAACCCCAATACATTCTTTTCAACCCCGACATATCCTTTTCAACCCCAATACATCCATTTCAACCCCGACACATCCTTTTCAACCCCAATACATCCTTTTCAACCCTGATACATCCTTTTCAACCCCGTGCAGGTGCCACAACGCTGGGGTCACTGTAGCTCCAGCTCAGCTCACACCCCACGCAGTTCTCTGGGGCAGAGCTGTGCTTGTGCCTGCCTACCACAGAAACAGAAAGCTATGCCACAGGCCTATGCGCCGCACACGACAGGCATGATGTTCTTGGGATCTAAGGACACCCGAGGCTCAGCCTTGCACTTTTCTTCTCCTGCCCCTTGGATTTCTTCTCCCACCTCTGTGGGTTCAGAGTTGCCCAAGGTGGATGCTCCCCTCCCGAGCCCGCAGAGTGCTCTGCACAAAGGTGGCTCAAGAGCGCAAGGAAAAATTATTGCAGTGAAGGAGCATCTGCAACCTACTCAGAAAGAACACTGGTTATTTTCCTCCAGAAAAAAAAAAAAAAAAAACACCAAAAAACCCAACATCAAAGGATTTTAATAGTGTTTAAGTAATGCTTTTTTAAATGCGGAGATACTTGTTTTCTCACTCATTTGTAACAAAACCTATTACGTGTACGACAGTGCAATCCATCATAAATGCAATGAAACATGTAAGGTGGGAGGAGGAACTCCTGACATGTTTTTAATAGACATTTCTTCCCTTCCCCCTCCAAACTGAAGGTGCTCGTTATGACTTTTACTTAAAATGGGGAAAGGGGAGAGGGAGGGGAGTGTGTTCTGAATTCACTGGAGAAGAAGGAAGATTTGTTTTATTTTATTTTAGTAGCTCCAGGCTGCCTTTGAGTAACTGGGTATTACAGCCCTGGTGCATCTCTAATTAATAAGATCAACTGCCCCTGAATTTTTTTACAAACTAATTTAGATATGTCAAGGCTGCAATTATTCTGAGAAAGATCTGACTCTTTGCTTATTCATCTTTCCTCCTACTCCCTGAGAAAATAAAACTGTCAGCTTAAATGCCCTTTGAAGTCTGTTTTAGGTACTCTATTGAAAATTAAATACTGCCCTGCTGCTGTTAAAGTGGTCAAGGTTCCTGTTCTTTCTTTTTTCCCCTCATCCTTACCCTGCAATTTGCAAAGGATAATGAACCCTGAGATCTGGCTTTTTTCCAAATACAACCCAGCATTGCTGTGGTCAGCTGGACCCCTGCCACCAGCCCTGACAGGCGTCATGGGTGAGACGGTGGCACCGTTGGGGTCGATGGTAAAGGACCCAGCCCAGCTGCACCCAGGGTGGGAAGGGTCTGACCCTGTGAGATGCCGAATGTCCTCCGGCCCCAGCTGACTTCTCAACCTCACACAATCGAGCTCTCCCTTAGTCCCAGAGCACCCTTAGGTTTATGGGGAACAGTTCTGAAAACTCGTAAAGATCAAACCATTTTTTGGCACAAGCGGTTCACTTTTATTCGGCAGAGTGTTTGTGGAGCCCGGGCAGTGAAGGGGTGCTGGTTGTTGGCCCAGGCTTGTGTAATAAAAGCTATTGTATGTCAGGTGCCTCCCAAAATCCTGCTCCAATAATCCTTGCTTGCTGGAAGCCTCCAGGAAGAAAGAAATGAGGGAGGGGACAGGACAGAGGAGGGGAGGGAGGGAGAATTTGGACTCCCACTTGTTAAATCCAATCGGTCAAGCTTTCGTCTTCTGGCTGAGGCTGTGCAGCTGGAATAGTCCCCTCGGGATGGTGAAACAACAGGCCTGGCCAGGGCTGTGTGCTTGTGCCTCATAGGGATGGAGCGACAAGGCAGGGCAGCAGTTCCCCAGCCAGCACAAGGAACGGGATCGGCTGGCAGGAAGAAAAGCTACCCATGCCTGGGTTTTACAAGAAAAGTTGGTTCTTGTTACAAAACAAGCTGGGCCCCTTTAAATGAGGAAAAGCTGCCTGGTTGTGCATTTGTTTTGTTCAGGCTGGGTTTCCTATTAATGCAAAATGACTGCACAGTGCCCTGCTTGCCATCGGGGGCAGAACGCTTGCCCCCTCCCTCCCCATCCCTCTCCTCTCCTCCCAGATTCCAGCGGGATCAGCAAAAAGCCTGGCAGGAGGGACGCTAGCAGGCAGGCAATTCTCTGACGTCCTGTCGAGCACCCTCCACGCTCACCCATGCCTGGTGTCATGACTGAGACTTTATCTTCCGTTGACCAACAAAGGCTTTTCTGGAAAGCAAGTTTTTATTCCAGAGCCTGACTGGAGCACAGCAAGCTCTCAACAGAGCTTTAGCCACACCAATCCATGTATTGGAAGATCCCAAGCTAGCATTACATTCAAGGTGATCATAAATGCCATCCAACCGGAGCGGCATGATGGGTATTTCTATCCTGGTCCCATCTAGACCGGAGTTGGTTATGGGGAGGAACACAAAGTGGGGACCGTGGGATTGCTCTGCATGGTGGTGCTGTTGTGGGGGGACTCTGGGCACATCTAAAGTGCAAACTTGGCATCCAGCCCCTGCTAAAGCCTCTGGGAATAACCTGAGAGCTGCCTTTCAGTGGGCTCAAGGAAGCTCGTAACCTGAACGCTTGTAGCCAGACACTAAAACCAACTAGATGTCACTTTTCTTCTTCAGACCCAAGGGTTTCAAGACTGCATTATGGTGAAGAGCAAGGGCATAGCTGTAAGAAAATCATGATTTCTTTTTGAGACCGTATTGGTGTTTTACCTGTGTCCAGCTCCACCTAACAGAGTGGGATAAATAGATAAAATTTTAATATAATGTACGTGTGTATTTGCATCACCGTGTATACGGTGTGCTACCTGTGTAACATCTGTGCCCATGCGGAGCAGAGTCAGGCACGCACTGTGAAATGTGTTGCTGATGCAGATGGCACAGTGAGTGATCTCCTATACCCCTATCATCGCAACCACGCACTATGTGGAGAAACTTAACATTTAGAGTATGCCGACAGTGCTTGGCTCGGGAAGACTAGACAGCAAAGCCCTTGTAGGATGCTGTTGCACATTTAGCTGTCAAGCCTGTCTGTCATCATCATCATCGTTTACTTCCACTTGAAAATTTGTCCCTTTGTGGTCCATATTTTGAACAAATACCCTGAGAGTATCAATAGTGCTCTGCCACGATCACATGTCATGACTGAGACTGTATTTTAAATACAGAGGGCGACAGACAAGGAAAATGTTAGTATGCGATGTCTGAGGACCACCTTCAGGCATATCCACCCTCCCATTCCACACCTTCACACTATAATGCTAGTCCTGTCCGCCGCAAGGTGCTGTGATATCCTGTTTCCTTGAAGTCAAAAGTCCTGCCAAATGAAACACAAGCCTCTTCAGATCCGTTTTCACCAGTATTCTTTTCCAATTACAACAACATAGCTACTCTATCGAGCATACTACCCTAGCGTTGTTTCTCAGTGAAGTTAATATTTTTATGCCTCAATGCAAATAGAAAACAATCACTTATTTATAGGCAATTTTCTATGTGAAAAATACTGCAACTCCCTGTTAGTTTTGAATGTTATTTTTCCCCCTTTCTGACTATGATTTTAGGAACATAAAGTCCAGCATTTCCCTATCCTTGCACATGGCTGTTTGCCTATTGCATGGTTACGGAGCGGGATCGCTCACAAGGGCAGGCTGCCGACACAGACCTGCCCGACGCTAGAATGAAAGTGGCCTTGCAGTTTATGTTACAGGACATTGCTTTTAGTCATTTGAAGCTCTTGGTAAATATTTTCCATTTGGACCGAAACTTTTCCATGTTGATCCAAAACACTCTGGCTTTCATTAGGAAAGGATGAGAAAAAGCGTGCCAATCGGGGTGGAATTTTTCTTCTCTAACCTGTTTGGCTCCTCTGCTCACCCTCCCCTTCTTTTTATCTTAGGGAACTTATTTTTGTGCACTAATACACATGTCTTAACAGCTACACTACAAATAGTGCAAGGAAGCTGAAACTGCTAGGAGAATCTCAGCCCTTTCATTTCCTGAAATATATTTAATTTTGGGACCATCACCTAAATGCTTTTGCATGTAACGTATCTGCTTTGAAAAGGAGCACCCAAACTTTTTGTTCTGTACAACAATGCGTTCACCAAGGCTGCCGTGGGCCATAAATACGCACGTACACACGCACACAGGCATGTCCCTTTTAACTTTGCATTTAGGCCCACTGTGATGGAAAGTGGATCATCTAAAGTGACATTCTTTAAAGACCTTAACAGCTCAGCCACTGCCGTAGAAAGGGGGAGCTGCTACAAAGCCGAGGGTTTCTGACCGCCTGTGCCTTTCAGGCCTGTAGGAAGAAGCACACACTTTGCTCAGGGCTAGATCTTGAAATAAGCCTGGCCAGCATCCAGCCAAGCACTGTAAGCCTGTGCTTAATTCTCCTTCAAGCAAAAAGGGAGTGCTCAAAGCCTCATGCGAAGGGTCCTCATGAACATCACTTTATTTTTGTTGAAGTCAGCTAAATCGCTCCTGAGCACAGTTACTCCCCTGCTTGGAGGAGCAGGCTCTCCATACTTCTTATGTGTCTAAAAATAATACGTATTTAAATATATATTTGTGTGTTCCCGTAATCTGTGTCTTAGGCTGCCATGTGTATTATCTTTGTATATCAGACGGCGCAAATTATTTTTAAGTCCAAATTTTCTTCTCTTTATCCCATTCCAGAAAAAATAAACAAAGCTCACGAGGAGAAGGAATAATAACATATATCGTCCCTATAAACACATGGGTATCGTTCTGCCTGAATTCCTCTCCTGCCTAGCAGCCAACACAGAGCTCACCTCCTCTCACAGCTCATGGCACTTCCATTAGGTTGGGCTTTGCCTTCCAGTAGGAACCAGTGGGTGCTTATACATGCTGTTCTGCACTGCCTTGTACAAGGTTTTGTTTGGCTGAAAGTGTTTCTAAAACCACCAAGACACTTTCTACCTGTGAGGTCCAGCTAAGGTCACAGCCATGCCATGCAGGATGCCCATACGATGGATGTGGTGTTCCTGCTGCCAGCTCTCACCTCTCGGGGTTGGTGCTGGAAAACCCAGCTGGAGGGTTACGAGGCGAATGTTTTACCTTAAGAAACAAAAGAAATTCTATCCCTCCTGGTTTTGGGGAAAAAAATGAGACACAGACTGGACCCACTGCTGCGGAGGAGCCAAGCATCCAGTAAGAACGCAGCAAGCTACATCACGTTCCTGTCTTGCCTGGGAAAGGTGTGGGTTTCAAGCTGTATTCGGCAGATGTTGGCTACAGCATTGCCGTGAGATGCACACAGGACAAAAATAGCTGTGATCGTATTTCCTCCTGTTTGCCTTGTAGGTGGGGAGATGTGGGAAGGTTTCTCTCTCTGCTGGGGTCACAGCAGTGCAATGTTTGTTGTCTTCTGCCTACTGTCATGTGCCCCATAAAAGCCAAAAGAGGGCTTCTCTCTATTGAAAGAAGTACTTGGCATATTTAGAGCACATGCTGACACCAGTTGCTTTTCAAAGGCTCTGTAAATTCCAGCTCACTCTTCTATCCCATTTTCCATTCAGAGACACAGCAAGGGGCATTTGGCAGACCATGAAATAAAACTGCACGTGCTGTAATCCTTTTCAGGGTGAGGCTCAAGCTCTCACTCCCTCTCCTCCCTCCCTCTCCTCCTTTTCACTCCCAGTCTCTTTCTATACAAGTGTGACCAACTACAGGAGCACCTTGCTTGGATTAGACAAGGTCATGGAAAATGCTTGGAAAATCTAGGGCTTGTTATGAGCTCAACGAGCAGCAATACTGACCTTACCAGTTTTAATAGCATGGGGGTTTAATTCCACCCCATGAGCTGTCTTTTGCCTTCTCCCCCTCTCTTTGTTGCTAGCCAAGGTTAACTCTTTGCAGGCTTAGGAAAGGTTGGCTACTTTGTCAGCCGTAACAGAAAAAATACGCAATGTCTAAATTACTGTATTGTACTTGAGGACAGGCAGAAGAGGCAGCTCTGTGATTTGTGACCGAGCTCAGCCAGGTTTGCGGTAGACGTGCCGAGCGCTTCAGTGCATTCCTGGACTAATTTGATACTCCCTTTTTGGCACCAAAAGAGCCTGCTGCTCCACTTGGAAGATAAACCGTGAGAGCAAAGAGCATGTTTCTTGGCTTCAGTGTCAGGTCTTCCTCTGCAAGGGGAGTTTTGGAGTGCATCGGTGCAAAAGTGGCGCAGAGCAAGGCAGTGGAAGTGATCCTCAGGAAAATCGAAGGGATGGAGAGAGAGACTTCACGCCGATAACTCATGAGCTTTAGGGACCAAACCTACTTAGTTATTTTAAATTGGCTTTGTTCCATTGACTTGGTTTCTCACTTAGGCACAGCTTTGTGTGTTTCCAGATCCTTTAATTTTAGGCCTCTGAGAAAAAAAAAAAACAAACCAACAAACAAAACAAAACAAAAAAACCAACAACAACCAAAAAACCCCAACAACAAAACAAAACAACAAACTATCTTATTTCCCAGTATCTATTTTCTTCTGCAAGGTTATGATTCCACCCGTCTTGTGGGTCAGTGCTGCCGGCTGCCAGCTTGCTCTCTCCTCTCCTCCTCTCCCCTCTTGCCTGCCTCCAACCACTTGGTCCTGTTCCTGTTCTCAGCTAAAACATGGGCAAAATGGGTTCTGGAGGCACCAGCCAGGCAGTGGGAGCAGGGATGGAGAGGAGACATGGGAGAGGGGTACAGGCTTCCCCATGTGGTACTGGTGAGGTGTTGTGTTGAGTCATCCCATCGGAGCCAACCCCTGTGACATTAATGATTTATCACTGGATGATCATTTGCATTCACTGACCCTATCCATGAATGAAGTCACTGTTGTGCTGGGTGATGGAGAAGCTCCTTGCCCCAGAGAGCTGATATCAGGAGGCCAGAGGTGGCCGCAGGCTCACCGACGGGTAGAAATCATCCGTGGGAGAAGCAGCTGCCAGGGGATGCACTGTAACACAACCAGGGCAGCCGGGACACAAAGGCACAGACCAAAAGAAAATGCAGAAATGCCTCTGAGAAAAGGGAGAACTCAGGAGGGAAGGATGAGTTAATTACCTTAATACCAACCGAGTTGTATTAGAAGGGGTACTCTTATCTGGAGTAATCTTTCCAGTACATGACCCTGGCAAGACTTGCTAACCTTATTTCTCTAAATTGAATTCAAAACCCCATTCTCATTTTGCTTTCAGCAACTTGGAGAGAATTCATATCTAGATGCAAACCTCATGGCTTGGTCCAGTCCTTTCTGCCTCTTGATCCATTTATTTACTTTCCAGTTTATAGCTTTCAGATGTGGGCAAGGGATAAGGCAAAGTTGTTTTGTTAACTTAGACCCGTTTTAGCTGTCTTCCTGTGTCGAATAGTCTTCAAATACATATTTGTACATACTTGGTTCAGTTTAGGAACTTACAGAAATAAGTCAGCAAACATAAACACATTAATGAAAATAAGCCATCATATTCCTCCACATAGCTCTAAACCAGCCTCTTCGTACCCAGGAAAGGTGGTTTCCAACCACCCTGATTTTAAAACCAGTGACATTAGAGAAGCACAGAAGCAACAGTGATGAGCCCCAAGGTGTGTTTACTTCATCTCTTTGGAGGTGCTGTAGATCCATGCCTACCAGTGGCTCCTGTGATTCAGAGGAGCTGTGTGGAAAGGGGAAGTGAAAATGCTGATCTCAGCAAATTTGGTACAAATTGGGGCAAAGGATCAAAGATTCTGGTTTTATGGAAGCCGGCTGATCAGTCCTTATCTTTCATGAAGCAGATCTCATTTTTTCTTCCTTTTTTTTTTCTTTTTCCCCCTTTGTTGTTTAAAATGTGAAATAGAAAATAAATGTTTTATCACCAACCAGAGCATGATTTTCACCAGCACGTGAAGGTTTCTTTGCCTTGGTCTTTTCTAACAACCAGTAAATATCCGAACACATCGTTGTGCCAGATAAAAGAACAAAGTAATAATCCCGTATGAAATCAGCCCGGGCAGCTAGCTAATGAGTTGGCTTTCTTTTCTTTCAGAACTAGGGGAATCATATTCAGTTCTGTGCTAGTATTTACTGTCAAGTGGCCTACTTCAGATTTTAATGATCTCTTGAGACCCTGGCCTGACCCAAAATGTTGTTACAACTTGGCCCACCCCAGCATAATAAACTATAAACCTGTCACATGGTGCCCCTCATTCAGTAATTAGAAACGTCCTAAGACCAGTGTTAAGTACTAGGCCTAAAAACAGGCGGAGCAAATGCCAATTTACAAGGGATTCATGGTCAAGGTGCTGAGTGAATTGCTGGCTGAAGAGGCAGGCCACAAAAAAGAAATGAAAGGGAACCTTGCTAAGCTCCCTTCGGGAAAATCGCAGCAGCCTCCGCTCTGCATAATCAACAGCTGCAGGACCAAAAGCATTGCTCATCTGTTTTCCCACCAAGTAGAAAATATATACTGTATGCATCGTGGAAATGGAAAAGATCTATAGGAGTATAACAGTGCTATAAATAGAAAATGTTTATAAATGGCTAGTTAGATATTACTTTTCAGGCAATGAACCAGGGAAATAGGTTGTTGCAGAAAAGTGCCAAAATATGCTTAAAAAATTGAGGGGTAATGAATGTAGGCTCTTGTGACTATACATTATGAATGCAGAAATAATTTATATTGCATTTCAGCAATGTTATACCCTACTCCACACATAGTTATGCTAGATAAATACCTGAAATGAGGAATGCATTGCTGACACTTGCAGCTGAGGAAGTCTTTGTCATAAAAATAAGGGCTAAATTCTTGCAAGGTGGAGACAGCTTTAAGTACTTCCATAGTTAACCCAATCTCTACTGCTATTTTGAAGTAGGCTATTAACACCCGACAGTTCCAGAGGCTTTTCTGCTTGGAGACCTTGACACTTACACTCCACCTCACCTTGGTGAGATCAACATCAATTAGCGATGCTGCACCATTTTTACCCTGGGCAGCTAAGCCAGGTCCACACGTTTTTGTCAGACTAGGCAGTGCGTTTTGTTTCCTCTCTGTTCCTTTTTAATACCTCCTCGAGACACGGAGACATCCCTCCGTGTTGCAGCAGCAGCACATGCAGCAGGGCAGCCGCACGGGGCGGGTAAAGATGCTCCTCTTCCTCGCTGCTGCTGTGTCTCTCGGGCGTGAGCTTTCACCAGGTGCTCTAGCATAAAAGCAGTCCCCAAAACTTGTGATAGTTTGAGCAGAACTGCTTTCCCATTTTAGATCCTCATTTCAGGAGGTGCCTTGGTACCCCAAGGTGGGGGGATACTGCGGGTAATGGAAAACATCCAATAATAGCAGCAGCACAATTCTTACCTGGGAAATCAAGCAGAAGTGTTTGCAGGGCCCCTTGCAAGCCATCGTGTCCTCTGCCAGTACAGAGTTAACTGCATTTGCTGTGTCATTAACCTCACTAATCCTTTAACAACAACAACAAAAATGCCCTCACAGATAGAAAAAGGCACTGGTTTTAAATATATTTTTTGAATCCTTACAACCTAGCAGATCAGGAATAAATCCTTTTGTCTGCTTTTATACCTTATAGAGATGCGTAAGGATCTCACACATACAATCTGTTATTCCTTTTTGGGTTGCCTTTGGGAGTGAGGGAGGCGGGTGCAGGCACAAAGTCCCCACATTCGGTAGTGTAGCCCTCTGAGAGGGCTTGGGGCAGGCTTCCAAGTGGGGAGGGAGTAATTTGGGGGGAAAAGGCTGTTTTTAAAGCCTTCACCGTCAGTCGTCCCCCAGCTCGGTGAGTGACATGTGATGCAGAGCAGGACCATCGCGCCTCTCCATCATTCTGCCACTCAGCTTTAGGAGGTGGCGGGGGGGGGAAGCCTCTGCAAGCCTTCAGCCAGGAGGCTGGGTTGTGCATCGTTTGTCAAGCTGCAGTGTACATTGCTGTTCTGAAACCCTGCCGGCAGGCCTGGCCACGCCAGTGTTGTGGAAAACTTGGAAACTGGAGAGAGACTGTTTGTTCTCATTGCCCTGGGAAGCAGAGCCCATAGGAAGAGGCTGCTGCTTCCCAGAGTAACCCCATTAGAAGAAGTTACCAAAAATGGAAGATAAAATAAGTGTGTGATGAGGTTCATGTAAATCTCAGATGAATATTTGGGGATGTGGTAGAAGAGCTGCCTTAATACACTAAAATATTTTTTCCCTTAGTAGCAGATAGATTATGGTTCAAGTAAAAAAAAATTAAAACACTATATGCAAGGTTTAGGTGTGTAGTAGATATGAGCCAGCTCTCAGACCCACTATGGAAATAATTTTCTGTGTTCTTGGGTGTGTTGCTCATCACTGTCACTCTGGCATTGGTGGGATGGGTTTGACCCCACAAACGTGGGACCAGAAACCTTTCCTGAACTTCCCGAGTTTTTTTCTGGGGCTTCTTGGTGACAATTTTTTGGGAAGAGTCTGTCACAAAAGGGCTCATAAACTGATACAAAGGTGAGCTGGTGGTTTCCCCTCACAGGATTCCCTGCTGTAGAAATGTTTAGAGCTAGGTTTTGATGTGATTTGGATGTGACATGCCACTTGAGTTGGAACTGGTCCTTTTTATACGATCTAATTGCATCTGTTTAGTGGTAGTTCTATGAATAATGTTAGAATTAATATCCACCAGATTAGAAACTGCCCAGGATAGTATTTAATCCACTTTTAATTTGAATGAGGGGATTTAAAAAACTCTTTAAGTACCTTTTATACTGCTGCCCTCTGGGTTTGGTCTCTTTCCCAAGGACGTCATTCAGAGTGGTATCAGAGACTAAAAAGGTCACTGCCAGGACATCTCTCATCTATTGGATGACACTGAGCTGGCACACAGAGCTGCCAAGCTTTAGCCGGCTGAAAAGAGGGCAGACGGTGATGGAGGGTGAATGAGCGCATTGAAATAGCCCCAATTCAATCTGCAGTTGGCATCACTGGAGCAGCCAGCTGCAGGAGTTTGCTTGTAGCTCTATCCAATTAATCCACTGAGAAGTCTGCAAACTCAGTAGTCTCTTCACAGAGAAACATCAGGTATCTTATCTTGGGATCATCAGAAACCCAGCACGGCCGGAGGATAACCATGCTTGGGGTGCTTACATGTCCCGTCGTTCCTCATATTGCCTCATTCTCCAGTAGCTACTTAAAAACAGCCAAGAGTGTCTTCACGTCTAACCCCTGCCGTCCTTCTCAGGTAGAAATCCTTTGCAGATACCATGGAAGAGAGGCACTGGGTTATTCCTCAGGTTTGAATGCTCCAGAGTTGAAATGAGGTGCTTCACCATCAAGTAGGCAAGACGTGTCTGCAGCTCACAGATCCAAATGATACGGTGGATAGGAAAAGGAAGCAGGGGGTTACATGATACATGGGTTTTAGAGATGTTTAGATTGGCTGTAAATGTGCAAGCTCGTGTTTATTTAGAGTTACCAGGATATGAATCAAAGAAATAAAAATAGCAATGCATTAAGGCTTAGAGAACCTCTTGGGAAGAAGCGAATTAATATTTTTAAGTGTAAATATTTTGACCCAACCTATTAGTCATGTGCTACAGTGTGAGAGATCTGAGTGTGATGTGGCAACTCGTTCCCGGTTTTCTGCAGAAACAGCACGTTGCGCTTCATGCACCAGCACCTTGTCTGACTGATTAAGCAGTGCTATTTACCAGGTGACAAATATTTGTCAAAAACTTGTGCTTTTCAGAAAACACACGTATCTTGAAACTTTCCAGTATTAAGCAGCACATAGTCTTTCCCTGGGTTATCATGTTACCCTGTAAAAAAAAAATAAAATTCAGAACTGTTTTTCCCCAGATTTTCTGTTGTTGGTGTGCAGCACTGCCCTCAGTCAGCCAGCAAATTCCCAGCCTTGGCTATTATTTTAATACCTTTACTACTGTGAAATATTCCTGGAGACATTAAGAATACTTCATTAGTTCAGCGAGTTTCCTCTTCCCTTTCTCGCTACTCCTTATAATCGCCATGGATTTATTTAGCTCAGATTTTTAACAGAGGTGATGTTTATAAAGTTTAATAAATGATTAATAGATGTCAGGACGTTACAGGCATAAGCAGCATGTTACAGATTGTTAAAAAACTGTCATTCAATGATGTTAGCATAATCCTCTCTCAATTTTTGAGATACTGTACCATTTTTTTATTCCAACATCTTCCTAAGACGTTTACAGATATAAAACTAATACTAAATATGACTATGTTTGCAATGATTTATCAAATTGTTAGAACTGATGATAACTGCGGAAAATTAGCTGTTCTAACAGATGTACATCAAGACTGATGACTACAACGACTTTGCTTGTTTGACTCTGGCTAGCTTTTCTCAGGAGCGCTGCTAAGCCAGAGGAATCACCTAGACTTTGTGTGGGGATAGCCCCTAGTCATGGTATTAAAACATTATAGCTGGGAGACAACTGAGTTTACTGGTTTCATGCCTGTCCCTCATCCCCCAGGTAGAACTGAGGTTCTGTCAGAGTTTTCTCCCGCTTCATCCTTCCTTTGCCACTTACTCCTCATGATGCCTACAGCTCGCCTAGGGTAGCAGGAGCCCTGAAGCACACTCTTCTGCTTACTTAGCACTGCTAATTCAAGCAAGTCACCTAAGTGAGCACAGCAGCGTCTGCACTGGTCTCCTTATCACTATGGAAGCAGTTCGATCCGTGGATGATGTCTCGCTGTGAGCTGTGGTTGCTTCAGCGGTGCATCATGGCAAGAGCTGGAAATGCCTAGAAGAATTATTATAACCACAAGCACTACAGCTTAGAATTAAAATCTGGGCTGTAAAAGACGCATTGCTGGGGTGTGGTGGTCCCAATTGTTGGAGTTTCCTTTTTCCATTGGTCTGAAGAAAGTGCGAGCCCATGATATGAAGCCTGTCTGCTTCCTCCATTTCTGCCTTACAGAACAGCTATTGTGAGGAATGTAAAAGAGTTTTCTGCCAAGGAAGTAGTCTAAAGAGGTTTACAATGCTTGTGGATTTACATTTTTTATATGTCCCCAGATATGCTGCAAAGAATACATTTTATAAATGCTCAAATAAATAATGGAATTGTGAACAAAAAAACCCATTGCATGTCGCAGCTGCATGCTTTGCCAACCTTTGTCTTGAGTGACCCATTCAAGGAGAAATGCAGCAAAGACTCCTGGGCTCACTTCCAGTCATTTGGCATTTTAACTACATTTAGGCCAATGCTCTTTCTGAAAGTTTTAATTCTTACAGAATTTATAGACAAAGAAACGGCAGTAAGAAGGAGAATAATACAGTAGCTATATTGGCAATTGAGTGCTACCAAAATTTTTGCCTATTTAACATCTTTGAGTTCTCCTTAATTCCTTTTTTTTCCTTAAGTCTATCAATGTATGGAAAAAAGACAAACTTCTGTATTTATTGAGAATCTTAGTGTAGTATAAAAGATATTTTATTTGCATTGTTTAGTCCTGACTGGCTGTTAGTTGGCTGAGTAACAGTAGACTGCCTCTTTCTGCCCTTATTTTACCCTTTCTCAGAGGCAAAAATACTTATTTAACTTACTTTGTGCAAGCCTGGTTTTTCAGCTAAGCGGTTGGTGGCCTGTACAATAGAAGTACTGGTACTGAAAATTAGACTGGAGATTCCCATGGGATAAAGGATGAGGCAGTTGGAGGTCGAGCCACATCATATGAGAAGTCAAGGAAAAAACGAGGAATTTTCAAAACTAGGGTACCATAGATCATTATTGACCAGTGCAGGAAGTCAAATGTGTCACTTGGCTCCAGTCACCGTATCAAATCACACGAATTTTACCACAGCCCTGAAATCTCCTTCCCAGATTGCCTCTCCTGTGCTGCCCCCCGAAGACTTTGCCTGTCTTTGAGGTGACATGCCAAGCTCCCACCGGAGTTATAATTCAAATGAAATCATGTCACAGTTACACCAGCACAATTAAATCATAAATAAAGGCCATGACATGTATTTCTGAAAGCTATTATGAAACATGTATATAGACATATAATGTGCATTAGGTTGTTATTTTAAAGGGGTTTTTTTAAAGCTCAGTTTAAGTGAAAGTAGATTGCTCATATTTACTACCCTTCCTTTCTAATCTCAGAGTTTAGCAAACATGAGCCTGTGTTACTCTCTCTATTATATAAATAGGAAGACTGAGACATTAAATGTGACTTTCTCCTGGTCAGAGAGCAGGGAGCATGGGAATGTTTCAGATCTCAAGCTCCTCAACTCCTCCATCCTCTCCATTGCCTTGACATGTCTCCGTAATTCCTTATTTAGCTATAGGCCTGGAGTGATCAGGGCAATCCTTTACTAAATCTAGAATCCTACCAATTCTTTTCCCACTAGGGCTGTTCTTCGGCTCTTACGAGCATCCTTCCTGTCCCAAAAGTACTGGGGCTAAATGGAGGCTTTACTGTATCTGAAACAGATTCTATTAGAATTGGACATGAAGTGGAGTTTGTAGAAACGCAGTTACTGGCGTTAATGGGCGTTAATTCTGGGGGGGGGCTAACGGCAGCCAAACCATGCACTGTGCCCAGCTCAGCGAAGAGCAGCACATGAAAAAAGAAGGGAAAAAGCACTCGCATGGCTCTTCCTGCGTGGAATTAGGAGTCTGCATGGGACACCACCTGGTCCTGGATCCTCAGGAAATGTCTGGAGCTTTATTTATTGCCATGTAAATCATGCAGAATAATCCCGTGCCAGATGCCATCTTTTCCTACCACACGTTGAACGGGAGCCCGGCTGTGTTGCTGTCCTTTGCGAAGGGATGGCCCTGCAGGACGTGCAGCACCTGCACCACAGCGTGGGCTCAAGGCACACACCGAGTGTGTGATGCATGCGGTGACAATCTCACGGGAGGGGAGAGTTAACCGACGTAGACATATGAAAGTCTGGGCTCTTCACTTACTCTTTTGAAGCTTATCTTTGTTTCCTAATCCAGCTGAAAATCTTTTCCAAGAGTATTTCATTTCCTAGACAAACTTTATTACTTTTTTTTCTCTCTCTCTCTCTCTCCGGGTAGTGAATGGTAAGAAATCAACCAGGTTAAAGTTATTGCACAAAAAAGGAAAAAAAATTCCCCGTCTGGTGACGACCTGGAGATACAATTCCTACGCTGGCAAAGGCCCGCAGGAATTGAGACTCTGAGTCCATGGGGTCTTAACAACAGGGCAAGTGGGGACACGGCGAGCAGCAGCTGGGACTCGGCAGGCTCACGTTAGCCTGCAGCACGCTGTGTGTCAGCAACGCCGGCAGGCAGCGCAGGAATCCGGCACATTTTGGCTGCAATCCTGCAAGGGCTTAGGCCTGCACTTAAGATGCACAGAGGAAGAGTAATAAAGCTCAGAGTATGCAAAAGGCTTTATGGAAGAGAGGCACTTTTTTCACCCAGAAACAGGCTTTGCTGCACAAATTCCTGTGCCTCAGAATATCAAGCAGTGGCAGAGTTAAATGGAATCATATTAATAAGCACGGATAATCCCATCATCTGGAGCCGGGCTGACGGCAAAGTAGCTCCAAACACATGCAGCCAAGTGAATTTTTCCTGGAATTAATTGGATTTGATTAAATTTCTCATTTAGTGGCTGGAGGAAAAGAAACAGACCAAAGACAGTGAGTAACTTTCTTGCTAACCTGGAGCTCTGAGTAATAGCTGCGGATGTGGGAAACTGGGTTCCCCACTGCATGAGGTGGGAAAAATGTTGCTCCGAACAGAGGACCACAAATGCCAGAACTCAGTTTCTCATGACCTTTCACTTTCTCCTGACTTCTTCTTTTTCTGAAAGAGAAGGTGAAAATTTCGAACCCCAAATGGCTGCTCTGATGCTGTTACATTTCCATTAAAAAAGTTGAAACCTTTTAATTTTTGTTCCCAGGAAGGGTGAAAACTAATTTCAAGGCCTTGAAAGCTACTGGGAAATGGAGCTGTCGGTCTCCAGCAAGCTTTAGATTATCAGCTGTGAACTCAGACAGGGGCACGTAGCCACCAATACCATCCTTGCCCTTCTTGTGTGAGGCTGTGCTTTACTCAGAAACACTGAATCTTGATTAAAATTGCTTACAGCCAGGTCCTGAAAAACCCCTAAGTGAAACAAGCAGTTGTTTTTATCATCTTGTTAAAATTGTGCGTGACACGGAGGCTTGTACAGCTACTAACTATGGCATAGATATGTCATTTCATAAATCCTGAATTAGTTTTATAGTAGGTATCTTGTTTTACGTGATATAAACTGGGCCTGGTTTCGGCTTCATTTGTCATCTGTATCATCAAACTGTTACCCATTGAAAAATTGATTTGTTTGATATCAGTGACTCAAGTCCTTTTCAGTGCCACTTTGAATAGAAAACTGAAAAAAGCAAAGGAATTTTCCATAAAAAACCCACAACATTTTGCAGACATTCTGGCTGCAACATATAGATGGGCTTTGCCAAAACTGACTGAAAGTCTCAGTGAGCTCTGCCTCGCCTAGTTTTGCATCATGGGTAACACCAGTGATGTAACAACAGTGACAGCTGACCTGGCTTTGGTCACATTTGCACATCGTAGTGTTTAATGTCAGCTTTTTGTTACCAGGGGTCCTGCTGTCTTCCCAACAAGTAGTTTCCTCTATGTGACGACAGGGAGTCCAAGTCCTGTGCACGGGTCCTGGTGGTGCAGGTATCACAATCTCAGCGCCGTATGCTAACTTCCTGAAATCCTGGAAAATTTCAACACACAAACTTAGTTTATGTTGAACGGATTTACAGTACCTCAACAAATGAGAATTAAGAGAAGCATAATTGCAGCTCAGTCTTGCATGCACATATACACACATAAAGTCAAGTAGATACACATGTGTGCATACACACACATGAGCACACCCAGCCACAGTGTCTTAACATCAATATGACTTTTTCCCTGATTTGTGTCACATACACAGAGGAAATTTCTAAAAACTTCATCGGATAACGTAACTTGCAGATGACAAAAAAACCCTGCTTTTCTCTCCCACTTGGTTTCTCATGTGTCCCAGTAAACCAAAACCCAAACCACATATAAACTAGCCATGCTGTAATTTATGGTGGTGGCTCTTAAAATGCTGTTCTAAGCCAGCCTCCCTGTCTGTACACAAGTAACACTCAGAGGGGATCATGCCACCTGCTTTTCCTTCCTCCATAATCACCAGTACTCCACTTTTGGAGGTTCCCCAGACCCAGGCAAGGTTTGCTGGATGCTGACAAGTGCTCCTGGGGTACCCTGGTTACATCAGTCAAGCCCACCATCCCAGCAAGCAGCCCACAGCCGGGCTCTCCAGGAGGACCCAAGTTCACTCAGTAGCCCAGGCTGTTCCCAGCACCCAGCACCAAGCCCCCGCAGCCAGCACTGCACATCTCAGGTCCCTGCTTCATTATCTGTCTTTCCTGTCTGGGCACCTTAATTGTCGGCTAATAACTTTCAGGGCTCACTTTGTTACAAATGACCAGGCAGCCAGGCGGTGTGCAGCGACACCCGGCTGCTTCTAGACCAAAATCCAGCAGCATCTGCTGCCTGCCAGCCGCTGTCACGGCAGTGGGACTGCTGCTTGCTGTCATCCCCTACATTTGCAGTGGGCAGCAGCTGAAGGCACTTCAGCAGCGTGGAGATGGATGTTATCCTACCACTGAAATGCATCTAGACTGGAAAGAGCCGTGCTGGCAAGGATGTACCTTTTTTCCCTGTAACATCATGGACAATACCAGCCCCAACAGGCAATATAAGCTAAAAGCATAGTTTCTCATTTGTTTGTTTGTTTTCCTTAATTGCTGTACAGCAGCTCCCCGTCCATTACAGAAAGTACCATTATCCTTTCTTCACAGCCAGGGATTTCCAAGGCATGTACTTAGAGAGGAATCCAGGTTGTGCTGAAATCCACAGCTGAACTCCCCGGCTTGACCTTGGCAGGGCTGGAGTTTCACCCGAAATGACTTTGTGTGATGCATCACACAGAAAAGCGGTGGCATATTATGGGATGAAACATCGGTTTGGGGAGAAGAGCCTGTTTAAAACATCTGTCTTTTTTGAAAAAATACACACTTTGCAGAAATAAAAAGCTTTTTAGTCTCATCTTAATATCAGTGGTAATTTGTCAACATATTTCTTCAAGAGCAACTCAGAATAAAGAGGACCTTTTTTTATGTTTTGCTATGAGATTGTTATTTCTTGTTTGAATCTGTTTTTCTGAAATCTCTGCTGCACTGTTATTGTGAGAACCACCTGAACTCCCTCTTGCTTTCCCGAGTGAATATAAGGACAATTAAGTTGAAAAGGTCAGAACAAAAATATGTCACCTCTGCTTTGCGACATGAAATACTCAACTTCACTACATCCAAAATGAAATTGTTCAGACTTCCTGCACCGCAAGAAAGTCTCAGCATTTCTGTGCTCCTAATTTGGAGGCAACAAAGTTCCCAATCATATTTTTTTCACCTTCTTCCCCTGAAGGGCAGAATTTCGGGTTTTCAGCCAGCTTTGGCTATGTGTCCCTATCCGGTGTCTGCCAAGCATCGTCCTCGCATCGCCGCTTGCAGGATTCCCTGCCTGTTCTGCTGGGTTGCTGGCTGGCTCCGCACTTACCTCTCACGAACAGCTGGGCTGGTGGCCATCCTTTGTGATCACACACCAACCAAACACAGTGACAGGGACTTGGGTTAAGCTGGTTTGGGTAGCTGGGACAGCCAGGCTTGTCTGGCCCATGGAAAGTGAGGAAGGAGGCGCAGGAGGCTGTGTTTCTAGATTAAGAGGTCCGACCATTATTCCTTCAGGGATAAACCTGGGCTAACAACTTATTTCATATCAGTTTGTGTCAATCACTCATGGCGTCAGAGGGGCTGCCAGAACTCTGCTGCTGCGAGCCTGCCTAGGATTCAGGCGGCTGACCTGGAGGTGAAAATCTCTCTATCCCATTATATACCCCCTGAGATACCCAGGCCCTCCTGCTTTGTTTTCTCTGCTCCCTGCCATTTATTTTCATTTCTCGTTGTAATCTTCTTAGCATGTCATACGTGCCCATCAAAGGGATGCTTTCTATGCAATCTAGCAAGTACATTAATATTGTTTGTTCATCTCCATATTTGGGTACCAGTGGTGCTTTTTGGCTATTGGTCAAGCATCTCTGTTTTAGTAAAGTTTATCTTTCAGGGTTTCTTATAATCATATTAGCAGGGCAGATGTTAAATAGAAGTAGAGAAAAGGTGATGAGAGGGGCTGGGGGGAGAGAGCAGCTCTATGGAAATCGAGCTCTTTTTTTTTCAAGGAAAAGGTGACTACAGGTGGGCAATGATTGCTGGATTTCTTTCCACACCCAGGCTGAGAAATAAATAAAACAAGCTAAGGATGAGTGAATTTAGCCCTGCTGAAGTTTGTGTGTAAATATTCAAGAGAAATGGCCCAGAAATTGTACTTTGCAGGTAAAGGGTGGGGGGGACAGGGGGACGGGACCCAGGGCTCTGTTACAAGAATGTAGAGCAGCTGGGATGAATAAACCTTGTCACTATAAAAGGTCTTACTCATTAAGGAAGAATGACCTTTGGTTTTGTGGGGGTGATTTGTGTTAGGGCTCTCTGGGCTACTAATGCTCCTAAGTGAGGCTTCTTGCTGCAGCTGGCTTGGCCCAGGTCTGCCCTGCAGAAGACAAGGTGCTCCTGGGGCTGGGGGCTGTTGGTGGTAGGAGCCCCCCTGGGCTTACTGCAACAAGGCTGAGACCCCTCTGCCACCCTGTAGGTTCAACTAAAAGAGGCTTTTGTTCAGCTTTTGTGTCCTGAAGGGATCAGCTTTGTTCAAGGTGAGGAATGGCAGCTCTGACTCAATCTGTCCACATCTCATTAAGGTTTATAAGTAAACTTTGGGGTTTAAATGAACAGCAGTACACCCCGATTTCATATCAAATCATGTATCTGTATATATATATGTGTGGGTTTATTCTAAACTGGAGTTCATGACACACTAAGGACAGTTGTTGTTGTTTGGGGGTTTTTTTTATGCTTATAAATGCCTCCTGTCTTTGGTAAGGCTGCAGATGTTTTCTTCTCGAGCAGTAAGACTTACAGCTGGAACTACTGCTTCTCCAGCTACCTACCTACATCTTTTCCTTATGCTAGGAATTAGCTTTGCTGGATCTTGCTATTGCCTTTTGATGTTTTAAAAG
The DNA here is from genome assembly GCF_017639655.2 of Falco naumanni. Taxonomy (NCBI): domain Eukaryota; kingdom Metazoa; phylum Chordata; class Aves; order Falconiformes; family Falconidae; genus Falco; species Falco naumanni. The sequence goes on along the minus strand of NC_054056.1, from coordinate 23,417,869 downwards.
GCAGTTCTGTGCTTTGGCCCTTTATTACAAATATTTTGTCAAGGTAGATGTTACCAGTAGGTACAACATTACTGCTGTTTTCCTTCCTTGGTTGAGGAGAGGTTGAAAAAAGACAACCTGAGAAAAAAAGTGGATGAACTCGTATGAATTTTTTTGCTTGTGCTGTGTAATTGCTATTTCTGGAAGTGGCTGATGGTGGTACAAATACTGTTGAATTCTTGGTTGAAAATGAGCATGAGAGAGTCTATAATTTCTTTGCAACACTCAGTACAATACCTAACTATTATCTGAGGTCTCTTTGGCAGCTCTTCTACTCTACTGTATATTGCGTAAACATCTAACTGGAGAATTTACTTGTAGCATATTTCATCCAGGTGTTTTCGGTGGTGTGGAAAATAAGCCAGTTCTTGTCCTCTGCTGGTTCTGTACAACTGGCAGTGCAAAGGGCACTATCTTTGGCCTGATTCTTCCCCACGGTGACTCTGGATGCCAGCCCTTTGCCATTCCTGCTAAGTTTGAAGGTTTGCACACTCCAGCATCCCGCTGCTTGCAGGCTGGGCATCTCCTACCCTGCGCCTCTGCCATCTCTCCCTTACTTACAGCAGTGTCTGATTTGGGATGAGCTCCAGCTAAGAAGGGGTTTTGGTGGGATTAGGAGGGGATGAGTTTGAGAGGGGCAGTCAATCAAGGTGGGGGAGGCTGGTGTTAGCAGGGAGCTGGTAAGAGCAGAACTTTGTGTCCTGGGGCACCAGAAATAGGAAGGCAGACAAAAACACCTGAAAAGAGATGAAAAACCAAAAATGCTAAAGGGAATGGGGACTGTTAAAGAGGGGAGGGGCTGCAGCTGGGAGTCCTGCCAAACGCCTGTGGTGCAAGTGGCATGGCTGGTGGTGCTGTGAGACCAGCAAGGACCTTGGCCCAGAACACAATGGTCTCCATCCCATGCAGCCTGGAGCTGGTAACCACACAACGTGGAAACTGGGCCATAGCTGCCAGAACTCAAATATGCAGGGTTCTGGTTTTATTTCTCTTGTGCAGATCAATTATTCTGCCTAGAAAGTATCTTTTTCCTAACTAAGCAATGATTTTTTTTTTTTTTTTGCATTAAATAATGTCTTGTCCTGGGTCCAAGTGCCAAGGATACCACAGGACAGTAAAGAAGGCAAAGAAATATTGAACAAACCTGAATCCTGGTTACTCTTTCTGCATCATTTCCAAGTAGGAGGGGCAGATTTACCCCTGGCCTCAGCCTATGAAGTCAAGATGAAAAAATTTATGATAATGAATCTGAAAAATCTTTTCCAGACTTTCTTACTAATGTGGTAAGGTTTTGTTTGCTTGTTTGGTTGGTTTTTTTAAATGTGGCCAGCATTGGTAATGTTATATGCCTGAACACAAAATCACAGAAGTCGAAGCCAGGATAATGAAAGCCATGCTTTCACCAAGCTGATGAGATAAAAAGTAAGGAGGAGCATGTTAATAGTCAGAGGAGTTTTGGCTTGGATATCCCCTCAATCATCCCCACCTAGCGAGTCTGAGTTTCATTTCTCTGGGTGTTGAGAATAAACATCAAATGTTGTGGACAACCACAAAAGCCTTTTAACACAGATTTAACTACCCAGCCCAAAAAGATGTTTTGCTCTGAAAAGAAGGTAATAAGCAGCACTTTAGTCAAAATGGGTTGTTCCATAGCTGAGAAGAGCATGCACAAAACCTTTTTTTATTAAGTTAGGAAGAACGTTAGCATAATGGGTGTAGTTATTTTTATATCATGCACTTAGATTACTACTGAAGAAAGTACTTAAATAACTTCAGGTCATTTTCAATGAGGAAAGCACTTAAGCACATTATATGACTTTATGCAGGTGTTAAAAACATCTCGGGTCTCTAGAGCATCTACTGAATCAAACTCAATATTTATTAGTAAATTGTATGAAAAGCCACTTTCATATGTACATAGCTTGAGTTCTCTAAAACCTAATGTGAGCTAGCAACATTACCATGACTCTTGCATTTAATTGCATGATAGACAAAGAACGGTTGGTAAGAGAACAAAAACAGTCCCCTGTAGCATATTATTATCTTTTGAGACTGGAAAAGCAGATTATGGGCAATAAATAGAACAGGACACTCTGATGTACTTATTAGAGCAAAAAAAAGGAAAACCAAATTGAAAGAGGAAAATGTGGGGGTTTAAAACCTTTCTCTTGGGAAGCTTAAGTTGATTACCCACTTAGCTATCTGAAAAATGTCTTAAACCAGGCTCCTGTCCAATCTTCGATGAAGCTTTGTGCAGGTTGAAGGAATACTTGGAGTGCAGCAGTATCATTTACCTTAGTGCCACTAAGCCTGGCACTTCAGAAACTCGGATCCCCTCCCTCTTCAGCAGTTCTCCATCTTAAGTAACAACCTGTTAAGGGTTTTCTGTAATGCGAGTCAAGGCATTGCTGCATACTCCTTGATTTTGATCCTTGCAGCTTCCACTTCAGTTTTCAGGGAAAACATTCCTGTACAACAATGCCCTTTGGCAGATGCAGGGTATGATTCTCCCGCATCCCTTGATTCAGGCAGAATAAGACCTGTTTTAGGGTGTTATGCTGAAGAATATGAGCCTCAGCATCAGCCCTGAGCAGCGTGGGGGAAAGCGGGGACCTGAGAGCACGGGGACCTACCTGAGCAAAGGCAAGCATATGGACTTGGGCTTATCGATGAGCCAGGGAGCTCAGAGCACTCTTGTTATCAACCGTCAGCTGGGGCACTTGGCCCAAGCTTTCCTGGTTCCCCCAAACTCTTCTTCCATGTTGGAAACATGAGGTGTGCACATACCGGCCTTTTAAGTCTTCTTGAACCAGGGAAACCGTGGGTGCACCACTGAGTCACTCTGTGCCTTTTTGGTTAAAAAAGACCCGCCATCCTTCTAGGGTAAATAAAGCAGCAGGTCATCCCGTGTGTTTGTGTAGCACCGGGCATGGTGTGGTCACGGTTCAGAATGAGCTGGGAGTAATGCAAATGACAGCCAGGAGAGAGTCGGTGAGCAAAGTCACTTCTGCTTTGCCTGCACGTGCACGTCTTTGTCGCAGGACGTACGGCCCTGCTGCTTCTCTCTCGTGCCCGTGCAGGTATGACAAGTCTCCACAGTGAATGGAACGACAGCCAAGGAGGGCAGGAACCTGACTGGCCCGTCTGTAATTGCTCTGCTCCCAACGCGCTCCTTCAACAGCCTGCCCGGATTAGGCATAATTGCGTATGCTCTCTGCAAGAGTGGTTCTGAATCCGGTACCTGTCATTTTGCCTCTTGTCAGAGATGCTTTTATAATGCAATCCGTATTTATAACTGGATTCTACACGTCCTATTCCATGGATACTTTAATATTAATTACTTTGACCTCTGTTTGACCGCTAGGTAGAGGGACAGGGGGCTTGTTCCAGCACCATAATCCTTCTCATTTTTCCAGAGAAATGAGTTTGGGTTTAATTTTGTTTCTCTCCGGTCACCGTAGCACTTGCCTTGTTGCCAGGGTCCTTTTATAGGAGGAGATGATCTTTCTGTGTGAGCGCTTTTCCCTTAAAGCCTCTCCTCGTGCTTCCCCTCTACCCACAGACAGACAGGACAGAAGCCCTGGCGCGCTGAGGAACAGCAGAACCCGGCTGCCTGCCCGCGCCCACCGAGCTGCGGTCAGCAGAGCCACCGCGCTTCGCCTCGGGGCAGCAGGGGACGGAGGTCGCACAGTGCCCTGAACCGCTACCGGCTGCAACGCGTGTCAGTGCTGCGCGGGGAGCATCGTCCGCATCTGAGGTGGCGGCCAGTGGGGCAGAGGAGGCCCGTTCATGCTGGGCCAGGAGATCCGCTCCCTGCAGCCACTGCAGCAGGTCAGGGAGCAAGCAGCCTTGTTGAACACCGGGGCATTCCCTGTCTTGTCGTTCCCCTTCCCACCTTCCCTCTGCCTCACCTAATTACTGAGTGAGCTCGTCAGGGCAGCCTCTGCCACCGTGTGCCCAGCACGGTGGGGCTCTGATGTGGGTTAGGGCCCTGGGGCACAAAATGCTGGGGAAGTCATTAATAGGTCAAGGAAAAAAATTGTTGAAGCATGCAGTAAGGACAGACAATGAGCAAACTCCTGAAAATTCCTAAATGTTTCCTGGACTGAGCTTGGAGCAAACTGTGCTTTGAAATCCAAGATCTTGGCTTAACTCTCTGATGTTGCTGTCCCTCCCTCTCTGAGGATCGGTGGGTTTGGCCAGCCCCTCCACTTCCCTCTTCTCTTCCCCTCCCTCCTTACCCACCGACAAATCCTCGGGATGGGACAGGGCTTTGGCTGGCAGGGGAGTCTCCCCCCCAGCAAGGGAAGCGGGCCGGCTGCTTCTCTGCTGCAACCCTCTGCCCCACCAGCCCAGAGGATCACAGAGCTGCAAACGCTGCATTTTGTCAGTAAAACGTTTGCTTTATTGTAGAGTCCATGATTCCCACATTGGATCAACCCTTAAAAAAAACAAAACAACACAAGTGAAAAAACAGCCTTGCAGCTAAAATGTTTACATCAAGGCAGAGGCTTCTCTAACCTAACTGGAAGCAGGGACGGGGCAGGTGCTGCATTGCAATGACTCTGTTGCGTGCTGCAAAGCAGGAACTCATCTGCTGGTACCCACGAGGGAACTAATGTTCCTTATTCCCCCATCCCTCCACCACCAGCTAATCTGTGCCTGCCCTTCTAATTTCCTGGCAACTGTTCTAATGTAAGGCTAATAATGTTTGCAGTGATCCTGGGAGACGTCAGTGTGCAGGCTAGCTGTGGGGTTACAGGGTCCAAAGGAGGATTAATTAGGGGAATTGTGGTATCTGGAAGGTGGGAGTCTTTGAGAAGCCTTTCAGCCAGGTGGTGTTAGCAAGAATTCAGATAAGCACCCAAATATTTCTGTGAGGAACTGCAATGCTATCCCTAATTGAAGTTCAACTGCTACTAAGTCCCCTTGATAATTTCTCCTCCTTTATTCCTCAAACTATCCCTTTTGTTGTTATTTCTGACTATAACTTAATGAAAACACATTTGAAAGTAAAATGATGGATTTCTCAGGGACTCTGACCCTCAGGGGCAGCCATGGAGATACTGCAGAAGGAGCTGAGTACACAAGCTCCTGTTAATTAGAGCAGAGTGAATGATTTATAGGAAATAATTTATTCAATTAATTTAGCCTCTCTTTCTTTTGAAAATTATCTATGAAAAGTTTATGATTTTATTGCATTCAGCTGCTAGACAGTGAATGATTTCTCTGCGTATAATTGACCCCCACGCGGTTTGCAAGGTAACACTGGCTTTTAGCATTTTGGTGGCCAGAGGTACTGGAGTTGGCATCCTTCCTTGGTTGAACAACTGGTTTTTAATAAGTGCCTCAAAAAACTGACATTCGTTGTTACAAATTTAAAGGTGACCTTCCACGAATATTATTAATCATGGCATAGAAATAGCTCTGCTGGTGAACCGATTTGCTAGAACAATGATCTGGAAAGTTTGTCCAGCACTTCCCCTCCTGTGTCCAACATGGTGTGTCTTTGTGAGCCTTCCCCTCTGGCATGCTCAGGGAATTTTCACTCTTTCTCCTTCACCAGACCTGTGCAGAGTCCTTTGCTTAAGTTTATCTCCGGGTTGAGGCAACCTCTCCAGAATATCAATTGTGTGATAAAGCAGCCATGAAGCACAGTTTGTTAAAGTCAAAGTCATAAAATTCATTGCCAATAATCTGATGCCTACTTGCTGAAGTCCTTGTCAGCAAGGTGGATATTTATTCACCAAGAAGCATTCACGATGCTTACCGTTTTTCACAGCAAAGATTACAGAACACTTCACAAGCAGCACAAAATCCTAAATTGCACCTGTAATGCCCCTCCACCACCAAGCAGCAGCCCACCATGTTTCCTTGCAGCATCTCCCTCTGTCTCACTTCCACACCTAGGGCAAATTCAATTCACACAGACCTTGGGTACGGGCAACCGAATCTGCACAGCTGGTTGTCCAGGTTTAGGGTAGGTCATTGCCTCCAGTGGATTTCTGATGCCCTGAGAAGAGGAAAAGATGGTGAGCCTGACCCATGGCGAGCAGTCTTTTCTGGAGATCCCAGTGCATGGGTTATAACTCCATGCTCAAGGTAACATCAGGTTTTGGTAACAGCTTTTCTCACTCCATTATCAAAACCCATTTTTAAAGAGCAATGGTACTGCACAAAAATGAGTGCACGGCAGCATTCTAGTAACAGGTGCAGAATATTTCAGTAATAAGCTTGTGGGATGATTATTCACTTGCCAAATTCATTTTTCAGGTATTGGATTCAGAGGATTTCCCAACAGGATATTTGCAGAGATTAGTGAGCTACACAAATGTGCTTTGAACAAATGCATCCTTTCATCAGGCAGTCATTTGGATAAATCCAGCATCAACATGCTTGCTGCCGGAATGGGTCAGCTGCTAATTGCCTTAACCATTTTTCTGGAAGTCATATGTATCTATCCCTTCAGGTCCTAGGAGGACAAACTGGCTTGTGACCTGTTAGGCAGGAGGCACTTGAAAAATGTCTTAAACCAGGCTCCTGTCCAATCTTCGATGAAGCTTTGTGCAGGTTGAAGGAATACTTGGAGTGCAGCAGTATCATTTACCTTAGTGCCACTAAGCCTGGCACTTCAGAAACTCGGATCCCCTCCCTCTTCAGCAGTTCTCCATCTTAAGTAACAACCTGTTAAGGGTTTTCTGTAATGCGAGTCAAGGCATTGCTGCATACTCCTTGATTTTGATCCTTGCAGCTTCCACTTCAGTTTTCAGGGAAAACATTCCTGTACAACAATGCCCTTTGGCAGATGCAGGGTATGATTCTCCCGCATCCCTTGATTCAGGCAGAATAAGACCTGTTTTAGGGTGTTATGCTGAAGAATATGAGCCTCAGCATCAGCCCTGAGCAGCGCGGGGGAAAGCGGGGACCTGAGAGCACGGGGACCTACCTGAGCAAAGGCAAGCATATGGACTTGGGCTTATTGATGAGCCAGGGAGCTCAGAGCACTCTTGTTATCAACCGTCAGCTGGGGCACTTGGCCCAAGCTTTCCTGGTTCCCCCAAACTCTTCTTCCATGTTGGAAACATGAGGTGTGCACATACCGGCCTTTTAAGTCTTCTTGAACCAGGGAAACCGTGGGTGCACCACTGAGTCACTCTGTGCCTTTTTGATTAAAAAAGACCCGCCATCCTTCTAGGGTAAATAAAGCAGCAGGTCATCCCGTGTGTTTGTGTAGCACCGGGCATGGTGTGGTCACGGTTCAGAATGAGCTGGGAGCAACGCAAATGACAGCCAGAAGAGAGTCGGTGAGCAAAGTCACTTCTGCTTTGCCTGCACGTGCACGTCTTTGTCGCAGGACGTACGGCCCTGCTGCTTCTCTCTCGTGCCCGTGCAGGTATGACAAGTCTCCACAGTGAATGGAACGACAGCCAAGGAGGGCAGGAACCCGACTGGCCTGTCTGTAATTGCTCTGCTCCCAACGCACTCCTTCAACAGCCTGCCCGGATTAGGCATAATTGCGTATGCTCTCTGCAAGAGTGGTTCTGAATCCGGTACCTGTCATTTTGCCTCTTGTCAGAGATGCTTTTATAATGCAATCCGTATTCATAACTGGATTCTACATGTCCTATTCCATGGATACTTTAATATTAATTACTTTGACCTCTGTTTGACCGCTAGGTAGAGGGACAGGGGGCTTTTTCCAGCACCATAATCCTTCTCATTTTTCCAGAGAAATGAGTTTGGGTTTAATTTTGTTTCTCTCCGGTCACCGTAGCACTTGCCTTGTTGCCAGGGTCCTTTTATAGGAGGAGATGATCTTTCTGTGTGAGCGCTTTTCCCTTAAAGCCTCTCCTCGTGCTTCCCCTCTACCCACAGACAGACAGGACAGAAGCCCTGGCGCGCTGAGGAACAGCAGAACCCGGCTGCCTGCCCGCACCCACCGAGCTGCGGTCAGCAGAGCCACCGCGCTTCGCCTCGGGGCAGCAGGGGACGGAGGTCGCACAGTGCCCTGAACCGCTACCGGCTGCAACACGTGTCAGTGCTGCGTGGGGAGCATCGTCCACATCTGAGGTGGCGGCCGGTGGGGCAGAGGAGGCCCGTTCATGCTGGGCCAGGAGATCCACTCCCTGCAGCAGGTTGGGGAGGCAGCCGCCTTGCTGAGCACCGGGCATTCCCTGTGCTGTCCTTGTTTCAGCTGGGATGGAGTTAATTTTCTTCTCTATTAGCTGGTGCAGTGCTGTGTTTTGGGTTTAGTGTAAGAACAGCGCTGATAACACAGTGATGTTTTCAGTTGTTGCTGGGTGATGTTTATACTAAATCAAGGACTTCTGGTTCCTTGGGCCACCCAGCCAGAGGGCACGAGGATCACGAGAAACTGGGAGGGGACACAGCCAGGACAGGTGACCTGAACTAGCTGAAGTGGTATTCCATACCATATGATGTCATGCTGAGTATATAAATGGGGGAAAAAGAAGGAAGAGGGGGACATCTGGCATTATGGTGTTTGTCTTCACGAGTAACAGTTACACATGATGGATCCCTGCTTTCCTGGGGATGGCCGAACACCTGCTGCCGATGGGAAGCAGTGAATGAATTCCTTGCTTTGTTTTTCTTGTGTGTGTGGCTTTTGCTTTACCACTTAAATAGTTCTTATCTCAGCCCTTGAGTCTTACATTCCTTTCCAATTCTCATCCCCATCCCTCTGGGTGAGGGCGAGCAAGCAGCTGCGTGGTACTTGGTTGCTGGCTGGAGTTAAACCATGACACCCGCGTTGCTGTTCCCCTTCCCACCTTCCCTCTGCCTCACCTAATTACTGAGTGAGCTCGTCAGGGCAGCCTCTGCCACCGTGTGCCCAGCACGGTGGGGCTCTGATGTGGGTTAGGGCCCTGGGGCACAAAATGCTGGGGAAGTCATTAATAGGTCAAGGAAAAAAATTGTTGAAGCATGCAGTAAGGACAGACAATGAGCAAACTCCTGAAAATTCCTAAATGTTTCCTGGCCTGAGCCTGGAGCAAACTGTGCTTTGAAATCCAAGATCTTGGCTTAACTCTCTGATGTTGCTGTCCCTCCCTCTCTGAGGATCGGTGGGTTTGGCCAGCCCCTCCACTTCCCTCTTCTCTTCCCCTCCCTCCTTACCCACTGACAAATCCTCGGGATGGGACAGGGCTTTGGCTGGCAGGGGAGTCTCCCCCCCAGCAAGGGAAGCGGGCCGGCTGCTTCTCTGCTGCAACCCTCTGCCCCACCAGCCCAGCGGATCACAGAGCTGCAAACGCTGCATTTTGTCTATACCAAATGCATCCTTTCATCAGGCAGCCATTTGGCTAATTACAGCATCAACATGATCGCTGCCAGATTGGGTCAGCTGCTAATTGCTTTAACCATTTTTCCAGCAGTTATGTGGATCTATCCCTTCAGGTCCTACAACACAAGGTTTGGCCTGTGACCTGTTGTTCAGTAGCCACCTGCCCATCCTTGCCCATACACGTGCAGCTTCAGCCAGCCTCGTGCTGCCCAAAGTAACCTTCCTTGCCTGGAAAGGGCTGCTGTATCCAAAAACCAAAAATGTGCTGCAAGACTCTGTCAGCACAAGTTGACAACAGTTTGTTTTGAAAAATAATTGAGGAAAAATTGCCTTGAAGATGTAAGAACATTTTGCTTTGAAGTACTATAAAGTACTCTTCATTTTCTTCTCCTCTAGAAGGTATTTTTATTTTGTTTTTAAACTCAAAAGCCAAACAAAACATACTTTCAGCAGAAGAAATTTGTCATTCGATTTGAACTTTTTTCCCTTGGAAACTTTTCTTAGGAGAAATTTTGAATGGATTGTCATTTTGATAGTGGACAGAAATTGCTATTGAAATAAGAGGAATTTCAATGGTTAAAAAAGTTCAGAATTTTAGCTTTAAGACAGAAATTTTTGCAACACACGTACCGGGACCCATGTTTTATTAGCAGATTAACAAAGAAATAGCAAAAGTTTTGTTAGTCTTGTTCCAACAACTAAATGGCTCATTCCTTTTCTTACTGGCTGCATCCTATAAAATTTCTTTTCTTAAGCACTGCAGTGACTAATCATGGAAAAACTAATCAGCTTGGCTTATTAGATGGTCAGTTATCCCTTAGTAAATGAGGTTTTCTCTTTGTAGGAAGATCAGCTGCCTGCTCTATGAAAATGACACTCTATTTGAGATACCTGAAGTGGAGAACCACATCATTCATTCACTGATTTGTGAAAATGTGGGTCACCTTACATAAGGTACCAAGCTTAAATCTTGTGATTAGCTAAATGTGTTTTTTCTGTGCCTTGAGGTGTAGAAGTACAAACAAAATTGAGGATTTAAGGGTTAGCACATGATTTTTCAACCTGCTGTTTTCTTTTTTGTCATGTTTTTTGAGCCTTTTTTTTTTCTTTTTTTTTTTTTGTGGAGAGCTGAAAGACCATTCAATAAATGGATTTTGGAGTACACCAGGGGCTTTCCTGCCCTAGGAAACCAAATCTTACAAAGTCTTCAGCGTGGAGGGAACCAGGGCCATGGAGTTAGCACAAAAGGAGGAAGGGCTTTGTGAGAAACAGAAAAGGAATAAGGAGGGTGGAAGTGTTTGCAGAATTGGGAAGATGGCCTAACATGCTTGGGGTTTTGTTTGTTTGTTTGTTGGGTTTTGGTTTTGGTTTTTTTTGTGGCTCATGTTTTGTTGTTATTTGTAAGGCATAACATTTTACTGTCAAAGCAGTGGTACGCTCCCAGCAACCCTTTCCCTTGTTCGCATCCTTTGGAGGTCACTAGCTGCTCACGCAGACTGAGCGCAGGACTGATGTTTGCTCCCAAGTGGAGATGATAAACTGAATTGCTTTCTTGTGTTCATCCTAACAACTCCAGAGCAGATGTCTCGGGCTGTAAAGCTGGAGTTGAGTTCTGCAGGCCCTGGGAATGGTGAGGTATGATACAGAACTGTGGTTTGGGCTTGGCTTGCTCTGAGGACATGTGCCAGCTGTGTGCTCCACATCTGGATTCAAGTCTGTGTTCCCCAAAAATCCCTGCTTGGAACTCAGGGATGTTCCAAATGGCAGGTTTGTGTGTGCCCATCTCAGTGTATCAGAAATGGCGTGGGAGAGGGCTGACAGCCTTCCACGCACGGTTTTGCCATGGTGATAGTGTGAACAGGTAGGGCATCACCACTCATCTTTCCTTGCCCAATGGCCCACATGGGGCCACAATGTCTTGGCATGTCCCACCATGGTGTCCCCAGGCTGGGCTCTGCTGGGGGACCAGGACCTCGTGCCTGTGCACCCAGCCATGGGCAGCCAGTGGGAGGCAATGGGGAAGGATGCTGGCAGGCATCCTGCTCGCCATCGTGAGCAGGCTCCTCCAGATGGCTCTGGCATGGAAACGTCTGCATGCAGGAGCCCTTTGGCAGCGAGGAAAGCCAGAGCGCACTGCTGCTTTCTATCAGGGAGACTTTAAAAGCAACTTGCCGGCTGACAGAAGCAGCAGCTGCAAGGAAATTTCCTCCCTGTGCCTCCCCCCGCCCCCCGCCCCCTTTTTTTTTTTTCCTTTTAATGACAGCAACGTTTTAATCAACTTGGGCTGAGCATGAAAGTCTGAGTGGGAGGAATAGCTGGGGAGGGAAGGACGAGCGGAGGAATGGCTGGCTGCTGGCATATGTCTGAGCCGAGGGATGCTCTCCGCCTAGGAGGACAGTTAACCTACACAAAATGTTCTGGCTTCTCGCCCGTATCAGCCACATCATGCTGCTCCAGCCTTTGTGCCAGATCACCGAGATGGTGACTATTGCTCTGACAGAGGGAGAGGGAAGAAGGAAAGATAGAAAAGATGGAGAAAAAAGACCACCAAACCCAACACCACAATCCAGGACTAAGCTTGCTGTCCAGCCCAGGTCGAGCAGCAGTATTTTTCAGGAATGCCCACCGGTGGAAAGGTAGCAAGACAGCTGTGTGCTTCTGCAGAATAGATCAAGGCCAGGCTGAAGGTCTCAGTGAGGGAAGCCAGCAGAGCCTCACAGAAATGGCTCTGAGCACATGGCATTAAATACAGAACCTGAGCTCGTACAGCCTAGCCACAAGCAAACCAAGACTAGAGTTGGGATTCTTTTTCCCCTGTTAAATCCAGGTGGAAGAAACTTACTGATTTCTAGAAAAGAAAAATTCACAGTCATAAATTCTTCAATAACACCTTTGTTTATACCCATTGACTTTCTTATACAAGAGGCATTATGACAACCAGTTTACCAAAACTGCCCCTGGTCTTGGGTCAAAACTCCTTAGGCCGGGACGTTTGCCATCCTTACAAATTTTACCTTCTGGAGAAAGCTGTTTTCTCCTACAGGGAAAAAGTTCCCTCTCAGAATTATTCTGGAAAACCAGTTGGTTACTCTCCACTCCCATGCTTTGTGTGTGGGAGTTGACAGACCCATGTCATTACCCAGTCTGCAAAAAATCTCTTATTATTAGCAACACAACTGCCATTCCCAGGTTACAGCTCTCACGGACTCCTCCAGCACCAGTGAATTAGCTAGGCATCACGTGCACAGAGCAAAAATGTCTTCCTTTATCACAAAGAGCCCCAGATGTCTTCTCAGGCTCCATGGCTTGAGTTTGGAACCGCAGCTCAGGGGAGCACGGAGGAGGGACTGCCTGTGCCCCACGAACACTGGGCTGGCAGCAGCTTCTCAGAGCCTGGGGGGAGTTGCAGCTGATCCAACAGCGAGTGCTCGGAAGCGAAGAGGCTGCTGCAAAGCGCGTTTTAATAGCTAAAAGCCACGTGCAACTTCTCTTCGAGACCTCGCTGCTGATCTTATAGCTTGTGCTCGGATTGTGCTTTCAAGCTGTTTTCCGAAACCACTTATCTACTTCAAAAATATTTTTAAAGGAACCTGAGATTCACCAGTATCTTGAATTCTAAGGAAAACCACCAAATATAACAGATTCAGGTCACATTATTCCAGGATATTGAAAGATAAGGGAAAGCTAATGTCATTTGAATGAAAGGACTCAAGGTGGGGAGGCTTGAGGATCATTTAATTGATTTTATTTAGACTTATCACAGAAAAGAGAAGCATCTAGGGACCATTAATGTGATTTTCAAATCTGCAAAAGCCACAAATCAAGAAATTCGTTGGAAGCCAATAGATAAACGGTTTAAAGTATACATTAGGTGAGTACAGAACCACAGCTGCTCTTACGGCAACCACCACCCCAGGTAGGGGTCTTTCCTTGAGCCAGCCCGAGGCACAAGGACCACGCCAGATGTCTTGCAAAAACCCTCTCCTCTCAGCACCTCCCTCTCCTGTGCCAGCAGCCTCCAAAGGGCAGGGATAGACAGGGTGGACAGGGGTTACAGCAAACACCTTCCAGCTGGTAGGAAGCCTTCATCTGCTCCAAATGGGTGGTAGGGCTGCACTGCTTAAATACGGTGTGGTATTTATCTAACGTATCTTCAGAGAACTGGAAAAGTGACACTGCTGTACCTCAGTGGGAAAGCAGCAGAAGTTGAAAAGGTAAACCAAGAAGCCTGGTGGATGGATTTATAAAAGCTTCAGCCCTTTCTGCTTTTTTTACTGTATATCTATGGATTTCTTGCTGAGGTGAAGTGCATGTGATAATCATTTGGCATGTAAATTTATCTGTGGCAGTTCAGGTGCCAAGTTAACACCGAGTGTTATATGGGAAGTAAAAGAAAAGTGGAGGGGGGGAAAAAAAGTAATTTCTGTGCTTTTTGCCATTTGTTTGGGGTTTAGGTGTAAGGAATCATGAAAGGTTTTTCTTTTCAGGGCCTTATTTTCTTCCCACGTCCCTACCGTTAGCAATCTTAACCGTGTCTATTTTGTTGTTTGTCTCTCTCTGGCGGAAAACTTCTTGCAGACATCAACAGTAAAGCTCTTTCAGGTTTTACCTGGATGTTTTAGCTCTTGAACAAAGGCTCCTTTCTCTCGTATCTGTTAATAAAAATACTTCACAAAACCCTGGAGGTTTCAATAACTGTATAGATATTAGAACAGGTGGAAGATTTTAACAGAAGGGGGGATGCTCCTTGATGCATTTTTTGCTGTGGAAGTGCTGTAGACAGCCCACCCAGCAGTCCTTTTTGTTCACCTACACCAAAAAAAAAACTTTGGCAATGGAGCAAGCTGGGGCTCCTTGGGTCATCGTGCATAGTGCTTGGCCGATGGCCTCCCTACAGCCCACCTCCGTAACCAAAGGTAGAGGTGGAGAGGTCCATAGGAAGGTGGTAGCTGTTGGGAATGGTATTCACTGCACCCACTTTGGTCCATCAAACTCAATCCATGAGTCAAGCAGCAGGACCAAAGTGGTCAGTGGAAAGAAGCTGCTCATCCTGGCGCAGACACATGTCCCTCTGGTGTTAAATACTCACCCTAGAGTGGTGTAACTCACTCCCCACATGTTGCCCTCGCCCTGGACATTGTGCCAATCTAACCAGCTGGCACTGATTAGTTGCTTAATTTTAAAGTAGATAAAGTTTTAGATGGTAGGATAAATCACATCCTCTGGTTTCTAACTGGCCAAAGCATCAACTGATTGTTAAATGGTGAGCGTTTCGTCACACTGGCTTTTTAGCAAGTCCTGTGGTCAAAGCAGACTCCAGTAATTAGCTTCCATCAGTCTCCCTGACAAAAACAGTGTGTATCGCATCATTTAATGGTTAATATTGGACCTCCAGAAAAGGGAACCAATGCAAAATAAGGTTGTGTTAGATCTTGATAACTGGGTTCAGCACTTGCAAAGTTAAAGTTAGACATTGGAACCATCTGCATTTTGAATAGGATGCATTTAGGCGTGGTGTAAGTGTGAATATCCTGTAAGATGTGGTACACTTCCCTCAGCTGATGAGGGGTATAAGATCAGAATTGTCCTCAGATGTGTATGCAGCTATCCACAGAGCAGCTTTTAGACAGGGCATCACTTGAGGGTGGGTCTGATTGAGACACTAGATGTGTCTGAAGGAGAGTACAGGGTCCCTGTAGAGCAGAGCGGAGCATAACACTGCCCTCATTCTCTGTGAGACGACATCTCTCAAGCTCATCCGGCATCCTCAGCATAATCCCTGGGAAATCCTGTTACACAGCTGGTAACATCAGTCTTACGCAGAGATCCTTTCCGGAGTGAGGAGGAGGGAATGATGCATGTACTTTTCACCCTAAAAAGAAGAAAAATTACGAGCTCAATTTTGTCTGTGCAGATTATTTGAGAGCCAGGTTACACAGTAGCCTCACTGACATCAGGAGGACAAGACTATCTTTTTCCTATAGTCCCAAAGAAGTAAATTACCCTTGTTCAAGAAGGACCCCAGAGCGTGAATGTGTGTCTTCTGAATATGTGTGTTGGGGCTCAGGTTCACATCAAGCGGGGATCTCCATCAGAGGGTGGCTTTGGACCACATTTAGAGGCTTTACTCTAGAGAAGGCAGGAGCTAGTATTATAAAGCAGGGGTTTCATCTGCTTGTTGAGGAACTGTGTCAGCTATGATGTTTCATTTGTGATTTCATGGTCTCCTCAAAGGCCCATTTCTTGGCAGTCATTACAAAATGAGCTGGAGTCCGAGTCTGCTTCTGAGCCCTAAACCCCACTGGTGACCAGATCAGAGACATGACTTTCTCTCAGGTCTCACTGGCTGCTCCTCCCAACAGAGAGGAGGGATATTTTCAGCACCTCTGGTTCAGTCTTCAGCCAGAATGACCAAAATAAGTGTCAGTATCTTTGGTTCATCCCTTCCAGGTCCGCATTGCCGATGCACCACTAATATTCTTGGAAGGGTCCCATGTTTCATTTGGACTCCTGGTAGACCGCAAGAGGCAGGAGAAATGTCTGCAAGGCAAATGCTTTCTGGTAGCCCTGCTCCAAACTCACCAGTTACAAGCTATTTGTATGGAAATGACACTACAATCACCACCCTAGAGCCGCATCCAACCTCAGCTTCTGCCAGCAGAAGATACAGGGTACCAGATGGCAGAAATCCTACCCAAGCACCAAGCAGTTTAAACTGCTCTTTTCGCTAGGAATTGTAATGGTCCATATGCTGAAGGTATAACGCTTGGCTGCACCCTGACTGCCTCTGCTGTCCGGGCTAAAGGGGGTGAGCAATCAGCTGGTAGCAGCTCGGAGCTTGTGTCCCTCCTTACATCTCGACATCAGGCTGTGCTACAGTCACACACATGATAAAATATCTGCTCACCCATCCTGAGGAGGACGGCTGTGCCTGGATTTGCAGCCTGATTGTCAAAGTCAGGGGGTCGTGACAGAGGCTTGAGAGAAAAGCAAAGAGTGAGAGTGGTCTGGGTGTCTGGTCTCCCCTTTTTCTCAGCCATCTGCTTCTGGGACTGGCTGGTGAAACCCCAAGCTAAGGGATTCAAAGGGCATAGCTTGACCTGGATTTCAGGGCAGCGCAAACACTGCTTTCTGGGGATTTGCAGCCTCCAATTTCCAGGGTCTGCTGTCTCACCAGACCCTGGAAATGAGGGGCTGCAAATCTTCCCGTGGAGAGCTGCTTTGCAGTGAGCTGCAGGATGCCTGGAGTAGAAGGTTCTCGGCTCTGGTTACTGGTTGCTCACCATGGGGCAGCTAGGATGGCCCTGCTCTTTCATCACTTGGGCGATTTCATTCGGTTGCTGGAAAGGGCTTGCTTCTCCCCTGAGATGATCCCCTACCCCAGCTCCTCTCTACAAAGTCATCTTCCAAAAATCTGCCGTCAGCTTGGCTGGCTGGGGCTGTACCTGCTCCAGGGCAGTAATGCCCTTTTTGTGTGAAAAGGTGACCAAGCACAGTGCTTCAAATGAAAAAGCACCTTGCCTCCCACAGAAATGTTACCCCTTCTCCTGATTTATAGCCTCTGCTCTGCTTCGTGCGGTCTCCTCTTGCCTCTTGTGCTGGAGCTGAACTCCAGCCGGATGGCTTGGAGGGCTTCGCGAAAGTAAACCCTGGAGAAAATTCCTTTCCCGGTCAGCTCACCCTGAATTACTCCTCTGCTTAAAATGTACTCTTGCTGCCCTGGCTCACTGCCTCTAGGTTTATTATGTAACATTTGTCTAATTTAAATTGCACTTTCTATTTACTGGTCCAGTTGTCTGAAAGCTCTGCTTCACCCTGCGTGTGGTTACGTTGTTGTTCATTATTCACTTTTTCACTCTCCAGTTCTGCCGCTATCAACCGACACTGGTATCTCACATCTGACAAGCTTATCTAAAGCATTTACATACATCCAATGCATTCAAAAGATAGAGAGGTCAGATTTTTAGAAATCTTGCAAGGTCACTGCAAATAGAGCTGAGGTGACATTTGTTTTTTGCTTGTCCTTTTCATACGGAAAGCTGTATTTTGATATTCATATGGAGACTTTCATTAGCAAATGTAAGGGTGCCTTGAAACAAATATTTTAATCATGCATGTAATTTTTTATGATTGTGACTATTAGTATTTAGCGTGCTTGCTATCTTTGTTTTTCTGTCCGGAGGGTCTCCAGATGAACAAAGCAGCACATGCCTCAGTAAATTATTCTCTCTGTATCTCTGAGTTACTGACCCTTCTAAAAACACTTTTTGCTAATATATATATATATTTATGAAATAATACAGTGTTGTATTTTCATGGGAATAGACAACAAGCATTTCCCAGTGCAAATGACTCTTTCTGGCTCTTCTTGTCAGCCCTGTGTCAGACCTAGGTGTTTTTTAGGGGGCTCCAGGTCTGTAACAGGAACGCAGAGCTCCTTGGAGGCAGCGCTTTAAGTGCTGCTGTTATGGAGAGCATTAATCAAACTTCTAAAAGGTTTCAGGCTTGTGAAGACAAGTGCTCCACAACGAGCATTTTGGGCTAGGTCCTCCAAAGAGCCTGAATCCCAGACTCTCCAGTGGCATGTCCTCATCTCCTCGCATTGTGGGGTAGGCGAAGGCCCCTCGAGCCCCAGCAGACATCTGAGCAGCCTCGTGCTGCATAGACATCACCCCGTGAAACCCTTGCCACCAAGCCAGTGCAGGAGCTGCTGGGCTATTTGGTGACCCAGTGAGGGCGCATTGCCCCAGGGTAAACCCTCTTTACCCAAGTGAGGAGGAAACAGTGGTCTGCTGCCAGAACGGCCCTTAGGTGCTGGTGGGTGGCCAAAGATGGAAGCTGTTTGTAGGCTGCTGCTAAGCTGTGCCTGAGCACCTCTGCCCTGTGTGCAGCTGCCTCTTCTGTAGTTGGCTGGGGGCTCTTCATCTGTGGTCCCCTGTGTTTGAGAGGTGGGAAGACATGGTTCATGGGCTCAGTCCAGGCTCACAGACTCTCCAGTTCCCCTCCAGGCAGTTCATAGCAATCATAAAACCTTGAACTGCAGGAGGCTCAACCCCTCCTATTATGTATGAACTTGTCTCCAGCGTTTCACTGGGCTCCAGGGCAAGTTTGTTCATTTCAACAAAAATTACCTCCTTTCCCAAACACAGCAAATTGTAGGCAATCCTTAGTAGGAGATACGAATCCATTTTCACAGGTATCGGGTCTTACATCTCAGCAAGTAGACTCCGTTTTCATAGAATAAGTAGATAAAGGAGTTGAGGTCTGGAAACCTCCAAAGAAAATAAGTATCACATGATGGGGGGGTGGGGGGGGGGGGTGGGGGGGTGGTGGTGAAAAACTTCCATGCAAATAAGCATGCACTGAGCTGGTATCTCCGTGGCTTGCGTTACTGTACATCTCCTCACGCTAATCGTGACTCTGAAGAGCAAATGCTGTCATTCTCAGGGGGTCATTTGGTGATGGACAGATGGGAAATCTGTAAGAAAGCTAGAAAATAGTCTAGATTTCATGAGTTCTGGACTAGGAAAAGCAAGGTGGTTAGAAAGTGTTATGGATTAGAGGATAAGTCACCAGACAAGGAGACCAGAGTGTATTTTATCGGGAATTTATTGCATTTACATTTTCTCAGCTTACAGTGGTGAAATAAAAATGTCAACAATTGACAAAGAAATTAAACTGATCCAATAGCTATTAACATTTTATACTCCTCAGGTGGCACTAGTCACAACATAATCCTTGAGGAGTACATGTGCTAAATATCAGCCCTGAGTTTCAGTATTTGTCATCAAATGTGCTTTAATACTGAAGCTACCCATGCACAGAAAAACAGAAGGGGCAAGTAACGTGTGCAGGCATCAAGACTAGAGATACCATGCTAAATGCAAAACCAACCCTCAGAAAACCACTCTGGTTATTAGTAAAATGAATATTCAAAATAAAATAAGCACTAAAATAAGAAAACCAGAAAAGATAAATTCTTGCATGCTAAATGCTAAATGTAAAACTAAATGAAGCAGGAAAAAGAGAATTTCAGGAGATCTTTGCCAAAGTAAAGGTACCAGTGATGATAATGGCAGCAGAACCGGTGATAATGAATGCAACCACCTTGGACACAGGAAAAGAGTTAATGAAACCAGTAAATGGTCAAGAAGCAAAAGAATGATTCAAGAGAGGCAAGGTCATTATGGAAAAGGAAATTGCTTGTTGGTCTTACTATCCATTACCTGTGAGGCAGGATCTCACACCAGAACTGTGTGTGATGCTGAGGAGCCTGAGGAGCTATTTAAAACTGAAGTGTCAGTAGAAGAGATTGCTGGACAAATCACAAGAACAAGACAGAGGTCACTGAAGAGTTACAAGGGAATTCAGATACGAAATTATTCCACAACCAGCTGTTACATAGGTACATAACCTATCATTTTTCTCCCCAGAATAATGTACAGTGGCAAATGTGTCAGGGGTCTTTAGTAATGACTATAGGCATTGGTGGGAACTATAGATCAGTAAATCTCCATTAAAAAAACAGTCAAACTTGTAGAAACAAACATAAACAGAATTCTTAGACACACGAATACCTACAGGTTGCTGGGGAAGAACTGCACAGATTTTTCAAAGTCTTACCTTTAAAACATACCAGAGAAACTTGGAGGAGCTAGCAGCTACCTGAGTAAGTGTGATCCAGCTGGTGAGTAATGAATTACATTTCATAATGCTTTTGGCAGGATCTCTTGCCACAAGGTTTTAAGGAAGAGAGGCTCTCGTGGAGTTCACAGGGCAAGGGACATAGCAGGCAGGGGAGTTACCAGGCAGCAAAGTTCTTGCTCTTGCTTTTGCTCTATGTATTTGTGTATTTTCCAGCAAGGCTAGTGAATCATGGAGTGACAACTTCTGCAGAAAATATAAAATTACTCAAGACAATAAATTATGAGACAACCTTTGAGGGAGAATATCAGAGAAGTCTACAAATTTGGGAGCAAATGCAGATGACGATTCATGATTTCCGTAAGTAAAAGACCCATAAGGTACCCAAGGAAAACTCTGAAATTAACAAAAGCATTTTTTGCCATAATATATATATAAGTGCTTAAATTGTGGTAATCATTGCCTCTGAGCATTGAAGATGTTGGCTAAAAGCTGGTTCAAAACCAGATTAGGCAACTCAGGGCTACCAGCAGCTAAGACACGCTGGCCTGAAGGAATTTCAGGTCGGACTCAGTATGGCAGTTTCAATACCCGGTGGAAAAAAGTCATGGTGCTGATGGTACAACATGGTACTTCCTGTATTAAAGTCTTCTTACATTTAAAATGTGTCGCTAGATGGTGAAGTGAGCTGTCAGAGTTTTGTTCTTGGCATAGTTGGTCAGAAAAATTGCAAAAAGAACTCTACTGCCATCAGAAATCAAAACACTTTGCAGAAGAGGATTGCTTTCAGCAGACTCCTGGAAGAAAATCAATGGAAAAAGTACTGACAATGTAGTGTTGAAACATCCCATTCTATTTTTTATTTTTGAAACAACTTTCTGCCTTGGTTTTGTTGTTTGTTTGGTTTTTTTTTTACTTTGTATCAACTTTTTTTGCTACAACAGAATATTAACTTTAAAAAGTCGAAGTCAAAACAGAATGTTTCGGTTTCCATTACAACAAAACCTGTCAATCGTCTTGAATTACTTTGAGGGGTTTTTTTTAATTCCCCTTTGCTGAGAATTTCAGACTTTGGGAGTTTCACTGCAATTCAGAATAAAGTCAGCTTTTGAAACCTGCAAGACCTTTAAAAAACAGGACTCCTGTTCTTTAAAACTTGGGCAAAGTCACTCTTATTTTCTTTCACTTTGCTTGTCTGAACAGTGGTAATGAAGTCCTGGATCCATCTTTGCAAAGCCCTTTCAAACCGAGCACCAAAGAATCACACGTTTCTGCGTCTGATGCTGACTTTATGTGATCTCAAGCACCATCCCAATCCTACTGCCGTCAGCTGTGCCCCTCTTCCCCCTAGTCATCTGTTCACAAATCTCAAGGGTATGATGCATGGCAAATTTCTTCTATAACAACTGCCTGTGACGTGTTTTGGGCTTTTCTTTTTCCCCTCTCCTTTTCTTCCTGTCCCTGCCTAATGTTTTTTGGGGTTGCCTTTTTATTTGCACAAACTGGGAATGGTTCTCTTCTGGGATGGGGAAAGAGTTACTTTCCCTTGTCCTCCAAGATCTTTTTATGGTTAGCGGCTTACTGAGTGGAGCGTGCAAACTCCTGACAGTCCAAGCGGAGCTGAATCGGCTTTGGCAGGACAGTATGAGGAAACTTACAGTGCCACTGCTTGTGCTATAAATACAAAAATAAAAGGAAGACCTCATCCCCGAAACTATGCACATTACGTCCTCAAACTGAGGACTCAAGCATGCTTTGTGCTGCGCGTTAGCCATCTGCACCAGAGGGAATGTCTTCCTTGGTTTGTTCCCAGGATGGAGGCATCGGGATTGCTATGAGATAGCGTGAGGCAGGAAGAGTTTTCTGGGTCCTGGAATGCCAATAAGCACTTCAAACATCTTTCTTGGCTTCTGGAGTCCCTGCATCCAGCACCCCGGAGCGTGATTTCTTTTTATAAAAAGAAAGCCTGTGCTATTTTTCATACCAATCACATGCTGTTCTAAATGGCTTAAAAGTTTCAAGGACTCCAAATGCTGAAAAACAGCTGTATGCTGATGTGAGCAGCATGTGTAAGGATGATTTAAATCTAGTTTTTATCCTATTTAACTCCCAGTGGCTTTTATGTTTTCCATAAATGGCTGAGAAAAGTTCTTGGCTGGAAAGAGCCATAAAAACATGTAATAAATTCTTTGTAGTCTTAACATGAGCAATTCATCATATTTTTGTTTGCTTTCTGGGCTTTTGTTTGCTTTCTGTGACTTTGACATGTCTTGGATCTCTGATGAGTCTCTTGTTCCTCGCTATGTGCTGATCCACGCTGATAAACTGTCCTTCAAGCTTTAGTTTCAAGGCAGTGACCCACGCCCAGCACAGAGCATCCATTGCCTGGGATGGCCACGAGGACGAGGACCACCTACGTCCTCCTGAAATCTTCCTTAAAATCTCTCCTGCAGGATAATTATTCTCAGCAAGGCAGAGGCCACAAGAGGCAATAGGTCTCCTTAGCAAGAGTTTAGCAGATTACAAGTCGAAGTTTGGGGGTTTGGTTGTGCCCTGTTGCCAGCTCGGGAAAGCTCTCTGCGGCACCCAGCCCAGCAGAACGGCTGACAGAGGATTCCAGTGCCTCCCGCACAGATCGTAGTGCGCGTATTCACATCACATCTCCAGGGTCAGATTTAGTGATAATTTGACTCAAACTAATATCTACATAAGGGGATTTTGCAAATTTATAATTTCCAAAGGGCACATCTGCTAATATTCTATTATAATTTCTGAACTCCATTTCTTTCATTAAGGAGCTAATTTTGTTCCCAAGAGGATCATTAGCTTTTACCCATTTTGATTAATTTAATTCATATTACCAATAGCTACCTAAGGCTTTATGAACTGGATGGGAACTTTTAGCTTTTGCTTTAAAGCAGTCTCTCACCATGAGAAATCTTGTCACCTCTAATTGCATTTAGAGGAATTTAAATTCACTTCCTTTGACATTTTTTTTCCAGACCTATATTGAGTAAAGTGCGTGTGACGCTTTTCACAATGCTCTCATTCTGCCTTCGTAAAAACGTTACGCGTGGAGGGCTCTTTGTCCAGGATTATCCCAAAATCATTCTCAGGAGGCTTGATCCTGAGAGGTGTGGGATTTCCTCAGCTCCCACTGAGCTACAGAGCAGCACTATGGATTTTTTCTTCTCCTTGTATCTGTGGCAGAAGAGTTTAGCCTTGGGCTCTTCTCCTCCACAAGTCTCCCTGGGGTTCTCAGGTATTTTGTTCTTTACAGCTGCCTTGAGACATTTGTGCACAGGAGAGAGGAAGCGGCCAAGGGAATTACCTTTCCCCCTGCCGCAGATGCAGGGACGAGGTAACAAAGCACCAAAGGATGCTTGGCATAGGGCACGTGGGACAGCACCCACACTCTCACAGAAGCAGAAGCAGATGTTGTGAGGGCCAAACTGAGCTGCTTGGACATCTCTGGTGGCTAACACTCTCTCTGCAGCCTCTGTCAAGCAAAAACCAGCACGCTGTCTCCTTCCCCACCATCACATTTGCGCTCCAGGCACTGCCTGTGACCATAAATATATCTGTTACCAGCAATATCTTCTCAGTTCCCGATGGAGACTTGAGAACAAAATGCAAGTGCATGTTCCTGCAGTCCCCGTTTCTTTCTGTTTTTTTTTTCCTCGGATTAGCAAAAGCTACAGCCTTGTTTAATTTTCATTCCTATTGACTGTCAATGGGAATCCATCCTAGCTGGATGAAAAAAATCACCCTCCTCAGGCCTAAAATGCCACTCTGCATGTTCCTAATTGCCTTGTTATTTTTTGGATGCTTAGCTTCAGCTGTGGGGATTGTAACTGATCTTTCAATTCCCTGATATTTTCATTAAAACCGGTGGGTTGTGATCACAGGTAAAACCATGTGATACAGGAAACAGGCTTTCAGAGCCCTTTACAGTGACAACTATAAATGGCAGAAACTTGGTAAATGCTTTGCACGGGCAAAGTACGAGCAGAATCTGCATTCTCCAAATAACACATCCTTGGAGACCACACAGCTGCTATTTAGAGACCTTGATGGGTCACCAAATCCAGCAGGAATTGTGGGCACTATAAATAGTACGTGCTGGGACTGGCACGGCAGCACTGGAGCTGAGCAATAGTGCTGCGAAACCTCTGGGATACAGGCAGAGATGTAAAAAAATAGGTCTGGATGCAGCGTTTGGCCCATACCGTTGAAGCTGAGGTAGTTAAAACCACTATTATGTGAATTCCCTTGCCACATGCGTGTTTCGCAGCACACAAGCGGGAGGCAGCCTGCAAAGTCTTGCCTTGTTGCATGCTGGTTGCAAGCTGGAGGCAACACCGAGTAACAGTGGAGAGAGGACCTCCTTCTGAAACAGCCAGCTGCCCTGTACATACAGCACAAAGGCACTAAACTCCTTATCTCACTGGCCTATAAATCTTTGTTGACCATCTCTGTACGTGTCTCCATAAGAACATTTGATCTAATAGCCTTTTTAAAAATTTCCCTTCATTTTCCTGTATAACCCCCCAGTGAATCATTAATGTAACAAGATAAAGATCTCTAGCTAAGGAATTATTCTTATTATAAAGTTCCCAAGTTCTAGTAGCAAACCTCTCCAGGGTATATATTAAACCAAAAAGGTCCCACACAATCATTTAAATCTACGAAATTCAATTCATTTCTGACTCCCTCCAGGCACTTGTTTTATAGTGATCTAATAAAGGGGAGTTGTGGCTGTTAAATGATAAAGTCTCCAAAGGGGACATGGGAACTCTGCACACTAGTCCCCAACATTTGCTGGGAAGCTTTATTCCTCCATCTCGCCTGCATCCCTTTTGAAAAGGAAACCTTTTAAAGTCCTGCAAAATGAATAGATGATTCCTTTTTTAAAGAAAAGCAAAGTCCACAACATTTCCTTACAGAAATGTACCGCTTGAGGATATAGGTTACAAAAAGATTAAGCACTTAATTGTTGCAGAAATGATGTGTATGCCTTCACCGAATCACTGACCCTGAAGATGGAGCAGATGCATGTCGACTCTACTTCCTTGCCTGTGCAGGAATGCTCCCTCTGATGCTTTTCCTGCTGCTTCCTCTAGTCTAGTTCTAAATTACCTGTGAAATTATCATCGGTGCAATTCTGTTGTGTGATAATGCACATGGATTCCCTGGCAGACAGTGTCTGATGGTTGGGGGTTTTTTCCCCCACAGCCTTGAGTATAGAGAAGTAGGGATAATAAAAAAAAACAGCTCTCCCGATTGCATCAAAAGCATACCTGCGTGTACATCAGTGTCATCCACTACACCGCACTCCAGAGACATCAGAAGCTTTTTTTACAGGTGGAAAATACATTTACATGAGGTGTTGTGTACCTGATGTTAAACACAACTTCCTACCTACCGCAGGCACAGGGCTAGGTCAAGCCTGATCCTAGCGCAGCTAGTTCCAGCTCACCTGGGGAGCCCCACGTTTGCAGTGGCCGCTTTTGTCCACGCTCAGAGATTGGGTTCCTTTTTAACTGTGCAGTGACTACCGTATTTTGCAATGTGCTGTATTTGCCTTGCAAAGGTGAGGCACAAAAAGAGAAAATTAGAGCTTCCTTCCAAATTGCAAAAAATACCCATTCTGAGGTGGCTCCACGGAGACTGGCACAGAGCCAGCTTTATTTCCAGGGAAGCCAATTCGATTTGTCCTCCAGCACCCACACCTTAATGCATGAAGTGTTTTTTGGGGTTGCCACCGGGACTGAACATTTTTTTCGGCCAAAGGCAAGCTTTGTGAGAATGTTTAAAGAAATCAATATGTGAGGTTTGTCTAAGGTTACATGTTTGTTAATGTTTTATTGATTACACTATTGGTTGCAAATTATGTAACTTAATAAAGCTGGGGACTCTTTCTAATAAAGACAAAGAGGTTATTCCATTAGCTGGCAACTTAAGGCAAAGAAACTTAATAATATAGCACATTATAAGACCACAGCCCAGAGAACTGACAAATCTAATTTGTCATGGAAGTGGCTGTGATGTTGCAGACACCGGGCTGTGTCCTCACACAATGAGGCAGCGCAGGTCAAGTTTACAAAAGGGTGAAATCTGCTTTCTGAAGCTGTGGTGAGGCCAGAAGAAGCAGCTGAGAAGAGTGAAGTGGACCAAAAGGGCAGCCAGAGCCGTCCTAGAGCCTGGAGCACCCCATGGGCACCCCCTCACCGTCAAGACGGCACACGTGCCATCACAGCCTGTTCATGTTGTTAGCTGAGACTTCTTCTTGGCATTAGTTTTCCCTTAAACTGCTTCCCACATCTCCTTGGAGATGAACCTCGTTTATTATATTTTATTTTAAAGAAAGCTTTCATCACCCAAGGGGAAAAAAGAAAACAACCCAACCTGAAAATGCTTTTAAAAGGAAAGGAAACGGTGGATTTCCAAGTGACTAAAGATAGCCTCTCCACAATACAACTGCATTTCCACAGCTCTGGAGGACCCTTGGCACACGTGGGATTGATGAGCAGTTGGTTGCAAAAGTGGGTCTAATATTTGGCTTGACTGCAGTTGCCAGGTGCAGGAGCTGTTTTGAGAGCAGAAAAGAGCATCCCGTTTCAGAGGATGATGGAGCCCCTCCTCCAGCTGCCTGGGCAACCTGCTGCTTTTTATTTAGCTGGGAGCAGAGGCTCCAGGTCCTGTCTCCTGAACGATGCCCAGCCCTGGCCCCCTCCCATCCGCACACAACCCTGCCAGTACCCTCTCAGATCCAGGCTCAGTAATTAAATATAGGTGTCAGTGAGGCCACCCGGAGCACTCTTTGGGTGCCCGCAGCACTATCGGTCCATGGGGGCACGGTGGGCACCGGGATTTCTGATTAACCTGGAGAAGTGGGTTTGCTGCCAACAGAGCGCTCCTCTCCAGGGCAGGCAGACCTGGTTTTGGCTCCCGGGCTGTCAGTGCAACCATTAACTGTTGACATGGAAACTGTCCGTCACGCAACATGGGTGTCCCCAGCCCTGCCCTGGTCAGCAAGCGCCAGGTGTTTTGAGGAGAAAACACCTGGAATCTGTCTCTCGGTTCAATGAATTCAAGCAGCTAAAATGGGCGCACTCAGGAGCACCTGGTACATTTTGCTAACGTAGGATCTTCCAGCTCCTGTCATTAGGAGCTTTTGCATTGCCCACCTTCCTGATTAAATACCTTACCTTCTTTAAAAA
The DNA here is from genome assembly GCF_017639655.2 of Falco naumanni. Classification (NCBI taxonomy): domain Eukaryota; kingdom Metazoa; phylum Chordata; class Aves; order Falconiformes; family Falconidae; genus Falco; species Falco naumanni. The sequence continues at coordinate 23,390,662 of NC_054056.1, read as the reverse complement.
TTCAGAGGCTGGGGCCAGGTTCCGCTCACAGTTACAGCTCTGTGAAATCAAGGCAGTTACTAGGTACTGCATGCACGGATAAGGCTGCGGCATTATGGATTTGAAGCTGTGAATGAATCCCCCGGGAAGGCACCTTCACATCGATGAGAATTTAAGGGGAACAGCATAACACACCTGGCTCTGTGTATTCAGGCTTGTTTAGTGATGGCCGTGTCCTGCCCTGCGGTACCCATCGGCACAAACCCACCAAGCTTGTTATCAGCATCCTAAAGTGAAGCCCAACCCCACAACTAATCCCTTACCCTTCCACTAAAATCACTGCTATTTCAATCCTGGAAGAGCAACAAAAACCTCACAGCCTGAGTATTAACTCAGGAATTGACAAAAGCTTAAAGGAAATGTCAAAATCAATTTTTTTAAAACAAAATTCTTAGGGACAACAATCCATTTTTCTCAGGCGCCATAGCGCGGCAGAGGCTGGGGCACACCAGTACTGGAGTGTTTTGAAGGAGGCACGGCTCCCAGTGAGCCTGCGTGCCCATGGTAGTAGGTTTTATCATTAAAATGGAGCAGTCAGTGAAATGATGGACTGCCGATGCTCTGCAGGGTGCAAAATGAGCTCCAAAGCATACGACCCACATAACAGCAAATTATTCTGACTTGACCATTACCCACAGGTAATGAAGCTAATGAGCTAACGAGGAGCTGCCAACCCAGTGTTGGTCTCCAGTGGGAAATGTTGGCCTGAACCCATTGCTGTCGCAGGGAACGACGAGTTGCTCAGCTGTTGGCACGGGAGCAGCCTCAAACCCTTCAGTTGTCTGGTCTGGAGTTAAATTTTGTAAGAGGTACAGAATAATGGTGGAAAGGAGTAATTACACACGAAGTTCAGGTCGGGTTTGCAAGCTGAATTACTGCTGTAAGAAAGGAAATCTCTCAGCTGATGGTAGTTTTTGCCACATTGCCATTACTCTGAATTGCACTTCTGGTGCTGCCAATTTAATGCTGACCCCAGCCCTCACCCCCTTGTTCCTGATTCTCTCTGGGCCTCCAGTTTCTGACTCCAAGCAAGCTGGAGAGGAGAAGAAGGGAAACCAGAAAAGCTGCTCCAGCACCAGGATGAGCACACAGCTCGCCCAGGTGAGCTGTACTCAATCATCACATTTTTTTCATCTTTAGTTTGTCTTGCAACATGTCATGGTCGTATCTAATTATGATCTGACAGTGTAAATGCTTGGTAACATTTTAATATTTATTCCCATGAATAACCCTTCTAAAATGAAAGAATTAGTGTTTGCATGATCAAAGCCGCTCTAAACTCTGTGTTCTCTGAGGTGGCAAGTGTGTTTTATATTTGTTCCCTAAGTTGCTTTGAACACTGTGGCCACTGCAAAAATACTGCATAACAATGAGTTTTCAATAACAATCCTTAACAATTCTTCACTGATTAGAAGGGAAAATATTTGATTCAATCATAACTTGGTTACATTTTTGGGCTTTTTTCTTTATGAGATTGTTAAATGAGCATGAATGAGGTACAGTACCCTGGGTTTTATTGGAGGCATAAGCATCAGCCTCCTTCACAGAATGCTCCCCATTATTGCATGTAATTGAAAAACAAAAGAAAATAGTCTCTTTGGGAGTTTAACATATATGATTTCTTTTAAAGAGATATTGCTGTGGGAGATAGGTAGCATTAATTCTGTGCATGCTCTTTTTAACTTTCATTATTTTTTAAATCCTTTCAATAACTCAGGATCCAATGTTCCCAGTTAAATGTGCTTTTTTTGTTTGCTTTTTTTTTTTTTTTTTCCTTCTTTTAATTAATGCTTACAGTCCAATGTCAGGTCACTTTCTCTATGCATGACTTGGATACTTAACTTTATTGCTCATTGATTTACATTACGTTTGGAGCCAGCACTGTCAATCATTGCGCTAGATACTCTGCAGACTTGTGACAAAGGTGACGGCCCAATCTGCATGATCTGAAACAACAGTTGGGCTCCTGGGCAGGGAGGGATGTGGGAGGGAAGGCAAGGCCAAGAGGATGGGCTCAGATGTTGCTGTGGAGCTTTGCAGAAACCGCGTACCTTGTCCTTGTGTGTTACATACAGCTTCTTAAAAATATAGATCGCTATAAAATGATAGAGAAGTGAAACTAACACTGGAGAAGGCGGTGGAGGAGAAAGCAGGCTCTTGATGGGAATTGTAAAATGTGTTTTATTAAATGGCCTGCGGTAGGAAACAGTTTGGAAATGACTCTTGAGGTTTCTCCTGTGCTTCAGTTCTTTTGTTCCTGGGAGAAGTTGTCTCGCTGCCTTTCCTGATTTCATTGACTCGAAGGACGAGTACGTGCCGAGGTGGCAGCCAGGCACGGGGCAATGGCTGGGGCACACAGGGGCCCTGGCGCAAGGGATGCAATGCCAGTGCACTGGGAAGGTCTTTCACTTGCTGGTGTCTGCAGGGGTTGCTGGCGGTGACACTCCTTCCCCACCTTGGGACAGGGCAGCTCTCATCCCCTGCCGCGATGAAGCCAGGGAAGTTTCTCGTTGCCACCCTGGCAGCATCTGGGAGCAGCAGAAGGTGGGAGGAGAGCAAAGATGTTATTCCAGATCATAGGTCAGGTTCTGGGAAACTCTTTAAACTTACCCCAATTTTGTCTACTTAGCATTTCATCAAAATGCAGCTGTGTTTTAAACAAATCTCTGAAGCCTGTCTCTCCAGTGAAACCCATTACTTTTTGTGCGGCACAACTTTGATCTCGCAGAACAGTCTCTTTGTATTAAGTAATAAGGCATCATTTGGTTTGCATTTCATCCATTCTTTATCACATTTACATTCAGGTAATTACTTCCACATGCTCTTTAGTAAAAGAAAAAAAAAAAACCAACTGCAGTTCAGTTCAGGCATGTTTACGTTTATGGATGGATCGAGTGTGTCAAGTGTTGATGCTTTATTTTAGTTTTTTTTCCCAAAGTGACCAATCCTCAAAGGCACTTTGGAGGGGGGAGGAGGAGAAGAATCAGCGATTTGTGTTTCAAAATTTTAGAAAATTACTCCCAACTGAGATGTTTTTCAAAGCCCTAATTTACCATACACAAAGCTTTAACACTTGCCATGCCATCGTGTTTACGTCAGGGTAGGCCTCCCATGCATTCAGTTGTGTGTTGCTATTTAATGTGGCAAAAGCTTTAATTATTTCTGTGCTATGAGCTGCAAATAAGATAAGCCTGTGAGTATTTCTTCAAAGTGGAACAAAGCTGTATTTCTTCTTTCCTAGGAACCTGGGTTGAGTAACTCCACTTGTCTCCCATGCTGCTAGCAGAAAGAGAAATAGTTTGCCAAGTACAGCATAAATTGTGAAGCCTGAGAGAATTGCAGTGTGAATGTATTAATGCTAAAATACAACGATTTTTATTTTAACTTTCTTCTTTTTTGCATGAAAGCTATTGTTGAGAAGGAGTTGAAAGAAAGTACGGGCTGTACTGGAAGATGTAGAACAGATCCATGTTCTGCGTGCTATATAAAGATTAATCTTCATACACCAACAGTTGTTGTCAGCGGAGTTGACTTTTTTTTTTTTTCTTTTGCTAATGTTAATGGAAATGTACTAGTACAATTTTCCAGAGCCATTTACAGCTGTTAAGATGGAGTGAAATGGAAAGAAGCTGTGCGAAAGCAAACCTGGGAGATGTGACACCTGCTTGGGTGACAGGGAGCACCAACCGAAGGGAGGATCTCCCAGTCTAGGGTCATCACAAACTTCACCAAATTTGGTTGTTTAGGATCTGTAGAAAATGTTGTAGGAATGTTTCTTGTCTTTTTTCACTGATGTTTGGTGCATTGGGGGGGGGGGGGGGGGGGGGAGTGGTTTTTTGGTTTTCCAAGGGAAGGAGCACTTTAACTAGTCCCTCTGTTCAGTAGAGAGCGGTGAGCCAGTCACAATTGCCTCAATCTTAATCCACTTGGATGTATTTATATAGTAAATAGGGCAGAGGGCCTGGCAACCTGATTTGCATGTAGATGCTGCTCTTAAAAAGTGCATTGAAAAGTTCTGCTATAGCATGCACGTCTCTCACTCCGGCTTGGGCACCAGGTGGCCTCCAGAAAGTCCCACACAGATCACCTGTTTATCCTGGGCACTTACCATAACATAGGGGCACTTCACAGTCCTTAGCGTAGGCTTCCTGCTACTACCCCTAGGAAGTAAGGCAGCAATAAGGAGCTCCTGAGTAACTTAGGTCCTGCAAAACGCAGGTCTGGAGGGGCTTAGCTGGAGGACCATGTCTTGCAGCCTAGCAGAAAGGTCCCAGCATCTGCTCTGGCATCACAGTGTTTAGCAAGCTGAGGGCAGAGTTGCAAACCCAAGGATGGGAACTGTGTGAGACAGTCTGGAGAAGGGGGAGCTGCCTCCCCCAGCCAGGAAAGCGGTTTGGCTCCAGCTCCACCAGCAGTGACCCTCCTGCTGAACTGCCCCACGAGGCAGCAGTTCCTGACCCCTGATGTCCACCAGGACAAAGGTTGACCAGAGCATCCCAGTGTGAGAAACCTATCTGTGCCTCCTAAACAGGAGGCTGGCTTTTTCGCCACAGTGTGGCACAGGTTAGGAATTTCTTTAATAGTTTCTTTTTAGCCACATGTAAAACCCTGTGGCTAAGTGCTGCACAGACCAAAAAATGATGAGACCATGTCCTTGGCTCCATGAGCCGCTGTATGCATGTGCAGTCACTTGCCCATTGCTGTCATATAGTTCTGAGACCCAGGGATGGAATGCAGCAAAACCTGTCTTTATTAAATGTCACATATTATGAACACTTACAAAATTGAAGTGCAAGGTGTGTGGGAGACTCTGAATTTCTGTAAGGCCCACCAGCAGAAGTATTTCATACTGAGAAAAGCCAGGACTCAGAGAAAGGTCTCTGACAGTGCCCCACATATCCTTGCATGTTTATCCTTGAGTGAAGAAGTAAAGTTAAAAAACCCTAGTTTGTTGTACAAAAAAAACCTGCATTTTTGACCTGCATTTTTATTAACCTTTAACCAGTGGACAAGGACTAGGTGTCCATTTTTGAGGCACAAATTGTCCATTGTCCATTTTTCTTTTATCCCGCAGCTGGTTTTCATACTGTGGTCTACAAATTTTGTGTGAGGTACATGTGGTCACTAGTGGCAGAGGGCAGATGTCTTGGCGTGGTCCATTCATACTGCAATGAACATCTTGAAGAGCCGTGGCAAATAATTGTTCTCTGACCCCGAAGAGCATAGATTCATGGAACAAGTGAGGTGGGAAGGGACCTCAGGAGGTCTCAAGCCCAGCCTCCCACCCAAAGCAGTATGAGCTATGGGACCAGACCAGGTTGCTCAGGGGGTTGTCCAGCTAACGTCTTGAAAACTTTCAAGGATGGAGACTCCACAGCCTTTGTGAACAACTTTTTCCACTGTTTTGCTGCCTTCACAGGAAAAAATGATACTCCTGTCTGAACTACTCTTGTTTCAACTTATGCTCATTGCCTTTCATCTTCCGACGATGCATCGCTGTGAAGAGCCTGGCTCTGTCTTCTTGATAACTCTCTCATAGGTACTGGGGGGACTGCTTGTAGGTCTCCCCAAACCCATCTCTTGTGGAGGCTGAACCAGCCCCCGTCCCCCAGCCTCTCCTCACAGGGCTAGCACTCCAGCCCCGACGGCCTCGGGGGCAGATTCGGGGGCCCAGATCTGGACAAGGTATCGAGGTGAGGGCTGAGCTGAGCAGGGGGATCTGCTTGACCTGCTGGCTGTGCTCCTGCTCACAGAACCCCAGGTGCTGCTGGCCTTCCAGACCGCCAGTGCTCGGCACGGATCTGCCAGGTTATCTCAGCAGTGATGTGCCCAGCACACCCTGTGGCCGGGGACCTGACGAGCCCCACTGGCTCTGCTGCCCACCTGAACACCAGTGGCCACGTGGCACGTGTCTGGCACTAACGAAGGGAAGGGGTTAATTTCTCCTGGCTTGTACTAACCCTCCACTTCCAGCTCAGTAGATGGAAGGAATATGATTAAATCGGTGTTGATACCAAGTCTGAGAACAGATGTGAGAGTGTATTGGCAGAGCTGGAATTCAGATGGGATGAAAATAGCAAAAGGGAGTGGGTGGAAACTGTCATACATTTGTGTTACAGGTGCTTGGTCTAGACCCCAGCATTTGCAGACTCCTGTATTTTTCTTCTTACAGTTTCTTAGTAACCCAGTTTCTCTTGCCAGCAGGGCCTTTTCCCCTTAACATTGATGTCCAGCAGTTCAAGCCTCCTGTTCTCTCAGCTGACAGACAGCTTGGGTAAAAGGTTCCTTTCAGCTCCAGGTAGGCAACAAGTTGTAAATAGTGCCAGTTTTCCCACCTGTCATTCAGGACAAAACTTGAACTCATTCGCTTCCATTCATGGACAGGGAAACTGAGGCACACAGTGCAATTTTTTTTTTTTTTTCCAAAAAAAACCCAAATACACAAAACAAAAACAAAACCCCAGCCACTACAGACTGTTCTTACTCCCTTCACAGAAGCAACTGAAAGACTCTGCAGAGAGCAAAGCCCACGTTTGTGCTGGGCTTGCGCAAGCCCTGTTTCCCCTCGGACCTATCTCTTTTCTTAGTTGCTGCTCCTTGTCTTCAGTCTCTCCATGGGGCTGGTTTGTGGGTTTTTTTGATTTATTTTACACCGGCTGTGGCATCTGTCTCTTAACAGAGCAAACACTTAAAATCAGCCCAAGCTGCCCATTTGCAGCATAACAGATGGACTTGTAACTCAGCCACGGGGACGTAGCAAGCTTTTCCGTCAAAGGGTGGGAACGCTCATATGGCTTGGATGTAAGATGAAGCCTTCAAAGGACCCACCGCTCCTTGCAGTGACCTGTGTCGGCCTTGCCACCACCCATCCCCTTGGTGGATGCTTCAGGATTTACATCACTGCTCTGGAGAGTTCACGGCACTCTTCTCACAGCTTCACGCACAAGTAGTATCAGCTGTAGTCAGCAAAAAGCAGAGCACTGCAAACACAGGTCTTGGCAGCAAATTGAAGAGAGAACAGACCATCAACCAAAAAGTTTGGTATTTCGTCTGCTTGTAACTCTTTAACCTCCCCAGCAGTTTGTTCCACCAATGACTGAGAATTAGGGCTTTTGCTGACATCTACTTAAAAAGGAACTGTGGGGAAAGCGTTTGTTACCTAACTGTGTAGCTGTAATGTGGTGTAGAAATGTTGCCTTTGCATACAGAGATGAGGAAAATCAATTGCAGTTCCCAAGGGTCTGACATACTGGTTAAGAAGGTCACTAAATACTTGCAGTTGCTCAATGGACTTGGAACCAGATCCCTGCTGCGCTGCATCGCTGCTCAGCTCCGCGCTGAGAGGGGGAAGGAAGGGGATGGATGCACCAGGGAAACGCTCTTTGTGGTCTCCCGAATGGTCTTCTCAAGGGCAGAAGAAAGAAGGGAGGGGGGCATTTGCATGCCCAAAGAGACATATTCCACTTGTATCGTTCACAGGTGCACACGGAGGATTACTTTGGTCCACCGTGTTGAATACAAGTTCGCTTGTAGCTCCTGCTCAGGAGAAACAGGCTGAAAACTGTTCAGCTTTTAGAGAAAATATTACAGTTGCAATGCTGTCAAGGTCACTGTCAGCCTGGGTTATCTGCTGTGTAAGTGCTAGCCACACAAATCAGGCTTAGCTAAGGGCTGTAATTCATACACTCAGCATTTCGTGGATTATGTCCTTTAGCTCTCCCTTATTGCCATTTTGGATATTCATTTAGCTCTGGTGTATGACTGTCACAATTTCTCTTTGGGGTAATTTCCCCATGCAATGCAGTGTTTCTCTGTATATTTCTTAATAACAGGCATACAAACCTGCTCGGTATGACTAATTTTATATATAATGCTTATTGTTATCTTTGAACGCAGGTGGCTCACCTTTGGACAAAACAATAGAAAAACGCTGTTTGTGGGGGTGGGGAAATCAATTAAAATGTTAGGAAACCTCCAAGAAATACTAACAAGGAAGCTCCTGTGGTTAAGGCACCCACAGGAGAGTCAGAAAACCTCAGCTCTCTTTCCAGTTCTGAGCCAGATTTCTTCAGGAGCTTTCTGATTTCCAGGTGTCCAGCTTTTATTTATAAAAAAAAAGATTACGTTATATCCCACGTCATAGCTTTTTTGAGATTAATTGAATTCCTGATTCTAAAAAGTATCATAAGAAAGTATTACAAAGAGCAGTTCTAACATACATGTATGCTATCATCTCACAAAACTGAAGGCATCAATAAGAAGAGTAGTGGAAAATAAAACAGATTTTTCTATCCAACAAGGAAGTTACTCTGTATAATCAAAAGAGCTATTGGACTGTGTGAGCCACAAACGTGTTCCCTTCAATAACAAAGTGTTAAAGTCTCAAGAGTGCGTATATGTGCTCACCCTCTGCACGCCAGGCTGGCTGGGGCAGTACTTTTGATGAGGCCACTTAGATCCACAGGTCCATATTGCAAGGAAAGAACCGTATCCTCTGAGGTATTATGCTGATAAGCATGTGTATCTCATTCTGTAAGATTTTCAGCCAAGACACGATTTTTTACGGGTTTTTTTTCCCCTGTTAGTGCTGAAGTCGCTGGAGTATATTAGCATATACCCATCAGCTGCCTAGTTCTCATTCATAATACTTCTAGCTAATATTCATTTTCATCCTACAGTGCCACAAGAGTTTCTTTACATCCTTTACACCCCAGGTGCGCAGGCACCTTCATCGCTTTAGGACATTGCCTGTTTCTCTCCAGTGCTGTGATTCAACCAAGCGTCTAGGTGTAAGACCTCCTCACTGCTTGCTCCTTCTGAACAATTTAACGCATTTTGCTGGGCCTGCAGCAAATCTGAAACTTCCGAGCCTCAAGTTTGACTCCCAGTAGAGTTGCCTCAGGCCCAATCTTCTGTATCGTAGAGAGTTTTGCTCTGGGAAAAAATAATGGGTATAGTTGCTTACGCAAAGTCCCTTTTTTCATTCTATCTGATCTGCTCCTATTTATACATCTGAAGAAGTCATTTTAAACATTTCAGCCTTTGCTGCTAATTAATTATCACCTCCTTTCAAATGAATTTTCCCTTTCTTCCTCTTGTCTGCTCTCCTAAAAAAAAAATCAATAATAATGAAAAAATAATTATGACTGTCAGGTATTAAGCCTTTCTGACCAAATGGAGAAACTTGTAACCTAGGCCAGTTATTACATATGCACATTCCAGTTTGCATTATTGCCACCTAAGCACCCAGGTCACCCGTGACGGTATGCCTTGTTTAAAAGTAGCCGTGGGTAGGCTGGAACACCCCTGTGTTTTCCCTAATAACTTGCCTGTCAGTAGGAAAGAGGTGTTTTAGAAAGTACTTCGGACAGAAAGTGAAATTTGGAGGAAAATTTAAATGAACTTAGGTCTATAGAAATGCATAAAATTATCCGTTGCTTAATCAATTATATGCACGTACATGCCCTCTCCCTGCAGAAGAGACTGGATGAGGCATCTACGTTATTTAATGTAATTATGTTGGTTGTAAAAATAAAACACAATTGATACCTAGTATTTCTGGGTTTATTTGTCATATGCAACACACAGAAACAAATGGTAGGTTACCTCTGAAATTTTGTTTCAAGTATGTTACACACAATTATATGTAAAAATTGATTATAACAAAGAAAATGCAGCATTAATTGACCATGTTCTAAGTAAATTGCATATCCCTTGTAACAATTTTTCTGGTCAGGAATCCCTTGGACTCCAGCAATGCAGACATACACCCTGCTCACAGAAGCAATACTAAGTGATGCACAGTGCTTTCTCCCCATCAGCACTTCACCATTAATTAGTCAAAGGATTACAGAAAGACCATCCTTGTCAACAGCCTGGAATTTCAAAATGCATTAGAAATCCCAATGTTGCAATTTAGTACGTGGAGGATTTGTTTGTTTGTTTGTTTTTTTAAAAGATTGTGCGTGTCCTTAAGTGCTTGTGAATTCTCATGTCGTGGCTCAAATGCTCGTGTCGTGTTGTAAACACCCACAGTCACTCTAGGCTCCTCTTGCTTCACCTTCTGCACCAGCAGCCTGATAAGGGATGTTCCTTGATTTCAGGTTCCCAAATCTCTCCTGCTTTCTTTGGTCCAGGAGGACAAGTCTTCTCTCCCTTATACTGTGTGCCTGAGTCCAGCTTTCCTCACGTCCTTGTTTCACATATACTAAACACGGTCAGCACCAACAGCAGGCACTCTTATTCCCCCTCTTCCATTCCTGTATCTCACAGCTGACTTAATACATCCCAAAAATACAGACAGTTGATTTCTTCCAAGCTATCTTTGATCATCACTCCTGTAACTTGACCGACGTAGGTGTCGCATGCATTTGACTTCAACTTTAGTAAACCACAAAATAAGTCATCTTTACATGTCCTTAATATCACGGGCAGCTTCATTCTTGGTTTTGTTGGTTTAAGGTTAACAGTCTTGTTGAAGCTTCCTATGGATTGACCTATCTAGAGATACCTCTGGGAAATGTGTCTCTGTTTCTCTTGCAGAGAAAGAAAGTTCCTCTCGTTTCAGAAAGATTTCCGGAATATTTTCTCCCTTCTTACATTTCAGCCTATCTGCCACTCTGAGATTTAAAAGCAAATATTGATTTGATTCACCCAGGACAAGAGGATGAAGTCACCTCTGCAGCTTACTTGAGCATCACGTGGCAAGCCAGATCCCATTTGTGGTGCAGGAACTCCATCCAGAACCGGGCTCGGAGCAGACAGCCCCCCACACTCACCTTTTCATACAGCAGCACCTGTTATGTTTACTTGTGAAAGATGAGAGCTATTAGTTCAGTGAAGAGCTTAATCCTTCACACTGCCGTAGCCTCCCTATAACTTGGTCTTTGTATCGCAGGCATGTTCTCCCTCCGAACAAGAGAGCTGCACGGCAAAGTGAAATAAATTTGATGCCAACTTCATAACAGCACGGTAGCACCGTTGTGTAGCTGTGACGGTATTTCTAAGCCGCCTAGCTCCCCAAAATTACTGTAGTGCTTAACAGTCCTTGTCGAGGGCTCATCCTGTGCAGGCAGATCACTGCTACCTGCACTCTCAACCTGCTCTGAAGAGGCTGTACATTATCGTTTATCTCCTCTCTGTACCACCCAGCCATCCAGCTTGTGTCATGTCTACTGGCCACCCCTTGGTGCCGGCAATGTTAACTTAGACAGAACTTGAAGTAAGCTCATTTTTACAAGTGCTGTTGCTGTTTAAATCCTGGAAAGTTGTCATTTCATGTACATTGATGGGGGTGAGCATGTGTTTCAAATCTGGTCTGTTTTTTTGGTAATTGGGAGACATACTCTCTTTTCTTAGACACGTCTAAAAGAGAAAACAGAAAGGAAAGCTTAAAACTGAGAATTCCTATCAAAGGCAATTTTTTTTAAAGTTTGAAAGTTTTGGGTTTTCTTCTCGCTGACCATAGCTCATTACACTTTTTCCATTTGTTTGTCACTAGAAGCACCCAGCACAGAGAAATGCTGCTGTTTCTTGCTCAGTCATGGAGCTTTATAGGACAAAAGCCTTAAGTCGCAAATCAAAATTTCTATGTAATTCAAGCTTTCCTACGAGCAAGCCTTCCATCAGGCTCTTGCAAGTGTGCTCCCACCTGCCTTCAATACAGGCCAGTGCCTGAAATAATTTCATCAAGTTGTCAAAGTAAAGCCCCAGTCCTGCCAACCAGCCTTAAACTTCATGTGTGTGGAGCTTAGTGGAGACAAGGCAACCTGTAAGAACTTAACAGGCATTTTAAATAATGAAGCTCACTTGTGACATCAGGGCAATATCACATTCTGACAAAAGCTAGGCTGATACCTGAGACTGAATCTAACCTGGGAGTAAGATACACGTAATTCTACCTGAGTGGTTATCTTCACAACACAGGTCTGTTTTTTTTTAACTGCACCACTAAAACTGGGACTTTTTTTTTTTTTTTTCCATATGTGAAGGAGAGGTTTCTGTAGAGATCTGAAATTCTTTCAGGACACAGAAGAGACAGATGCCCCTGTTCTGCTCAGAGTGATATCCTTGCTTTCATACTTTCATCCTAACAAATTCCTACAAGATTTATCTTGTCAAACTTTAGTCTGAACAGCACAAATTACTGGCAGGATTGTCAATCTAAAAAAGAGACAGACATAAATTTAATTGCTCCCTGAAGATACATGAAAAGCTACATTTAGCTGCAGCTAATTAGATATTCTCCAATCAACAGTTATGATTCATCTGCTGAGGAGCAAAACAAGAAGGCAAATATGAAAGAGGCAGCAAAAGTTAAATCTGACCTCCCAAAACGCTGGGGTTGGGTTTGTTTTGGTTTTAATTAGAAATGCAGCCCATGTTGCATCGTACCAGTACCCAGGGCTCAGGCTGCCTTCCAGCCAGGAGGCGCAGAGCTCTGCGCCGGGGGGTGACTCCACCGCTACCGCAGGCAAAGCCTGGCTTTGCTTCTGCCAAGTGAGCTTCCCACATGCCTCCTCTCCCCACCTTTCCCGGAACCACCAGCCCTCATTAAGGGTATGGATAATACCCCAAGGAGGTTCTTTACCAAGGATCTTAAACTGTCAGTTTAACAAGAAAGATGGAGCTCTGCAAAAATGCCCGTCTGAAACGGGGTTGTCCCCGATTCACAGGTATGGAAATGGAGTCAAAAAACAGGTAGCCTTGAACTTGTGCATCATGCCACCACACAAAGCGATGCCCTAGGTGGGGAAAGGATCGTGGGGGCTCATGCCCCCACCTCAGGCAAATGCTGTTCCCAAGCACCAGACCAGAAGAGCTGTTGATGTGCCCTTGAACCAAAGACTTAGCTGGCTACTCAGAGTAACTGGAACCATAAACAGGCAATGGGGTGCAGGAAAATAACTGTCTGGTTTGAGTTAATCGGGGTGCAGTGAAATGTTTTGTCTCTTTGGAACTCCATCGTGTGTTTCTCAGGCACCTGTTTCCTCTGGCTTTGAAAGTACTGTGTGAGGATTTAAAGGGTTTGATCATAAATTAGCCATGAACACAAATTTCTGACCGGCTGCATCAAGGCGGTGCCAGCAGAGAAAATGAGTGCTGGGGTTTTTGTTGGGTTTGGTTGATTCGTTTATGAGAAAGAGAATTACTTACACAGGTAAAAAGGATGAGCAGCAAGTAAAAAATCCCAAGGAAAGTCAGCATGAAAAGCTCGGCTTTGTATTTTTTCAATTTTTCATCTTCTATTCCAGGGCAACCTAAAATGTAAACCAAGGTGTTAAGTTGTTCTGCTGCTTGTAAAACATTTTAAGACTGTTACCTTCATGAAATGCCACGCAGAACTTGGGACAATCAAGAGGCTCTACTGTACCTGTTACTTTTAACGTGACTGTGCCACTCAGGTTGCGTTCTCCGCTCTGTACCCCCAAAGTGCACTTATACTTCCCGCTGTTCTGGCTGGTCGCGTTTTTGATCCTCAGCGAAAAGTAGGTGTCGTTGGAGAGCTCCAGGGACCCCCCAAGTTCTTTTGGATAATGAGATTCCACATCAAGGACTTTCCATGCTATTTCTTCACCATCTCCAGCCATCTGGGAAACACAAACATATTTCTTATCTTCAGCAACACTGTCCCCCTGAGTTTTAGGGGCAAAAGAGTTTTAAAGCCAGCTTATGGCTGATAATGCAGAGGCTGAAGGGGGGTTGGAGGGGAACGGGACCTCAAAAGCATCTAATACGTTCACACTCGCGATCAAAAAGTAGATGCTTTTTTGCTTAAATAGACCGTGTGTTTAGAACTAGGTACTATAGAGCTACTCCGTAAGAGCTTCTAAATATGCCCCACCTGGACGCAACCCTGGTAGAGATGTAACACGATAAAGGGCAGCGGCAGTTTGCTCTCAGAGTGCCTCCACAGAGGCCCCAGAAGAGTTCGAGCAGTGGCCCGTGGGGATGGAGCTGAGTCAGCCCTACCCCGCCGCTGAGCACTGGCTCTGGAGACCAGAGGTGGCCAGGAGAGCGTGGCAGCAGGCAGGTGGGCTCCAGCGCCGCCCCCGCTCGCCCTGCCAGCACGCTTTCTGCCATGCGGCGCTGGGAACCCCACCAGCCTCTCTTGGCAGGCACGCCACGGCACGCCAGCTCTGCCAGCACTGGCTGGCACCCTCCCAGCCACCCTGCAGCCCAGGGCTCCCTGTGGGAATGCAGCCCTGGAAACTGCACCTCCCCGTGCCAGTTTCCATGCAGCTGACCCCTGAAACCACAGTGCTTCTCTGGAGGAATGGGGGTTCCCCCCCTCTGCCTCCCTTCCCCTCTTTATTGGAACCAAAGAACAAAAAATTGCTTCGACTCCTTCAGATTCGCTTGCGTGAAGGTCACAAGCAGGTTCTGGTGCACTTGGGGAGCGTTTCTGTGTTGAATTTCTTAATTGTAACCAGAAGAGCGACATTCCTTGGCATTGCTGAGAGGCTGTTGGAGGAATGAAGTGTATTCCCAGAACAGTTTGTACTGCGGGGCAATGGATGCACTGAAAATGACAGTTGGCTGGGAACCGCAAAGAAGAGAGAAATCACTAACTTGATTTGAAAGATGGGAGAAGGGTTTGAATTAGCCCATGTCCATTCTTATTCATCGATGTTGCTCCCTGGGATTCGAGGCAGCGTGCCCTCCGTGAAGGTTTCCCGGGTAATGAATTCAGGCTTTCTGTGGACCAGCAGAGCCAGAGCCAGCTCGTACGGTCCAAGGCTCAGCTTTTCAGCCAAACCTATAACTAACATAAGCCAAGGCTTTTTTATTATTATTATTTTATTTTAATAGACACATTTTTGGGTTGCATGTCGGCGCTTACTTTCTATCAGTGTCGCTACTGCATCAGGGTATAACAGTTATGCTGTAAGTTATTAAAATTAACAGAGTTTTCTCATACTGAGGCTGGGAGTATCTGGTTTCCCCTTCACGTGTTTGCATGAGGAAAGCGTACTCAGAACTCCGGGCAGAAACACGGGCCTGATGCTCTGTTATACTTTTACAGCCCTAAAATGGTGTAAAATGAGCTGCAAGTTGGGGAACTTTTCAGGAACTGGGGAATCAAACTAAAGCACAAGATTTTCATAACTGTAAAGATCCTTTCTCAGAAAAGGGGTTTTTTTAGCGCACCATCTGAAACACGGAGCAGTAATTCCCTGGGGCTTTCCACACTTTACCCAGCAAGTGGGAAGAAACTACCTTCTTCCTCTTAATCCCCCAGTAAATTTACCCCAGCTTCTTGCTTATTTCACTCAGCCCCGAGCAGCGATGAGACAAGCGGTATCGACAGTGGTTTTCAGGCTGTGGGGACTTCACTGTGCCACAGGGATTGAGGTATTTTCAGGCTCTGCACATAGAGATGCAGCCAGAGGAATTCCAATACCCAGGCTGAGCTCAGCTCTCGTTACATGTGGGTCAATAGCAGTTAAGTGGATAGAGCTGACCTCCCTCAGATCTAATTTTTGCCACTCTCCCTTCCCTTACCACCCCCTTCCTCACTGAAATTTAAAACTGTCTGCAGGGCAATAAAGAGAACCAGCCTGGCTGCCCTTTGCATTGGCCTAAAATAAAGATAGGATATCTGAGCTACACACAGAATATCAGTTTTGCTCTTTTTTTTTTTTTTCTTAATTCACTGGTAGCATAAATAATTGCTGTCTTGGGTGGCAAACAGTGCTGTGATTCTCGTGGCTGCAACCTGGGAATCAGAAAACACTTTGATCTTTCTGCGTGCAGTTGTAATCACCACTGCCAGGATAAGGGAGAACTCAACTAAGCCCGTGCATCCTATGTCTGACCATGTGCTTATTCACAGTGAAATTTTTGGTAAATTATTTAACTTCCCTGATTTATAGGGACACTGAGGGATAGGATTGATTATTGCAACCAAAGTTTTCCAGGGTTCTTAGCCGCTGTCACAAGCACAGTGACGGTGACCCTGAAGACAATCAAGTCAGAACTGTGCCTTACGCAGACCCGCTCTGTGCAAGGCAAAACAGTGTCCATAAAGCTGTACTAACAACATGCCTTTCCCCAAAATAGAAGAAAAAAGTGACGTTGTGACCTAACCTGGCTCCCTCACTTGTCAAGAAACCAGTTGCAATCTGGATGGGGTCACAAACCTTTGCATTTGGGGAGGAGGAGGAGGAACGGTTCACACGTGTGGGTTTAATTCAGGGTCTGCATGCCTCTTTCTGCATTAAATCTCCCCTTTACTGAAGAGCAAAGGCAGGCAAGGCGGTAGGAGGTGGTGCTGGTGTGCCCAGCAGCCTCCTTACATTTTTTAGGCTACAGGGACATCTGGTGGCATTTTTCCAGCCTCTACACACAGCACATCCATCCCTCAGAGGTCATAGCAACCCCTTCTCTGATGCCTGAACCAGAGCTTTTTCCACTGCAATCTTATCTCCTATTATCTTACCAAAAAACCATCAACCCCTCCCTTTTTAAATTCTCTAAGTAGGGAGGAAACATCTGAGCCAATTTGCAGAGTGTGTCCCCATATCCCAGCGGTGTAGAAGGAAGTCCATGAGATGTTCGGTAAGGTCATCGCTCTGCCTCTTGCTCTATTCAAGCTAACCTCTTTTCCCCCAAAACCTAATTAAAATCATGGAAATGCCACTTTGTTTGCCACCTCCTGTGAATTACTTGGCAGACTCTCACTAGACAGATCATTTTGCAGCTCAAGCTCCTATGATAATCCAGCACTAATTCATGCCAAGTGTCCTCCAGGTGATACCACAGCCCAAGGTAAATGCTAGGGGTTTTACCTAATTAATTCCACACAAGCTTAGAGGGATGGAAGCAAGCGCTGTTGGTGGCAGCAATCCACTTGTGTAGGGACCATCCTCTTCTTTAATCTGCGATAAAATGTTTTCCTCCTGCATTTTGGTTGCATTTCGTTTCCCTTCCACCTCACTGGCGAGCAAGCTGCAGCACCGGCTCCCCTGCTCCCCACCTCCGAAGGGAGGAGAGGAGGGGGCTGGGCTCCTCCTGCTCCCATGTTTGCTGTTAATGGCTTTACCAAAATTCAAAAGGCAAATCATGACTCGTGTGGGGACCGGTTGAAATGCTACTGAATCTATTTGCATAAAAAGGGTCTCTTGGCCAGGCTGGCTGCTGGGGGTTACTGAAGCAAGAATTTTGTTGGGAAATTGGAGACCTGCAGGCTGGCAGCATTATTCTGCCTATCTGCATAAATAAAAGTACCCATTAAGAAAATTAAACAACAAAAGATATGTGAGTTTATGTTTATTGTCACATATACATTGGCCAACGGCAATGTCTGTGACAGGTGTTTTCCAGAAATCAGCTGCGGGCTGAAGTCTGTTGTTTTCCATCACCTCCATGGATTGAGAGGAAATGCTGGCCCCAGGGGCCAACACTGTCCAACACCTTCATCAATGGCCTGGCCACTGGGATAGAGGACACGCTCAGCAAGTTTGCAGATGATAGGAAGCTGGGAGGACTGGCTGATACACCAGAGGGTCATGCTGCCATCCAGAGGGACCTCAGCAGGCTGGGGACGTGGGCTGGGAGGAACCTCATGATGTTCAGCAAATGGATGGTGCCGGGTCCTGCCCCTGGCAAGGAATAACCCCAGGCACCAGGACAGGCTGGGGCCAACCTGCTGTTGTCCTGGGGGACACCAAGTGGACCCCCACCAAGTGGACCCCGAGCCAGTGATGAGCCCCTGTGGCAAAGGCAGCTGCTGTCTCCAGCAGATGGAGGGAGGTGACTGTCCCCTCTGCTCAGTCCTGGTGAGACATACCTGGAGTGCTGGGTCCAGTGCTGGGCTCCCCAGTATGAGAGAGACACAGGTGTACTGGAGAGTCCAGCAAAGGTCTACAGAGGTGATTAATGACTTGGGGCATCTGGCATATGAGGAGAGGCTGGGAGAGCTGGGGCTCTTCAGCCTGGAGGAGACCAGGCTTGGGGGCATCTTGTCAATATGTACCTGATTGCCAGGGGGATAAAGCAGCTGGAGCCAGAGTCTTCTCAGCAGCCTCCAGAGACAAGAGGCAAGGGGCACAAACTGAAACTCAGGAAATTCCATTTAAACATAAGAAAACCCGTTGTTACTGTGGGGGTGGCTGAACACTGGAATGGGCTGCCCAGAAAGGGTGGGGAGTCTCCAGGGAAAATCTCCCTCGAGATATTCAAACCCGACTGGACGCAGCTCTGAGCCACCAGCTCTAGTTGCCTTATTTTAGTGAGTTTAATTGAAAGTTATCCTAGTTCCCGAAAGCTTGGAAACACTTGGTCTAAAGAGGTTGCGATTTTCCCACATGCGTTTCTGCAGTCAATGGACTGATTCCTGTTAAGTTTCTCCTAACCTGGAGCTTTTGGGTAAGAATAGTGGTGGTGATAGAGTGGATATTAAAATGGTAGTTTTGATTGAATGGTAGCTTTGATTGAACAGATAGCTTTGATGGAAAATACTGCTGAGCTGATTTCTGTTCTCTGCCTGGATGCATTACAAGAAATAGGTAGAATAATTAGACCTCCAGAATTTAAGTGCTCTTCAGCAAATATTTGTTTTTCAGAGAACTAAAAACAAGGTGGGAGAAGGGGGATGAACACTTTTCTCAGTCCAACTGGTTGGGTTTTAGCTGCAGTCTTGAAAACTGCTACAGCATTACATGCTAGTGCTACTACACAGAGGCAGTTCACCTATGCTGTAGTACTTACATCCAACTAATCAATTAAAACTTAATTTTATCATGTACATGTGAAAGCAGGCAGTTGTTAACTCATGTTCTCTACTCTCATTAAATAACTTTTCTCATCAAACTTTTCCCAGACTAAGGTGGTACATTGGCTCCCAGGTAAAACAAAGTGCCAATATAATCCACTTCTCCCATAAAAGCAAATTTTTATTTCAAACATAACGGTTCAGGTCCAAACCTGATGTCAGTTTAAAGGTGGAATGTATTAGCATTAATTTATTTTCTTCTGAGGGTGGGATGATTGTAAAAATTGTTTTGTTTCAAATTATACCAGGAATAATGGCCAAGTTGAAATTTCGGACTGCTAAAGAGATCTAAAAGCTATACAAGGCCAGAAGGAATTTATTTTCTGAAGCAAAATATCTAGAAATCTGGCACTGCCCAATAGCCAACATATAATGGATCACAATTGAGCTGAAACCGCTTAATAGGTGTATTTTTCAGCATAAAAGCACTTTCACATTTGATTAGTGCTGAAAGTACATCCATATGGTTCCTATACAGTATCATGTAGAGATACCAATGTTAAAATTGAAAAAAAAAACCCAGACATAAATTGTGGGCACATGTGAATGTTTTCTGTGCTTGGAGGGGGGAGGGACCAGAGGAAAAGGAAAACTAAAATCCAACCCCACCACAACAGCAAAGGAACTGCAACTGCATGTGACACATGAGTCAGCTGGAAAAGCCCCGACTCGGTCACACAGCCTCTTTATTGTTTTGGCTGTTCGGGTTTTTTAGCTAAGGGCATCCGACGCTAACTCCTGTCAACCAAAAGAACTGTTTTGGTTATGAAATCATTTCCACTGCTCCCTTCCTCTCTAAATCACCAGTGTGGGGGAGCTACCTGGAGCTGAATAGATGTCTGAGGAGGGTTTGACTGCATTTCTCTGGGTGTGTTAGAAATCAGACTGAAGAAATTAGCAGCTATTTACTTATGCTAATAGATAACAGCTATGCGTGTTTAGCAAAAGCCATTTCCTTTGAAGGAAGGTGCAATTAATATTAAATGTCTAGAACATTTATTCTTACTTAGCAATATGACTTCCCCCTCTAATTCTGCCACGATTTTATATTTTGCAGGGAAGTGTTATAAAGTTAACAGACTTCTCTGCACTGAAGTACAGCCTTCTCTCCTCTTCCTCAAGATTTGTTTTAGATTAAGACTTTTCTGGCTATCACATGAACAAAATAGTGAAATATCCACTGGGACTTCATTTGTGTGTGTTTAAACTAGGTTTTCAAACTGGATATAAAGTGAAAATTATGAGGGTTTATGAAGTGGTTCTCCTTTTCCATGTACTACACAAAGAGAAATTGTTTAGTTTTCAACAGCCCTACAAGGCAGAAAGGTAAGTGAAGTTTCGTTACCGAGATTCTTGTTTCATAGGTGGGCCGTGGAGAAGCAAACCAGGATTGCCATACACAATCCCCAGTGCCTGGGTGCTTATACAAAAATGCCCCAGTTATTTTTTCTTTTTTTTTTTTTTTCTTTTCAGACTTCTCAGCTGGTAAACTTCCACACTGCTCATATATGCTTTTATGGCACGTAGGCTCCCCAGCACTCCTAAAAATGAGCCATACTTAAATGGTATCATCATTATGAACTTTCTTAATTTTTCATGGCCACATGAAACAGAATGAAGAGCTGCACCAGGCTGGGAGAGGACTTGGTGCTCTACCTTCTACCAACTTGAAGTATTTCTAAGTAAAAACCATTTTGTCTGAGCTGCCTGACTGTGGTCCTGATTCTGCACAGAACTACTTACACGTGGGACCTCATGCATGAGAATAATCTAATTAGCTCCAAGGATACTGGGCGCACAACAAGTTCAAAGCATGCATGCCTCTTTGCAGTACAAGGCATTAGCAGAAGTGAAGGAACTGTTGAATGCAATCCTTCTTTTTTACATCCCGTTGGATTTTGACACCGCAATACTAACTCCTTTCAACAATCATTTCTCCATACAGAACCAAAAAAGCAAGTACTTTTAAATAGTATCTTTTTTTTTTTTTTTTTTAAAGCAGATCGTAACAAACTATTTAAAAGCGCCACTTAATTAGTTGGAGTGTGCGGACGTGCCAGTGGAAAGGAGAGGTTTGTTTGCCAAGTGTCCCCCCTGCACGAGCAGCTGCACGTGCAGCACCGTAGCGTCGTCGCCACCATTTTTTTAAAGCAGCAGAAGCAAAGGTTAATTGCTTGCATTTACTGCACGGTTCAAAGTTACCTCATACAAAAGATTTAGCCTAACAGCTGCTTGAACTTTACAGTCTGAAATTTCATACCGGTTGTTGGAATTACCTTTTAATTAGCCCTTTGGGGGTATGCGTGGTGTTTATTGATTAATCCTTCAGTAGTTGTTTTTTAAATAACAGATTAGTTCTTTGTGTTGGGTAGCCCAGTCATGCTCTGCCATTCCTTCACCCTCCTTTTGCAGTGTCAGGTGGGGACAGCAGCGGAGAGGAGAGCTTCAAGCCACTGCCTATTTAGCTAGCCCCAAAATTAGAAGAAGTATCGCTTCTTCAGCACAAAATACTGAGCCTAAATTACTTTTTTCCTGCCGGGAGTCAGATTTTTTTAGCTTTGGCACTGTGCTTTTACTAGTATGGCTGTGACTGTGGCTTGGGCTAGCATAACCAAGAGTGTCATTAACTGCCTGTCCCCACCTCCCACCTCCCTGCTGGGATGAGTAACTGGAAGACTGCGGTACCATGATTGGTGCCATCAGCCCTCGAGGATGGTGGGTAGCTAGGTTTTGTTACTTCTTGTAGTTTCGGCAGTGCCGGCAGAGGAAAAAAGCATGAGGTCCTGTCGTGCTGAGCACTGGCAAAACAGTCTGTGCCTGAGCCAAATGTATGAAGCTGGAAGAGCGAGGAGCCCGTGGAGGGAGAGGAGGTTGGTGGGACAGGGCAGGGGACATGCAGTGGCAGTCTGGACTGTAACAGCTGACTGCTGCAAAGGGAAGCAGCACTGGCAAGGGATGCCAAGGAAGGGTCACACACAAAAGGCATCATCTGATATCACCCTCCCCTGCATGGGCAGTTGTTTTATGCCCCGGGGGATCTGTAAAGAGCTGCAAGACAACACAGAATTAGGTCTACAGGGTTTCCTTACACTCTTTCATCAGGGCAATGGCTTTTGGCTCCCATTTGCTGCCCTACACTTCAGCCTGCTGAAACTGTTTTCATTTTTTGACTTCCAATGCTAGTTTAGGGGAGAATTTTCAGGGATCTAGTCAACCTCCCTATTTATTTGTCCCCCACCTCTTATCACTGCTGCTCAACTCCTCCAGAGCCCACCAGGCAGCATGCTTTGCCTCCACTGAGCTCCCTGCCCTGCCCAGACTCTGTGGAAACATGGGGCCTTAAATAATCAGCATGTATCTGTATGGAAAATACATGTCCTTATCCAATTTTTGAAGCAGAAAGTAAAAAAGTATAAGTTGACGCCTACCCCAGCTCCCAAAGTAATGTTCAACCAAATGCATTATTCCCTCCTCTCTGTCTCCCACCCATGCTTAGTTCAGCATTTTGGAACAAGAAGGAGACTATAGGTGCACATGCTGATGGGCTGGTAGCCAGATGTTTGAAACAGCTCTTTCAGAATTAGGTACCTTTGGGTTGCAGTTGTCGTTTAGTCAGTAGGCAGATGCTCTTTGTAGTACCAGCACTGAAACTCAGATGCATTGCAAGTTTCAACCACAGAAGCCCTATCTAATAACACTGTTTGTTGGTTTACCATAGGGAATAATTTTAAAACTACCTGACCAAACTGCTGAGGAAGCCAAGGCTGTGGCTATATGTTCTGGCAGAGATAAATTAACAGTTTCCACCCATAGAAAGCAACATTTTTTTCCCTTCCACTGCTTTCCCATCACATGGGAAAGTAATTCAACTCTGTAACCCACAAAATCTTTATTCACAGATTGATTTTTCCACTATTACAACAAGCAACAGAGAGTTGACTTAACATGCGACCAGAGGACCACCAGAACTGACCCATGGTAAGTGGCAGGAGTGCATCACTGGGAGTGGGGAATGCAGGGAAACAAAACCATCTTTTTTTCCCTGTTACCTTGGCTCACACCATAAGCTGAAACTACGCACTGAGATGCAAATACACAGTGCCATACCGCAAGTCAACAGCCACTTCTTCAACCACTGGGCAGCTCTGCCTCTTTCTATGAGAAGTTTTGAGAAGGACTTCTCTGCTCATTAGCTGATTGAACCTTGTAGCCCCCCTGCAAACAGGTGGTCAGCAGGGCTTTCCTGCT